>NW_017729029.1:13963457-13997849 GCF_001723915.1 Gavialis gangeticus | reverse complement strand
CCCCCCCCCAAATGTGAGCGATGGGCTGGAGGTGGAGAGGAGACAGGAGCACAGAGACAAACTGGGGAAAGGAAGGAGAGAGAAGAAATGAGGACCTTGGGATGGCACGGCAGCTAGAAGCACCATCGGGCCCTGCCGGCTGTGGGGCATTAGAAGTGACTAGTCCTTTGGCTTTTTCCGGGCACTGCTTTTTGGGACCGTACACACGTGCACACGCACATAGAGCATCCTTCCCTGCCCAAAACCAGCACCCTTTCCATCATGCCTGGAGGAGCTGTTGGTGCAGCAGGGGTAGGAGGCGGACGTGGCAGCTCAGTTGCAGATCCCACTTGACTTTGGCCTTGCCCATGAAGGCAACCAGCCTCCCCCAAGAGACGTATTAAAAATAGACAGCAGCAGCAAGACGTGTTGGTTCCTGCTGAAAGCAAGCATGCAAATCATCCGCGCTGGTTTTGGGCAGGAGAGGATGCTCTACGTGCATGTGTGTATGCCTGACTTTGCTGACTCTTTACCAAAGCTTGTTTATTGGTGCAGAGGTAGAGATAAATTGCAGTGCAGATGCCTGAAAAGCTGCATTATATACCGAGCCCCATCAACGCTGCAGGGGGAAAAGGGAAAAGCAAAAAAACAGAGGCAAGAGACCCATATTTCACAGCCTCTGTGTTTATTAGAGACTCTGCGAACACCGGCTGTATGGATCTGATTAGGGGTGAAATGCTGCCTGCCTTCGTAGAAAAAAATAAAAATAAAAATGCCGGCTCTCCCGGGTAGCACCAAGACATCTTCTCTTTGTTTTGTCTGCCCCCAGGTGGGTTGTTGGTACCTCACAACTGATCTTTGCAGGAGCCTCGTGAAGTGGCTCAGCCACTTTTAAAATCAGCGCTGAGAGGCAGCGCAGGCCGTGGTGGTCAAGGGGTTACGGGGATGACGGCAGCACTCAAAGGCCTTAACCAGATTTGGAGGCCTCTGTGGTGCTCGGTGCTGTACAGAAGCCCAAGAAAAGCAAGCACCTGCCCGGAGGAGATGGCATCCCTAAGGAGCCCTGTTGCATGCGCATTGGGAGGGGGGACAGTGTCGCTTCAGAATTCAGTACTTACTTTGGGGTCCGATGCACCTGCCCTGCACCTGCAGTAATAGGAACAGCAGCTGTAGTGTAAATGTTCCTTCTTTCTTACACCTGTTGATGCTCTGCATCCCCCAAACTCAGTAAAGACCCTGCCCCATCGTCTTTGCAGGCTGCCATTCTGTGGGCCCCGCGCAGCTGGTCCAGGACATGCACTGAGCTGGGGTCTAGGAGGCTTTGTTTCCAAGTCTTGCCTCTCCACTTCCTGCTCTTCATCTTCCCGTGTCCTTCGTTAATTAATCTCGCTCTCAGCTTTGCACAGCAGCCGTGGAGGACAAAGGTGTCCCCCGCCACATAGGTGGACACCCTGGCCAGAAAGCAGGGGGTCATCCTGCTTCATCTGCCTCTGTTGCATCGCTACCAGCTGCTGGAGTCTCCTGGGAGTCGGACCCTTTCTTTCTGTGGCTCGGTGTTGCTCTGCCATGGGTGGTTGTCTGAGTATGGAGCAGCCTTTATCCTGCAGCCCTGGGGGCCTAACCTAGTTCACACCCTGCCCTGTCCCTGTTCCTCCCGTCTACCTCTGCCGTCCTGCAGCAGATGTTTATGCAGTGTGGGATCTCTCAGCATGGGCTTGGCAGGGGCTGTCCGGTCAGCAGCTGCAGATCTTGCATGTTCAATCATCCAGACGGAGGAGGAAACTCTCAGGCTCACACATGTGTGCTCCTTGCCCTGTTTGCAGTAGCAGAATCACAGACACGTAGATGAGCAGGGACATCCAGAGCTCAGCCCCCCGCCTGGGGCAGGATCAGCCCTGCCCAAACTATCCCAGGCAAATCCATAATCCCTGACACAATGCAGACATCACACCTGGACCTGCCACAGGGGAACCGTGGCAGCCAAAGTCCTGCTGCAATAAAAGGTTGTTAATATATGCTCAAGAGCTCTCGGGTAGTGCCATGGCCCCTGCTGCAGAAGAAGGCAACCCCCCCCTCTGTCCATACCAATCTGATCGGGGTAAAATTTCCACCTGAGATTGGCCTGGCCCTGAGCAGAGGGGCAAGACCCTCAAGCCAGAAACCTCGGGGTTTAAGTCCTAGCAGGAGCATTGGCACAGCCCAGCCAAAATCCCCAGCACCGGCTGCAGCCAGCACTCGGTGCCTCTGAGGAAGGCTTAAAAACACCCTGACGTGCAGCAGCAAGGTGGGGGGGCAGCAAAGCCCAGAAGTGTGGAAAATACCGGTATCCAGCTGCTCTGAGTCCTAAGTCCTGACTGCAATTGGGTTTTTAGCCCTGTTGGACCCTCAGCAGGCCTAAAAACCCAGCAGATCTGTGGGGCTGCTCTGACCATAAATTTGCCCTGGGGCTTTCACAAGAGAGGACGAGGAAGGGATCCCAGCACTGGGTCTGGCTCCTTGCTGGGCATTTTGCAGCAGGCATGGTTATGGGGTCAGCTTGCATGTGCTTTACTGACAAAGAGAGGCCCTGACTTGGCAGAGATGGGTGCAGAAGTTGAGTGTCGCAGCTGGGAGTGGAGCTGCTGACTCTACTTGTGTGTTGAGTGAAACTGTTGGGGATGTGGAGGTGTCACAGGTCTCCCACTGGGCTGGCCCCCAAAGGGCACATGGCATTGCAGTGCTCAGCCAAACTGCATGGCTCTTAATCTCCAGCTCTGGCTTTTACTTCTGGAAGTCCCAGTTTTTTTGTTCCTGGGAGCACTGGCTCAGAGGGCAGCTGTCCCACCAACCTGTGTCAAGGCAGATCCACGATCCCATGGCTTTCTTCAGCCCTGATGTTTGATGGGCATTTTGCCTGCAAGCAAATATACCCGAGAGTATCTGACTATATAACGTAAAGGTGCAGCGCATGGTTGCTGACGCCTTCAGAAACATGGCTGGCATTTTGTGGTAGACTTGTGTTTTGGTGTGCCCACATAGCAGGGGAAAAAGAGCGTGTGTGTGCAAGCACAGGTGTGCATGAAACACTTCTGTACAATCCTTGACAGCATAATTGCCCACGTGAGGCCTGCTCATCAAATAGGCCAACCCATGAATGCCCCGTGCCCTCTAATTCATTTCACTTTGCTTTCCCTGCAGGGAGCTCATCATGAAGCTGAAGTCTCACGGCAGCTTCTACAGCAGCTTACCGGAGTACATCTGCAGCCACAGGTCGGCCGTTCAGAACGACACCCTGTGCTGGAACGGGCAGGAGATCACGGAGAGGTAAGATGTGACCTGCTACTCCAACCTGGCCACAGCTTGTGAGCAGGGATAGGCGCCTGCGGGATTGAGGCCCGTTGCACCTATGACTCTCTTTGGCTGGTGGGGTTTAACCGAGCTTTGCTGACCGTCTCTGTTGTTCAGAGGTGCCTCCTCCAAGCACCTGTGCTGCTCTGGGTGTGTGCCTGTGGCTGGGTAGGTGCCTTCACTTAGACTCATTAGTGCTGCGAAGTGACGAGGCAATTTGCCTGACCCCCTGCTTAATTAGTTAGCCGCCAGGCTGGGCAGCAGTGGCACATTCCTGCCCTTGGGTGCTGCAGCTGGGATGCTGACCTTGCTCAGTGCACTGGCCATCCAGCATGTCACAGGCTTGGTGTCCAGTGGAGGAAGGGGTGCACAGCTGCTCAGTATGGAAACCAGGCAGCCACAAGCCTGTGGAAAGAGCAGAACGGGTGTTGACCAGCTGGAAAGAGCTGAGGAGCAATGTCTTGGCACAACAGTGCTGCTAACCGGAAAGAGCTCCCTAGGTTCAAGTAACTCCTCCATGCAGCGCTGTTCCTGCAGTAGTCTTGCCCCAAGGCAAACAGGTCCTGCCCCACCTCTTGGTAAAGTGCTGTCATAGTGCCTACTACATGCAGCTTCTCTGCAAAAACTGGTTGTCTGTCCGCTCTAGATGTAGGCTTCATTTCCTTTGGTATACAAGCCCAATGCAGGTGACATAGCAAAGGGTCCCAGACCCTGGATTTCTGTAATAACACCATTGTGTTTGCATCAGCTTGATAAAACTGGACCTCTCAGCTCATCTCTAGGACAAGCTGGTAAAATTAGAAAGGGGATGACAAATGCTAGGTAGGCGTCCTACCAACTCAGAGCCGTCCTTGCCCAATCTTACCCTGCCCCCATACTTTTATGTATTTAATATATTCCTCTTTTCTCTGGATGCTGTGACAATTACCTGTGAAACTAATGAGGAATGACAAATGAAGGGTTAGTTTTACAATGGAAAGACAATGTTAATGGAAAAATAGCTTTTTTTGCAAAAGTCAGCTCCCAGAAACGTTCATGAATTTGCACAGGCAACATGGAGAAGCTTATTATAATTCTCTTCGGATAACTCTACTTTTCAAACCATCCTTTGCTATTAAAATAGTTTACATCGGGGAAAAACGGTAGAAATAAAATCAAGAAATAGCAAAGATAATGTAAGGTATTCATTACGGCTTCTTCCTGGTGGGTAACCTCAGGAAATAATTAACCTGCACTTGCAATACGGACCGGGAACACTGAAGGAACCAGAAAATGGCATCAGACTGTTTTTTAAAAATTACTCCAGCATTGAAGATTTCATGCATAGTAATATATAGCTACTTTGCCTCCAGGAAAAAAAAAAGTGCTCTCTTGTCCAGACTGGGCTTTTTTTGGAAAACTTTTTAGTTTTCCTGCCTAATGGAGTGTACAGTTAAAAGGGGGGTTTGTCTGAATATTGTCTCACTGCCTTTTAATTAAAAAATAACACCACAAAATATTGTGGGTTGTGACTGATCTTAGTGGATTAGAATTCACACCCGCGATTCTTGGTCCGGCTGATGGAGAAGTCCAATCAAGGCCAGCGGTAGAGGCCTGTGCTCTCGATTCAAGTGATCTGGGTTCAGCTTCAGATGGATGAAACAGTTGAGGGATGCATGTGGTTTCATAGCATGAGTTTTCTGTGCCCACTCCCATATATCTTTAATAAAACTCCTTCTTAAAAGGAGCTCTGAGGTTGCAAAGTGAAACTTTCCAGTTGGAGAAAGCTGCCACGTACCCCTCTTTTGGTCCCTGATATGTGCATGCATCCCAGACCAGTCTTGAGTTTCCAGCTGCTTGTCCTCCAGTGTGCTTCTCAGTTAGCAGGATGGATGCTGAAGAGGGGAAAGGCTGCTGGAGTGGGACCTCAGAGGAGGAGGTGAAGAGGTGATGGATGTGATGCTGAGCAAGGCTGCATCAGGCTAGTGGCCAAAGGGGCTACGTGCAAACTGAATAGGCCGCCTGAATTCTGGTGCAGACGGGCTGGGCTTTGCAACCTGGGCTTGCTTTTAGCAGACCTTTTTGCATGCACTTTTGATTCCAGCAGCATCCAAATCCAGGATCGGGCTTTGTTGTGCTAGGGATTGCCTGTCCGAGTAGCAAGGGAGCTCGTGGTGCTGTGTAAGACACACCAGGCAGCCGAAACAGGCCTGCCATGGCAGGGGGAAGGAGAGCAGCCAAGTGAGTAGACTGGAGCCAAAAGCCAAAGTTTCAGCCCGCCTGGCCATGAAGGCAGTAATGAGACAAACAGCCTCGTGTAGCTCTCCTGAAGGGAGCACGCTTTTTTTTCTTCCTCCCACTCCGTTCTGTCAAACAGGCATCTCCTCTGCCAGCTTGCATGAAATATTAATAATAACCCTCTTCCCAACCAGATGTTTAAATCCTTTGCTCCGAGCCAAGTGACAGCAGCCCAGCCCGAGTGATGAGTGTGAAAAACCTGATCCTCCTTGCAGAGATGTAGTCAGCGTGCTCGGCGGGCGGGGGGAGGCCCAGCTGCTCTGTGTAGGAAAAGTCTTGCTAACTATGCTTGAAGCTGTATGGAGCTGCCTGCCTCCATCCAAGGAGCAAGGTAATCCCGGGGTGCAAAAGCCGGAGAGTTCATGGAAGAAACAGACACTGATATTTCATCGTGCACCAGTTCCCTTCCTTTCTGCCTCCAGCTTTTAGCACGTGCAACCGTAGCATTCCCCAGGGCGATTCCCTGGCTGCAGCTTAGTTGAGCAGGATGCTCTGTACTTCCACTGGGACAATCGCCCAGAAAAACCAGCGATAAAAATGAACAAACAACCCCCTAACCACCCCACTTCCATTGACAGGTTGCACTTTATAGTGAAAACACATGCACAGCTAAAACATTTAGTGCTAAAACATTTTGCACTAAAACAGCCCGCACTGGTTAAGTACTGTGATGGAGCTGTTCAAAAAGTAGCTAGCGCCCTTTTTTTTTTTTTTTGGTTGGCTGCCTCATTTTTTGTGTGAAGCGGATTAATGTACCCAGTTTGCAGCACTAAAAAGCCAGAAGAAACAAGGGGAAATGATAATTTTTTCATCTCGAGCTTGAGATGCCCTAGAGGAGCCTGCTTTTCAGGTGGTGGTTGCTAGACCTTTTCTGAGAATCAGGCCCCATTAAGGTATCTTGTTGGGAATGCAAAAATCACTAGTTGCTTTTTAAGACCTTGACTTGTATTTCTCTGAAGCGGTCAAACCAGCAGTGCTCAGCTGTGCGCGGCGTTACAGTTGGGGGTTTGAAAACTTCCGTCGTGACTTTATCCGTACACCGGACTGACGCTCGCTTGTGATCTTTCCCAGACCTGGCTTCCAGCTTGCGCGGAGACCGTGTTTCATAAATCACTGGCGACAGTTTCAGGATATTGGCCACGTTTACCTCTTGGTCATGTGGCCAACTAACCACGGTGATGGATGATCAAAGAATGTCCTGAGCTTTTAGAGGTGGAAAAGTTAGAATTTCCTTGTTTTTTTGGCTTTTTAGTGCTGCACACTGAGTACATGATTCCCCTTATTGGATATTGCTGGCTGAAATGTAGAGCAGGCTTTCCTCTCTACACTTAATGTGCTATGTGCACCCCGAGGCCTCTGCCCGAACTTCACAAGTCCTAGCAGAAGCCTAGTAAAGCACTGGAACGGGTTACCCAGAGAGGTCGTGGCATCTCCATCCTTGGAGGTTTTGCAGACTTGGGTAGACAAAGCCTTGGCTGGGATGATGGAGTTGGGCCTGGTCCGGCTTGGAACAAGGGGTTGGACTAGATGTGACCTCCCGAGGTCCCTTCCCACCTCATTTTCTATGATTCTGTGATTGTATTCAAGGCTATCACGTTGGCAAACAAACTGGGATGGGATGGAAGACATTTTCAGTCCCTGCAACCTTGGATTCTTCTTTTGTTTTAGTGGCTGTTCAGACTCATATTTGAACCTCAGGCAAGGGAAATCTTTTGAAAGCATCTAATCCCTGGTAACACTGGTGCATTTGTGTTGACAAAAGCCTCAAAGCCACTCCTGGGTTGTTTTTTTTTCTTACTCCAGGTCAATTAAACCCATAGGTGGCTTTTCGAAGTGGCTAAGAGCTCTGAGAGTCTAGGCATCATTCACGGGAGAGGGTTAGTGGGAGGTGATGCTCTTTGAGGGTTGTGATGAGCACCATGCAGAGATGATGAATTCATTTGTATCATAGGGCTGCAGGGAGGCAGCCTCCCTGCATTTTTTATGCAATTCTCTCAGATTTGTGGTCAGGGTAATGGCCCCATCTTTAATGCAGTCTCGTAGAGTGAATTCTTCCAGAAGGGATCCCAAGGGCCTATTCACTGTCGCCCTTCTCCATCGTTGAAGATTCCCGGGTCATTCAAACACATCTCTCATCCTGTTTTGAGCAGCACAACTCCGCAACCTTGCCCTGTTAACCCATGCAAGGCCCAGCTCATCTTGATAACGGTGATCCTAATGTTTAACATAAATTGCTCCTTTTGCATTGTAAACCCATCCCTTTTTGTTTTCTTCCTCTGGGCTACTCCTTCCTCCGTCCTATTGATAGCATTGCTTGAGGTATTTGCAGACAACCGACATGTCCCTCCTCGTCGTAGGCCGAAGGCCCTTGCCTTTTCTATTGGCTCTCATTTTCCAAATCTACCATTTTATTTTTCCCCCCATTTCTCTCTCTTTTTTTTTTTAAGCTCCCTTAAGCCCTGGTGGTGTGTGCAGTTATGCCCCGTTGTTGAGACTCATAGCCAGGGCTCTTTGAAGAGTCTTGTGTGTGGCCAAGAGAGGGGTCTGATCACAGTTTGGGGAACCAGGAGGCCCCACATTGCAACCCCAGCTCGAGGTTTGCTCCTTATTTGCCCCCAGGCATTGGTATCAATGGGATCACGGGTATCCTGGAGGAGTTTCTCATCAGGTATAAGTCTTTCCAGCTCTGTTAAAGTCAAAGGAGCTTGGTTTATTTATGCTATGTGAGAACCTGGCCCAGTAAGGACCCATCTCTGAGTAATGCTTTCAGGATGAATACATTACTGTGCTGATGACCAGCCCCATAAAGCATAAATGCTTGTTGTTCCCACTGACTAGCCGGCATTACTCATCCCGCTATGCATATTTCATTATTGCTCCCTAAGTTATGTTCTTCAGGCTCCTTTATCGAGTCTGACTTCATAGGCTTCAGCCCATTGTCAAGGTTGTCCATCCATTGAGAAGTACTTCTCCTTCTGGCCCTGATACGTTGCCGCTTACTTTCCCGGTGGACTTCCCTTGCACAGAGGAGATGGTCCAAAGAAAGGCAGCAAGGAGGATGAGGGGGATGGAGGGTCTTCCCTAGGAGGAGATGCTAAGGAGGCCAGGCCTGCTCAGCTCAGAAAAGGGACGCTTGAGTGGGGACCTGAGAAGGGTTTACAAAATAAGAAATGGTGAAGAGAAAGTCGAGAGGGATTGATTCTCGACTCTCTCGTACTGTACAAGACCTTGGGGACACAACAAGAAACCAGCAGGCAGTAAGTTTAAACTGAACCCAAGGAAGTTATTTTTCACCCAGCGTGTCATGAAAGTGTGAAGCTCCCTGCTACCAGATGTGGTGGGAGCCAGATTCCCAAAGGGATGGGACGCATCCTTGGAGGAAAGGGGCATCAGTCCCTATTGAGCAGGGGAGTGGAGGGCACGGCTTGTGAATCAAAACTTCCTAGACCTCAAATGTTGGAGGCTGCAAGTGGGAGAGGAACAGGGGGAAAAACCCTTTCACCATCTGCTCTGTGCTGCCAGGTGTCAGAGGAGACTGGGTGAGATGGACCCTAAGGTCTGACCCAGTAAATGGCAATTCTTACATTCTTATGCACAGTTTTATGACACCATAAAACTGCTTGTGAGCTGTTACAAATGACATGTATGGTGCTGAGGTCTGTAACCTTCCAAGGGAGCTAACTTTCTAGCTAGGTGCCATGGTGGGGAGTGGGTCAGCTATGCAGTGCCTACCCAGTTAGAGAACATGTACTGGAAAAATGAGGAGAAATCAAGTGTTAAACACTCCCCTCTAATGATCTGCTAAAATGTGTTGCATGTTGATGGGAAGCGCAGGATCCACTGCCTGTGATGAGTTTATGAACGAGCCTGTTGGACGCGGTGCTTATGTTTGCAGGAGACGGTACTTAATGATCCAGTGGATCCCTTCCCATTCAGTACTCCTTATAGAAAAAGTAAAGTTTTATGCCTAGCGTTGAGATTTCTCAGCATTTAATTTTAAAAGCTTGTGAAAAATCCAGGTTCTCTAAGTTTAAGAGAAATCTTCTTTTCCTTTTCAAGCTCTTCTGAACAGTGTTGCAGCCACTTTTAGCCTTTGCAAAACTTTTCATCCAGCCCAGAACATGTTCCTGAGCTGTACAGGGCAGGTCTTTGCCTAAATCTAAGTCATCTGCAGGACTTTTGATCTTTGCTCCTTTTATGCACTTTCCAAGTTAATATGTTTTTTGCGCCTTGCCAGACTCTCCTCATTTTGCTTCTCACGGGGAAAAAGTTTCACATTTCCCTTTTATTGCCAACCTATTGTGGTTTCTTTATCATACAAATCACAAACAAAGCAAGCATGATTGGAAGCAAGACAGAAAAATGAGATGCTGTAATGTTGTAACAAAGGAGAATCCATGCCAATAATAAACCTCCAACTCATGAAAGCATACCGTTATTTCTGCAAATGTTACAGAATATCACATAAAACAGAGTCCCAAAAGGCTAGGGGATTTTAAAACTTTTCAGACGCATAAAACAGTTTCATAGCATAAGAGACCTTTAATAAAGGGGATAGTAGGCAAATGTAATAGGTTGTTCAGTGGCTGTAATTGCTTCCAGAGTATCTGAGGAATGAAGGTCATGGATCTAGATATATTCAGCATGCTTGTTGGTCTAATGTCTGGGCAACTTTTCCCATGCTAATGTGTCTCAAACTTCAGTGAGGAAAAGTAGACTGAAACGATAGCAGATTGGTACAAACTCTTGTGAGTTTTTGGTGAATCTTACAGCTGTTGGAGTTTTTTCTGAAATCCCCGGCTGCTGGGGTCAGGTTATGACGTGAGGATCTTAGTTCTCATTCCAAAAAGAAAGAAAAGTAAGGCGTGCTGATCCATGAGTGCATGGCAGGCATGGAAGGAGGCTTTTTTTGGGGGGGTCTGCAAAACTTCCTTGGGTTGGCTGGTTGCGGCACCGGGCAGCTGCTATTAGCAAGGAGGCAGAAGGGGGTCTCCTTCCTGCTGCTCCATCTTTGGACACTTGAGGTTGGCAATAATGTGCCCCCCCGGGAAAGAGGGGTTGTGTTTAAAGATGCCGGATCAGATCCTCAGTTGGTGTAAACGGACCTGGCTCGGTGGACTTCGAGGCTGTTGAGCTAAGCCCAAGCTCTGATTGTCCACAGTCGCGAGAGTCCAGCTCAGCCCCTTATATCCAATGGGTACAAAGCTGCTGAATTCAAAGACCAGCGCAGCGGTAACAAACCAGGGTTCAGTCCGAGGATCTATGCGGAGGGGTCTTCAGGGCTCCTGGTAGAGTCACAATTCATACGACAGTGATTCAAAAGATTGTAGAGATGGGGGGAAATGTTTAGAGTTGAAATCCCCATGAGAGATTCTGGCTCATGTCAGTACCTTGAGGTGGTCATCTCCTCTGGCATGGCATCACATGGGGGCCATTTGCCTGGGAAGATCGCCGCACAAACGCCCAACTCCTTGCTGAAACCAGCATTACCAGCTTTGAGTCAGTGATCCTCAAGCGCTAACTTTGCCAGACGGGATGCTACGGGTGGATGCAGACCTCGAGAAGACAGATGCCAGCGTCCTGCTCGGAGGAGCTAGTTGCTAGCAGAGTCCAGTGAAAACTCAACCAAGCGCCAGCCTGCTTTGAAGGGAAGCATCTTGCCCTCAATGCAGAGAAGAGAGGGCAGAGGAAGGAAAAGGAGATAAATTCCAGCCTACAGCCTGCTTTCCCCCTGTAGAAAGACTTGCAACTTCTGCGGAGGGATCTGCGACTCCTGGATTGGACTCCTCAAGACCCATCGATGAGCCATGGTGGAGATCATCATCAAATTGAGAGATTTCCAACAATGACGGATGGGTGGTCTTTGGAGTGAGCTTCTCCATCACAACACAAATGAACTTTTCTCATTGTAATCCTGAGAGGGGTCCTGACCAGGCCAAAGCAGGCTTGGGGAATCGCCAACATAAATGATGCCAACACGGTGAGCACTTTCGGCTGAAACCCGAACAATGCTTATGATGTGAGGCTGGGGCACCTGTGCTCATCTCACCCTTGTCGCGTCGCTTTTCCTTCCCTTCCTAGCTCTTTCTCAGCACTGTGCTCAGTAACAGTTGCATTTAGCCAGCCATGATAAAAACACTACTGTCAGTTTGGGACCAGGAAGGCAGGTGAAAACAAAGCTTTAAGTGTACGTGCAGCACTGGGTACAAGTTTGCCAGGTCTCGGAGGGCAGAAACGCTGGTCCATGCTTCATAACAGCTGGATTTAAGGGGCTGAGCCGGACTCTTGTTACTGTGGACACTGGTCCATGCTTCTCTGTTGCTGAACTTGCAAAGGGAAGGCACCAGAAAGTCTGTATTTCTTGATTTTCTCGGGTGTGTCTCTGTGGATGCATCTGGTTTGGTTTTAAAGGAATCGGGACTGGGTTTTTAGAACAAGAGCAACAGACGCTCTCGTCTAGCCCTTTTCTCTGAACGGGACAGTTATTGCCGTCTTTAACATCATCCTACAGGACTGTCTCCTTATGAACAACTCTGCAGCAAACGGGGAAGGAAATAGGGGATGTCATTTAAAATAAAAGCCTTGCCTAGCAATTTATGTTTCCAAAGCTTCAGCTGGGTTCTTTTTTCTGTCTTTTCCCATAAGTTTTTGGGTTGTGCTTGACATGGGGCTGGGCAGGCCAAGGTCTCTTGTAGTCAAAAGCCAAATTTCACTGTTGTAGTGTGACGTGGGCACATTAATACCTTTGCGATTATGAGCCTCCTGTGCCATCAGAAAAAACATAACGGGACTGCTCCCAGAAGGCAGAGCACTTCTCAGTATTAGTGGTAATTACAGGTGCTGATCTCTCAGGCGTGATCCCTAATCTATTAACCAGTTAAACAAATGCCCTTTCCTTAAAATGTTTTCCCACATTTGCGGTGGATCCACTTGTAGTTGCATTTTGTCCCCTTTTAGGAAAAACAAATGAGATGACCAGCCATAATGTGAGAAGTGCATGTGCTTAGCCGGGACCCCAGTTTCCTCTCTAGCAGGCTTGACGCATGCAGCTGTATGTGAATCAATACTTTGTAGCTGGGAGGCAAGCATACATTAATTGGTATTTGAATGAAAAGTTTTTACTTCCCTTTTTTTCATATGTGATTCTTTCCGTTTGACTTTACAGGATAACTTTCTGTAAACCATACGTCGCGCTACAGTAATTTATCTGCAAACGTAGCGTGGCTAAGTCAGCCCTATTGGTCTGCATTTCAGTGCTCGTGCAGATCCTAATTCGGGGAGGAACCTCGCAGCACTGCTATGCATCTTGCCATATTTTTTAGGGCTCCCTTGTTGTCTTGGTTCCTGTGCCCTGTAATGAAAATCTGGAAGGAAAGCAGTTAAAGTTGGAAGGACAAAGCTGTCCAGAGGAGATGGGGATCAGGAGGAAGTCCCTTAGTTTGGTTTAGTATTAAAGATTTGTGGCTCACGAATGAAAGAGGAGTATAGAGGATGTGGCATTTTGCAAGGCCACACAGCCATAGCCAGCAAGATAATGCTTTTCTCCGGTAATTATCTGCCAGGCGGTACTAAGGGACAAGCATTTATCGGCATGTTTTGCAAGATGTTACATTTATCCTTTGCATTGACTTTGTCACCAGCTGTAGCTTGCACCCCAGTTTGGAGGGTCCTTGGAAATCTCTTGCACCTGGATACCTCTGCATAAGCCGGGTGCCCGCTGCTTGCCACCGCTCGACCGCAGCTTGCCCAGGCAGTGCAGGACCGTGGTGTGTTCGGCCTCAGTATTGCAATGCTAAATGTTCCCCTGTTCAGCATCACCCCAACGGACTGGCTGGTGAGCACAAAGCCTGTAAGCCAAGATGATGCCACATTGCCTTGGTCATCTGCTTGGCCACGTGCACACTCATCAGCACTCTGAAAACCGTGGCCGTGCCACAGAGTTGAATGGAAAGACAAGAAAGCAGCAACTGGGAGGAGGCTTTGGGTGTCCCATGACGCAGTCTGAAGAACAAGGGCTTCTTGCTGGTGCTCTGCCCGTGCATCTCTTTGTTGTGCCTCTGGGTGCAGGGCTGGATTTAGGACCCCATGAAGACCTCCAGCCACTGCTGGCTGTCAAGTGCCAGGGCTGGTGCCAGCTGCCTGTTTCTGGAATGCCTGGCATTTCAGGAATGCTCCCTCCACCCAGTCAGGAGCTAAATTACACTCGTGGCCTTTGTGCCTTTGAAATGCTGGATGCTGACGGGAACCTGTCCAGTCAGGTCCACTCCATGTCCCTCCAGTGCCCCCAGGCTTCCTGAAAGCGTGCCTTCTCTGACTGGGATGGCTTTCAAGTCTGCTTTTCATTTTCATCGATTTTTAGATGGATTGTGAGAGAGCCAAAGTCTCCATCCTGGGAGATACGTGCATATGCTGGATCTGCATTTGTGAATCTAAGGTCATTTCCTGTTGAATCTGTTAATGCTAATGCATGCATAGTTTTCCTTTATTTCTGAATATATTTTGTGTCTGGCAGCACTTTATCCCATGTTAGTGGCTGCAGTCATCTATTTATCCAACATAACACATACTGTACTCCATCCAGCCCCTTGCAATCTATGAATCCAGCCCAGTCTAGCAAAGCATGTTAAGCCCAATGGGGAAAATTTCCAGAAGTATCTTGGGAGCCCAAGTCCTTTGTCTGCTTGGGAGCGGGGCCACAAGCCAGCACCATCCTGGTCGCTTCTCCCCACCAGGATGACCTGGGGAGCCCTGGAAAAGGAATCTCCAGGCATTTCCCTCCAATCTTCAATCCTTGCTCTTGTATTTTCCTGCAGGGAAGGGGTGGGAATTGGTTTGGCTCTTATGGCACATCTGCAGCATTGCAGGTGGGGGCACAGTGAAGCCAGTTGTGTCTGCTGTGGATGCCCTGCCTCCTGGCCTGAATGTAAAGTCATCCCCTGCCTGGAGCTGGAAGCACGCAGGTCGGCACACTCTTTGGGGATAGCGCATCAGTGCACATCTGCACTAAGACAGATGCTTTGCATCTTTCCGGGGTGGCAGGGCCTTCCCTTGCATGGTCCTGGGGTGGGGAGATGTCATTCTTTCCCATCATGTCACTAATCGGGTAAACGCTCTTAGACTCTCCATGCTCGGTAACTCATCTTACTGACCCTTATTACTGGACCCCTTGGCCTGTCGCATCCCTTCGGGTCATCCTTGCATGGCACGCTGTAGTCCGGAGAGGGTCTGATTTTGCAACCGCTGCACAGAGAAAACAAGAAAAAAATGCGTATTCACCAGAACATCTCTGTGCTTTCTAGATCAGTGGAAGTTTAACCCTAGGAGTTCGGAAAACTTTATTTTTCCACCCCCCCAAGCATCTTTGTTTCTCAAAACTGAATTTGCAGAATAACCAGAAATTTCTCAGGGCATCCAACAAGTGAAGCCTAGCTAATGCTCACCGTTAACGTGGCTTGTAGCGGATGAGAAATTCGTTCTTGCCCAGCTGGTCTAATGGGCAGGTGTGTGAGTGCCTTTGGGCTGAACGCAGTTTTGCACACGCGTGAGATTAAGAACGGTTGTTTGTTTGGAGGGGCAGGATTTGTGTGTCTAATTTGCCCGAGATACGCTTGTAGTAGTACAGTCTTTCCACAAGATGGTGCTCGGGGAGTATTGATTCTCATGTCGCTGCAGGCCAAGCATTTATTTAGGAACGCATGGTGTACCAGCCTCCTTTCAAATCATGATCTCTGCAGCCAAGTCCATAATTGCTGTGCTAGAGTAATTCAAAATTTGCAATAATCCTACAGGTTTTAGGGCAGAAACTGCATTGTCGGCTTGGATGGGAAAGCTGTAGTGTGCTGTGTCCAACCTCAGTTTTAAGCAGCAAATAATCACCAACTCCACTGCGTAGTTTGGAGTTGAGGCCTAGAGGGAGCCTTTGAGATCATGTAGTTTGACATCTCTTAATACCATAGGTCCTTGAATGGTATCTTAATACCATAAGTCCCACAGGATCCCTATATTGAATCCAATATCTTGTGTTTGGTCAGAGTTATGCTCAGAATACTTTCAAAAGGGCACCTGGGCTGGAAATGCAGAGACTCCAAGAGATGGAGAGTCCACCACTTGGCTTTTGGCTGTATTAAAACACTGTTCTTTTGAATGGGCTTGTTTTACTGATAGCAAGGTATGACAGCACTCCTCCCACTGCTCGCTACTCTCTTGGTCTTTGCAGTGATATATTTACTTCTGGATTGTCTATTAAAACACTGAATGGAGTTGGGCCTCAACCCAACCCATGCTGAACCCCCCAGAGACGCCGTCTTTCAAGGGTGGTTCCTGATGGATGGTGATTTTTTTTTTATATAAGCCAGTTCATAATCTATTCGGTTTGTAATCTGTTGAACTGTATAGTTAATCAATTTCAAATCAAAATGCTGTGCGGTACTAAGTCTAGTAGTCCCTTATAAAAGCCCAAAGCATAGCACATCTACCAACCCAACGTGCAAGCTCAACAAAAAAAGTGAAATCAGGTTTATTTGGCAACACCTATTTTCTATAAAGCATGTTGCATTCATTATATTCATAATACTGCATTTATTTTATTCTTGGCCCTTAATGCTTTATTAATAAAAGCCTGCATCAGCGTATCCATTCTTTTGCAAAGGATGGATATGATGCTAACGAGTCTTTAGTTCTCCAGGTCTCCCTGTTTGTTCTTCTTGAATATGGGCCCACAGTTAGCAGTCTTCCAATCTTTTCCTGCAGCTGCCAAGATTTCTTGCAGATGAATGTCAGCAGGCCAGATTTCCTCAGTCATCTTTTTTATGTTGGTGCCATTTTATCTGTGACTGTTTGTTTAAAAAGTTTTCAGTAGCAGATGTTATTAATAAATGTTGCTTAACATCCTTCTTGGTTACTAATGGCCTGGAAAGTACGTCTTCGTCCTCATGTGATGCGGGTATGTGGTCCAGTTCCTTTGCAAAAAAAGAATGGAAATATTTACTGAATGTGGACGCCCTTTCTGTGTTGCCATGAACAGTTTGAGCATCTCCAGCTGCTAAATGGGCCTCTGTCGTTGCTAGGATGTCTTTGGGGCCTGTTGCACGCAAGTGATCTCCTTATGGATCAGATGCCCCATCTTCTCTTGTGTTTGCTTTGGCAGGTACAGTCACCCAGTCACGCGCAGTGGAGCGAAAGCCCAGGCCAGCAACCACGAGATGAAAATGAAGGGTCCAGAGCCGGTGATTAGCCAGATTATCGACAAGCTGAAGCACATCAACCAGGTGGGTGTGGGGTTGAAGAATTGCCCTGTCCGTCCTACTTCTCCCATTCCTTTGCTCCTTTGGGTGAATGTAATCCAAGTGGGTGTGATGGGCCACTGGCCCTGCTCGGAGCTTGGCTCATCACAGGGCCCAGCTATTTACTCACAGGAGAGATTGTGCCAAGGTCAATGGCGAGGCTGGGATCCGTGCCCGGCTCTGTTGTTGTGGGGCTGCTCAGTTCAGCAGCTAGCAGGGGGCTGTGGTCTGTGGCAGCAGGTCTGGGTTCCCTGGGTGGAAAATGCAGAGCTGAGAAAACCCCAGAGGATCCACTGTGGCTGCACCACTGGTCCCAGTTCCCTCGAGCAAGCACCACTGTTAAGGACCAGTGACAGGCCAGTCCTGTATTGTGTGACAAGGCTCAGGAAAGCACCCGTTACCCTCCAGGGACCGAAGCCAGCCTGTGGGATCTGCTCCTGCAGGAAGCCGTGATGCCAAGCACCACAGCAGGGTCTTGAATAGGACTGGTGGGCGAATAGAAAACTAAGGACAACATTAACTAAGTTATGTATGTGGGGCAGGGGCCTTCTTGCACATCCCTGGTTCTGTATTTGTGGTTGTGTGTGTTCTCCTGCCCTGCAGAAGATGAACTGAAGTAGAGTAGGTTGCCCTTGCTGCATTTAGGGGGAAGCTGCCCGAGGATAGTTGCCCATTCCTATGGAACAGGAGTGGACCCATGGAGTGGCTCATGTGCGTGGAGTCCCGCTCCAGAACTTTTTATGAAAGTCTGCATGAGCCCCAGGATAAGGGCCAATGCAATAATAACCAAATCCTGAGGTTTGTGTCATACGCTGATCATTGCAGGGCCCTGGCAGGAATGTCTGTTCCTTACCCAATTTTTTGGCAGGTTTTACCTTCATTTGAAGTGCAGGCTGCTGCCATTATATGATCATTGCCCATTATGTTTCTCCATGTAGTCTAGTGTCGGCCTCTCCCCTTATCCCAAGCCTGAGGGACTCTGCTCTCATCCCTGCTTTGCTACGTTGGACCTAGATGCAGCTGCTTGTCCGATGTGACTTGATGGCCAGGTTGGGGGGCACAGGTCTTCATGGTTGCTGGGGAAGTGCAGCTTTGGGAAAGTCAAGCAATAACATGCCCTTGGAGATGGCAGCTGCAGGGCAAGGCCTGCAGCAGGAAGAGCTGGCTTGGACTCTTGCCCGCAGGAGGGGAGGGGTTTTACACCCATCAGGTAATAAAAGACCTCTTCAGGTTAAAACAAACACGGCTTATCAGGCTGCCAGGCAAGTAAGCATGCTCTTTCCTGATGCTAACCTCAGCTTTCTCGCTCCAGTGCATGCCACGGCACTGTTTTCATAGCATTTCCCAGTTTAATCCTGCTGACCTCAGACACAGGCATGCCTCATTACCCCTCAGCTGGGTGGAGCAGCCGGCCGCTTTGCACTTGTACAAAGATGATACACAGCAGCTGTGCTTAGCATCAAGGGAGCAGGCCCTCAGTGTTGCTCCACGATCGTAAAGCAATGCAAATGGCCAGCAGCGCATGATTATTAAAAGGGAAATAAAGTATAATCAGCTCCCTGTTAAACTGGGAAGAGGGCAGGTTTCAACCTGCAGGAGATGATAATGTTTTGCCGTGCACAGCGAGAGGGAGAGGCGCGCTGAACCAAACGTGGTTATTAGCATACTTGAAACTGCTGACACAAAGCAGTTGTGAAATGCTGGCTGCCGGGCTGGGTCAAGTTATCGGTCCGCTCCTGAACGGTCGAGTCTGCTCATGGAGTTGGAGACGGTGGGTAAACATGGCATGGCTGCATTCAGCTGTATAAAGCTGTGGACTTTGCCCGTCACCCCTGGTCTAGCAAAAACTCAGGGGTGGAAAATGGCCATTGCTGCTGACCCTCACGCACTGCTTCTGTTTGCTTTCAGAGCTGGAAAACACAAAGGGATTTTCTTGTTGCTTAGGAAAATCTGAGCGTACAGAGATGCCAAATGCTTCCGTGAAGGTTGTTTTGTGGGGGGAAAGGTCAGGTCTGACCACGAAATACAAATGGTGAATGTCACGTTTGGGAAGCGAAAGGCAATCCTCAAGAAGCGACTCATTAGGAACCCAGCTCTTGGGTCTGGGACGGATGTTGCATAAACCAGTTTGAGCCAAATCAGTTCAGTTGGATACTGCGTTCAACCAGGTAGAGCTCAAACCAGTTTCAGCCATTTTCAAACTGGTTTATGCACCCTGAACATCCGTTCTGTTACAGGTTTAAACCAGTTTCTGACCACTTAAACTGGTTAATGTGTAATGTCTGTCCCTAGTCTTAGTGTCAGAGTTCGTAGATTAAGGTGAAAGGTTCAGATCCAGCTAAAAAGGCAATTTGGGTGTTACTGAAACTTGGGGTTTGGGGGGTTGAATCTCACCATGATCCCTAGGGACAGAAATAGGGCTGGCAGGGGCCTCCAGGGGTCTTTTAGTCCAGCACCCTGCCTGAGGCAGGACCATCCTTGGTCCCAGTGGGGTTTTCCGGTCTCTCTCCCGTATCTGGAGAATTCCCCAATGGAGGAGGTGTGAGAAGGCCTTAATTTCTAGTTGTATTCCTCTTTAGATCTAGAAAGCACCGTGGACCCCCAGGTTGAAGGAGAGGTGAGGAAAAACCGCTCATTTGCTCTGCTCTGGTGGAGAGCACTGTTTTTAAGGAGCTGCCTTCAGATTCTCAGGGCGCACTGGAGCTGCTTTTCAGCTAGATGCAAAGACGAGGTCTGTCTACTACAAAGCCCTCTCAATTAACTCCACAGGAAAAGTGGAGTGGATGTACAGCACATAGCATATGCCTCGCAGGAAACGAGTGTCTAGCTACTTCAGAGGAAGTGAGAAGTAAATATGCACTGGAGAAAGTTATGCTGGTGTCTGCTCCCCTTATCCATGTCACTGGGCTTGGTGCTTGCTCAGTGCAAATGAGCTTCTACTAACCAGATGCTGCAATAGCAACACCTACTTTGGGCAGCCAACTTGAGAGAAGTTACTGCAGAGTAATTTTAACTGCAGAGTGAAATCTGGGTCGTAGAAACTGTCCTGTGTCTGCACTCTATCTGCTCAGATTTCCAATCTGCATTTCCCACGGTATCCAGTAGATGGGCACAGCACATTGCAAATGCTGCCTAGTCTGTTGTTTTATTTGAAGGCGGTCCAGTCCTGATCCTAGACATGTAGGTACCCAGGATAGCTCTACACCGCACCAGGAGAAGCAGCGTATGAGCCTGTGCAGCGTTCTGTGCCAACACAGCTATGTTGCTGCCATTGCCCAAGCTAGCTTGGATAGCTGCAGCCCGGCTTCCCATGTACCTGTACCCATACTTACTGTTTTAGTTGGGCTGTTTAGTTGGCTGTTTTCTTATTCCTGGATATTAAGAAGTGTAATTTTACAAAGCTTTAGCCTGTATTTATATACTGCTTTGCATGTTCCTCAAGAAGAATAGTCTTTTCAAAGGGTGACAAGACTTCAAAAGTCTTTGGAGCGTGCTTAAATTTGGCAAATAAATTGTGTGGTCCAGCCACTCATGACCTTCACAGTTTGGATGCAAATAAATGCATTTGTGTCCTGCAACATGCATGTGCAATATTCTCTTCTGTGTGTGCATTTTGCTTTTATTGAGAAGCAATTTCTTAACAAATTGTTCTCATCTTTGTTCTTACACTAGAGTGGCATGTCCAGAGGCTGGAAGGAATCGATCAAGTGGATATTCTGCAAAAGTGAAATAAAGAGGCCTGCCTGAGTTTTATTAGCCCAGTTTAACAACCTTTTAAAACATAAGAAGTATAACATTTTGAGAGAGTTTGACATCTCAGTTGGATCTTTTTTGGAATGAGTCACGCTCCAAGATTCCTGATAATCAGTTGGAAGCCCCTGACCATCTTTGTTTCCATTTCTCTGTCTGATTTGTGGGTGGCTCTATTTTTTGTCGCTACGTGGGCGAGCTGCTTTATTATCATCAGGCTGGAACTGGGAATTTTTGGATCCTGTTGCATTTCTATCAGTTGTGATTTGGAGTTATTTTTGCTCCACGCCCAGCAGCACGTATAGCTCATCCATAAATATTAGTATTGCTATCTCAGCTGGGAGGCCAGGGGTCACTTCTGGGGAAATAAGTCTGAACTGATCCACAATTTGGTTTCTCAGAGCGGGTGAGGTCACTCTCTAACTAGATGGGTTTTTGCTTGTCCGTATTTGAAGCAGCTGGACTGATGGTTGAAACCGCAGAGTGTATTCAGTGGCAGTGCAGGTTGCTTGTCCTGACAGCTTTGCTTGTCACTGAATAATAAGTTTGAAGCTTCTGCTTAGATTTGTCCTCCGTGCAGCTTGGCTTCCTTCCCGCAGGGAGATTCGGTATGGCTGGCAGCAGGACAGCACCTGCTGCGTGTTTCCCTGGTGGCAAGTTGCTGCTTCTTGCTTTGACCAGGTCTCTTGTGTCAAACCCCTCAACTACCCTGGGTGCTGTGAGTTGCGTGCACCTCTGGGAACATAGGAAAAGGGATAGGGATGTTCATTCCCTGTGAGAGTGCGGTTAAAGGTTTTAACACAAGAACCATTCCCATAGTCGCCGTGGTGTGTACAAGCGCCCCTTGTCCCTAGCAAGGAGCACCTTCCCCAGAGCCAAACGGTCTTGGAAGCTTCTAGCTCCTGGTCAGGAAGGGGGACTTACCCTGAGGAGCCTTCCAGCTCTTTTTCTTCCTATTTCCATCAAGCCTTACGTCTCCTGATAGCTGAGGGGAGCCAGAGCTCAGCTACTTGGCTTCTGTTGAGCGCCCCTCCCCACCAAACCCTCCAACCAGGTCTGTGCATTATCAACTGATGCTTCTGGTGCCAGACTTCTGCTGTTCTGTCCTGTTCTTGGGTATGAACCAAACAGGAGCAGTTGCCTGTCCACAAAGGAACAGCTTTCAGTCCCCAAGTGTGGTGTAGATTTGGGGTTGTGAATGCCAGTCGTGCATAGGAGCCAGTGTGGGAAGGTGGGCATGGTTGCGGGCACACCCTGCAACAGGTAAGCACAAAGTGACTGGCTCGACATCTCACAAGAAGCCTGTGGCAGGGCAGAGAAAGCGAGTCACATCTCCTGTACCTAAGCTAAAGCCTGCCCCCAGCCCATGATGAGGTCTGAAAAATGTGGTATTGCTGCTGGGAAGGAGAATGCCATTATGAAACCCTGCATGCTCAGAAGTAAAAGAAACCCCCTCCAAGGAGCACGAAGATGTGTGAGATGTGCTGCTACAAGACTGGAAGGCCTGGAAACAGATTGCATGCTGGAGTTCAGAGCCCGTTTAGAATATTTCAGATATACTGTGGCTTGACAGCTCTTTGGTTTGCACATCAAACGATCCATAATTTATTATAGCATTTAGGGACTGTGTTTTTATCATATTGCATATTCTCCAGCCAAAAATCTAACTACCATATAAGCTCTTGAAAAAACCCCCCTCTGGGAATCAGAATCCAGGCAATATGTTTTCCCCAGCCCTGAGAAACTAACTTTGATTTATTTCTTGGAATATAAAGGGAGTATACAGTGCTTTGGAGTATTGTCCTTTGCTTTGCAGAGTAAATTCTCACTGCTTTCCTTCATGTTACTGCTGAGTGGCCCCAATCCTGCAGCGGTGAGGGGGCACATTGCAGCTTTCCACGAGGGACACGTTTGTGGTTTTTGTGGTAGGATCAGAGTCAAAATGTTGACATTGCAGAGGCAGTAAAACTCCTCGTTCTGGGGCAAAGGGAAAACCAGGCGGAGGTGAAAGAGCAGCCACAAAATAATAGCAGAAAGCGTGTAAAACATGCCCCAAAGTTTAAACAGTCGCAATGAAAGACAGTTCGATCAACTAGCGCATTCTGCATTTCCTTCTGAGTTTTAATCAAATGCTTCTCTGCGGCCTTGTCACTGAGAGAGGGCACTGGGGAGGTCACACACAAGTTAATTTGGAAAGAGGCCAAAAGGCCACAGCTTTATTGAGCAAATGTAACCAAGATATGCCTGGGAACTATGTGATACTTCTGTGCTTGAAGTGTCCTGCAGGCCTCAGATCAAAATATTGAATCCCAAGGGACCTACCAGTCTAGGTTGGCTCGTTTCCCTACAAACTCATCTTAGCAAAAGCTTGACCGTATTGGTTCCTGAAAGGGGTTGAGGCACGTGACCCTCAAGATCCTTTCCACCCCTATGACTCTGTGATAATTAAGACTGTTGTGAAGCCCATGCCCGCTGCAAAGGAAAGCAGCAAATATGGTGCCGAAAAGATGCTGGGTTTGCTACCCTTCTTATACTGGAGACTGCTATGCAAAAAGATGCAGCAAGGGATGTTTAGGTTGGATTATTAGGCAAAACTGTCTCACGAGGAGGGTGGTGAAGCACTGGAATGGGTTACCCAGAGCGGTGGTGGCAGCTCCGTCCTTGGAGGTTTTGAAGACCCGGGTAGACAAAGCCTTGCTGGGATGATGTAGTTGGGGGTGGTCCTGCTTGGAGCAGGGGGGTGGACTGGATGTGACCTCCTGAGCTCTCTTCCGACCTGAATTTTCTACAATTGTACGAAAAGGGATGGAGAGGAGTAGATCTTGGCATTGGCTGTTAGGGATAACACGACTGCATTTTCGACTGTACCTGTCACCCTTCATTGAAGGACATCGCAGCATCCCTGACGCCGGCTATGGGAGTGCTGGGAATTCTTTGTGTGCCGGGTTGCGAGGCGCATGCCCAAGGCACATTTTACCAGGGGGCAACACAGCTGTCGTGACACCGCTTTACAGGGCAAGGGCAGGGGATGATCTGTAGGGCGAAGCTTTTAAAGCGTGTTTTGAGATACCCTGTGGAGTTCACAAGTCTTCCAAAGTAGATTTTCCACTGTGGAAAATGCACAGCACCGACAGACTCGATAGAATTAGCCTCCTGACATGTCCCGTATGGCTTTGCCGGGCCTACTGTTTCCATCGCATTTTAATTTAGTAAGCAAATGAGACAGCACAATAATTAGAACAATGTGTAAAATGCCTGGTTTCAAATAAAGTGGCGCGCGTAGTTGATCGGTGAACGGGTGGTATCGAACAGCGTATAACACAATGTCTCGCTTTCGGCCAATTCTTTGCTTTTAAATCGCCTCTTCTTTTGGAGCAGCAGTACCTGGATATCTGCATATTTGCCAACTCACTTCTCAAATCCTCAGAAGAAGTTTAATGAGCAAAATAATCGCTTGGGCACGCCTTTTTGCGCAGTTTTATTAAACAGTTCGTTACAATTAAAATATTAAAACCACATGCTGCTGAACGCAACCAGATATTGCAGTTAGTTTTTTTTTTCCTGAGGCTATTCAATAAAATAACAGAAGATTTTTATTTTAATGATAAATGTCTTTTGGAATGTATTGGGCTAATTCCTTTTTTCCTCCTCCCCCCCAACTACTCAGAATAATCTATAGCTCCACCAAGTCTATGGCTGGTATTTAAAGACTAACTACATTGTCCTTTTGTGACTCAGAGTCATTCATTGGTTCTTGTTAACATACCATTGTAAATACTCTCTCACCGGCTCCAACTCCATATGGAAGCAGCAATTACTAGACTTCTGCTAGGCCAGTTAAATCAGTGGAAGTGTGACATGTTCTAACTAAAACATAATTAGGTTCAAACATATCTGGTTTTTTTTCTTCTTCATTCCAAAAATATTCTTCTTCTTCTTTGACATTTTCAAGGCGATGCAACATTTCCTTATGCTGGCGCTTGTCATATATCAGGGCTGTATCTGCAAACAGCCCCTCTTTGTCAGGTTTATGGTGAGAACGCTATAAGAATAGGTTGCACAGAGTGGGGGTTTTTTTTAGCAGCCTTGAGATTAATTGAGCTGCTTTATTAGACTATTACTGGCTAAGGAATTACTTGGGCTCTGATTGAGTGACTTAAGGTTTCGTGATTGTTGTTCTTACAGCCTTCCATTACACATCGAGGATCATAGAGTGGGCACTATTAAATGCTACATGTTTACTGCTCGAGGCAGTTAAATTTACTGTGGAATTTGAGGCATTTCCCATTTTAAGTATAGGGAACAGTATGAAAGCGGCGGTAAAAGTCAAGCCCCGGGCTGCCATCGCTTCTCAAGCACAGTCCCGCAAGGATGCAGTTCCCTCCCAGGCGGAGGGCTCGTACAATACCTGCGTGCCGAAGAAATCCAGCGTAGGCACTCCAGATCGGACGTGCAGCGGTGGTACTTCAACAGGGAAGGAAAGTAGCCACTTTTGCTGCAGCCACCAAATTTCTGTCCTTAGCACTGGGCTTTAGCCAGAGGCGGGAGTGCAATGGAAAGTGAGCTCTTGGATGTCAACGATCATGTAAAACAACAGTTATAAAGCTGAAAAGGAAACATCCTTTTTTTGCGCATTCCCCAATCCCGCTTCTCCTTCCCCCCCGCAGCCTTTCCTTCTTGCTAATCAAACCTTCCTGCCTGTGAATCCTTGTATTCAGCAGCGATGGTCTGGCCACCATCTAGTATCCAACCTGAACCAGATCCATGGTGGTTGAGTTGGGTGACGATGAGCTTTCTTCTAACCATGAGTCTTGTAATTTCTTGTTCACAGTGTCACTGATCAGCAAAGTCGCATGGCTTGGAAGGAACCAGTGAAGGCGGGCTGGCTCTCTGTTATAGGATATAGTAAAACCAGGTGGTGTATTTAGTATTTATGTGTTTCAGGGATTTATATAGTTTCACTCCCTCCTTCAAACTCTTCTTGTGCCAATGGCTCTAGGAAGAAAACCTGACATTGGTTAGGCTCCTAATGCACTCAGATTGCTGCCTGCCAGGATGACCAGTATCATCCCATCGTTTTTTGCTGATCCCTGTAGGGATCTGTTTGTTGTACAAAAAAATAGATCCTTATAAATAGCCCAACTCCTTCCCCCATTTTCGGAGTTCTTCTGTTGTTATTATTAACTGCTTATCATTTCCTTGTTCCTTCCTACCAGTCTCTCTTCACTTATTGTTTCTTGCGTTAAATTGTTAGCTTTTTGGCATGTAGGAACCTTTTTCTTTTTTTTGGCTTTTTTTGTACAGTATGAAGTGTGATGTTCTAGGATGATGATAAATGAATAGTCTTCTTTCATAGGGCGTCAGATATCAACTTCCAGATCTATGAGCCGCTGTCTGGTCTTATCGCTCAATGTGCAAATTCCCGCTACCCTGCCTGGGCATTTGTAAAGATTGCGGCTTTTGATTTAAGTGCTCTGCTGTTTTCTTGTGAATAATACTGACGGGATACATAGCAAGGGGCAAAATTCATGGAGAGGAATGGATGTTTTGTTCTCAACTTCTTCGTGGCCCCGTTTTCACTCTGTGCTGTCACGTCTGGCATGTTGAGTTAACCTGCGACTTAGTTGAGCCATTTCACCTTGGTGCGGCCTCCACTTTGCATGGTTTCGTACCTCCATGATAGCAGGAGAAAAGGGAGGGGAAAATTTGCTCTTTTTCTCCTAGTTTCAGTCCTGATATCGGCTGGGGCTTCTGAGAGCTGCTCACACAGAGAGGGCAGAGGCTGTCAGCTGCGTCCTGCAGCGCGCGTGCTTGAAACAATCCAGGGGAAATAAGTTTTTTGGAGGAAAAAAAGACTTTGTAAAAGCGATTCATTTGCTTTGCAGTAAAACACATGGCTGATGCACCTTGGTGACTTGAAACAAACTCCAGATATCCTGTTAGCTTAGCTGAGTGCTGTCCTGTCCAGAAGGAAAGAAACTTGTGTAGCACAAAGAACAACAGCAACTGTGTGCCCTGCTGCCAGGTGAAGAGCCACCGACCATTACTTTGAGCTCAGTGCAATTCATGGAGCAGCAAAAGGCGCTCTGCGACCAGCCTGAATAATATGGGGGAAATGCCTTTTAGTCTTGCAGAGTAGAAGAAGGTTTGTGTGATGCTGGATGATCAAGTACCTGTGGGTCTGTGATCAAGAACCACATCCATCAAGCAACTGTGTCTGGCCCCCCTTGCAGTGCTGATTTAAGACGAACTTCCCTGTATTTCTATCAGGAAAAAGGCACCATTGCTCTAAGGGGAACATGCTTTAAGGCTTTATTTTCCTCCAGTGGAATTTGCATTTGCTGAAGACAACAACAGGGTCGGGGGGAGCTCCATCTGATTTTTTTTAAATATTTTCCCCAGTATTGTCCTATCTGAAATTTTAACCCAAATTGTACCAATTTGACTTTGTTTTCGAAGGAGCCGTGTCATGGGCAGGGCAGGATTTCTGAAGCTTTTCCAAATTTACATTTGGAAAAATGTCGCCCTGCTCTGGTGACTGCATTGTGCTTCTGTGCTGCCAGGAGGCTGAGACAGCGTGGCTGGACTCGGATGCCCTGCTCACATCCCGGGCCAGCTGTTGGATTGCTTACAGGCCTGGGCGCACATTTGTTTTTGCAAAAGTAAACAGAGCAATAGCCAGCATCGGTAATGAGCCTTTTTGTCCCGAGCTGCTCTGCATGTAGCCATTTAGCAACCCACCATGCAGAGTGAGGGAAAAGCAGCGATGATGGACTGGCCATAGAAAATCCCCCTGCAGAATCAGAATTGCACCACCTTGATAGTAAGGTGGGTGCAAATAGCTGCCAAATGGACCAGAGGGGTGAGCTCTGGTTGCCTGAAATAGCATTGATTCTCTGGCGAATCTGAACAGCGAAAGTTTGCACGATGGTCTGTGGGTGGAGACCTCCCAGCTGCCATGCTTATGGCTTTGGGTGCAGAACTAGCAGGCAACAAAACCACCCTTGGCTTCAGCTGCTTGTGAGACACCTCGCAGCGGGCATGCGGGTTCCCAGCCGAGGAGGCAGACCTTCTGTATCCTTCGGAGTCTGGCCGTTCATTCACAAACCGTGAGCGGATGAGCTGGGAATCGCGTGCACGTCACACTTGCCTGGCACTAGCCTAGTTCCCAGTCCCCTTGTGGGGATCAACACCAGGCAAATTCATTTTTTTCCTTTCCCAGAGATGTTAATGTTGATCCTTTTTGGTACATAGCCATACATCCTTTCCAGCTTCTGCTTGCGAATGTCAAAGCCATTAAGGCCTTTGGGAGTCAATCTTGTGAGAGACAGGCTGGTATGAATTGGTTGTTATCTACCTTTCACCTGGACCAATCTGAAAGGACTTGACAATTTGCCCATCTTGGTATGAATCTCTTAAAATGTAGCCGTCGTTAAGTAGTGGCAGATGGCCGCTTTAACTGTGCATAGTAGTGCCAGGCAATCCTTTGGGCATCAAGAGGAAGAAGATGATCCCCCCTTGAAGTCGTGCAAGGAGAATTGAGGGAGGGGCAGGACCTGGCTGTCATACACGTGCAAAACATGAATTACATCCACCACTCAAGTTTCCAGCCAACCTACAGCGTTCTCAGAAAACGATGGGAGGTTTTTGAGTTTCTAGGAATGGCTGGTTATCCATGTTTGGTTTGTAGCACCTGTGGATGGACCAGGTGTTTATAGGAAAGAGGGAGCTGGAATCAGGATTAGCAAATTTGTTTGCCTTTTCAGTAAATCTGCTGTAAGTCTGAGTTTTTCATTATTTATACAGTACAAATTCTGTGTGTGAGAGCGAGAGATGCACACACCCAGACATATGCGGCACCGCAATAGTCTTTCAGGCAGTAAAGTATTCCAGCCAGAAATGTTTTTCCTTTTTAAACTTCTTAGCTTGGTTTCAACATTTAATCAACTGCAAAAGCCATTTATTATTCTGTAGTGCTCATGTTGTTATAGTGTGTGCAGCAAGAAATGGCTTTTGCAGTTGGTTAAATGTTAAGCCCGAGCTAAGCAGTTTAAACTTCAAGAACGTTTATTGCCTCGGTACTTCTGTGCTTTGAGGATTATTACTGTTATGCAATAGCAAAAGAAAAATGGTGTGTTTCTTGGATGGGCCTTTTTTTTAAGAAACCACGTCCTGTAAAGCACAGATCTTTTTTTCCATTGGGGCATGCGATTGGGATGTTGCTCTCAAAGGAGCCAACAGATACTGGGACAGTTGGGAACTTCCCAATGCAGGGATGCTTGCCCAGATGCTTTGAGTGCCCACTGTCCCTAGACCTTACTGACCTTGCACAGCAGCAGCTTTATTCTGTAGGCCTTGGTGTGGGGTTTGGTTCTCTGTGTGTTTTTGAGAGACTTCTTGCTCCTGGATGTGTCTCATCAGCAGAGGATGGAGAGCTACCAGTCCCCAACACTGCAGAAAACAAATGAGGTGATCTAGTCCAGGAAGCAGAGCAGCTGGTCCTTACAGCAGCCTTTCTTACAAGTTAGTTAAGCGATGCCAGGTTAGGTGCATTGCCCTCACCATGACCCTGACAGAAACAAGGCTAGAGTTAGGGTGGTTTTGTATTACTACAGAACCAAACAGAAGTAAGAACTGCGTTGCAGTGGCTTATACCAGAATACTTTGATACCAGTGCACTTGTTAAATCTGTTCCTCAAGAAACTAGCTAAGAGGAACCAGCCCATAGCTTAAAGAATACAATACTCTTACAAAGTGAAATACCCTTCTGTGCAAAGGGCTGTTTTAGGACCTACACCTCTCAAGTTCCACTTTCCCCCCCTGACAGGTCTCTTAACTGTGCTCCATCGGCCAAGGGAAGCAATGCCGGGTTAAATGTCAATATGGTGCCCGCTCCAGTCTGTCTTATATGAAACATCTTGGCCCCCCGAGGCCCCGCCGTTGGCCATCCGGTTCAGGTCGACACAGATCTGCTGCTGAAGATGCAGTAGGGATGGAGGATACATTTTTCAAAGCATCAGTCTCCTTACGAAGAGCAAGCCAGACCCCTAGAAAATAGCAGAGCTCAGGGTATGGGCAGACAAGCACATGCTACTGCACTTAAAGGGGCAGAGGGCTTATGGCATATCGGCTCTCCCTCAGTAACTGTTTTGTGTGTCCACTCCTATCGCATAGTAGGCGAAACTAAGGAACCCAGGGCAAGCTGTCCTGGGTTAGCTGACACATGGTAAACCTTTTAACCTGGTATAATTACTTAGTGTGTCCACACCTTTAAAGTTGCTTTGTGTCACAGGGACACTTGAGACTGCTTTTCCCTGCTCAAAGAGAGAGAGAGGGGTTTTTTTTTTTTTGCGTCTAGTGAGGAGTATGCAAAGCCAGAGGAGGGTGCAGGTGCCAGGGCTTGGGGGTGAATGACCAGTGCAAATGCATCTGGAATGGATGGGCAGGCCCAGAATGGATGGGCACATCTGGACTGGGTGGGCAGGTGAAGAATGGATGGGCACCTCTGGACTGGGTGGGCAGGCCCATAATAAACGGGCACCTCTGGACTGGATGGGCAGGCCCAGAATGGACGGGCACCTCTGGACTGGATGGGCAGGCCCAGAATGGACGGGCACATCTGGACTGGGTGGGCAGGCCCAGAATGGATGGGCACATCTGGACTGGGTGGGCATGTTGTTTTCTGAAGTCATCACAACAGATCATTGATGATAGTCCCCTCTCCCTTCCTGTCCCCTATTTGCACACATGGTGGGATTCAGAAATAAGTAGCTTGCTGAGTAACGTGGCCCCAGATTCGGCGTGGCTGAAGAGGAGAAAGATAGGCAGTGAGAGGGGGCTTTAATAGCGCTGTTTTCCTGAACTCTGCCAGCTTCTCGGAGACCAGTTCAGCCTGTGCAGTGGGTTTCATTCTGTTGCCCTGCAAGCCCTGCAAGCACCCTCCAGCTCGGGGCGAATCCAAACCTAACATGAATGGTGGCAGGGTAATTACCAGCAGAGGTGGGTTGGCTGGCTTCTTCCAGCACGGCAGCTAAGAAAACACTTAGCCTGAGCACGGGTTGCACAGAGCTCTGTTATGGCGAGCTTGCTCTCTGCTGGGGAGGGTAGGAGGGAGGCACTGCCAGGGCAGCAGCGTTCAGCCTCATCTATTTGCAGGCTGTGTCTGGCCAACAAGGAAGAAAGAAGCCCCATGTACAGAAGCTCATTACTTGATTTTCTTTCCCCCCCACCCTACCTGATGCCAAGGACACGATGCCGTTTGTCTCCCAGGCAGCAACAGACAGAAATTCCCGGCAACCACAGAGCAATCGCATGATACAAAAGAGCCAGTGTCCAAGCCAATGGGCGATGGTTAAACAGGGCCTCTTTGTGCCCAGCGTTGCAGCGGCTTGGGCTCTGGGAAGATGGAGCGAGGACTAGCTGTGCTGGTGGCCTCCACCGAGGAGGGGCTGGTTCAGACGCCCCTGTGCAAATATGCACCCGATAGCCGGACTCAATGTGACCCCAAACCATGGCTGCGTGCCCAGTGTTTGTCACCCATGTAAACCCCCCTGCCCCCGCTTGATCTATAGGGATTTGTACTATGTAGGGCACACGCATTTGGGTTGCATCATGGGCAGGCAAAGGATTATAGTGTGTGTGTGTCCGAGTGTCTACATGTGAGCGAGCATCCTCTGAGCCACAACAGCTCTTCCATGTTCATGCTCCTCTCTGCCAGCAGCTGAAGCAAAAATGCTGTGATTTACTCTGGATTGAAGTTTATCTTCTGCTACCCCAGAGGTCCAGCAGACAGGGGAAGCAGTTGGGATGGGTGCAGACAAACGAGAAGATCCCTCTTCCATATTATTTCGAGCTATCCTATATGACGTGACGATCCTACATGTGAAGAGGGGCCGCGTGTGCCGAGCTGTCCGGGACTTTCGGAGGAGGTAGTCCTGGGCTGCCCAGCAGTGGGTCTGTTATACATCCAGCGGGAGCTCTGCAGCCCATGTGGAGCTGATTTCACGGCCTCGAGGTAATTATGGGTGATGACAGTGTCTTCCCATCTCCTCCGCAGCACCACGGGGATGCTCCATCCCTCTGAGTCGTGCCGTTCTCCAGTCTGAAGTCTGTACATAGCAGCACCTCCTGCTTTCCCAGTGTAGCTGGGAGAGGTCCTGGTGGGACAGGAGAGCACAGGCAGTTAGCCTGGAGGGTTCAAGAGCCTGGAAGGGAAAGCTGCATCCTCTACCCCCACCCTTAGCAGCCAGAAGATGGATGTGCTGGGCCTGCTGTCTAGCTGTGCTTCCCTTTCCTGGTGCCCTCTGTGCTCATGTCTTCTCTGCAATCAGAAACTTTCCGGGGCTGGGAAAGTTGCATTACATGTTTGTACAGCGCCTAGCGCGACAGCATCCTGGTCTGGTACTAAAGCTCTGAGGTGCCAGAATAGGACAATGGACCCTGGCCTGCATAGACGCCATGCGCCTATCCCTGCTGAATGAGTGCCATGGTCACAAGGCCTCTAACGAGTAGCCACCTTGGCGACTGCATGAGTTGATTAAGGGTGAAGGCAATCAAAAGCGGTAGTTGGAGTACATGGGCAGGGAGCAGGTCTCGCTGCAGCAAGCGCCTCGATCTAGAGGTGAGGTCCAGGCAATGGGCGTAGATGGACTACGGGACGACTTTCCTGACCCTGCGTGTTCTCCTGTTCCTTCCCATCCGCCTGCAAAAGCCAGCTGTGGAGAGATGCTATTCATGGCAGAGAGATGGGAAGGGGCTGGTTGAGAGAGCGGGCCCACAAGTGGATCCTAATCCCAGGTGACCTGTGGGAGTCGCCATTTGTTCTTGCTGGGGAAGTACCGCTTCCCATTCTGGACTGGGAGAGCAGCTGGGATTCGGTCGCCCCTTCCCCTGAGCTGCCAGTGCAGGGCGCGCTGACCTGGGCTCGCCGGAGCGCAGAAGTAGTGCCTGGCCTCTTGCACCGCTCTCAAGTGACCCAGACAAGATTTAATTGAGGAAGAATGTGGCACGGCTCGTCAACTCCGTCTTGCACCGAGACGGATTTAAGCCGCCCATGTGGACAGGCTGTAATTAGCGCTGGCGTTGAGGGGGTCCGCGGCCGCTTCCCCTAACCCGGGAGGACGTTGTCAGTTCGGATAGCTAGCCTTGCATGAAGCCAGTGACCCTTCCAAATTGGGTGGCCCCTTGGCCTTGACAGGCGTCGCCTCTCGGGTCCCCAGCATGCTGTCCCCGATGTGGTCCTGGATGCATCCTTCTCTGATGAGCCCCGGTCTCTGGTACCCGCACTGCTACAGAGGCAGCTTGAGGTAGGGCAGTCTGGTGGGTACCCTGCAGCTCCTCTGGCGGCTTCATATTTGACCTAGAAAAACTAGCCCCGCTCCTTGCTTTTCATGAGGGGAGCCAGGCCAATTCTGCAGGCGCTGGCGTGGGGCCCAGAAACCAGGGAAATACCGCAAAATGTTTTCAGCACCGGACACCACCGAGGCATCGTCCATCATAATCGGCACGTCCCTGCTGGGCTCTTCATCTGCTTCCATGACGCCTGGGCCGCTGGAGCCTCCCGGCTTCCTCTGCCAGGCGGAGAAGCTGCTGAAATTGGAGTGGAAGCAACAAAAAGGGACAATTACCCATGTACCATGGGAACTGTGCCTCTGGGTGGGAGGTGGGAAAACCAGAGGGCAGTGAAAATAGCAGCTTTGATGTGCTTTGCCTGTCTTGTTGGCCTCTGTCGGGCACTGACACTCCTGGACTTGGTGGGTTTAGTGTCCCCCTTCTCTTTTTTTTAGGCGGTCAGGGCAGTTAATATTACTTATTAAAAGTAACATGCAGAATTTATTCCCAAGTGCTGTCAGCCTGAGCGGGTGTAAGCCTCGTCTGAGAGTGCCCTGGCTGCCCCTCTCATCACAACTGCTGTTGAAATACATGGTTCATTTACAGCTGTGACCCTCAGCCAGGGAGCCTTGAGATCCTTTTACAGGTGCTGTAGGGTGCCACACAATTTGCACACTGTTAAGTGTGCAATTATGTTGCACAAATCAGAATCCATAGTGTTAAAAACACTCTGACCTGCCGTGGTCTTTCTCGGTTCTTTGCAATAGAAAAATCTCCGTAGCATTTCTCTGTAGTCAAAAAAAAAAATAAAAAAATTATTTATATATTTGTATATATTATTATATATATTAAGTATTTTATTTATATATCTATAATTGCCCAAAGCAAGCAATTCATACCCTGGTGAAGGGGCTGGATTTATTAGCCAGACGATGACACTAAGGACCATTTCCAGAAAATTACTCCCATGTCTTTCTGTCTTCATCCCCCCCCCCATACTTTGCATAAATACAATAGTAATTACTGCAGCCAGAAGGAAAACAGCACTTTGGGTTAATTCCTGTACCACAGGTGAAGGAAGGAACCGCATCTTACTCCTAAAAGTCCTTGTCCTGCAGTCGGGTCTAGAGCAGGGGCTTGGGAGGGAATTGCTCTGCTAATTGGGGTATTTTCCTGATTTTTAATTGGGCTTGATGTGGTATGAATGCGTGTGGAACAGGAGGGAACATCATCCAGCCGTTTGCCTGCCTGTCCAGCTAGCTAATCTATCTACCTACCTACCTGTCTGTCTGTCTGTCTTTCTAGCCATGTAGTTATATTATAAGAGGTATCTGTGAATACACGTGCATATATTGAGACAGCTACATACACACGCAGGCAGGCAGACGACAGCCCGGAGTTGGGGGGGGGGGGGCATCACTTAATGATCTATCTATAGAGGCAGCCG
>NW_017729029.1:13961848-13963446 GCF_001723915.1 Gavialis gangeticus | reverse complement strand
AAAAAAAAAAAAAAAAAGAGTGAAAACCAAGAGCTGACATTTTCCAAGGGGGCCCTTGAGTCTGAAAAGGTTGAGAACCACCAATTTAGAGAAATTAGATCCATCTCTGTGACGATATTTTGTCTTGCGGCACTGTTTGGGTTGTGGGGGATGAATCATGGGCATCTCCAAAAAAAGAGCTTTCGATAGGAGAAATAATTAGCGATCTGAGGGCCTGACCTGTAGCTTAGCAGAACGAGGCTTCTCTTCTGTGGTCTATGCCGTCCCGAGCCTATGCAAGTGTGTCTGTGGGTGCTCAGTGAGCTGAAGGCAGGTGTGATGCACAACCGCAAACTAATTCCTTTTAGCACAGGTGAAAAAACAGCTGACATTCCTGTTTGTTTTCCTAAGGACTGAAAATGACTTTTCCAGCCCCAAGGCCTGTATCCATTTTATTAACATTTGATTAGCAATTACTCCTGCCTGAGCCAGGTTTGAAATAGGAGTGCATTTAGGAACAGGTTTCTTCTCTGCCTCTGATACGCTGCCAAGGTGTAGCCAATGGAAACAGCCCTGCCACCCCAAAGCAACCGCAGCTCAGACCTCTTCCAGCAAACAGGAGCTTCTGGCTAATTTTTTTTTGCCCCCTAGTTTCCAAGCGCACAAGGAAGACGGTGATTTGTGGGCATATCTGCGTACAGGAGCACGCAGGTGCACACGCATGTCACAACCGATTCTGGACCGTGACAAGTTCGACAGCAGCCCAGTCCTTGTCTTGTCCCACGTGTGCTGAATTTTAACGCAAGCTCCGTTCTCCTGCCCTTGAGACGGGGCAACTTGCCCTGCTTGGGTGCATACTGGCTGAACAATGCTAAAAGGCATTTGTTAATAAAAGGGAGGTTTTCCTGTTATTTCTAGGGCTGATCGGTAGGGAGAGGGGAGAATTGATTCTTTCTGTTGCATGCCTGTCTAAGATCTGGCTGCCAAACTGGAAACACATGAGCTTAAAAAACACAACCGCAACATATTAAAATGGGGCACTTTCCCTCTGTCTTGCTTGTGATCAGATAATGATCTTCGTAAGGAAAACAAGCACAGCTGTATTCCATGAGGCCGTGTATTCCCGTGCAGTGTAACGAGCTGTTAACAAGGAAAAGGGTTGTGTGAAAATCTGTGGATTTCCAAGGGTTCGCTCCTGACTTAATAAATACCCCCCCAAAATTGTTCAGTCTTGCAGGCTTAACGGTTCAGATTCCCCTTCATATTTGTTGCCAAAGCCGGTGTTTTCAGTAGCTGGGAATTAGAGGGAAAGCCTGACTTAGTGGGAAGTTTGGGAGTGCTTTGAAAAGTTGTATTATGCCTCCAGTAGCAAGTAGGCATTGCCTGGTTTGCAACAGAAATCTGAAGGGATCTTGGTGTCATTACTTTTAAATGCCTTCCTAGCAAGATGTCTGACTGGAGGCATCCACAATTAGTGCACACCAATTAATGCATGTGTCCTGAAAGTAGGAAACAGGAATGCAGCCTCAGACCCTTCATTCCCATTGCTTGGGTTTGATGCCCAGTGATGGTCCCGGTAACAGAAATCAAACAGAAAGAGAAAAGGTTCTCGAGTACTT
>NW_017729029.1:13907565-13961718 GCF_001723915.1 Gavialis gangeticus | reverse complement strand
GGGGGGGGGGGGGGGGAGTTTGGTTATAAAATTGATATTAGAATTTGAATATTGTTGTAGTGGCAAGTTCAGGCACAGTCCTTTCCACTCTGTAGGCTTGATCCTATTCCAGAGGCTTACTGAAAACACGCTGAGAATTTCACAAGAACTCTTGGAACATTTTTATTAAATTCTTTCAGTCATGCAAACTAAATTAAAGGACAGCTATGCTCACCAGAAGACTGCAAGTATTAATTCAAACTCCCCTTCTAGACTCGTAAGGGAATTTTTTCGTTTGAAAGCAATCCTCTGTACTCACCTGACTGAGCACATTTATTTATTTTGTTTTATATTTAATTTTTTAAAATACACTGAAATGAGGTTTTTTGGGTTTTTTGTGGTCTTAAAAGGGCAGGGCAGCTCTATCTCCGCTTTGGCACGCAATTGCATTTGTCAGTGTGATTTTTGGTGCTTGTTGTCATAAACCAAAGGGGATCCCACACAGAGTCTGAAACGATGCAGTGAATGTGATGTTGCAGCTCGAGGAATGAAAGGCAGATTTCTGCTAATGGGCTACCAAGTAGCAAGAATAATAATAATAATAATAAAAAATGTGATGCTGCTGTGCTTACATTTACATGGGGAAGCAGGGATCGGGATGGCTCTGTGGGGTGGTAGGCTGGTAGTCTCTGTTTTAAGCTGACTTTAAGGTACATGGCGAAGTTTTTTGTTACTGGGGTTTCAATTAAAATCCAGCGTAGTTGTTATTTTGGAAGTGTGATTGCTCCTTCTGTTTTTGTCTTTAAATCTGGTCACTGTTCTGTTATGAATAATTTATCCATTAATGCTATAACCAATAATGCCCCTGAAACAGGAGTGCCTAGGCAATGACACATGCAATAAGTTGTAATTTCCAGTACAGTGTTCGGACTTGGCTTGATTCTTTTATTTTATTTTTTAAGCGTCAACGAGATCCACAAAGCAAGCCTAGTTTTACAAAGATTGAAATGCAGGTGAATGAGCTCCTGAGCTGATTTCCACTTCAGGCTGATCTCTCTGAGTTGGCACAAGGAACGAAGGCTCTGTATTTTCAACCCTGTTTGGTCTGAAATGATCGTCACTGTTTTAAGTGACTGCATGGCTTTTCTTCCAACTTGTCCTGTCCCTTGTTAGGAAAGACACACGAGCCCTGGTCTCACCTGAAGTGAAGTGATGTTACTCCTTTCAGAGCACTGGAGCGATGGTGATTTTTTTAGTAGCTGAGGATATGGCCTGGGGGTATCGTTTCTCATTTACCCCGTGTTTGTATTTAATGCTCAGTTGCTACCGTAAGCACCTTAGATGTCACCTAGGTAATTTCTACACACACACAACTTGTTCTGGCCTTTTGGATAGGCACACTGTGTACCTACGGTGTATTTTTGTCATTATGGGTTGGCAGAGAGGAGGAACAGATACGACCGTAAACTCTTACAGCTGGACAAATTGTGATTACGTTCAAATTTTCTCATTACATACTACTTTACTGATGATCAGACTGTGTATTTTCCTGCCTCTTACCATAGACTAAAAACCACAGGACATGAACTAGCTGTAATGTCAGGGTACCATTTTGGCTTGGTTGCTATTTAAAGAGGAAGGAGCTATGTTTAGTCCTCCAAATGTAATTTTATAAAGCCTATGGACTGGAGTAATTGGCACTTTAATAGTAAATCGGTGGGACTCAGGGATGCCACTTGTGCAGAAGCTAAAACAACTGTCTGTGTTCATGTGCTAAATACAGTGGGACTGGTGTATCAGGGCGGGGGGACAGGGATTTCCAGTCCTACAGAGGCCAGCAGGAGTTTTACCATTGCTTTCAGTGGGAGCAGGGGTACATTAATGCTGGGTATTGTTGACAGTCCCAACCTCGGCCCCTTCACTAATGCAGATAGCTGCACAAAGGGCTGTAAGGTACGGGGGCTGTCTTTGCCCCGCTTTGCACAGCACCTTGCACAGTGGGCTGGTAATGGGAAGCCACGGCTCCCAGGCACCAGGAAATGCAAACAGCAAAGGCTGAGGATGGCTCCTTTTACCTTTCATTGCTAATAGTGGCAGCGAGCGCGGTTGTGCAGTGCTTCCGGAGCAAGGCTGAAGCTTTGCAGGCAAGGATAACTAAGTGCGAACCAGGGATAACCAAGTGTGAACAGATGGGGCCAACATCCCACTTTGCAGCCGGGAAGGGCCACAGCAAGTGCCGTCTGTTGCGGCTGTGCAAAGCCGGGGGCTAGTTCTGGCCTCCCGTCACTTCCCTGCCATCCTCGCGGCTCCTGAGAGCCTTAGGGAAAGCCATTGGGAATATGTGTCTCTTTGCTGGCTGCAGCACTTGTGCACACCACGCCATTCAGATGGAGCTGGTGGGTCTTGGGCAAGTTCAGCTGTTTCTTGGTGGGGTGGCAAGCAAACGTGGGGGAGGGATCCCTAGATGTGCAAACATTCACTCTTTGCATGCTCTTCGCAGGACTGCTTATTAAGACAGAAGGTGTCCAATGGCCTGATTCCCCGCTTTCAAGTTGCTTTGGTCTTTTTGAGCTAATCCAGACAGACAGGTCTCTAACAAGTCTGGAAGCTGCTGAGGTGAAGTTTGATTATTTCAGGGACCTCAAAGGATGCATATCCTCCAGCAAACTAGCTTGTAGTACTGGAGGAGTCTCCTAGGCACCTATAAGACCCATTGCAAGAACTGCCACTTCATTCACTTGAATGTGAACTCTATTGAAGTGTTTCCTTGTAGTCCTGCTCTACAGGGTGAGGAGTGGGGATATCCCACCCACCCTGTTGGAAAGCTTGGGACAGTCCCCTCGTCCTGCTTTGGTGTGAGGTCTTCCCGCTGCTGCACCCAGAGCCACAAGCGCTTGCTCTTTTTCCCTTGTCTGCGGTCAGGCCGTTTTCTGGGAAAAGCCTGTAAACGTTTAACAAAAACCGGTCTCCGAGAGTGATCGTAAAGGGGCTGAGCCAAAGCCCATTAAACTGGATGGAAACATCCCTCCTTGCACTTCAGATCAGGCTCCAAGTGTGTGACAAGGGAGGAGGTGCACGGACTGCTGGATGCCTGTGTAATGCCATGTGCCAGGACCTGGCAGCCGAATAGTCCTGGGGTCTCGCTGCAGCCCCAGGGGCAGGTGTGAGCCCTGCCCTGGATTCCCATGAGGGCTTGGGGGAGCTCAACACAGATGGAGGGCCTGGTGCTAGCCACGTGTCTCATGTGCCATTGTCTACAGATACGGGGCATGTCTCGTCTGATGGGCAGGACTGGGACTGCGGGCATGGGAGTGCGGGGCATGGGCTCTGCATCCAAGCTTCTTGGACCTTAGATGCTGGAGATTGCAAGCGGGAGAGGAACAGGGGGGAAAAACCCAGTTCAGTCCCCCCTTCAGCCTCCACTCTCTGCTGCCACGTGACATAGGAGACTGGGCAAGATGGACCTAAGGTCTGGGCATCTCTTAAGCTATGCTACCCCATCCCGTGGTGTGCCACCCCGTGTTTTCCTTGGATATTTTTCTTTTAAATATCAGTTGAAATCCGTGTAAAATAAAGAAGGAGAAAGTGGACGGGAATTGGAGCATATTGCAAAAGAAAAGCAGTGGTGTGAAACCCGGGACAGATGGAAGCCTATCAGATGTGGGAGTTCTCCCTCCTGTTACTGGGTGGAAGTGCACCCAGGCAGCAGGTGCTTTATTAATGAGCCATACAAATGTCAGCTGTGACAGGTGACCATCTGGGTCCCAATGCAACCAGGCTGGTGAACTCTCGCGTTGGGCAGGTGCAATGCCCTCTCGCCACCCCGCCAGAGTCGGGAAAGGCCGGCTTAATTCCTTAGCAACGTCCACCCTAATGTCTTTGCTTCCTTGCCCGCGTTTCTGAAATATTTCACGGCACGTCGTACATTTTTAAACGTGTGAAAAAAGTGGTTGCTACGCTGTCGGGTTTTAAACGTGTGGGGCATGCCAATGCGAATGGCACGAAGTGCAGAGGCAAAGTGGATTCGCGGCAGGCCATTTGTTTTTCATTACGTTGTGCTACTCCAGTGTAAGCAGTAAGGTATGTGTTTATGTTGCCGTGGACATGTGAAGCCAGACATGGAAAACATTCCTCTAAGGTTGTATAAACTCCGGCATCTAAATATTTTAGGAGCCGTTTTTTCAGGGCGGCTTAGTAGTTTAAAAATATAACCTAGATTCCAGATATTAAAAAATACCTTGAGAGGTATGTGTATCGCCGGAATAGGAGGAACTGATGGAGCCCCCAAAGTAGGCACTAAGCTCCCAGGCTGCAATATCTTCTGTGTTACTTATCCTGTTCTTTTATTTTTTTTTAATGTCGGGAGATTAAATCCAAGAAAGCTTTCAGATATGTCGTGGCAGCGGTGGAATTTTTCAGCATATCTTAACCGGCTGACTCAGACTTTTCAAAACAAATCTGTTTGCGATGGACTTGCTTGGTCCTTTTAGATGCAGTAAATAGGAAGAATCAGCAAGAGGAAGAGAACGACCAAAAAGGTTCTCATTTCTTCTAGCCACTGTTAAAGGGGAAGGATCAAGTATTTTCAGGCCCTTGGGGAGCAACTTGGTCTTGAATTTTCATAGACTTCCCCAAGAGTTGGTTTTGAATTTTCATAGACTTGCTTGGCAGTGGTGGTATAGGTTGAGGGTGCTGTGATGAGTTGAGGCATGACATGAGGAGATTGAGGCTATTTTTCTCAGTGAAGATCTTTGCAATCTGTACGAAGATCCATGGTCTACCCCATGGGATCATCATGGCAAGGTTAAGCCCTCACGTGGCTGGCATCTCTTCCACCATTGTTGACTCTCCGTTCTCAATGACTAGGTGCCCATTCGCGGGTGGGTCAGCTTGGGGTAGGGGTGACTCTGGGCCTGGCTACATTCAACGAGACTTTTTGGGGGCTGGCCTGGGTCCAAAATGGGGCTTGCTGCTGTTTTGTACCGCACGCCTGGGTCTCTACTTGCAGCCCATACTTGCATGATTATTGTTGGGTCTCAGTTGAGGAAGGGCTGACCCCTCCCAGTTCTGTGCACCTTGACTGGTGCTCTCAGCACTTCCTAAAGTCTGGTGTCTTACTGCTGATTATATTTATATTATATGTAAGGATGAAGATCCTACACCACCTAGCAATTACAGAGTAATTTAGGCCCAAACTCCCAGTGATTCCAGTGGGCCTGAGAGTACATTGAAGCTGCTTCAGAGCAAACTTCTGCAATATTTTTGCCCCGTTGTCTGTTCCGATGATGACTTTGAGCTGCCATTTCATATGCAAACAACCCCAATTCTTTAAGGCGCTTGGACTAATTACCTTTTCCTTTTGTCTCAGCCACCCTTAACCTCAACTTAAGCCATGGGGGAGGAAGAGGTTTTGCTTCATAAGCGTAGTTCCTCGTGTTTAAGAACCAATCGGCCCATGGCACGGGGAAGGAGCGGGGAAGGGGGAAAGTAGCAAAGCTTCGTTGGGTGTGACTCTGAAATTGTGCCTTCCAGCTGCTGAAAGGGATGTCAGTGCCGCGGCAGAAAACTCCCAGCAAAACCGTGGACGAGGACGAGTCGGAGAGTGGGGACTGTGATGATGAAGACGACTGCAGCGGGGCCTCCGGGAATGGAGACGTCAGAGTGAAGAACCAGCTCCAGTTCTTAGCAGGTGACAAGACTTCTGGCTTTGCTTTCTGTTGCAGTGCGAGGAGGTAGCCAGCCTTGGAGATCTGGAGCAAGATCTGGAGATCTGGGTCAGTGAGCATTGAATTTAAAGCAGTACGGGGAGTTTAAAGCTGCAGTGATGCTACAGAGAGTTGATAAGCTACTTCCCTAGAGGCATCATGGCAGTGGGACCGTATCTGCCCACCTTCCTGTAGGCCTGGCTTCCATGTAGCTGCCCTGGGTTTGCAGGGTCCATTACGGTCACGTAATGCTTCTGGCCCTGTCACATTCCTCCTTTGCCCAGTGCATCCTGCAGACGCCGTGGGCTGGCTTCTGGGTGGACTCAAACATGGTTGCTAGCTGGTGGTCCCTGCTCACTTCCCCTCTGGGGTGGGTTTGGTTGGGAGAATCGCATTCCTCCCTGGAGAAAGTCTCTGTTTGTGGAGGCAAGACCCACTGGTGGCTGCTTCTCTGGGCCGTAGGGGCCTACAGTAAAGCTCCTTTTTGTTTTAAAGGCTTCTAGGCCCCATGTTCAGAAGTGACCGAGGAGCCTCATTTCCCTTGGAGTCCAAAGAGATGGATGTTCCCAAGTGCCACGGTTGCTTCTTGGGCATCTGTAGCATTGAGATGGCTTAGAAAATGCAACCCGGGAACAGGGTAATGGGGGAACTGCTCCGATTTGAGAAGATGCTGCCGATGTTAATACATAACAACTTCTCAAATTCCTCCCCCTCTCTACGCCTTGTTAGACACGGAGGACTCTGCTGCTGTCGCTTGGACCAGACGGTTTGTTTTAGGTCAAATCTTCTGCAGACATAAACTGACCGTCGTGCTTCAGTGCAGTTGTGCTGGTTTGCACCAGGCTTGGCTTAACTTAAATGTGCAGGCATGCGCTCAACTTGCTCCTGTCCTGGGAGCTGCGTATTCCTCTTCCTAAAGACCAGACAACCGAACCGGGATAAGATCAGCCAGGGCCGCTTTGAAGTTTGAGAGGCAAATTTGGACTGAAACTAAGCACAGATGTTTATAGACTTCCTTGCATTGAGCTAAGACGATTAAAATATTCTTAATGAGCCGAGACTGAAATAGTACACACGCCAGGTTTGTAGCAAAGTTGTGTATTTTATGTTATGTGTAAATACAATATTTATATTAAAATATCGATTCAGAGACAGGGAAGGCCTTTTGAGTCCCCTACTCCAGCTCAAAGTGATGTTAGGCAATAGACTGCAGATAGAAATCAGGATAAAATGGATTTTTTCTCATCCAGTAACTAAATATCAAGGTCCATGTGCGAGAAACTCAGATACAGCCGTGCCCCTTTCACCCCAGGCAGGGTGCACTGTTGCATCTACTGCAGGTGAGGGCTTGTCTGGGATAGCAAAAGACTGTTAAATTAAGAAACCAGAGGTAGGCTCTGAGCATTTTGTTCTCTTCAGACTTGGTCCTTCAAGGTGCTGAGAGCCCTGGACCAATCCTGCAAAGCATTTAAGCATGTGTTTAACTTTAAGCACATGAGCAGTCCCAGGGCAGTGAATGGAGCTACCTGAGCATTTCCTAAAGGGTGCATTTTTTAGCTTTGGAGTCTCCATAATGAATTCAGTCATGGATGGACCAGTGTCCCATTGCTAGCAGTGCCTGAGAGAGAGAGAGAGAGAGAGAGAGATTTGGAATGGATTTGGGGATTTTGCAATGGAGAAAATACAGGATGTTGGGTCCTGGTCAGAAGTTAAAGTGAAATAAAGTTCTAGTTTGCAGACAAGAGACTTTTGGTATCAGAAAGTTGAATGCTACTTTTCCTAAGTGATCTGAAGTGCCTCGACTCCCGAGAGCAGGTTCCCTGGGTCTGCCACTTGCCTGCGAGCTGCTTCTGGCCAGCACTTTTGCTGCCAAGACGCCCCCCTCGATGGCTTGAGGGACGGAGAGGGGGAGAAGGGAGCACTTTTAAAGAGGACTAGTTTTGATTTATCTCCTGTTGCATAAAGTATAACCTTTGTTTCCTATCCATAACGACCCCGTAAAAGCTGGTCAGTTGACTTAAACGCTAATGATTTAAACATACTTGTAAAATGTCAAGTCAAAAGTTTGCGAGTGACTCTAAACATATGTTGGCGAGCTCTGTATGCTAATCAATTCGTGATTATGTTGCCCCAATGGAAAAAGCACCAAGATGGAGGGCTTTGGTGATGGGCCTTTTATCGTTTCTCACATCTGCAACGCATTACCGATTTTGAAGGCTGATAATGTTTACAATAGCAGAATGATGGAAAAGCTCCCAGATCAATGAGGAGCACTTCCTGTTTTGAAACGCGAAAGCCGCAGACGCTGCACCGGGGCCATGTAAATCTTAAAATAGATATGTACACACGCACACATGTATTTAGGCACCACCAGTGGCAAATCATGTCTACGAATAAATTACAGTATTTGTCCCCCCCACAAATGGCGAGGTATTACAAATGTATTCCAGAAGTGAAGCTACAAACATGCATTCACACGCTGCTGAAATCAATCATTCTGCACTTGCACCCAAAGCAAACAGACCTGTTGGTCGCTGGCAGCCTGCTGACATTCCAGATAGCCACCACTAATTAACTCGCCTCTGGAAATCTCCGTCAAGATGCTGATTATAACCCAACAGCTGGTTGCCTGAAAATGAAGCGTGGGTCCTGGGGATGGCGTAGCCCGGACTGGGTTGGAGAACAGCAGGGTCCTTTCATTGCATCTTGCAAGTCCTCCTCAGCCGTGTAGGGTGGATAGTGGCATTTGAGCATCTTGCAAACTATCATGGCTTGTCCCAGGAGACACCGGGCAGATTGGTAGGACCCTTGGGGGGGCTTTTGTCTCCTTGGACAGCATGGAATTTGTGGCTAGCTCAGCATCGTCATCTAGGTGGGTTCCCACAGCAGTGCCCCCCTGCTCCTGCCCAGACAGGGAAGGCGACAGGTTTGCAGCGAGGTGTACTGGGTGGGAGGAAGGCGGAGGACTGAGCTGTGGCTCAGGGCATAGAGCATCTCTGTCCCTCTTCAATGCTAAGCTTATTTCTCTGGCAGGCTTAGGCAGGGGCTGAGCCACGAGTCTTCCTGCAGGAGCGGAGAAGCACAGGGAACCACACAGCAGCAGCGGGGGTGCGAGACGTGCGCCTGTGCCCATTCTGCAGGCGGTACTAATAGCACCAAGTTAGATGCTTAATGGAGGGAGGGAAGCCGAATCGACTCTGATCCCCCTGGCTCCTATCTGGGCTTGTCCTTGTGTCCTTGTGCCTTGCTAGTGCTGTACGTTGTGCCCAAAGCCTATCACACACACACAGGCTCTCATACTTACAGCACAGTTGCCCAGTGTCTGTTCTGCGATGCCTGTTATTGGGACTCGTTTGGCTAGTGCTATATCCTTTGGACAAGGATGCTTAAAGGGACTCTGTCAAGGTGCAGGCTTCCCCATTGCATGTTGTGATAATCAACTGCGATCACTTTTAAAAGTATTGCAGGGTGATTGTTGCTTCCAGTGAAAACCCATTAAAGCCCCAAAGCTGTAGCATGCCTTTGTGTTAGATCTTCAGCAAACGAGCTGGCATTCCCCAATAAGGGCGTGCGCCCTGACTTGCATTGCAGCTAATGGACACCCTCACGTGTGGCTTCCTCGTGTCTCTTTTCTTACGCTACTTCTACAGCTCAGCTGATTGTCCACGATATTTTTTTCCAGTGCAGATTTAGGGGCTGGGCTTCCAGGGGTCTGTTCCGTAATTTAGCAGACCTCCGTGTGAGACCATCACTCCTGACATTCAGCACAGACTTTCCTTTGGCAAATTTAATCTCGTTAGCCCCTCCCTGCCATGCATCTCCTTCAGTGCCATAAATCCACGCTTATTATATTTACAGGGATCATCCAACAACGTAGTTATACCTGGTGTCCCTCTCTCCCCCCACATGTGCAGTTATGCCGTGCTGGGCCGTGTGTAGAGGAAGTGCAAGAAAACTTTCCCTCTGCCATGGTCGTCGAGTAGACCCCATCCTTCAAGCAGAATCGCTCCTGCGAACTGGTGGTGGGCATTGAGTGCGGGCTCTTGAAAGGCACAATTGCCGCGTGTGCTGTTTAGCCAGTTGTGTTGCAGGCCCGCTACGTGGGTGAGTGAACCAAGTTGCATGTGGAGAAGCGACGCTTGCATTGGAAGGAGGGCCAAAACTGTTTTTGATCTTTACAGGGTAATTTCCTTTGGTCCTCCTTCATCATTTTGGTGGCTTTTCTAGGGATTCCTTTCAGCGCAACCGTAGCGGAGAGGTCTACATCGAAAAGCATTTTAGGCGCCATTTTAACCTATTAGGAAATATTTCCAGATCTTCCAAACGAGCTCTTGGAGGATTTGGTGTTGTTTACAGTGTTCGAACGCTGTCGTCCTTCTGGAGACTCACTGTGACATTTTGCGCGTGTGTGTTTATTTACAAGACGAGATGAACGGATACGATTTGCATATGCATACGCTTTCTCTTCTTTGTTGCTTTCCACAGCATGGAGTGGTTTGAGGGTTTTAATCATAATCCACCTAGCAGCAACTTTTAATTGTAAATTAACTCTTTTTTTTTCTACCCCTTTGGATACCTCAATATTTTAATAAAGTGAGAACAATACGAACATGCTGTTTAACGAGACATTAATCCTGTCCTAGAGTGAAACCCCCCCGCAAGGCCAAATGTCAATGAAATTATCCTGATGGGAGAATTGGATTTGTGCCAATTAAAACAGTGCAGCCGCGCTGCTATCACTAGTCCAGTACAAGTATTTATGTGTTTGTTGACATTTCTGTTCTCCTTTTAATGAGGATTTTGTAAGAAGTCAAGAATTCTCTGTCATTATGCAAATTCAAGCTGGAAGATGGAGGAGGAGTCCCTTGTAACAGTTGATTGCATCTCTAATTGCACTGACTGGCAAGTTCATTAATTCACTTTTGTTTTGCTATTTTAATTGAAGGATACGAGGCACACAACAATGAACTTTTGTGAAATCAGCAAAAACCAGTCTGCCTATTGACAGGCTTGGTGAATTATCAGTACCTCTTAGAAGTGGGATTGCTAATAGCTTCTGCCTTACTTGAATGTATTTGGTGCAATAAGTCCTTCAGACCCTGATGCCTGATATAACGTGTTTTGGGAGGCGACTGCAGCCTTTACATTGCCAGGTTCTGTAGAACTGTAGGTCCATAATTCACCAAAAGAGATAGTTGAGGGGTCCACTATAATACCTTTGTAGCTAGGGCTGGAAAATCCGTAGTTGTGCAAAAATGTGAACAAACTCAACAAGCAGCTGTGCTAATGACTTTAATCCTGTATTTGTGCTTATTCCTGGTGGTTGTTGGGTTGGTTTTTTTAAATCCTTCAATGCCACATTCCTGGTAGCGGCTCTAATTTGGAGCCATTTATTTTGAGCATTTGTCTGGTGTGAACTGGTTGGACAGCACTTTGGCCCATTTCAAGATGGACAAAAAATTATGTTCCATTTACTTTGGAGCCCGGGGGAGCAGAAGACAATGAAGATCATGGCAGCCACTTGGCCAAAACTCAGGATCCTTGAGCATAGCGCACTGAGCCCAGTTTTCAAATAGTTGCCTGAAATGACTGCATCGGCATTTGGATTCTCAAGGCAGCATGTCCGAGTTATTGGAGTCTGTACAGGGGTCACTGGGCCAAGTGAAATGGCCTGTGATATACAGGAGGCCAGTTTGGATGATATAAGGGATCCTTCTGACCTTACAAGCGATAAACCATTGATATGGATTTTGCCCTCCCGTGAAATTGTGGAAACCTAGACTCCTCCTGACTGCTTAACCTGCCCCAGCATAAAAATGTGCGTGATGCCTCTGTGCCTCTGCAAAACACTTGATCTTTATTTCAACTCCAGTGCAGGTTGTTTAGTTTTAGCAACAACCTGTTTAATGCCAACACGCTTCAGGAGACCCTTCAGCAGTGCAATTTTGGAGGCTGATGTGTCTCTTTAAATTGCTATTGGAACGTGGCATTTTGTACGGCGAAGGCATCAAAACAATTTCAAGCATGCCTGGCTGGTTTGCAAACATCCACCTCTTTGCAATGCATCCACCTGCCTCTTTAAGGAATCGCAAATAGATTTTCCTCTAGGTGAAAAGAGGCGAATCCGTCTCAGGCTTGTGAATTCCCTTTCCTGGATCGGGAGAAACCTGGCATTTGCCTTTCACGCTGTTTTCTTTTGGCAGGGACAAAATGATTTAAAAGGATTTTTTTTTTTTTATAAGGACAACAATAAAGGAGTATTTCAAACAGATGCAGACCAGGTGGTGCTTGCTAATGGACTGACAAGATAACCTGCCCTAGATAGCTGGCTGCATTGTACTGTTTCGGTTTGACGTACAAAGAGAGGTTTGTATGCAAGCTTGATAACAGTATGACATGCTGATTGACTCGGTGTACACAGGATAGGGCCTCTCTTTCATGCACGACTTGGCTTTTGCTAATGCCTTGCTGCAGGTAAACTGACTGATAAGACCGATTAAAGGAATGTAATAAATGGAGCTCTGGTGCACGGGCCCTAGAGAGGTTTATAAGCAGCACTGCAGCTGCCCAGTTGTGTCTGCGCTAGTGTGGATGTGCCATGCACCATGCCCACCTTTGCCCATGCTGTGTTAGTGCTTGCACCACAGAGTGTCAGTGCAGTTGCACCATAGGATGAACAGATCGGAGTCCTCCTAGTGCAAGGATAGGCACAGGACTTGTCTGCTCAGGCAGTTAGGATGAATTCACTAAAGCCGTGAAGGGGAGCCATGGAATCGGCTTCCTTGGTTTCTCTGGTTCCAGCGCGTTAGAGCCCTGCATGAATATGCTTGTTCATATGCAAGGATGTATTTGGTCTGAGACAAAAAGAGTTGTGCATTTTTTTAATGTGCAAATGCAAAGCAGTCTTGCGGTGAATAAAGGCCGGTTTCCTTCCAAAGGAGAGCAGGGGCTCAGTGCACATTAACGACACTGCTTTAGATACTCTGCCGATGCTGTTTGGAGTATTCCCACGCCAATGGGCCTGCAGAGATGCTGAGCTTGCAGCATATCTAGCCTTAGACTCCTGCTGCTTCTGCCCTAGGTTTTGATCTATTGCCCATCAAAGTCACTGGTGAAGTCCCCATTGACCTCCACGGGGAGGGGTAGGAAAGGGGGCCTCCTACTTTGCCATGTAAATCTGTGATGCTGTGGATGGCCTTTTGGTAGCTCTGAATCAGTCTTCAGCATGTCGCCTTTACATAGAGATAGGAGAGATTCTGCCTGGAGCAGTGAAAGCTGGGTTTTGTAAATGAAAAGGACTGTTTCTAGGTGCCATGCCATGCCCTCGATACCCAGCGCATGGGGAAGCTTTGGGCCCTGCCATATACCAGTCTTGCTCCCTGTTAAGAGGCATTGCTGTGGATCAGTCAGCCCTTGAGATCGGTTTGCCAAGGGACACTGTATTCAATGAGGATGTGGCACTAGGAGATGCTCCATGTGCTGTCCCATGCATACGTGTATGGTAGCCCTTGCTGCCAGGTTATAGGGGCTGACAGCCATCCAGCATGATGCCCTTGAACAGCATCTTTCCCCATTCTCCACCCTTCTGATCCTGGGTGTCTGCAGCGCTGGTTTTCCTCTTGCTCATGCTGGTTTTCCTTTAGCCCGTCTCATCCTACTGGCTGCACTTCAGGAAGGTGGGGACATTTTGAAAAGCATCACGTTGGGGTGGATGGGGTAGGCTGGAAAGAGGAGAGGCATGGCAGGGGCAGAATGACTGCAGGGGTCTCTGTGGGAGCGTCTCGCTCTTTCGGGGCTCCCTGCTCAGCCTGCTGTGCTTTCCCCTCTCCGAGTCTCAGGGAGAGGCTGCCTTCCTATGTCACGTCTGTGCCACTCCTTGGCAGCCCACGACAAGGTAATCCTGCTCACTTCCCCCCTTGTAGGCTGGACTGTGTAAGCTGCACCTTGCTGCAACATCTCCAGCCCTGCTAGAGAAGGGCTGAGTGCTGATGTTTGCCCTTCACCCTGGGACCCTGAGACGATAAATGCCACTCAGGGTGTGATGATTTTAGGGGTGTTGCTTTCTTATGGTTTCATGAATCAACGGTTCTTTCTGAAGGCCTCTAATGATCCTACAACCAAAGTCTCTGATATTTTGTGGTTGCAGAATCTGTACCTTCCCATTGTTTCTCTAATTGAATTGGGGAGGATTATCTCACACATGTTCTCTCTTGCATGTCCGACTTTTTATCTGTAGGATTCTCCATGCTGCCTCTTTTTACCAGCGGTTCAGTGGGCTTGATGGACTTTGGCCAGAGCCTGGCCTGGAGCAGCGGCAGGCAGACTGCAGGACTCAGTCCTCCTGTCTGGATTTAAAAAGGTCAGCTCTTGGACTCCCCGTGGTCACTGCGTAGGATCACAGGTTGCCTTCTAAGTACCCGAACTGAGGCAGGGCTCAAAGTATTAAATGTAGGGGAAGATGGGCACTTGGCAAAGGTGGTTTTTGGGGGAACCTAATTGCTGAATGCTCAACGTTGTTGCCTCAGCTGGGCCCTGGAAAGGCTTCTGGTTTGGATTTACAGAGCGGTCCAAGGGATTTAGACCTTTTGCGGGGCACATGGCAGTGGAAACCGGATCTCCCCAGGATGCTTTGAGAAGCCCGTCTTTTAACTCCAGGCAGCCCTCGAACAGACTTTCCTTTCAATTTACTGCTGTGGGTGTCTCGGAGGAGAAGACGGTGAATTATCAGCCAGAACTAGACCACTGTATTATGGAAGCACCCACAGCTTTGTTGCTGACTTGAATTTGCTCAAGTGAAATGCAGACTTTGGCCTTCAGATCATGAAATCCCTTCACCTGAGACCCTGCGTTCTGACTCTGTACCCTAATGGGTACTTCGGTTGTTAAGACGACTTCCGTTTTAACGAGAGAGTTAGTTAAGCAGGCCTGGCGGATCTTGCTGCTAGCAAAGTATCTGATGCAAAGCAGTCAATCCTTGCAGATGCTGGTAAGGGGAGCAGTTCTGGGTGCAGAAAGTGTTGGGCCATGTAGTGTTCAGAGCAGAGCCCAACCACCTCCAGGATCTGCCTTTTGGGGTGTTCTCGGGACCAGCCTGCGTTTGAAGAGCTGTGGTTGATGCAGCTGATTTCTGTCTCAGTTGGAAAGATGATGCCCCTTAAGTCCAGTGGCTCCAAGCAAAGACCTTCCTCTCGTGGTGAGTCTTACAGAATGGAGGAATTGGAGGAAACTGTACGGACCTGACCATTGAATCGCAGCGTCATTCTAGCACAGCTGCACAGGAGGAAGCCTATCCCTTACGAGCTTGCCAAACAGATAGCCAAGGGATGCTCTTCTAGAGACGCCTCTGAGAGCTGAGCCTTGCCTATAGCTGCAGTTAAAACAGTAGGAGTTTAGACCTGGTTGGCTCATCATTCATCAGCCCATGCCCAGCCTGGACAGGATCGCTTACTGAGTCAATATAAGTCTGTTCCCTTTCAGCATGTATTAGCAACTGGGGAATTCATCTTTCACCAGGAAGATGCTCTCTTTGACTTCCCAGCATTAACTGTGACCATGTGGAAGTGGACACCCATACTAACATGAGCTGAACTAGGCATGACCGCAAGCCAGCTTCAGTAAATCCCAGATGAATCTCCACCAAATCCTCAACCCTTCCCGTGGGCCGGATAAATGGCATGCTTGTGGGGACATGCAGTCCTCCTTGCAAGGCATGCACAAGTGGATGGGCCACTCTGCGTCCTCTAGCGCTCTGCAATGGTGGCACAGGGCGAGGGGTAGTTGAGTTTTCCCCTATAGAAGTCAATCATAGGCAAATGAGTGCTTCTGATCAGCGGAGGCCAAATTTACAGACCTTTTCTGGGCTTTGTAGGCATATGTTGTGTCTTGCTACTAATGGACAGTGGTGGTTAGCTGCGCAACCTGCATTTTCTGTGCTGCTCTGAGAAATTCCCAGCGGAACAACTTCTTAGCAGAAGATGCCATATCGCCAAAATCAGAGTTTGACCAAAAAGGAAAAAATCCATTCTGATGAAGCCGAGAAGAGCCATAAAAGTGTTTTTTGTTGCATAGGCTGCAGTCAGCAGAGGTCACGGGGCCGGTCCTGACGCAGGTTGGTTTGGGGGCTCTCCCCGTGGCGGAGGGGTGGGGAGGGGGAGGTTTCACACCCTTTCATCCACCTCTCCAACAGGCAGTTGCCACTTTGGTACTTTCTCTCCTTTCCCCTCCGTGCCTCCAGGAGAGTTGAGGCTGAAGCAAACCTCCTTTCTCCAGGGGCTTCCCCAGCTCCCCCTGCACCCTTCTTCTCCAGATACAGCCAGAGCCCCTCAATAGGGAGTGAAAAAGCTCCTTCCTGCCTGCCTGCCTGCCAGTTGGAGCTGTGCCCACACTCACGGTGCTCAGATTAACCGTCTCCTGCCATCAGGGTTGCAGGGGCAGGCTTGAACAGCTTGCATCCGCAAGGGCCCAAGCCTGGCTTGACACTCGAAGTACAAAGGCAGCTGCTGTCGGCTGTGTTTCCCCTCTCGATCTCCTTTCCCCAGAGCCGCTTCTGCCCATATCACAGCCACGATAGTGCCTCAGATCCCAGGTGGGAAAAATGCCTGGAGCAGTCCAGGGCCATATTTCTTCCCATCTGCTGGCAGTGGCCAGGGTGTTTGCTCGGCAGCAGGAGTATCCTCCCTTTGCTGCTTGCCTAGGAAAGAGCTGCGCTGACCAGCCAGCTGTTGTCTCCTGCGATTAGGCATCATGCACCATTATTTGCTGCTCAGCTTACCTGCTGCAACAGGCCCGGTGTGACGGCGGTGGCTCACTGCTGCTTTGGGAGCTCATTTGTTGTGAGCCGCGCATACCTTGGCAGGTCGCCGGGCTGAGAGGGCAGATGTCGTCGTCTTTGGTCCAGTTCGGCAGTCCCAGCAGGATTGGTGAAACGTGGATTGCAACGGTAATGCGATACACAGTCTTTTCCAGCCCCCCCACCCCTCCCTTCCTCTTGCGCTTTACATGCACTTTGTATGTTGAAGCTCAAGTAATATCATCGGGATTGAAGCTATTCTGGAAATGGTTTGTGTCCCAGGGATCCTGGAGGTGTTTCCTGCACTGGGACACAGCCTCCCAAACATCTGTTGCAGCCTTTTCTCGGTCTTTTCCTCTTTCTCTGGCTGCGGTTGTCAGGTGGGAGCTGGCAGCTATGATCAGACTCTGAGTAATATCCTTTGCTGGCCTTGCTATCCATCCTGGCTCTGTTATGTTACTTGGGCGCTTTAACTTGTTCTATTCTGTTTTTTGTCAATAACTCTCATAGCAAGTCATTCATTTTTTTTTCCCCAAGCAGCTTGGAGCTCCCTGCACGTCATGGTTTTAGCTGCTGTAGGATGCAGCCCGAGGTATTTCTTCCTCTTTGCTTGCTTGCATAAATCATGCATGAAGGCTGTCATGCAGTAGGTGCCAAACTCTGTTTATAAGAGAACAATCAACAAGGACAGGTGCAAAGTCCTGCACTTAGGCTGAAACAGTCCCATGCACCGGCGCAGGCTGGGGACCGACTGGCTAAGAAGTGAGATGGGTCTCTGGAAGCAGTACAGCTCCATTAGCAAGGCGCTCCCCCTGGGCGAAGCAATCCCGTTAGGAAGGCATGCCCTGTGGAGCTGTCGCAGGCTCCTGAAAAAGCCCCCCGCAGTACTGCCGGCGGGGCTGGATGCTTTCCCTGCAGATAGCTCTGATTCGGTTTCTTACTGCTTTGCTACTTGTCTACACCTGCAGGGCACTATCTCCGGGGGTCAAGGGAAGTGGTGCATTGGCTGAATTTGCACTGTCCTTCCTCTGCCCTCCTCCTCCTGCCATTCACACCCATGTTTTCCTGTTGGCAGTGGCCAGGCTCGCAGACTACATGACCCTGACGGTTCATTGTCAGGGTCCTGCTGGCAGAGAGAGTCCTTCTCTTGGGTCAGAGACAGACATGGTCCTTTCCTGGCTTTGGATGCTAAGGGACGTGATGCTCCAGGTTCTTCCCCGGTTCCAGTGGGGATGGACTCCCACTGGAAGCAGCAGACAGCCCTGCCTTGCCCTTCTGAGAGGAGATTTTTGGCCTTATCCCACCTTTATTTCAAATCACCTCATCACCATCTGGCTGAAACGGAAGCCAGATATTTCCTTCAAGGGCCAAAAACGAGCTCAGGGCAGCTTCTGCGGTGGCAGAGCCACTGGGGAAATGGATGCTTCAAGGTGGGAGGATGCAATTTGTACTCAAGACAGGCTAGGACATAAAGGTGCATTGCCTTTAATAAAAGATATCGCATTTACCCAAAGAACCTTGTTTGCCTATGTCCTTAGATCAGCACGGCCACAACCTACACACTTGTCTTTAATTGAAATGCATTGGATCCACCACTGACAAGGCCTGTGGTCTGTCCAGAGGGGTACCGTGACGGATGGCAGGACCATGAATGGAAAGCCTAGAGCATTGTACAACCAGAAGTCATCAATCCACATTGTCGGAAGGCACGCACCGTCTATTTGCATGCAAGTTGTGTAGGCCAAAAATGCCTTGTCAAGAGCCTTGTAACCAAACAGCCAAGTCAAACTTGTTGCCTGAATATCCCGAGAACGCACATTGGTCTCGCAGCTGATAGACATGAAATGTGCCTTGAAGATCGGGATGATGATTTTCTTCCTGGGGGGTTTTGTCTCTTCCCAAACGCTTGCCAGACAAAACCATGTGAAGCAATGCAAAGCGGCATAGGAGCTAAGTGGAGTGGTTGTAGGCTGAATAAAGTACAGATTCAGCAAGGTACACGTGTGCTTCTTTCCTTGGTTTAAATACGAGCAGTCCCACTGAAGTCAATGCTCAGGTGCTTATAAAATGAGGCGCATGCTGAAGTATCTTGTCGGACTGGGCCACTGTCATAACGCCGCTAGCAGATGCTAACTAGGTCTCTGTTATTTAGTGGCCCTAATTTATTAAACCAGTCAGCAATATTCTGTGAAAAGTAGTACCAGGAAAGGGAGCAGAGCAAGCACTAAGTTTCCAATTTCTGCTGGATCAGACCCCCAGAGATCCTTGAGATCTGATGCATTCACAGGGAATGCTATTGCCTTGCTTGACTTGCCGTGACTCATAAGCAGATGTGCCCAATTTACATTACAGCTTAATACCTTTGTTTAAAAAATGTTATTTCAAGACAAATGTGTTAAAGCAGATGTTTCCAGTAAAACAAATATTTGCGTAATTTACAAACAACTTCCGCTGCCAAAACTCATTAGAAAATGTGGAAAAAGAAAAATAGTTCTGTGTAGCAAAAAACCCCCAACAACCCAAGCCCTAAAAATAAAACATACTGAGAATGCATTTCCACATGTTGGGTTAAAATAGCTACAGAGCTTTGATGAATCAGTCCTGTGTTGTGTGGAGAGGGAGGCATGGCTTGTAGAAGGCCTAACACAATAAAAATAAGGCCAATACAAAGCAATTCTTTTTATTTAATCACTCAGACCACCATGTAAAGGTGTGGAGTGAGATTTTGTGCTTAAAAAGCAAGCACAGAAAGGCAGCAGGAGGTTTTCACAGGCTCCTAAATCACTCGCGCGTTCTGAGAACCTGAAGCCTTGGCTCCCAAAATCGTCATTTTATTGAATGGGTGCCGAGTCTCTGGGCAGGCAGCAGCCTGGGCTGGAGTCCTGCAATCTCGCACCCATTTTATGCAATGAACCCTGGTTGTGGGGTGTCTCCAGAGTGCAGTGGACGGGACAGCAGGGTTTGTGGGCTGCTGTTCTTCCCTTCCTCATCCCGCGTGGTGGCTCTGGGGCTGAATGGAGAACCCGGGGATCTGGGTTCTCACCCTAGCTCTCTCTGGTTAACCTCCATAATGTGTACAAGCACCCCCTGAGCTGTGTCCTTCCCTATGGACCTTCCCTGCAATAAATTGCTGCAAGATCCCAGCATGGCAGGTCCAGAGCTGCCTTGCTGCAGCACTGGGGGTCAGCAGATCTGTGCATTGGAGGATCTATCTGCTCAGCCCAAATCCTCTCCCCAGGGGTTATTCCAAGGAGCCAGGGCACAGGTGGGGGTCCCTTTAGGGGTCAGGTTTGCTGAATCCACCTTCTATAAAGCCACCCCAGTGCTGGCGCCCCAGCCTTGTGGCTAACCCCGCTCCTGCGTTGTATACAGTCCATCTCCCCGCTAGCCTTCGAGCCTCGAGGGGTATCGGGGTGGGAGATGGACGAGTGCAGCAGCCGTGCAGAGGGGCAAACCCACAGAGCTCAAAGCAAGCTGCCTTGGCTGTCATGTCAGCAGGGCGTTGCTCAAAGCAGCTGCGATCCCTCCCTCCCTAGGAATCTGCTTCTATGCATTGCAGGGCTGCGGGGGGAAGAGATGATTCCTGTCTTCTCAATCCACTTTTACCTTGAACTGCTGCTCGCCTGCTCTGTGAACAGAGCAAACATGCAGTTGTCTTTGTTGCTGCCGTTACCTCTTATTGTGTGGAAGGCTGTTTGCTTTGAGGGTTAGACCCACTTCCCGGGTTCGCCCCACAGCTTGGAAGCAAGTTTTAGAAGCTCTGCCGTACCTGATCCTTTGAGGCCTGCTTTTTTGCCCTGCCTCCATTGTCTGAGATGGGGCTGCCTGCTCATACAATGCCTGCAAGTTTTACACTCATGTTACATACAATTTGACACCCCATGTGGGCTTAATGGCATTCCCAGGCTCCAGCTGCACCACGGATAGCAATTTTGTTAGCCACAAGAGCTAGCAAGCCCTCTTGCCTTCCTTTTCTGTGCTGCACAGGTATTAATTTTTGTTGCACGCCCACCTGAACACCATCTATTGTACACTGGCATCTGTTGCCAAAGCTACAATGCTTTCCTGAAAGAGGGGCTTCCAGTGATGTGAAGGCATTTAATTGTAGCATCAAGCAGGCTGTGCTGCTGAGTCCCTCCTTGCTTGGCACTTGCACCCGCGACAAGTGGTTTGACGCAGTTTTGAGAGGATGCGATGCTACCCAAGCAGATGGAAATGAGCATCCATACATGAGCATGGAGGAGGGCATCCTCACCAGGAGCAGGCAGAAGGCTGGGCACTAACCCTGGCCGTGCCGGAGTGGGAGATGCCACCCGTGATGTGCCACTGACTGGTCTTGGGAAACACCGCAGTCGTGTCCCTGTGACATGTTCCAGCCACTGCTCTGCCATCTTCCTCCAGCATTTAATGGCCTTCATGCTGCGAGTCATCGCCAAAAACATCCCTGAAGCCACCGAGGTTGCAAATGCACCTGCAAGCCACATAGGCAGGGGACTGCTGCCGTGAATGGACGGAGCCAGGGCAGACGTGGGGTTGTCTTGCTATGCCGGGGTGCGTGCGTATGTGCTAAGGCACGCCTCCTCATCTCAAGAAATGTCCTCGTGGACATGGGCATGGTGGTCTCTTGTTCTCGTCCAGAAACGGGGCAGAAAAACTCTGCCTGTTCCTTCCCCCATGGTTTTTTTCTGACATGGGTGTTGCAGTGGTCACCGAGATCTCCTTCAACGAGCAATAGAAAAGAGAACAGATGTTTTGAAAGGCTTCTGTGGCCTCAAAAGGCCTCCTGTGGCCTAGAAGCAGGGTTTTTTTTTACTGGCCACCATTTTAAAAAATGGCAGTACCCTGAATTTTCCATCCTCCCCTTGGCCAAGAAAGTGCCGATGGCAGCAGGACCTTGTGCTGGCCTGTAGAAATAATGGCAGAGAGGACGAACCGATCTACCCCATGAAGAGGCATGTGGGATATTCAGCCTCTCCCAATCCTTCCCGTGGCATCGGTTTCCTTTGCATTTGTTTTCATGATGAACGTTTTCGGCACAAACTCTTTGAACGATGTTAAGAAACATTTGGATGCTCATCTTGCTGGGATTCTTTGACCCCAGCTGGCTTCCTGCCCCGGGGCAGAGGGCTGGACTCAATGATTTCCCAAGGTCCCTTCAGCCCTAATGTCTATGAAATCTGTGAATTTGGAGAAGCCCCAACCTCCAGGGCATTCAACGAAGAGGAAGCCTAGGTTGGAAGGCAATTCTGGATGATATTCCTGAACTGCTTTGTGTCCACGAGCGAAACCACTTGGTGCAACCTCACTTTGCCTCCGTTTAAACCGTCTGCAGTGGAGGCCAGTGCAAATACCTCTGGGCAGAGCTGAAGGGGGTTTAATTAATGTCTGCAGAAGGCAAAAAGCATTGCTATAGTAATGCTTTGCTTTTTCATTTTTAAAACCACAGCTCAGATAGTTTTGTCTGGGAAAATCATTACTGTCAGCTTCCCTCCCCATCTCGGCGGCTGTGATGAGTGGGCCATCCTTGCTCGGTGTAGCTGTGTGTGCTGCATGCTGCAATTTGTTGCAGTCTTGAAAAGGTCAAGGTTCCCCGGGGATTCAAAAGGTACAATTAAAAACAAAAAAAAGGAGCATTGTGTTTATTGAAAAAAGGAGTTCAGAGGGGGAGAAGGGCCGGGATGAAAGGAAACAGCAAAGGAAAGGTGAAGGTTACAAGACAAAAGCGATGCACAGAATCAACCTGGCTCGTTCCAGTCTTGAATGAAATCAGTGCAGCCAGGATTGCAGCGGTAATTGTGATTGAGGGGAGATAAGCTTGATGACCCAGTGTGGCCTGATGGAGCACTGGCCTGGGACTCAGAAACCTGGGCTCTGTTCCCTGTTTTGCCCCTGTGTAAGTGGGGGTCGCTTGCTTCTCTTTATGCAATGCTTTCTGTTTTTTGTGGTGCCGGCAATCTATTTCCCCCGCTGTAAAAGGGGATGAGGATCCTTTTCCTTTATTAAGGGCTTTGGAAACCTCTGCTTGGAAAGCACGAGCAGGTTTTGAGCCGGTTTGAACAAGGTGCTCATTGATGCCTGCGTCTCGGGGGACACCGTGCATAGCTGAGTAAATGGAGCCGCCTCCGTGTCGAAGGGAGCGGAGGATTTGCTGTTGGAAAAAATGTTCTTTTCCCCGTTCTGCTGATTTCTGCCCTTCTGGGCTGATTCTTCATGGGGGCAGTCCACAGCTACATTTTGGGGTCAGGAAGGACGCCCGTCTTGCTGGAGTCATCTGATCCTAGCAGTCTTTCCTGCCCAAGTGCAGGGGGCTGGACTGATGGTCTGTAAGGTCCCTTCCAGGCCCAAACAACTATGAAACCATGACATTTGGCCCGATTGTGCTCCATGGTCTGTGCAGGGAGGGAGCCTCCCTCTCCCTCATAGAAAAAGCCCTTCCAGGGCAATGTCCTGCCTTCCTTTGGCTAAGACAGGGGATGCCTAGAGGACCGCACACTCCTAAGCCACTCGATGACGGACCTCCCACGGCAGCAGACGTTGGGCACACGTTTCTTTCCTACCTTGTGTGCCCCGAAGAGGTGGAAACGTGCCCAGCGTCCTGTAGGTCTGGAGCAGACATTGCATAAACCGGTTTGAGCCCAATCAGTTAAGTCTGATGCTACATTCATCCAGGTTTATCTTAAACCAGTTTCAGCCATTTTTAAACTGGTTCATGTGACCTGAACATCTGTTTTGTTACAGGCTTAGACCAGTTTCTGATCCCCTAAACTGGTTTGTGTGTCATGTCTGTCCCTAGCCCTCGGGTGCAGCCACACCGCTGACAGCTGCGTTGCAGGGGTAGCGCATCCTGCCTCGCAGCGGCTCTCCGCAGCAGTCAGGAAGCAAGACCGAAACCTCCTCGGCTGGGGTTCCCCAGTGGGAAGAGCACAGTTCGCTGTGGCAGGTGGGTCCTCGACCGGCTTAGCGCTCATCAGCAAGGAGACGTGTTTTCAGGCTGCCCGTCCGGTTTGTCCCTGCTCCCGTTCCTCACTTTTTTTCCATCAGGAGGCCTCCCCGTATATTATCTGTCCAGTGATGGCATGTGCTGATTACTTCTTTCTGTTGCTATTACACTTCTGGCAGCTAGCCTCATAAATCCTGGTGCGGATATTCTGCCTAGCGGCGAACAATCTCCCTCAATGCCTCAAGAAAGAGTAAACAGGGGACAGCTCCATCTGCTTTCCTGTTATTTCTGTGCAGTGCTTTGCAATTAGGTCCCAAAATAACTTTATTTTGCAGCCATCCCGTCAAACAAAGGAATAAAAAATTACCTTTCCGTCCTGGGCAGACACTGGATTGCCCTGCAAAGATTAAGTAAACTGGGGGAAATATTGCAGGTTCTGAGATTTTTACCGATTGTTTAAATACAGGCAGATTTTTTTTTTTTTCTTTTTCATTGTCTGTAAAGATTTCCCTTTGCTTGCGTTCATTGTGATCAGGATTTTGTGTGGATGTTGAACATAAAAGAAGCAGGGAACAGATTGGCTGTTCTTAAAGTCCTAGCGCAGACAAATGACATGATGTAAAAACAAAATGCAGCTTTTAAATTTGCTACCTCGTTCACACGTTATTAGGTACAAAATTAAATGTTGTACAGAAGCTTTTATGGCACACAATGCGTTCGAATTGTAACGCAGGCTTGACGTTCGGTCTCTTTTGTGCGATCTGCTAACGTTTTACAATGCTTGCCATCGAACATTAACATAAATAAATTAACGTTTTACAAGTGTAAATGTTTTATTCCACATGAGTCGGGGAGGATATTTTGAAGGGGAAGAAATGTAAATAGAATGAAATTCTTAAGCAAGATTATTGATATGACAGGACTAAAGACCTTGGGATTCTGTGAAAAGTGCCTCTTTTCATCCCTTTAATAAGTCCATTACTTGCACTCGGGAATATTTTAAGGCCCTTTTCATGCTGAATCTAGAGTTGAGCATGCTTTGCATTTCAAGCTTTGTCTATGAATCAGTAGAAGCCAAAGTTATTTCTGCTTTAAAATAACAGGAGCAGGGAACAGCTAATCTCTTTTCATTCGGAGTCCTTACATTATTTTACTGGACAGAGTTTGTGTTGGCTACAAAACAGGGCATTCACAAAATCTATGAGAAGGAATTTAGGGTAAGAATGAAGCCTAGATTGCAGTATGCATAAAGGCTTCTTTTCCTGAGGCCATTAAGAAATTCCAAATCTCTGCTATTTTGAATAGTAACATTAAATTAGCCTTGCTAATTTCAGTAATTCAAGCTGATAGCTGAGTTTACAAATCTACCAGATGAGACCTTCCCATAATTACAATCTCAATGTGCTTTTCATCTAAGGTGAGTCGATACAAAAAAAAAAAAGAGAGAGAGAGAGAGGGGGGAAAAAAATGCTCTTTCTGTTCTGCCTTTCGAGATGAATATCTCTAAAGAGCAGTTATGTGGCTGCACTGCATCAGTAAGACATTTCCCATACTGGGCTGGGAAGTTCATTTTTCCTGTGCCGTGTAAGTGCTAGAGCACATGAGAGTCGAGATTTTTCACTGTCTTGTTTATTTGAGTCGTGTTGATTTTCTTTTGGCCGAATACTCCTCCTGCTTTGTGTGGTATTTAGAGCTCGGTTTTTAATTGTGCGCTCTTAGGTAATGATCTCTGCTGGGAAAAGAAACGATCTGGGTATTTTATCTCCTCTCATGGAAAAAATAAATAAATCTGTGATGGGTAGAGCAGCCTAAGAGCTGGTAGAGTGACAGTGAAAAGCAAAGCAAACCCCCAGCTTCTCAAGAGGAGCTTGATTTCTCCAGGCTGTTGTAGGACTAGAAATTCACAGCAAGACTTGGTGGGGCAGATTTTTAGAGCTGCCCTCGCACCAGCGCTGTCAAAACAGAGGCACTCTGAAAGCAGCATCTGAAAGGTGTTAATTTTATTTGAACAGCAGATGGCCGAGTCTGGTGGGGGAGATTTCATAGCAATGCCTATCTCTAGCTGAAAAGTTTGTAAAAACATCCGTGTCTTCAAAATCTGAACATTGGAGTTCTTCGGTGAGAAGCGGCGTGCCAGGCAGTCTGACACGCACCAAACACACGTCTGGGGACATGCAGCTCACGTTACTAAACTTGGGCGGAAATCTTATTTTCTCTTCTACATGCCAACGTTTTGAATTTTTTTCGTTTTGCTAAATTGGAATGAAAAACCAAAATTTCCTGCAAAATAAAAACTGAAAGAAAAATTCTGTTTGGGGAACAATGCAATGTCTCTTTAAATTGGTCGTAATTTTTTATGTTAAAATATGACACATAAGTCAAGGCACATATCTGCTGGGCATGTCTACATGTGCAATGAATGCGCCTGAATTTTCTGTGCAGAAAATTTAGGCTCATTAAAGCACTCCCTGGCGCACGTCTACATGTGCGTTCCTATCGGGAGCAATTTGAGCCTGACAGGAGCAGCCCAGTCTAGGGCTGCTCCTGCCAGGGGTGGCTCCAGGTGCCCTTGGGCACCAGGCAAGGACTGGTAGGGAGTACGGGGGCTAACCCCCCAGCTCAGCGGGCAGCTCTGGCCCAGCTGGGAGGAAATTGGGCTGGCCCTGAGCTGGGGAAGGGGAGCTGTCCTGGTTGGGCAGGCAGCTGCCTCCCAGCTATGTAGAGATTGGGGCCCATCCCGATCTCCACAGGGCACGGAGAGCAGTCCCAGCTGTTGGGCAGCTGCTTAACAGCCACGTGGCGATCAGGACCTGTCCTGATTGCCACGTGGCTGGGAGAGCTGTGCTGGATGCCTCCCAGCTACATGGAGATCAGGACCTGTCCCCATCTCCATGTGGTTGTGAGAGCTGTCCTGGTGGCTGGGACAACTCTTTCTGCCCCGGGGAGATCAGGACGGGTCCCAATCTCCACGTGGCTGGGAAGCAGCTGCCTGGCAGCTGGGATGGCTCCTGCAGCCACGGGAAGATCGGGACAGGTCCTGATCTGCACGTGGCTGGCAGGCAGCATCCCACTGAGCCAGGACAGCTCTCCCCGTCCCCTGTGGCACCTACCGCTTAGGCTGACCGGGAGCAATTTGCTTCCGGTCAGCGTCTATACATGCGGTACAGTATATTAGTTAATGCGCCATTTTTCTAGTACCTGCATTTACAGGTGCTAGCAAATGGCACATTACATTAATATACTGCACAGTAATTGCTGCGCACATGTAGACAATGATGCTTTACTGCTCATTAGTGTAATGTGCAGTAAAGCATCTTGTGTAGACGCACCCGTGGCATATTAAAATTGAACGTTGGATGTAACACAAAAGTTGAGATGAAGCAAAATGATGATGTTGAAAGGAAACATCCCGATATTGTCCAAACAGAGCGTTCTCGCTCTTCCCGTCACAAACGTTGTCCAAGTTGACACGTTCCCGGGGAATGTTTCCGTTTCTGACGCAGCTGCGTTGTCTGATGGGATGGATGCTTTTTGTTGAACATTTTTCAACCCGTTCTAACTTCTGCCTTGTGCTACCTCTGCCTTCCCCAAGGCAAGCCACAACTGCAAGCCAGCCCGGCACCATCGCATAGAACAAGGTTTGCATGTATAGGTGAAGGTGGACAGCTCCAGGCGCAGGCAAGGAGAAGTTTGGCAGACTGGCAAGCGGCAGCTCATTTCAAGCTCTTCTTGGAGCGAGGCGGTTGCATTTGCTTAGCACTGCAGTCTGCTGAAGGGCTCAGATAAATGAAGCACTCCAGCTAATGTCCTGAATGGTGCTCAGGGTGAAGTTCACTTAAAAGAAACCCTACAGTAAAACCTAAATAGCAAAGTAAATGAAGTAGTCCTCATTACCCAGCCACTCTAATAGAGGCCAGACCTCCAGGCAGCACAGTGATAAGGAGACCGTAGGACAGGAAAATCTGTGCTAATCTCAAGGAGTCAACAGGTCCCTGTTTGCTGGAAGGCAGAGGGTTTGGGATGAACTCGGTGATCTGCAGTGTTTCCATGGCCAGTATCTGGGGCTGCTCTCCCTGTCTATAGCAGGTGCGCTAGGATTTGCTGACATTGCAGGGAGACTCTAGCAGGGAGTGGAGTAGGCTTGTGAGGCAATTTGGGGAGTCATTATCTTTAATCTCCAGAATCCATTTTGCAGAAGATTTTATATTTTTAAAAGGATTTACCAATCGGATGACAAAGGTCTTTACTCTGACTTCCCACTGGGATCGTGGCATATTGTCTACATTTTCATTTGAAGTCCTGAGCCGTAATGGATGGGAGGGGATTGAACAGCAGCCTTCACCTCCCTGCCGGGGGCTGCAAAGAGGATGGAGCTGGACTGGTCTCAGTGGGGGCAGATGACAGGACAAGGAGCAATGGGCTCAGGCTGCAGCAAGGGAAGTTGAGGTTGGATATTAGGAGAAAACTTTCTCACTAGGAGGGTGGTGAAGCACTGGAACAAGCTCCCCAGAGAGGTGGAGGACTCTCCATCCTTGGATGTGTAAGACCTGGCTAGACCAACCTTTGTCTGGAATGATGTAGTTGGGGCTGGTCCTGCTTGGAGCAGAGGGGTGGACTAGATGTGACCTCCTGAGCTCCCTTCCCACTCTCATTTTCTATTATTCTGGTTCTGTACTGGGTAAAGCAGCACCCTAGGGACATCTCAGCCATCAAATGACACAAGGGTGCTGATCTAGTGACTCAAAGGATCAGGGGTGCTGTGCAGACCCTAGATCTCCTGGTGAAGGAGCAGGAGGAGACATCGGATCTCTTCTCCCGGACTGCCCACGTCCCTCCTTTGTGCGACTGCTGCTTGACAAAGGAAACTTTAGGTAACAACCCTAGTGATGCCTCTTACGATGCTCAGAGCTTGCTACCGTCTTCAGCACCTCAAGTCTCTGCTCCTGCTGCCTCTTGTAATGTCTGGAGCAGCTCTTGATGATGGTCAGGATCACATTAGCAGGCCTCCTCCAGCCACCCTCTCTGGCCCGGGGCTTCAGAGGCTAGTTGCTTTTTATAGAGGAGCTGCTGATTGCCATGGACCAGCCAGATGGGGTTTATCCCTTTATGGCCGTGCTATATGATGGCCATCAGTTTGTCCATATGTGGCCACCAGACGGTCCCCATACAGTAAAGCTAGGGTTACCAGCTTGGAAAAGATCCTTGTGCCATGGGTGATGGATGTCTCCCTCCTGGGACTAGGAGAAATTCAGGGTTAATGCATGAAACCAAACAGGCACCTTCCCAGGTTCCCAAACAGGAGGGGGCTGAATCTGGGGGATGGGATGACCCTATATCATCTGCCACGGGGTTTTTACATCTTACTCTGACATAGCTGGTGCCAGGCAGACAGGACGTGGAGGTAGACAGTCTTTGGTTGGGTCCAAAACCGGCTCTCCTGCCCCCCCGGCACGCACCCGTGTGCTTCAGCCTCCCCTGGATTTGTCTTTTGTTCTTTCTTTCTCCCTTTCCAAGCCTCTTCCCTCCTTGTCCTCCTGTTTCTGTCTCTCCCGCCTGCCATTTTGCATTTATTTCTCTCTCCTGGTCCCTTCATCCTCCTCTCCGTGCCTCTTCCTCCTCAGCACATGCTGCTCGGATCACAGCGCTTTGCGCTGAGCAGAGGCCTGGCCACTCCTGCCCCATGTTGTTACAATCCTGTTCTTCCACTTAATGCCGGTGGCATTTGTTAATTGCTAATAGATTACACAAGCGCCGTTTGCTAAACACGCTTTCATTAATCCAGTCTGTGGCACAACGCAGAAGCTCTTTCACTCATTGCCAGAGGAAAAAAAAAGATTAATGCAGAAGCCGTCGCCAGAGTCTCTTCAGGGCAAAACTGGAATGAGATGCAACAAAGTAAGGCAACAAGTGCCTTTTCCAAAGTGAGCTTGGGATTGATGGTTGGGACTCTGGAGACTGGCACGATTTTGGAAAACTTGGTCTTCTGACACCTGAATTCCTGGAGGTTGCTCTACGATGCATCTATAAGGGCAGGTCCAAAGAGAAGGGTGCAGAGATGTTGCTTGGGGAAAAATGCACCCTACTTGCAGGAATTGCTGAGCTTTCTGTATGTGAAATACACCCCAGAGTTCAGGGTGCGGCGATAGAGTTCGTCTCCTCCCTCTCAACCTCTGCTCCAGACTAGGTGAGGAGAACGAGAAGAATTAATTGCAATTCAGTTTATGCAGCAGCAGCAGCAGCTGATTTGCAGTATTTGAAATGGCAGCCTTGTCCCATGGCCCGTGGTTAGCGGAGTGGGATTGGCATCGATCCCTCTTCTGCAGGAGACCCTGGGCTTACCTGCAGCTATCACACGTGGCTGTGCTCTAGCCCCGGATGAACTTCACCCCAAATCAATATTGCCCTTGGAATAATCTTTGCGTCCTTTGGGTTGTCTAGAAAAACATGTTCTTGCAGGCAAGTGGCACGTGCCGTGAATCGATTTATGTCTGGATGATGGAGATGGGCCCACCGCTTCATTATATCATATGCCTGACCCTCAGCTAGTGTATTAGCACTGATGAGGACAATTAGCAAGCAGGCTGGTGGTCCCGAACATGAGCACTGATAGCCCAAGGGAGAAACTCCTTTTTCAGTCAAATGAAGTGTTTTTTTTTTCCCCCTAAATGATGGAGGTCTCTGGGATGAGCAGATCTGGTGGTGCCCTGCACTGGGGTGAGGCTAGCAGGGCTCCCTCCGCGTGTTTTGCCCAGGGAATCCCTTCCCCATGGGAGCAAGAAGAACCAAAACCAGGTCTTCAGCAAGCTGCACTGCTCCATCTCGGGCATTACTGCCATAGACCAAGAAGGAAGAGTGCCCATACCAAGTGTGCTGCAGTCTTAGAGCACGAAGACTCATCAAATGCTTCATTTCGACCACAGGCAGCAAATCAATATGTTGCTATATTAGGTCTAATGCTGAAACCATCTGCTGGGGCAACCTTGGCCATTGGCACGCCCAGAGACTTGGCTGTGGGATGACATTCCCTTGCTGCGGCATCTCGAGAGCAGCTCTTCTTTCCTGGCCTTGCTTGGAGATCAGTCGGCTGGTTGGAGCAAACCTTCTGGCCCCCTTTGAAGTCCTTTTCCCTTTGCTTGCAAGGAATTTGCTTCCAGTTATTTGCTTAAGAATATGCTGCCCATTGATGGTTAAAGAAGGGACATAAATCTGTTTTCCGCAGGAATGTGCGTGCCTTCTGTAATGCTGCCTACATGCCAGCGCTTATCCTCCTGGCATTTTTAGGCCAGCTGCAATGGAAACGATTATGCCAACTTGAAAACAATCTACTTCTGGTTTAACTGTCTTTGTAGATGCTTCCAAAACAGCGCCGCGGTTCAGGAAGAAGAGCATTTTAATGACTTGTACCTGATAAGCTTGTGCAGAGAGAGTTCACGTCACTCTAATAGCAACCTGCAGAAGAATGTCGCTCCTTCCTTTTGTAGACGCGGAAAGCACGTCTTTCGGAGCGCACAGCTGTTCGAGAGTGTCATCCACGCGGCGTGTCGGAGCAAGAATGAGGATTGTAGCTTTTGATGTGCTAGGAAGGAGCATACAGCCGCTTTGTGTTAGAAGCGGCTTTTGTTTCAAAAGACATATTTAGCGGGAGTCATTTGTGCTCAGCTGGAGAAGTTGCACAAACCACAGCGAGGACCCCGGGCGACACTGTAGTGCACCCTGTTTGCAGGCAAAGATCCCGGCAGAGCTAATGATTGACTATTATTTTAAGCGCATTATCTAATCTGCAGCACAAAGGACAAAGAGGGCAAAAAAGAGAGCGAAGGCTGAGTTTGTAATTAGTACAGATTGTTGGAAAGACCCTCTGGACTCGGCTGGACTGATTATAAACAGAAACAGATTTTTTGGAGTTTGCATGAAAAATCACTGTGCCGGGCCAAAGGGTTACTTTTCAGCCGAAACCATTGCAGTTTATGGTGCTCGTAGCAAGCTGGAAGGGTTAGAAGCACAAAGAAAGGGGCAGCTAGGAAGTGCAGATGGATAAACAGGACCATTGAGCAGCAGCCCATCTTTTTGGCTGTCTCCATGTGGTGAAAACAGGTTGATTTGGTTTTTGGGGTTTTTTTTAACATGATTTAAATGGCTTATTTTAAATGGTTTATATTCTCTCTCTTACCTGAATGTGACTTTAAAAAGAAGAAAAAAAAAAAGGAAAAGAGATCCCTGGCTTTTGGATCTTGTTTTTCCCCAGATGGATTTAATGGCATAAAATGCTTTTGAACCTGAAAGCTTGCTTAAAATTTTGCTTTCCAACTATTTAAGTTGGTCTAATAAAAGATCAGATTCACCCAAAGAACCTCGTCTCCCCATTACTGGAAGTTTAAGGGTGACCAACCTCCTAATCTGATTTTGCTGCTTTTTTTTATGGGGAGCCATTTCAGGCGTGTTCCTGGTTAGGAAAGCTCGTCTTGAAATCTGTCATGGTTTGCTGCTTCTCTCCTGCAGGATTTAGAGGTACCAATAAGTCAATAGAAGCAAAAATGAATCGGTGTAAAAATATACAGACCGCCGCAAATCAAGCTGGAGCGAGAAACAATGCGGGATCTATTTAAAGAGCAAGCCATGCCCAAATAGACCTTTGAGAGTAATCAGACAGTGCCAGGATAGTATTGCTTAGGCCTTTGAAGACAACAGCGCTTTTGTGTCCTTGCTTTTAATTTGGTCGAACAAAATGAGAGCTGTACAAGCAAAGCCAGAATTTCCAACTTGTGGGAAATTCCCCGACTCGAAGATCGGTGCTCTCTTCTGAATCAGAGCGAAAACCCAGCCCTTCAAAGTGCCCTATTAAATGGAAATGAAAGGAAACGGTTGTGTTCAATCTAAATGTTTTGTTTCGATAGTGGTTTTTAACCTTCGCATTATAATTGGTAAGAGAACAGGAAGTTTCAAGAGAAAAAAAAAGTCAGTTCAAATGGCAAAGTTTAAAAAAAAGAAAAAAATCCCAAACAGTTTGTTCTGATAAGCATTTAATTGGAAGGCTCTTTTAAGGAATGTGCCACTGTGCCATTGGCACGTTCCCATGGAAAGTTTCGTTTTTTTGGGAAAATGGCATTTTCCAGCAGGAAAAATGTTCCACTGGAAAGTTTTCAACCAGCTCTAGTTACGACGGTGCCCCAGCTGCAGAGTGGGGTGTACCATCCCATGCAGGGGAGGCCCGTGCGTTCGAGACACGTGCCGTGGAGCGTTTGCTAGCCAAGATGCGCCAGAGACGAGAATGCGTTTGGTCCGTGTCAAAACAGCCTTCGGAAAATAGCAACCAAAGGTCAATAATTTCTTCTCCGCTGAGCTAGATTGCATTATTCCAGCTGGGTGTAAATCGGCGGCGGTGGTGTTTGAGCCTTCCAGGAAAGACTAATGAGGAAAAAAAAAGTCCGTTGTTTAATTTTATTCAATGAAAGTACATAATTGTTCCTTCGAAATGAGGGGGTGGTATAAGATGAGTGGCTGGTGTTTTACCTGGGTGCAGCCACACACCTGTTCAACCGTAATGAGGCCACGGTGGCTCCTCCACACCTTGACCGTAGCTGTTCACCCTACAGAGATCACCAGGCAGCAGGAGATGTTGCATTGCCCAAAACGCAGGGATTTTTTAGAGATTTCTCACCCAACCCTGTGCTGGTTTTCTTTGCAACTGAAAAATTGCCCAAGCTCTCTCCCTTGCCCAGAATACCATTCAGCCCATAGGCCTTCACCCCAGTTTGCCTCCATTTGCCTGCTTTACCCAGGCACCTCCCCACTTCATTTGCTTTTCTGTTTTGGGCAAGTTTCCCGGGCTGGTGACCGGGGAAGCTCGCCTTCCTGCTGGCTGCTCAAGGGGCCCTTCCACGTTCCCACGGGGGCAGTTTGTGGGCAAAGCTCATGGATTCATGCTCCTCTTACCCTCCCCAGGGGCTGTAGGAAGGCGTCTGCATTGCCATAGGTTTCCAACCTGCCTCAGCCTTACACGGTGCAGGAGGGCTCTGCAGAGAGGGACAGGACATCTGCTGCTACCAGCCCGACCTTAGCACTTAGGCCTGGAAACCTGATTCGCAAGATCAACCTAGAGATTTCAGAGAGGAGTCCAGAGTGTTAAATACCTGCTGTCCTGCTGTGGTCTTTCTGAGCTCTCTGCAACTGAAAAATTGTGGTGTTGCCTTTCTGTAGTCAAAAGATGAGTGAAAACAAAGACTTGGCATTTTCAGAGGGGTGCCTCGAGTCTAATGAGGGGTGCCTCGAGTCTGAAAAGGTTTCCCCGTCAGTCTGTGTGAAAGTAGGAAACCATCAGGCCACAGCGACCATTGCCCATTCTGGCGGCCAGGAGAGTCCTCCCGGGCTCTGTCTCTAGCTGTGTCCATCTCTTGTCTCTGATACTTAGACTTCGAGGGCAGAGACCGTCTCTTTGTCTGTACAGCACCTAGCACAAAGGAGTCCTGGCTGCTGGCTGGGGTCCCAGGCACTATGGAAATGCAAATATTGCATGTGTATCTGTTCCTTGGTCCGCCTGCTAAAACTTCCAGCGTCACTGCAGGTTGTATCAGGTGCGGGATGTCGCGGGGAACTGGAGTGAGACCCCCTATTTACAGCGATGCAGCTTGCCTGAAAGCCATCATATGGTAACAATTTTTGGCCTGGGCTAGATTTGAACCGGCTACTTAAAGTGAAAGGCAATCTCTCCCGTTGCAGGGCGTCTCCCAAGGGGTCCACTGGAAGTTTGACTTTTGCAGGGCAAGGACGGCCCGAATCTGCATATCTGTTTCAGGTCCTCGACTTGGCTCGTTTCACATGTTGATGAGTCTCTGGAGGAAGACAGCATATTTGCATTATAAAAAAAAAAGAAAGAAAAAGCCAGCTGAGGGATGAGAGGAACCCACCGTGTCTGTGGGAATCTCGGATGAGTTCGAGAGAGCTTGACACCGGGGTTTGGCTTGGCTCTGACCCTTTGTGTGTGCGTGTGTGTTCCCTTTCAATCATGTATGACCTGCCTTTGATGACCCCCAGACTGGCTCGCTTGCCGTGTGAAGATCTTGCTGCTTTGTTTTGCTCTGTGTTTGGGTATGTCGATTAAGAACCACTGCCGGGGCATTCGCGCTGGCGGTCGTGTTTCTTGGATTGATGTGGCTTTTTCGCTGGAGTGTTTATTCAGCCCGTTGGATACTGCTTGCAAGCGTGTGTGTACGGGGGGGGGGGATGCTAGCACAAAAGTGCCTTGATCTGGTCGAGCAGCAGTCCAAACTGGCCTGAAATCAGGGGGCTGGGGCCATGGAAAGGAATAGGAGCCAGAAGCCTCAGCTGGTGTAAATCAGCTCAGCTTTGCTGGCTCACAACGGGATGTCACCATGTCGCTGTTCCCTCGCCGTGATTTAATCTGCTCCCAGGGGTCTGCACATCACAGGCAGCTTGACCCCAGGAGGGGAAGAGCAGCAGCCAGGAAGCTAAGCAGACCAAACCGAACGTGCCCCCCGTGACCAGAGGCCAGAAAGCCCCGTCAAGGGTGAGATCCCTGGCTGCTGCGAGACCGCGCTAGGTAGCAGAGTTGCTGCCAGCACTGGCTTTTTGTGCTCCTCTTGTTTTTCCTTCTCTGTTCCAGGCCGAAGTTTTCCCTCTGCATTTCTGCCTTTTGGGGGTTTTTTTGCTGCTGTTCTTTCCCCAGTTTGGTGTCCTGGAGGCCTTGTCACCTTGGGCACACATCAGTGGGGCCATTTCCACCATAGCCCGGGGAGGGGAGGGAGCTTGCCCTGGGAACCCGATGTCCTGTCGCGGAGGAAACCCGGCTGTGCTGACCTCTCTGAGATCTGACGAGGGTTTTCTTCTGGCTTAGGCAAAAGAAACTCCCCTTTCATGAGGATCCTCATATTGCACCCCAGGGTCATTATTTGCATCGGCTTATTTCCGTTGCCCTTGCTCTAGCTGCCCTCTCTTTGTGAAAAAAGAGGTACAAAAAATAGCAACAGGAACCACTGATGACTTGTTGTAAAATGAAGCTGTTCCTGGAATTCACCCCTGGGGAAGGTCTCCACAGGGCAGAAGGCCTGGTTGAGTCCTGGATGAGGAGGGAAGGGGCTGACAGGCTTCGTGCCGGCTCTGTATCCTGTGCTGATGGTCTCCTATGCTGCAGCCCAGCTAGGTTTCTTTACAACTTCTGCAGAGCTGGGTGGTGCAGAGCCCGGGTGAAATGAAAGCAAAGCCAAGTCCTCCCGGACTCCTCCTTGCTTGGCACGTATTCAAAGTGCTGTCCACACACTGACCCATTCATTCTCCGAACGCTGCCCGAGAGGTGGGGGAGAAGAAATGAATTTAAAGGCCTCCTGTGTGAAAAGCACATTTTTGTCATGCGTGTAGTATGGATCTAGTTTGGGTTTCCGGTCAGGGCACTGGGAGCCTCCCAGACCCACCTCCAGTGGGACGAAAGTTAAACCAGTCCTGAGTGCTATTGAGAAGTGAGTGCCCGGGTGCATGCACAGCATCGGGGCTGGTCCTGGGCTCAGATGAACAGCTGTCAGGCAGGTTCTCCGTGGGGCAGAGCGCCAGGCCACCCATCCACCCCATTGACAGCTGTCTGAAGGACTTCAGTGGTGCATAAGCTTATACAGAGGTGGCTGTCACCCAGGGGAAGCTGCTTCAGGTAAAGTGCTAACTTCAGCAACTTTTCCTTAAGCGAAAGGATGGCTTGGGACATTGGACACCGATGCTCAAATCTCTTTGCTCTGCCACAGCCTTCCCACATGACCGGAGCAAGTCACTTAACCTCTGCACCTCTCTACCCCACCAGTAAAATGGAGTCAGTGTTTCCTCTACTCTGTGTTTCTTCTATGCACAAATGGTCTCAGTTCCAGCTGTGGCTTCTAAGGGGCATCTAGCCATGTTATCAGACCAAGCCTTGGCTGGGATGAGGTAGTTGGGGCTGGTCCTGCTCGGAGCAGGGGGTTGCACTAGATGTGACCTCCTGAGCTCCCTTCCCACCCTTATTTTCTACAGTCACGCCAGGAGTTGGTCCACTCGGCTAATTAACTCTTATTCCTTTTCCCTGTTTCCCCAGAGCTGTCGTACGACCTCGACATGGACGACGTTCCCTCGAATAAACAACTTTTGAATCAGCAAAGCAAAGACGGCTCGGTGGTCCGCAGCCTGGGATCCGGGAGCACCGTTCTGGGTCGTGTTCCCGTTGCTGCCGCTTTCGTGGTGGTCTTTTGTATGCTGGCCCACTGACTTTCTATAGCAGCTACAGCAGACTTTCCCAGAGATCGACTTCTTCCCTCGGGTGTTCGTTGCGCAGGAACAGCCGTCCTTGTGGAATATATGCACATTTCCAAAGATTAAGTTTGTTTTGTAAAATAAAAATCTGTATCTTGGCAAAAAGGGGTTGGTTCATGGTGAATTTTAGTATTAGTGGGTTAACGGTGTGCTTTCTTTCTTTTCATTTGTTGTTTTTTTTAAAAAAAAAGAAAAGTTTAATATAAAAGGGTGATACACATTATGCTTTTATCAATTTACGACGGCTGAAATTTTCACTACAGTTACGCAGACAGGCATATTTTGTCTTGACTTAATTTAAAATGCATGGCCTGAAGTCCTGGCAGCATCACATCCCCGCTCTCATCTGACTTTAATCCAGGTCTCATCCGTAGTTTAAATGGGCTGAGTCTGACTCCAGATTGGAAGCTCCATCCCAAGCCTGTCAGGTGAAGGTGGGAGATGGAGGGAGAGCATGCACCCCCAAAATGGGAGGGGAAATGAGCCAAAAGGACTGAGTTTTGTGCATTCTCCTCTGTGAAGTTGATCTGTTGCCCCTGCAGTCAGTCAAAAGGCTTCTGCTGATGGTCGGGAGAAAGGCTGGACTCCCCCCAAGGACTTAGGGCTAGGCTGTGTCTTGGACTACACCCCAGCTCGATGGGGAAGAGGGTGTGAGAGCCATCGGGGCTGGGGGCCAAGAGAAAGCAGTCCCAGCAGGCAGGTGAGAGATACGTGGAGCTCCCGTACAACAAAAGAAGACATCGTGTTTTGCAGACGAGGCTTGGTCTGCTGTCAGGGCCCAAAGGGCAAGTCTCCTGGATCACAGCAGCCCCATCTTGCAGCAAGTTGTTTCCGGGCATGAGCGCTGCTCGTGGCATGTTGTGAAGAGCAAGCGCCCGTCTCCAAAGAGCTTCCAGCTTTGGACAGCGCCAGGCAGCTCTGCCAGTCTCTTCCCACGAAGCCCAGCTCACCCAGTCAGCTGCCTTTTCTTGGAGATCCCTCCCAGTTGCACAGAGTGCCCCGTGATTTGCTCGGGGGCCCAGCAGACGCCTGAAGCAGACCTTCCCGTCCCACTGGAAATCTGCAAATACCGATCAAGGCAAGGGACAATGTCGATGCGCTGCACTGGCCAGGCTGAAGGATGGGCTTCCACCCTATTTTAGCAACGAGACAAAACAGAGGGTTAGCAGCAGACACGCAGCACTACGGGACACTCATTTGACTATTTTTGCATGTCATTTGTATTCAGCTAGCTCTGTCGAATATGTGGGCAGCAAGGACTTTTGCGGGTGATGTTTCTTGTTGCACCAGCCGCGTGGTTGGGATAGACTTAGACCAGCTTTTGAATGCAGGGCGTCCTTCAGATCCGAGGAAAAATGCCTGCTTCTCTCTGAACGATGTATCGCAATAACTTCCCGCGTGTTTAAAGCAAAGTTTCACGTTGGAAACCAGAAGCTTACGTTACATCCACTCCCTGGAGACTTGATTGTCCCATCAGTGTAACCTGCTCTTCATTTCTCTCATTCAGCTCAAGTGACATCCCCCTCCGTCCTGGCTTTCTGCAGAGGGAGGTGTTTCATTACGGAGCCAAACTGCACCCAATCCACAGCCCTTACTACCAGCCACCCTTGTGCGCTGCTGATTTGAGGACCATTGCTCAACTCAGTGTCACCCAAAGTGCGCCTGTTGTTCTTGCTGCTCCTAAACCCCCGCTACCGGTCTTCATAGCTTTGATAACCCCAATTGCTACGGAGCAACAGTTTGCTGCCTGCTTTTCAAGCAGATTTATTTCTTAGCCCTCCTGCTTCTTCCCTCTCTTTCTGTTGCCTGCCTGGTAGTGAGCTGGTTTCTGTGTTGACGGCACGCACGGCCGCCTGCTTTTTCTCCCTGTTGCTGTCTGCAAGTCTCCGCTCTGCTAATGGCAAATCGTCAATGTGATGCAAAGATTCCCCTCTCTCTCTTTCATTTCTCCTCTAATCATCCCTTCCCGTCTTTCTGTTGGTGGACCCTGGCACCGGGAAATTTGGTCTGTTTGGAGGTTGCGTGTTGGGATCCTTCTGCTGTAAGATAACGCTGGGATCGGAGCGGGAGAGACATGGGGCTGAAGTGCTCTGTATGCGGTTTCTTCCCGAGCTGAGTGACAAGACAGTCGGGTGCGTGACATCAGCTTTTCAATGATGGCACTGATGTAATTTCTCTCCTAGTAAGACAATATCTACTGTACTTTTCAATGTATTCTGTACCGCCTGGCTAGTGTTCCCAGTCTGCACCACTGCGATGTGATAGTAATACTTGTCGACAGAAAGCCTTCTCTGTAGCATGCTGATCCTGTTTTTTTTTTCCTTTGCACGGACATGCTGTTTAGCAAAGCCAACTTGTTTGAGACCTTGTTATGATAATAGATCACAGAAAAAAGTCCTTGAATCCTGTATCTGCCAAGTTTCTAAAATAATACATTATAACCTTAGAAAAATTTTTGAATTCTGGCTGGTGTTGGGGTTATTTGTGTGTGGGCACGTGCGTGTGCATGATTTTCGAGTGTTTCTTTTAGTTCTCATGGATTTTTCTTTGTTCAGAAATATTCCAGAATTGAACAGCCAAGCTTTATACCACTGTGAACCCCCCCCCCCCCGGCCAATCTTTGGGTATATTGCAAATTCCTGATTGCTTGAGTGCCTTGTGGATATACTGCCACCCCAGTGCTCCATCAGGTGCATGCATTGCTCCAGCATGAGATGAAATATGGAGCTGAACTCATTTGACCTCATGGTTTGGGGGTTTTTTTGATTTGTGGATGGTGGAAGGTGTCAAATTGGGCTTTGGGTCAGAGCCCCATCCTGACCTTGCTAAGGTAACCTCTGGCGCTCAATACAGGCTTTTTCCTGTTTCATCCTTGCTAAGATATGCAAGAAAGAGGACATCCAGACTGAGATAAGTGGTGTGCCTGTAACTGGTGTTGGTGGAACCAGGTGAACTACCTCAGGTTAAGGGTCTTAACTTGGGGTAGGAGCTCATGTGCAGCGCCTTGCTCTCCCCAAATGCTGCTACATCACATGCAATCTAGAGGCCAATTCCTTTGTTACTTTAGACTCGTAAAAAATTCAGGTTGGAAGAGAGCTCAGGAGGTCACATCTATCCAACCCCCTGCTCCAAGCAGGACCAACCCCAACTACATCATCCCAGCCGAGGCTTTGCCTACCTGGGTCTTCAAAACCTCCAAGAATGGAGACTGCACCACCTCTCTGGGTAACTTGTTCCAGTGCTTTACTACCTTTACTCTTTGGGGGAGAGTTTTTCCTAACATCTAACTCAAACTTTCCTTGCCTGTTTTGCAGCAGAGATGAGCCCAGAGGTGTAGATTGTACTCGTGGCCAGAGGCACATCACAGCGTGGTGGCAGCCCAGTCCCTATTGCAGCATAACAAACACTGCAGTGAAGTTATTGGGCACCAACCCCACCCAGTGCAGGTGTGGCATGGAGATTTCCCATGTAGTTCAAAGGAACTGGGTATACCCAGAAAAGCAGGGCAGCACGTTAATGTGGTTGTGCCACTTTGGTACCTGAGCTCCCTCGTTCAGATGTAGTCAGTCATTCGGCCTTCATTAGGGTCACAGCACCCTGGTCTGAATTGGTCGCTGATGGTAACAGCTTGCAGGATAGCATGCCCCCTCACCAGGCCTGGACTCTGCTCCGTGAGGCATGCGAACTGCACACACAAAGCCCTGCTCTGTGCCCCAGACCTCCTAGCTCTAGCAACCACAGCATAATGCCTCTTGGTTCGCAGTTTTGTTCTTTCTGACTGATGAATTCATGGATGAGCTCCCTCCGAATCGCTGCATTTGCCCTCAGCTTCTCCAGAGTCGCTGGATGGAGGAGGAGGGCATTGTTCCCAGAACAGCCTTTCCATTCATTGAACGACAGCTGTGTTATTACATCACATGCACAAATATGAAAGAGGATGACATCAACTATGCAACATGGAGGCTTCACAGAGTCCCAGCTGACTCGCCATCAGCTTGCCTGGAAAGCCCGGCAGGTAGGCTCCCACCCGTTCCCCTGGGGATTATTCATGCAACTCTCTTTAAAGTCATGGGGCGTCTGTCAAACTGGCCCTGCATCCACTGCATCATAGATTCATGAACCAAATGACCAGAAAGAGCGTGTGTCTGTGCGTGTGGGCAGAGGGGGTGTCTGGGATACAGCAGGGCCCTGCTGAAAGACCAATCCTAAAGTTTTCGAAGTCACGTAGAAACCTAAATCCCATCAACAGAGTTAGGAGCCCAGAGCCCATCTCTACAGCGGTATTTAGGTGTCCTGCAGACATGAATGGGAGCGACGGGCTTGGGGGGAGTCCACAGAATTTAAGCTCCAGAGTGACGCGGGTGCTTCGGAAATAATTTCCAGATGTGGGATGAGAATAGAAGTCCCCTTCCTTGTGGGATGCGGATGCCTGGCTCGGAAATCACCGTTTCTGGAGCTTTCCACAGGGTATCATCCTGCCCTCCGCTCTGGCCGGGTCTCGGCCGAGGGGCTGTGCTGCAGGTCTGGCCTTCTGGTGCACATCTGGCTGATGAACCGGTGACCTAGCTATGAAGGGCTCCCTTCCACACTGACAGATTTCTGAACCCACCCGTCCCGCCCCCTTCATCTATTTTGGCTGATTCGATTCCCCTTCTGCAGCCCCTGACGGACCGCAGTGGGCCGGCTTCTGAGCTCCTGGAGGAAAGGGGTAACGGCTCTATGGCCGCTGCCCGAGTGATGCTGATTTTCACGTCTGACGTCTGGTCCTGAGCCGCATCTCACATCAAGGGTTTATAAATAACAGTCACCCCGTGCAGAGAAATACTTGTCCTATGCAGGGTTGCAAACTTCTCTAAGCATGACGAAGGATCCAGCACCTTTTCCATTCAGCAGCAATTCTGCGACTCAGACACGTGCTTAACACGTGCGATGTATTTATCGTCTAGCCACACGTCGAATTAGAAGTTAAAGCCCCGATGTTTTTCGTGGGAAGGGGGGGAATCCCTGTTCATTAATTAATTGGCTAATGGTTTAGTATAAGAAACTTTACAATCAAACTAATTTCACAGCTGCCTGCTGCAGCTGGGACTCGCGGCGCTTCTTTTGGAGAAGTGAAATCTGAAATATTTTCATTCTGTTTTTCAGCTGCAGTTTTGTTTCTGTGCCTTTGCAAAGGGCTCGAGACGTGGAAGAGATGGAGTGGCACCCCCTGCAGTGACTTCGCGAGTGCTAATGCAGAGGATGAGAGACAACGGGGCTGGAAGAGACCTGCAGAGATCACCTTGTCCTCAGAGGCAGGACAGCCCGCACCTAACCCCATTGCTTCTGACCTTTGTCCAACCTGCTCTGAGAAACCTTCCCTGGTGGAGGCTCCCTCATTTCCCCAGGGCACCCGGCCAAATGTTGCACTATATTTATAGTTAACAAGCTTTCTCTGAGGTCTGACCTCTGTCTCGCTGCAGCCGAAGCCTGTCGCTTTTGGTCCTCTCCAGACACTTTTTACCTGTCCAGGGTGCTTTGTGTTGCCACAGTAGCTCAATAGGACTTGTTCCCAGTCTTGCATGTTTGTAGGATTTGGACCTTTTCTGATAGACAAGAGTGGAGACCTGCAGGGAGGTGGCAGACTGCCGTCCTGGCTATGCGCCATGCGATTGCATGGTGCTCATTTCGTTTCTTCTAGTTGGGCAAAGAAGGGGGCAGGAATGGGGTGCAAGGGATGCATGACCAAAAGCCACCCTTAAGAATGGCCCCCAGCCCAACCAGCAGAGACTCGAACCTGTGTCCTCAGTCCTTTGTTTTAGTAGTGTGACTTGGGTGGGGAGAGCAGGGCACCTTGCAGCACTTGGCACCCTTGCCCCCTTGCCCCAGCACCTCTGCTTCTGGTTTGGTGAGAGGGGCACACTCCCGGCTGTCATGGGACACAGATGGGCTTGGGATTTTTGGAGTGCCCAGCCCCGGCCTGGTATCAGGGCTCCTCAAATCCCACCCCTCCCCTGCCTATTCTCCAAAACTGCCCCGAGGCCAACGCAGACCTCGGCCAGTCATGCCTCCAAAGCTTGGCTCTGCCTCCCAGAGAGGCTGCACCCCTTCAGGGGTCTGGCTTGGGGTATAAAGCTGCACCTGCCCCTTTGAATTGGCTCATTAGCCAGCATCCTTATGCAGGGCCCAAGCAGCTGACTCAAGGGTTTCGGTTTTTATGCGCACGTATGATTGACCTCCCTCTCAATGCAATGTTAGTTTGCAGCGGGTGGTGCAATAGCCCGTGTTTGCTCCTGTTGTAGCTGCAACTGTTCCACTCCAGCTTCCTTCAGTGACCTTCATGGAGAGGAGACCTTTCTATGGGATCTTTTAGGGTGTAACACTTCTCTCCTACCTGCTGGCTTCGAGTAGGAGAGTCAGAAAAAGCAATCTCTATTAAGTGCGGTAGCATCGTAACATCCTTAATAGCCTAGTTTTCTGTGGCTTAATCCCAATTACATTTTTTACACAACGGTATGTTATGTCACCCATCTTAAGATGGCCCTGCCATTCGTTAATTTAATCAGCCCTGATTTGATATTTATTTCCAGCTCATTGATAAAAATCTTGCACGGTATCAGGTTTAGTGCTGATCCCTGCAGAACTCCACTGGAAACATTCTCCCGTTTCTCGCTGGTAATTATTTTGGAGACCTGTCAGTTAGCCAGCTCATAATCCATTTATTGTATATCAAGCCCAGACAAAATAATGGAAAAAGCTGGAATGGGTTTCAGTTGACCTTGGATTAAAGCATGGGGAATATAATTAAAGCCAGTCAATATGGAGAGCAGATCTTGCCAAACAATCCTCATTTCATTTTTTTTAATGGGATTACAAGTTGGTTGAGACAAGTAATAGTGTAAATGTGTCAGGAGGTGTTAGGCTTAGTGCTGAAGAATGTTCTGATTTTTAAAAGTTCAGAGGTATCAGGTTCATCTTCTATAATTACCGGGTTCATCTCACAGGCCCTCTTCAAATATTTGCATAATATTGACAACCGTCCAAGACTGGAACTTCTCCAGTATACCAGCATATATCAAATATTACCCTCTGAGAGACTTGCAGCTAAGTCTTCAAGTAGTCTAGGGTGGGAGTACTCTGATCTTCACCTCCTGATTTCAAAATGGTGATCCCCGGTAGATATTGTTTAACATCCTTCTTGGTTACTAGTGGGCTAGAAGTACTGAATCATCTGCCTGCGCTGCGACTACGTCATCCTGTTTCTTTCCAGATGCAGAACATAAATGTGAAACGATGCCTTTTCGACATCACTATTAATGGTTGTATCATGTCTCTTTTATAATGGGTAATACCAAGTAGGAATACTATTGCTAGCACAATGAGCTAGCTATGTGGATTGGTTAACTGGGATTAATTAATTGGGACTAGAGCCAGTTTTAATTCAGACGACAGGCATCCACATGTATGATGTGGCGGTGGCTGTAGTCCATGTTAAGCACAGAAAAATGTAACGTCTATAAATACCTTATGTTCCTAATGCATTTTAAAATGCCTTTGTATTTCCTTAGCGCTGTTAACTCTGGATTTCTCCTTTTGAATTTTCTACATGAATTATTTCCTTCTTATACTAATTGCTATCCATTCCCTTTGTAACTTTTGTTCTAATTGCTTACCAAAACCACTGAACCAATGTTGGTTTTTTAGCTAAAGCTGTCGTGTCTCTTGATTGTGGAGTTGTCTAGCCGATGCACTCTCCTAAAGAACTTCCCATTTTCATTCACGGCTTTCTGTCCATCTTTCCCTCCCTTTGAAACATCAAGGCTGTTATCTTATCAGATGGGACTCATCGTGTCTGCTTGGACTGAACGAGTCACATCATGATTTCTGTTCCTTCTGGACCAGTGGTGAATTTGTGGTGAGGTGTCCAGCACAGCCACCTCATGTTGCATGCAAAACTTTTTTGTATAGAAAAATGTCAGCTATAATAGTTAGTGATCAATGATGTTTTACTCCTGGCTGCATGGGATCTCCAGCATTGGTCTCCCCATCTTAAGTCTTCTAAAACAACACTAGTTTTCTTTTCACACATTGCAGGAAGGAATCACTCGGCCTATTCTCTCGTGGGCTGTAACAGACCTCAGCAGCACCTCCTTCTTTGTTAATTAGCACATTGATCCCTATGCACTCAGGCTTCTGTGACTCTGAGTTCTCCATAACATGCATTATCATGCTTTAGTTTATGCACATTACATCTACACGTGCATTAATGTGCTTTAGTTAATGCACATTAAATCTAGTACCCCCCTTGTATGGTACTAGGAAAATGCTCATTCACCCGTCTTAATGTGCATGAACTAAAGAGCACTTTTTTAAAGTGATGCTTGAATGTGCATTAAAATAGGCTAATGTGCATTAAAGTGCATGTGTAGACGTGCCCACTGTAAAGCAGATTTTGCTAGTGTTAGAGTGCAATATGCTCACCTCCATGCCTCCCTTTCCCCTCTCTGTACCTATTAACCAAGTAATAATAATGCCTTTGATATTCCAGTCATGCGAATTATCCCACTGGGTTTCAGCCATGCCAATTAACATCAAATTTCTCACCAATGGGAATTTTCATTTTCCTTCCTTGTTACCCAGACAACAAGCAATTTGAAAAAGTTCTTCCCTATGTATCCTTTGCCCTTCAGGTGAGTTTATGCATGACTGAGTTGGAGTCTGCACGTGTCATTTCTGTGCTCCCAATTCCCTTGAGGCAGATGCTGCCCCTTGGGACATCTGGGCTCGGCTTTCCAAGAACTCTTCGTTTTCCTGGTTGCTGTGCAGTGCCGAACCTTGTGCCAACAGACCAGTTATTTTCTCCTCCAGTATGACCACCAGCGTGCACTTCAGCACCCCAAACCTCTGCTGTCTTCAGGTGGAAAGGAAACTGGGATACACCCAAGGCAAGTACCCATCTCTATGCAATATGCGGTCCAGAACCATACCTAAATGAGAAGCCCCGTTTCCTCCTGTAAACTCCCTCTGAAACCACCCTGTTGGCTGCTCTCGTCCACTGGCATATGCTCAGAATTAAGCATGCAACTAATCTTATTAAACCCAATCGGAGCAAAGTTTCATAGATACCCAGTGGGCAGTGGTTATTTTGAGGTGAATATTGTAAATTGGGTTGTAGAGCCCAATTTCTGAGTGACGGTCCTTTCCGCGCTCATCACCGGTGAAGTCCAGCAGTCCTGAAGGCGGTGAGGGGTCGTTCCTGCAGTTCCTTCTTTCCTCTGCATGTTGGGCTCTTCTTTTCTCCCCTGTTCAATCCTCTTGTGAAAGATAAAGCCAAGCTGGATGACCCCTCCGAGGTGCAAAAGCCTGGGAAGTATATAGAGACACCCAGCTGCCCACACACCTGTGTCTTTCTCCCAGTTTCATCCAAAGAAAAGGGTGGTCCCAATATGCTTGGAGTATGAAGGAGCTGCCAGAACAAAGGAGATCTCCATTTGTCCCTCCGTCAGGATCCGCAGAACAAAGGAGACCTCAGTGTATTGAAAACAATTTATTTGACCTGCCAGTAACACGATAGTTTACTGACCCGTGAAGATCAGGCAAGTTTAACCAAAATCCAGCCCCATATGCCCAGTGCTAAATTCCCACCCTGACTCCCCCAAACTGTGACTCAAGTTGCAGGAAACAGTCACCTCTGAGCTCAAAGTCATGACCATGCACCTAAAAATCACGTGCTGTTTTACCTAGCCCTCATGGGGCATAGGCTGCTCTTCTGGGTAGCCTGGCCAGGGATATTTAGGGCAATGAAACTTCTCTGCATTTGTGGAGGACCAAGAACTAAAGCGAGGGAGGCACCAGGAAGTCATAGACTCATAGGTGTTAGGGTCGGAAAGGACCTAGCATCCGCTCCCGGCACGGGGAGAAAAGCCTTGGCAGGCAGAAGCTATCGTCCCCAAAACCTTCACGGCATTTGGGTGCCTGACTCGCATGGATTTCAATGGACATTTGCAAATCCAGGCCTCAGTCCAGGTCTGGAGCTGAAAGCGCCCATTTTTAACACATTAAATGTCACGGGTCGGGGTTGAGGAATGGCACGTCCCCCAAGGTGGCGGGGCGGGGAGCAATGGCAAGCACACCAACGCAAACATTTTGGGTGGAGCAGAATTGGAAGATGGGCAAAAAATAAAATAAATAAAAAAAGCCAGCAGGAATTTGGGATCATGGTGTTTAAAGGAGGCTGCTGGGGTTTGGTTTTGTGCGTGATCTTTTTCCTTTCTAAACAAGGCCAGAAAGTCAGGAAGGCGCCTGGCAGAAGGTGCTCGGAGGGGCAGATGATCTTGGACAGATCCGGCGGCCGCCTCCGACCTGCTTGTTATTCACAGGAGACCTTGTTAGTTAAGTGAAAGTGAAAAAAAACAACTAAATAAGTTTGTCAGGATGTTCCTTAAGGACATTCCCTGGAGGTGAAGTAACTGAGATGATGATGCAGGCGGATGAAGAGCTCCTGGCATGTTTGTAGAGCCAGGCATTTTACTGTGTTTAAAAAAGAAAGCAAGCAGGCTGTATTAATCAGCTGGAGTTTATTTTGTCAAACTTTGTAGCCCTCTGAAAATAAACAGCTTGATGCTGTTTTGCTGGGAGTATGCCGGGGTCCTAAGTGCATATTTATGTGTTTTCGGCTCTAGGATGCCGTATCACTCACGGCTCATTACTGCTTTGAAACATTCCCTTGAAAATATTTGTGTTTCTTTGCTTGTGTCTCACTTTTTAAAGTGTTTAACATGTGCACCGCGTGATATTTATCCGCCCTACCTACAAACAACTCTTAAGATGGCTCTAATGGATAGAGAGCCATGGGAGAAAAATGTATATTTATCTCTTTCTCTCTCTCTCTCTCTCTCTCTCTTTTTTTTTTAACTTCTCCCCCAAAATGGGACCTGTCATGCACGCGATGTGGCTTTGCATCTCCCCCGGATGCTCAGCTGGCCACATGCTTTTCTTTTTTGATTGCATCTTCTACCAACGTATGATGGTGAAGACCCTTTGACAAGATGTGACTGTGAAATCCCAGCTCGGGCAGAGGCCTTATCGGAGGGCATATTTATGTCCTCCATGGAGAGCGCCCCTGCAAGAGGCTCTCGGTTTGGGAACCAAGGAACCGGGCAATAATGCCGCGCAGTGATGGGAGCCTTGGCTATTTGGATGTGAAGGTCAATGGTGCAAAAGGGTCTCACGTTAACGGAAGCAAATGTCTGTGTCTGTCTTCGCATCCAGAGTCCGGCTGTCTCCTCCGAGCCCCAGTGACCATGTAAGCTGGCTCGTCTGGCGGGGGACGCATCTATCGGCCTCACCCCACGGATGTTTCCTGTTGCTTGTGGCCTAAAACCACCAGCCTTTCGGTTTCTAAAAGCTGCCACCTGTCTGCTGCTGGTTTTCTCCTGGACCGGCTTCGCCTGCCGTGAAGTTTCTATCGTGCAGCTGAATAGTGGTGCCTGGCTCTGGGCGTCACAGTTGCTGCGCTCTCCCATTACATTGTGCTGGGATTTCCAGCGCTGGGAAGAGCATCCCTTCACTGGTCCAAATCTCCCAGCATCCCATGCCCTGCCAATCACCCCTCTATTAAAATCAGGGGGTGTTTATACACAACAGCGGGGTGGGGGGAAGCGGTTTGCTTAGGGTGGCTCTGAGAGCCACTTTAATTAAAGCAGCCACAGCATCTCATGCATCAGCATCCCGCGTTTGCAAAGGGTGGCAGGGGTGCCTCCCAAAAGAGAAGCAGCTGATGGATCGGAGCTGAAACGATGCAGACCCGGCCTTCGAATCGATCTCCCGGCGGGCCACCGGCTTTGCGAATGACAGAGAAACCAGCCCATGCCTGCAGCAGCCTGTACTCCTTCAGTGTCAGACTATATTACCATCCGCTGTGTTCCCAAATGGGAAAATAAACACAGGAGGAAACGGGGACGCGGGGCTGTTTAATTACAGACGAGGGGAAGAATGACGGCTGTGTACATTCCACGCGGACGCGGATTAAAGCGGTGACCTTTCGCTCGGTGTGAAGCCGGTTTGTTGTGCGGCGCAGGCATCTCGTGTCAGCTCAAGATCCGCCAGGCACTTTGTTGCCCTCGATGTTTATGTTTAATATTAGGCGATGTCTCTCCAAGCTAAAGCTTTGCAGCTGACACTGGGTTTTTCCTGAAAAATCATCATCTGGACTTTATCTCACAGAAGAACGGCCCTTGTTTTCCCAGCCTTTGGTGTGTTTGTTCCAATATGAAATAATAATAATTTTAAAAAAAAACCAACCTAAAAAATAAACTGAAAAACCCCCTTCTGGAAATGCAGTCAAGACTCATAGTAGAGATGGTATCTTTTATTAGACCAACAAGCTTTTTGCAAAAAAAAAAAAAAAGGCTGTAATTAAAAACAAACAAAAAAACCCTAAAAAATTAACAGAAAAAACCGCTTCTGGAAATGCAGTCAAGACTCATAGTAGAGATGACTATGAGATTAGACCAACAAGCTTTTTTCAAAACCAAAAAATGTTCTTGAATTGCATTGTGGAAATGCAGCAGAAAGAATCTGCAGGTTGATTTTCCAACCTAAAAAGTTGCCTGGTATTGAGTATGGGATGCCAGACCAAGTCCTGGTCTTCGTTCTGCATCTCTGAGCTTTTATGAGATGCATCTCACCGGTGCAGTACAGTAAAGCAGACTCAGAGGAACATAGGATTTGGGAGGCTCATCCCAAGTCAGGGAGTCCTGACCCCTGAGTTTTTCAGCCCACCTTTTAAATAAAAAGGTCCTGAAAAGTGCATCGCCTCCGACCCTTCATATGCACGGTCACCAGACAGGTATAAAAACCTACAAGATGCCTCGGGTAAAGACGCAGGGAGACAAGGGCATCCCCAGTGCGCAACCCATGATGTTAAATACATCCAGATGATGGTGTAGGACATGAGCCTGCCCCCACTTTGCTCATCTGACCCGGCTCCAAGCCCTGTACGCGAGCTAGACCCACCAACACGTTCTCGGAGAGGTTTCTCAGTATCAGTTAGGAGCACCCCAGCCCTGGGGATGGAGAAATAGGTAGATATGACATGATGTGATTCCCATTCTTTTCTGTGACGGGCTTGAGAAATGCTGCCAAGCTAAATAGCCCAGGAAGACGGAGGAAGCAGGGAGGAATGGGAGAGACGTGACTTGTTGCATGTCCCACAGCTGGTCTGGAAACAGAAATCAGGCCCTTGGACTCCCAGCCCGGTGCCCTGTCCAGTACGGACCCCACCTTCCCGAAGGCTCATGAACTGAGTGAGGCGAACCAGCTGGCTAATTCATTGCTTTGCACCGTGGAGCCAAGAACATCTCGAGGATGCATTTGGCTTTGCAATAACACTCAGTGAATCGCGGGAAGAGGGCTGCGGCCCAGGTTTCTGACTCATGCTAAAGGCTTTGCTTTGGGGTCATGCTACTTTCTCCGACTTCCTTTTGCATTGCAGGAAACAGCGAGGGTATGATGCAGGACAAGGCTCTGCTGCCTCTAGCACCCTGGGCCAGGCTCCCTTCCCTGATGCCCACAGGATCTGGACCACAACCTTGCATATTAAACAATACCTGTCTTCGCAAACTAGCCAAGCATGGCACATGCCCACGGTGGTGGGTGAGCAGAGCTGGCACATCCAACGTCTGACGGCAGTAGCTGGAGTCCCATGCTAGCCATGAGTGCTGCCAGGTATTCACAGCTCCTCACTCAGGACATGGGGGCAGCCTTACAGTATAATTGCTCCTACGGCAGGGTAAAGCTTGCTCCAGCACACCAAGGCTTAGCCCTATATCTCTCCCTTGTAATCCTTAAAGTATCCCTTGCTTTTAAACAATTTTTTCTGATGCACTTCTGCGTGGATCATTTCTTCAGTGGGCAAGCCCTCATGTCCTTTCATCTTCAGTAAAGGACTTCCTAATCCCCGATGATTTGCTGAAGAAGGAGCAGATACAGCACAGGTCAATGCAGCATGTATCTGCTCCAAAGGGCCTGGCTTTTTTTTGCCAAAAAGTGGCATTTAGACTGAGTTCCTAGCTGGTGATGTGGGGAAGAGAGTAACGGTTTGCGTGGCTGGGCCATCGTGTGATCTGTGCATACTAGGTCTGAATTGCACAGAGTATCTAGTACTCCTATAGCTGGCTCCTCTTTCCTATATACATGGCTGTGACTTTGCACTAGGATGCTCACACAGTGGCGTTTGCCATGTCCTTCCCATGCAATGTGTCAGGCTGCATTTGTGCGTGCAAGTAGTTTGCTCCCCCCACCGTGCTGCCAGGCCAGGACGACGCGTTTTCCACCCTGCTGCTTCGTGCTTGGGGTGTATTAAGGGCCCGTCTCCTGCCGATCGCTGGGCGAGTCTATGACCCGGTTTGGTCAGTGCAGAACTTGGCTTGGGTCAGATACGTGATGCTTCTCCTGCATCTCCCCTCCCAAAACGAGAGAGCGAAGGGAAGAAGTGCGGATGGAGCGTGCCCACGTGCAGCCCTCTCCAGCCCGACATCAAAGCATCTGAGCGGGGCTTCGTAACCGTGCGGAGAGCAGTGTTGGGATTCATTATTTTGGTCTATTGTTCAGGAGTCCCACGGGAGCCATTAGAAAGAGGATAAGGCCAATTTGCTGCTGCATTAGAAGCAAGCAGAGAATTATTACATGAATCATCCTCTACCGTCAAACATATGGGAGAAAAGAAATGATTAATTTACATCGTCCCGGTGTTCTCGCGACCAGCCGCCAAGTGAGTTAGGGCCTCATAAAACAAAGTGCGGTGTGCGACGGTCGCATCGGTCACCGATCAGATCTTCATTCCTGGCATGGGAGGATTTTCTCTTGCTGCCCCGTGGACCGGGCTGGGGCATTCGGACAGGGGAGGGAGTCGGCTCTTCTCTCCAGATGCGTCGTTGTGGGCTGCAAACCAGCTTAACCCTCCTGCCCGTTCCTCACCTCGGAGACATGCTCAAGGTAGGGGGGGGACTTCATGCTTAGCATCTCGATCAGGGGCCAATGCAGATGCCTCTTTGCCATGACGGTGCAGTTCAATGTGCTGCCAGGCCCGCGTCCTGCTGCGGCTGCATGCTTTGCCCCTGCAGCGTACGGCAGATCCTGTGTGTGCCCTTCCCCGCGCTGGGCTAGAAGCTCCCAGGTAAAACCAAGCAGGAACCTGTCTGGCCCCGCTCTGCCCAGACCCCACTGCCAGTGGCCGCTAATGGTTTGGAGATCGACCTGATTGCCATTGCCCGAGGGGTGGAAGGCAGAGGAGCCCTGTTGTGTCTTTCTGCCCTGAGGATTCACCCTCCCTGGGCCTGAAGCTGTAACAAAGCTACCTCTCTGCAGTGGCAGAGGTTTTGTCCCCTGTCCTGACCCCTTTCTGCTGCTGTCAGTGCATCATAACGGACCAGAGCTGGTGCAAGAGGCCGGCCACTGCCTCTGCACGCAAGGCCTGGTGCAGGGAGTGAGGATTGGTAGGTGGTATTGGGAATCCAAGTTTGCTTATCAAATCCACCCAGGAGCTGCTTTGGCCCCCAGTTTCTGGACAGTGCAAGGGCGGCATCAGGGTACACGCCCGCATTGTGGGAACCAGCTTTCCCAGGGGCACAAGGCATTGCCCTCACCTGTCGCACACCCTCCGTGGAGCTCGCTGTTACCTGGTTGGGCTTTTGCTCAGCACCAGCGCTGCAGGGACGATCGAGGCCATTGGGCACGGTTGCACGGACACGGCCGTTGGGCTTTTGCTCAGCACCAGCGCTGCGAGGACAGTCTCCCACCTCTCCCACGTGTCGCATCTCCCTTTCCGCTTGCTCGTGTGATGGGGCGAAGCGAGCGCCAAAGTGGCACACTCGACTCTGAAGGCCAGCGGTATAAAAACGGCGATGTGGGCTGAGGTGTCGGTTCATGAAGCTACAGGGACCGGCCCTTTCACAGCTTGCTTTAAGTGGTTTGCAATGAAAGGCTCTGATCAAAGGCAAAAACACCGCAGGCTCCTTTGGTTTCCCCAGGGCTCTGCTGTGACAGGGTGGAAGGACCTGACTGGAAAAATAACTATGGCCGATGCAGCGTATTCGCTCCCCACCAGCGAGGAGCTTGGGAAGGGGGTGTTCAAATGGCTGCCTTGCCGCAGACGACGGCGTGCGCGGAGGCGCCTTTCGAACGCCTGTCCATCCTGGCACGCGTGGCAGATGCTGCGACACACGGACCGGACGCGCTGTGCGGACACCGAGCATGCGACCCCGGAGGAAGGCACAAAAATAGGCGCTTCCCCTCGTTGACAGTTCCCCGATGTCTGTGGCGAGGATGGAGAGGAAGGTGTTGTGTGACGCTCCGCTTTCTCCAGCGCCGGCCGCTGCCTCCTCGGCCCGATGGTTCACATGTCAACAGCTCAGGTCCCTGCAGGCCCCAAGCCAGGGAGCTGCACTCCTGGGGCTAATTTAAAAGTGTCAGATCATGTTGGCTGTGCTGGGACGCCCGAGTAGAGAGATGGAGCCTGTTGAACACCCCTGGCTCCCACGGGGAAGAGGTCCACAGCGTGCAAGATTGCACCATTATCCTTGGCACCGGCATCTCGCTGGCTCTCCAGATGAGGTCAGCTAGGGAGGGTTTAGTTTTGATTGGAGCCCAAGCAGCATCTGCAGGTTGTCGAGCGTCTCTCTTTGTTTAAATGCGGAGGGTGGTTGGCCCTATCCCGCTTTAAACAGCTTAACCTCCAGGCTAATCCCATGTGTTTGCAGGGGGCCGGGTGCAGTCAGCGGGAGACGACCCTTTTGGAGCAGAGGCTCCTGGAGTTCCTGTTCGAGACTGGCCCAGCACGGCCTGCGTTTCTCCCCTTCTGACGGGGCCGGGATTTTCCCCAAGTGTTGGCAGATTGGGATGAGGGGCCAGTGTGATGGGAAAAGCAAGCAGACACAGGTGTTGGGATGGCAGCCTCCATGCGTGCTGTAGTATGCAGCATCTTTCATAACCGCTGTGGGATCTGGGAAATGCCCTTCCCTGCGCTGGGAGCCTGAGATGTCCTTGCTTGCTCACACTTCTCCAAACTTTACAAAAAAAGATGGGAGCATCCCGGAGCGCCTGGAAGCTTGCTCCTGGGTATGCGGCGTGATGGGCATTAACATTTGACAAATATTTGATAGAAGCATCTGGTTATTGTGATTGCAATCTCCTAATCCAATTTATAAATGAATAATTTAACAGCTTCCTGCCCCCTCTATTCTCTGATGGTGGGAGATAAGGAGATTTGCCAGACGCTATTCAAATGGAGCTAGGTGAATTTTTACCAGGTCTTTTACACGGCTTCACTTGACATTTTGCTTAACTTTCTGCTGTTTGTTCTTGACCTTATTTTAATAACATGAGATAAAAATGTAGATTTGGTGGTTTCCAGGGCTGGCAGCATTGCCTGTCAATTGGATCCAAACCTGGTCTGCAAAAAACAAAAAAAACCAAAC
>NW_017729029.1:13902747-13907500 GCF_001723915.1 Gavialis gangeticus | reverse complement strand
TTATAAAAAAAAAAAAAAAAAAAAAAAAACCAAAAAAAAAAAAAAAAAAAAAAGAGACTGGCTCTGGTTTTATTTATTTAAAAATAAACCCTCGCTAACTTTCTTGTGAGAACTGGGGCCTGAGCCTCTGCTGCTATAAATTGGACCGATGCCTTTGCAGCCGATGAAATCAGTAGCTTCTGGGGTAGTTGAATGTGTTCCTGCCACGGGGTTTGTTTTCCAGTACCAAGAAACTCGTATGGGGTGGCAAGGGGAAGAATGCAAATACAAGGGAAGGTATCCAGGTTGTAGCCGTACTGGTCTAGAGGAAAAAGCAATCAGGACTGGTGGTAGAGGTGATACCTGTTATTAGACCAACTAGATTTTTGCAAAAAAAAAAAAGTATTAATTGCAAGCTTTTGGGCACCATTAAAGGGTGTTTGCGCTTGCAGTTAAAGAAAGTTTTTTGCAAAGATCTAGTTGGTCTAATAAAAGAGGTCTCCTCTACCATGAGTCTTGATTGCTTAATACAAGGGAATGTTCTTTATAGATCCTCTATGGTGAATGAATCATTTCAGGCCAGAGTAGTAACAAACCCTATGAAAGAGGCTTTGGTGCAAAGCTGTACTGCAGGTTTTCTAGGCAAGGCTGGAGACCTGGAGTAATAGTTAAAACCGGTGTTTTTTGTTAATACTTCCACTCTTTGTAGTGGTCTCATGCCATGCATCGCAGTGCTTTTCGGTGTCAGAGAGAGACGACTCTGGCCCTTAGGCTTTTTAAAAGATGTCCAATGCATGCACGTGAAAGGATGAGGGGTGTTGACTTCTGCCTCTGCCAGTCCAGCCATGCGGCCTGATGATGGCTCCTCTCATTTCACAGGGCTCCTTAGATCTGCTCCCCAGGGCACCGAGCGCTAATTCCCTCGATAAACGAAGCACGGGTTACTTGGCTCAAGGCAATGTTTATCGAGGGGCCCTCTGTGTGATAAGCAGCCTGCCCGGCCCATTTCTAGGATTTATTCTAAATTAGCCAAAGTGTTAAACAAAAGTTAATTTGCGAGGCATCCCCGGGTGTAATTAGTGGCAGGGCTCTTATCCTTTGTGGAAGCTGCTAATGCTTCCCCATCTCCCCTTAGCCAATTTTCAATCCTTAATTATCATTCTGCCCTAGGAAAGGGCTACCCCTGTGCACGAATGCACCAGACCATACTTGCTAGATGACTGGGACGCTCTGCTTTACCTCTCAATAGCAGCTTTTGAAAGGCTCCATCGGAGATGGGTGCTGATAGTCTGGGCACTGCTATTTTTTAAATATTTTATGCTTTGAGGGGGCTGAGCGAGTGCTTCCACTCCACTGGCTATGGAAGCAACAAAACCTTCTGGGGGAGACAGTTCATGACTGGGGGATAGGTGATGTGACCAAGGCCACTGTAAGGCATTGGTGGGCGAGCCGTCAGATATTCATGCTAGAGGTACCAGGCCAGGCTTCCTGGCTTATGTAGATGCTGCTCCTTGTCGGCAACCTGCATTCATTTCACATTTTCCCAGTCTGTAAAGCTCCCAAGTTATTACCCAGCCGTGACTGGATTCCCTCACGGATACGAATCGGCACTGGTTGGCCTGGAAGAGGTTGCCATCTGCTCTTCCACGGCAGACAGGAGGGTAGCCATGATCCCGAGCTGGGGTAAATGGCAAGGTCTTTATCGGTGGGAAGTAACTCCCGACCTCACGATGAAATTGGTGAAAGTCAGGAGAGGAGCGGCTGGAAACAGCGCGGGGGAGCGCGTGACTTGGGCACAAGGTGCATCTTGGTAGATGCAGCTACGAGGATTCAATCACAGCTGCTCAAGCCACCAGCCAAAATGTGGCCTTTCTCGCATGCGTGATCACAAATTGAACCAAGGGGGGTGCTGAGAGCAGGGACAAAGCCTATGCATTTCCTAAACCCTGTTTAACACTGCTATGCAATAGCACCGAAGTGGCGCTTAGGCCTTGCAAGGTGCTCCCCAACCAATACAGCTAAACCCGGGCATTCAGAGATCATGAGTCAAGGCCCAAAATATCATGAGACCTGCCTGAAAAACGATCCTGATTTGTTTAAAAAAATACACCCAAGTCCCTTTTATGGTCCTGGATGTATTGATTTGATTTTTGAGCTGCAGTCTGGTCTCATTGCCATACTTCTCTCTGCGAGAGCTAGGAATGCCCTTTGAATGACAGCTGTGACTCCCTTGCCTTCACAGGACTCCAGGAGTTGGACCTTTAATAAAAAGGGCAAGTATTATGAGACTCTTTTATGAACTGGCAAGAGCTGGTGACACAGGGGACCAGCCCCTGACAAATGTGGGTAAGATTTTATATCTGCTAACAGTCTCCTATATCTGCTAACTTCCCTTGCTCTGTGCTTTGGTTCAGAAGCTCCGACAGCACGCTTGCCCTGGACTATAGAGAGGACGCGTGGCCACGTGCGGTGCACCCGGTGTGGTCCGTGGCAAAGCGCCTGTTCCCTGGTGAAGAATGAAGTTCTGCATCCCACCAATGTGGAGGTGCCTTTGGGAGTGACCAGCTGTTTCAAATTGGGGGTGGGAGACCCAAGAGTCCCCCAGAAAGACAACATGTGCTCCGTGAATTTGAACCAGGTGATCGCAGTCTGTAGAAAATTCTTTGCAGTCTATTTAGTGAAAAAAATAAACCATCTGCTATTAGTGTTTTGAAGAGGCCAAGTTTGAAAAGTGTGCCATGTGGGCAAGTAGATGCTGCTGTATTTATTTTAGCTTGGAAGGAAGGAGCCATGGGAGGAGGCTGCAAGCCACTGAAGACCAGGGTTGGAAGGAAAGTGCTTGAACTTTCAGCGTTTTCAAAAGCTTGCTGAGTTGGGAGTGCACGACTCGTCGAAAGCCCCTGGGTCTGCGTTCCTAAATGACTTGGGTACTGGGGCTAAGCGTCACAAGTGAATGGCATGGGATGGCCAGGCCAAAATCACAGAGGCCTTACTGCCGGGAAGTTAGTTTCAAAATAATGGCTTATTTTTCCCATTTTCCAGGCTCTCCTCTGGAACCACAAAGAGCAAAACCTTTGTATTTTTTTTAAAAGCAGAAGCGGCGAGTTGCGTGTAACAACATGGCTTCAGGAACTGTGACTTGGAGCATTACAGGGAGTTTTCAGGAGAGCGTTGCGATGAAGATGCAGAGTTGGTGATGCTGATTTCAAAGCTGAGGATGAGCGGCTTGTGCAGAATCACCCGGTGCTTGCTTTTATCTGTGCCCGGGTGGGTTTCAGCAAGTTAAACGAAGGCGCTTAAGTGGCACTTTGCAAAACTGGCCAGTGATAACTGGTACCTGGGTATTAATGCCGAAAGCCATCGGATCAGGATTTCTTCCACCCTGCTGAGGCAGATGCACCCGATCCAAGACTGTGTGCGCACGCGTTGGGTGGAGAAGGGCTGTCAAGCTGTGACGGTTTTCACGAGCCGGATTTCCAAACAATGAGGAATGAAAATCGCGTTGCTGCTGAAATACTGAACCTGCCTATGGAGTGGGCCTGAGGGTGGGAGAAACTTGGTGCCTTCTGGGGATGGGCCGTGGGGCAGCCCCTCTGCCCGAGACCCCGCAAGGCTGGGGGCAGGAGGCAGCTGAAATATCATCCCCCCCACATTGCCACAGCTCGAGGCAGCTGGGAGAGTGTGCATGCCCGCATATCTCAGCAGCAGGACCTTGGCAGGCCTGGCTTGCCCCATGGTGTGGGGAGCAGGCCCCCCACTCCCAGCAGCGTGCAAGCACCCAGGGTGTCGAGAAACCCTCCCAGAGCTGGACTTCCTCCGCCGGCCTCTGCAAAGCCCGCTCCCCTCCCACGGCTGCAATCTGAGCTGGGTCCCTGGCTACCAGGCGGGGACGCAAAGGCAGGGGAGGAACAAAAGGGGAGCCCAGCAAATGCCTAGGTGCCCCGGCTGTTCCCAGGCGGGTGGCTCTCGGGAAAGTTGAAGGAGGTGATTAGAAGGAGGAGGGCTTTTTTCTATTTTTTTTTCCCCCTTCTTTCCTGGATGGTGTTGGAGCTCGCAGTCGCTCCTAACCTGTGGAGTGGATTTCCAGAGGACAGGAGCAGGCTGCAGGCAGCAGCCAGGAAGCCGGCCAGCTGCTGGCCTGAGAGGCCAGGCTTGCTTTCGCTGCCTTCCTGCTTCGGGGGCTGCAGGGAAACCTGTGCTAAGGGTCCCCCGAGCTTGGCCACCAGGAAGCCAGGGGCTGAAATCCCAGACTTGCTGCTGTTTCCCCTCTGAATCTTCTCTGCTTAGAGTGTAAAAGCAATCGGGACTCATGGTAGAGGTGATATCTTTTATTACACCAGCTGGATTTTTGCAAAAAAAAAAATCCAGTTGGTGTAATAAAAGATATCACCTCAACCACGTGTCCTGATTGCTTTTGCCTCTAAATCAATACGGCTATAACCTGGATACCTGCCTAGCATGTAGGCAGACCAGGTTGTTTGGATGGGATATCTTTTAGTAGACCAACAAAATATTGGAAAAATTATTCTTTGCAAGTTTTCGGGCACAAACGCCCTTCTTCAGGCATAGGGATAGGCTTAGTGGGTAAATGCTTCAGGCCTGGGTGACCCCTGGGCTGTGTCCAGGAGCTGGGGACCGGCCACCATCCATGTCAGGACTCTGCTTAGACAGCACCAGTTTGGAGGCTGCAAAGGCTGGCATGCCTGGGCTCATAGCCTAGTTTGGGCTCCCCCACTGTTGGCTGCTCTAGACAGATTTCACCCTGCAGAAACTT
>NW_017729029.1:13888478-13897747 GCF_001723915.1 Gavialis gangeticus | reverse complement strand
ACAGTAACAACTTGGAGCCATCCACCCAGGGAAGCATGCATGAGGGAGGGACCAGTAGGGGATATAAATCCAGAATATGTAATATGAAAGAAGCTGGAATTCTGAACTAGGTGCTAGCAAGCAATTGTCCATCGGAGGAGCCGGCTGCTTTGTCTGATCAACCAGAGCAATAACACGATTGAATTTTCTTCCCCTTTCTCGCTTCCCCAAGGCCAAGCCAGAAGAACGATGAAAAAAATATTGTCTGGGAAAAATCAAGGAACAAGTGAGTGAGCACATCAAAGCCACCCACCCCAGGGCATTTTGTTGGAAACAGAAATGGGGACAGGCACTGAACCCATTATCTGGATGATATCTAATGCCACCACTTTAGCATGTGAGAATGAGGCCTTTTTATCAGCAGAGCTCACTGGCCTCCCTCCTGTTTCCCAGCACAAAGAACACCATCCACTGCAGCTCTCGAGACAGTTCAAGCCCAATGTCGACGCGGCGCTCTCAAATTTCATTCCTGAAAATCTGGAACTTTATGCTGAACAAATAGCGTGATCTTTGCCTTCGCCTGGGAAGGATGAGAACAATCACCGGCACTCCCTGCCCCTCCTCCTCTTTCACCTTCCCCACAAGCCCCAACTTGTTCCCCACAAGTTACAGCTTGCCTGGTTTTGTTTTGGGGGGATTTGTTTTGTTTTGGGGCTTTTGAGGGAAAAAAACACCCAAAACTTTTTACTTTTTTACTTTAAAAAACAACAAGCAAGCAACAGAACGATGATAGCAGCCTTGGGATTACTGCCTGGGTCTGTAAGCTGTGTGGCCCCCCAACTTCTGCGTCTCCTCCGTGCTGGGGCCGAAGACTGGTGCAAAGTGAAGCGATGTCTGCTGGGCAAGGGATGGCCAGAGACAGTGCGGTAAATGCGTGCACCTCTTGGCTCGCTCTCCACCATGCTACTGTGGTAGTGGATTTGGTCGGGCTTCTGGCCTGCTTGACTAGGAAAACAGAGGTGCTGATACTGCTTATTTCAGTTATATGTTCTGAGATGAGGAATCCTGCATGCCTTGTTTTGTCTTGATATATTACCCTGTGCACGGATGTTTTCTTTGAGCACACTCTCTGTATGTCTGTGTGCGATTTACTATTGTTTTGTTTCTCTAAGGTCCTATTTTTGTTCTCTTTCTCTGTTTTAAGTATAAATATGCCTGTAAACTTATAGAGTTCTTTGAAACAGACAAGGGTGATTCCCCTGGCTGTATGGGATTCTCCCTGTGATCATGGTATAGCCCTAAATAAAGAAAAGCTGGCTCTGTCCGTTCTGATTCAACCACAATGCAGAGTTTGATTTTTTCCACACTACAGAAAGTCTAGGTGGCTCTAGTTGGGGTAGAGCAGTGAGCTGGGTCTTGGCTGGGAGACAAATAAGTTACCCTCACCTGCAACCCCATGCAACGCATGGCACCCGGATCGGGAGAGTGCTGTGACCTTGCCTGCAATGGTGCCCAGCGAGAAACCCAAGGGCAGCAGGCAGTCACTTAAATGAAGATGCTGGTTTCTGAGATTTGCTAGATCTTCCAGTTGCCTGCAGTGGGATCAGGGCTGATGCTTGCCTTGTTGCTGTCTGCGCAATGATGGACAGACAGCAGAAGGAAAACCATCTCCGAGGCACCGTCCCACCCGCCCCAAGGCCCTGCCAGAGAAGATGCACGCTCCGCAGAGTCCGGGGCCAGGCAGGGTGGAGGAGGATGCCAAACACCGTGCAGGCCCAATTCTTGCTGGACATCCCTGCAGCGTGCTTGGAAATCCCAGGAAGAGCGGGTCCTGCTCGGGCAGACAAGGTTCTTTGGGTAAATCTGATGTCTTTTATTAGACCAACTCAAATGGTTGGAAAAATTCTTCTTAGCAAGCTTTTGGGTATAAATACCCTTCATCAGGCTGAGGAAGCAGCTGCAGGTCCTGCTCGGAGCATTTGTTGCAACCGTCCTTTCTTGGCTAATGGCAGCAAGTCTCTTGAAGGAGCTCATGGGATGGGGTGGAGGGCCAAGAGCCCAGGCAGTGACACCTGGGTCCCTATGGATCTGGCAGGCTGCCCCAGCCTAGCAAACTCTTTTGCTGTATCAAGCCCAGAGCTTCCTGAGTCCTTTCCTCTGGAGCAGGTGTGTCCCAGGCATTATCTGCGCCAGAGAGGTCCCTCCATCCATGCATCCCCCCAGGGAAGGTCTGATCAGCCCTACTTTGAAACCAAAGGAGCTCTGTTAGCACACGGCACCAGGACAGCCCACATACCCGTGCTCAGCTCAGCTAAATAGCCTCTGCTTCTTGCACCCCACAGGGCTGCTTTTCACAGTTGGCATTAGTAGTGGCTGTTTTTTCTGGGAGATCCCTGCATGCCCTGAGGGGAATACGTGGTGTCAGGAAAAAGCACTCACTCAGAATATGCTAAACTTGCTTGCTGCAAAAGAAGGAGTCAGCAAAGACTTCAAAAAGGCCAGGTCTCCTTGTGCTTGCCCTGAGCTCGGCTGTGCTGCAGGCAGGGGTGAGTTGGTGCACACAGAGCAGATAGCTGAGACAGGAAAGGGTTGTGGTGGGAAGTGCAGTTGGCTTATTGGTTTCTCTTGGGTTTCCTGGAACTTGGGTGTTCTCCCCTTGCCGTTATAAATTCTCTCAAAATGAATCTGAATTCAGGTGCTGCTGCAAGCATCCTTTGTCTAGCAGTGTGGGGGAGAGCCCTGAGCAGATGAGTACGTGCAGATGTGGCCTGTCTCTCTTCTCCCACTTCCTGTGTGACCTTGACTGAGTCATCTAACCCCCGGTCTGCCTCGGTTTCCCCATCGGCAGTACGGGGTTTTACATAGCAGCACTCACAGGCTAGATGATGGGATTAATCCATTAAACTCCAATGCTGCAAAAGCAGACCCAGGGGTGTGCAGCAGGGGTCCATTCATTCGGTCCTCCAGGCTGGGTTTTGCAAACAGCTTTGATGAGGATGCCTGTGTACTTATATTTGTAGATGGCAAGAAACAAGCTTTTGCATCTGTCCTGAACAGGGCAACTTAGCTCTGCCCTGGGTCAAATAAAGCCAAGATCAGTTTTCCATCTGTATCCTCTCACACATGAGCATGCTGTCATGGAAAACCAGTCTGGCCCTTTCCAATGAGTCTGTTCCCTTGAGAACAGTGCACTGAATTGTGCCAGCCTGGGGACAGCGTAGAGCAACTCCAGCGATGGCTGGAGGATGTGTGGTAGAGACCGTCACAGTCCCCAGCTGGTTTTCCAGGTTTGCAATCCTAGGAGCATCCAACTACCGGCCTTATTCTCAGCCTTTGCAGTGTGGCTTCCTAAATTGGGGTCTGGGAGGGCTCAGGTAGTGAGTGAGAGGATGCTGCCTGCTTTTATCAGCATAGGTCTCTGTCTACGTTACCTATGGCCATGCACGGCTGTCTGATTCTCACCTGCCCGTCATCACTGGCGTGCTGAATTTTTTGCCTCTGACTCTGGGCCAGTAGTGAACAAAAGTCGCTGCCAGTTTGTGACTTGGAAATGCACCATCACGGCCTCCGAGTAAGTCTTGTTGGGCGCACGTGCGTATAGGGAGCCCCTCCTGTACGAGCCTTTCTGCCATCATGACATTGTCCCCTTGGCTTTGGGCATCCCACTGGCTTTTCTCTTTTGGGCTGAGCTGGGCCTGGCACACCGAGACCTGTGCTAAGAAGCTGGAATGGGACTGGTTTCCTGATATACTTGCAAGTGAAAAGTGATGGAGTTCCTTCGGCCTTTGCGGGGAAAACATCCCATGTTTAATGGAAGACGCACACCAAAACGTGCTGGATTGAAACACCCAGTGTGGGACAGGCGAGTGTTGCAATGTGATGGGAAGAGATGCATGGCCACGCAGGCTGCTGGCAACAGCCGAGCCAGCTATGAGAGCTGTCTGCGCACCAGCTTTTCTCCAGCATGGATCCCTCTTCTGCTGCTGTGGCTTTTAGTTCGTTGCTGCAGGCTCGCTGTTTATTTTGCATGTGTTTCAATCTTACCCACGAAGAAATGCAGCCCCCTTGCTTAGTCCAGCACCTCCCGTTGGGGTCAGTGGCAGCCCTGAGTTCACAGATTTTGTGGGCCACGGACCTGAAATGACCTTTTCTTCCTAGGCAGTGGACAGGGGACAGCATGGAGAAAACTTGCCCTGCTCCCAGCTGGGCTGGGGCTAAATGCAGAGCTCTGCCTTCCCCAGCTCTCTTTTATTGGCACGGAGGGAATCTGTGGCAAATAGGAGGTGGAAGGGGGGGGAAAAAAGCATGCATCGAAGGAGTTGGCTATAAATAAAACCCAGAACACAAGGGGGAGGATTAGATAAGGGATTGCCGCTTGGAAGGGATGAAACTGCAGACGTGACTCGTGGGGCTGCTTTCCCTTGTCACTCCTGAGTTATGCTGTTAATCCTGGATCCTGCCATGCACGCTATGCTACTGCCTCCCCCCATCCTGCCTCCCGCCCTCCTTGGTCAGGGCTATTAAAGCGATGAGGTGCCCTTGGAAGCCAAAGTGGGCCAATGTGGCTACGCAGCACTGCCGTGCAGCCTCCTCTGCTCCAGCCACCCAAAATGCACGGCCATCCAAAACAGGGAAGCAACACAGAGCAGCAGCACGGCATATAACCACACACGGCATGGCACAAGCCCCACTGACAGTGGCCACGGAGGGTCACACTGAATGAATTGGCATGCTTTCCCATGGCAGCCCACTTGCGTGGGGAAAACCAGTGAAGGGAACCACTGAGAACATCCACCCGGGGCTTTTGGCTCCCTGTTTTTTGCTGCCCCATCTTGCCAAGCCAGGGGTGGGAGGTGGCAAATGCCGACATGAGCTGGCGGGGAATCTGCCGGGTAATATTTTTGTCTGCTGAGTGTCAGCGTGACGCACGTCGGAGCCATCTGCCACACCATCACATCGTGAGAGCGGGGAAGGCAAACCTGTGAAAACCGGTCCCCCTCGCAGCAGTGTGCCCCTGTGTCTCCTCTGTGCTGGGGCTGAAGCGTGGTGCAAGGTGCAGCTTTATTGCACTGCTGGGGGTGAGAAGATGACGGGGTCTGGAGACTGTATCCATTGCAGCAAAACGAGTTGCTCTCCTTCATTAACCTTTAGAAATCGGAGAGGGTTGTGCAAGCAGCAGGCTGGGTGTGAGCAATGTGCCACAGATCGTATCCTCACAGCCCTCACCCAGCCTCTGCTGTGTGGTCGCTTGCTCCCTCCTGCCTGCATTTATGTGACAAGACATTGCATTGTCCTGAGTGCAAGGAGCTCCAGGGGTCTTTGAAGCTGACCCTGAAGAAGGGCCTGCAGCCCATTCCTGATCCGTAGGTATGGGGTTTCTGCCCGGTCTTTCCTGAATGATAATGCAGTCGTGGCCAGCCCAGACCAAAACCTCAGATCTCACCAATCAGATCCCAAACTAAGATCCTCCTCCTGCAGATACCGAAATCTTCTGTCTCTGGAATGGGCCTCAGATCCGGTTCCCTCCACAGCTTTGTGGCGTGGGTGTATCCGTGCTGGGTCCAGGCTCCGCACGAGGATTCTGTGGTTGATGGTCTATATTTGGGGGCATGGTCTAACCTTTTCAGACCTCCGGAGGGACCACAGGATTTAATTGCCCCATCCTGATTATCAGCCAAAGGTCACCACTCCACCAGGTTTTGCTAATAGGATGAATCCTGAAGTCCTTTTCTAAGTAAATCTTCCATTGATTTGAATGACTGAGAAGGCGACAGTGCTGGGAGGGCTCCTGGCCTAGACCCAGGCTTTATTTAACAGAGACTTTTGGGCCTGATAGGACTGTCCTGGGGATGTTGTCTAAGGACACATTTGGCCCTAATTAGGCTGCAGCTCTGCCCCTGCTGTCAACACTTTGCCTGGCAGAGGAGACAACTCCAGTTTAACCAGATTGATTTGTACCATCGATCCAGGTAAACCTGTGCAAGCTTAAATTGCTCGTATTGATTTTTTCTTTCTTTCCAGTTTCATTTGGTAAATTGCCAATGCAAACCAGATCGATAGCAACAAGGTTTATACTGATTCAGGTGCGTCTACATGAGGCGTTTGCACCAGTTCATCTAAACTGATTTAAAATTGATTTTAGCTGAAGTGACGCAGCTTGCTGACCCAGGCGAGGGCTTGCTGGAGTAGCAGTGGCCACTGCAGAAGCGGCAGAACAATTTGAAATCCAGGGGGACGTTAAATTCAGGGCTAGGAGGAGAAAACAGGGGCAACTGAATGCAAGGCGGGGAGAGGAAGCCAGCGAAGGAAACGGGGTCTAGTCCAGCCCGCCTCCTGTCCTCACCTTCCCTTTCTTCTCCTCGAAGCGCTGGCGGCTCTGTCATTTTTCCAAGTAAACGAGACGATGGAAATTTGCAATGCCAAGTTGTGCAAGGCCCATGGCATCTGCTGGAAGCAATGCCTCCCGGATGCAATGTGCATGAGGTCACCTTGTCTGCTTTTCCTGGCATTGAGACCAGAGATCGAGGCTGAGCCAGTCGCTGGATCCAAACAGCCCTCCTGTCCAGGTGTGCCCAGGCCTGGGGGTTTCATCCTCTGCCCAGCGAGCGCCCGCACGGCTTGGAAACCGCTGCAAGCTGCAGGTGCTTGGAAAGCCAGCCGTTAACATCCGTGAAACGCTTTTCAGAGCTGGGCTGAGGGCGGTGGGTGAGAACCTGGGAGGATCTTCTCATCAAAAAATTTCAAGCAGAAAACTCAGATTGTCAGTTTTTGAAACCCAAGCCTATTCTTTTTCTTTAGTTTTCCCCTCTCCTTCCCAGCCTGAAACAGGATGAAACAGGGGAAAGCAAGATGTTCTTGGGACTGTGGGGATTTGCTCCCTTCAGGACATTAGAAAACCTCCAAAAAAAAAAAAAATTAAGAAAGAAAATTCTTTTGTTTAAAACCGGCTACTTTTCATAAAAAAAAAAAAAAAAATGTTGTGAGCTGAAATTTTCAATCGGGGCTATTGTCTCACTGCAGCCTTTGATTTGGGAACTTTCTCGGCTCTCCACAAAACCCTTCGCGTTTTTCAGGCGGTTTCTCGTAATCCCGTATCTCTGCAGGATTTAAAAAGCAACAAATGGCAGGCTGTCTCTGACCCTGCAGACTTTCTCACTCTCATTTTCTCTCTCGCTTTGGAATAAAAAATGCGGCGCTCCCTGCTGAGTTCTCTTTAAAATTCGCATTGTCTCTTCAAATAAAGGCTGGGAGGGTGAGGTGGTGCTCTGAAAAACGGAGCTCACTCCTACTTTTCAGGAGCAGACACTGGAGGATTATACACTCTTAGAGCACTTTATAACTTCATGAGAACTTATGGCCCACTTTGTCTCCACCGACACGTGAGAGCAATTTCCGTTGACGTCAGGGCGAGATCCTTGTGCGGTGCCTACCCACCCAAAAAGCGAATTGCAGCTGATTTCAAAGGATGGCTTTCGTGCCTGGAGATCCCTCGACTCTATGTTTGGCCTGCCGCGGACTTAGGGTTGCAAGCAGGGATTGCAGGGGTTGCCTCCGACATGTGCAGTGTGGAGCAGCTTAATCCAGGCTAAAAAATAAAACCTCCTTTTGTGCAGAAGGCTTGCTCGGCCCTTTATCGCGCAGGAGCAGGCTGAAGACTTGTTCTGTACTAAAGGGAAGCTCATCTTACCTTGCCTAGTCCAAGCAGAAAGCCGTGGGCTGGATGACAAAAGGCTGTGGCCTCCTTACGTTGTTATCCTAGTGGCATCTGGTGGGGTATAATGACTTTCCAGTGCTTTTAGTGTAATTCCTAGATGACAATAGCCCGCAGCGCACAAAGTGCCCCACACAATTTTGTGCGATCTGCCAGCTTTGCTCATGAAAAGCTTGGAGCTGAACACGTATCTTGTTCCCATATGAGGTCAAGGATAGGGCAGGATGGCAATGCCTTTACTGTATCAGTGGCCCTAGCCAGGGAAATGAATAGAGGATTTCATCCTCCAGCCCTGACAGTCTTAACCTTTCACAGGCATTGCATTTCACTAACAAAAGCGTTACTACGCGTGAGGGTGGAGGATGCTAACTTTTTCGGCTGTTTTTCCAGGGGGTAAAAGATGCTGCTACGTAGGGACAGGCGCTCTTAAACGGGCATAGGAACAAATGCATATGTTTTATATAAAACGATTGTGTCTGCTGTACAAAGTACTACACGTGATATTATCAGGGGGTCATTACGTTTTAACGGGTGAATGCATTCATTCATAGTCGTATTGAGGTATATGGTTTCCAGCTGTACCTTGGAGCCAAGGAATTCAAAATATGGTAGCATAACATAACTGCGTGTGTATGATTTGTACCACGATAGCTCTTGTAGGCCCCGGTCGGCTTCAAGGCTCCATTGTGCTGGGCACTGTCGGGGCAGTAAGACAGAACCACTGCCTGGAGATTTTATAACCGCGGTAAGACTGAGACAAAGAAGGGGGAAAGACATAGTTTTGTCCCTCTTCTACAGAAAATGCATTTGGATTGAATGACTTGCTGAAGGAGATGAAGGCAGTCTGTGGCAGACATGGGCACTGGCTTTTTTTTTTTTCTCTATAACAACCACATATCACCTGAAGTCCCAGATCTGTAAAAGTATAAAGCTCTAGTAGTACTACTCTGCACACAGAATACCTTTCATCAAATGAGCCTTTTAGGGTACTCCACATCGTCAGCAGAGAACGGATCCCCCCAATCCTCCATCTAGGTGTTCTCCTTAAAGTTAGGAAACTCATTCTTCACTTGAACTTTTAAACAACACAAGGAAGTAAATACTTTGTCAACGCCCTCCTCAGCCCCACGGTGCTTGCGCAGAGCGGTTCTCGGCCTTTTCGCACTTGAGGTCCCCTCAGAAAACGCCGGCTCCTCGATTGCACTCGTTTCTTCCTGACGGCAGCCGGGTAGCGGCGCCCTTCCTGAACCGGCTCCTACTGGAAATCTCTGGGTTGATCCCGTGAATCTGTAGCAGTTGATTGGGGGGGCAACTAAAGAGAAAACAAGGCTGAGAGTGGGGCCCGAGGTTCAAAACGCACGCGCGGAGAGGGCACGGCGCGGGCGACTGGGCCCAGTGGAGGGCGGCTCGTCGTGAGGAGAAGGAGCAGTTAAAAGCGAAGTCTCGGGGTTGATCCTGTCAGGCGCGTTCGTGCTCCTTCACGTCCTAACGGCGTGCGGCGCCCCTGAGAGGACGGCCCGGCTTCGGGCGGTTGGAGCGATGCCGGATCGTCCTGCGCCGCCTCTGGGCGCGTCTACAC
>NW_017729029.1:13869737-13888240 GCF_001723915.1 Gavialis gangeticus | reverse complement strand
GCCGCCGCCGCCGCCGCCGCCGCCCTTTGTCCCGTCCCGCCGCCTTCCTCACGGCCGCGCCGAGCCGGGCAGGGCAGCCCTCCGCGCACGGCGACGGCTCGTGGAAAACGGGGGGAGCCCGGCTGCCTCTCGCGGGGCTTTGTGGGGAAGTTGTCCTCCCTCACGGGGCGCTCTTGCAGCGGGGGGACGGCAACGGGCGCGAGTCCTCGGAGGGCAGCAGGTTTCTTCCTTGAGGAGAGGGAAGAAGAAGAAGAGTCCGTGGAGGGGGAAGTGTATCGCTTTTGGAAACGGGAGCAAGAGTCCTTGAATTGGGGTGGGGGGACTAGGAGGAAGGGCCCCCTCTCTTGGAAGGGGGACGTTTCCCCCCGATGGGGCTTTTTGGAAAATGGGGAAGACTCCTTGGAGGGGAGGGGGACGTTTTTCTCTTTAACGGGGCTTTTCTGGAAATGGGGGGAAGAAGAAGAGTCCTTGGAGGGGGAAGTTTCTGTCTGATGAGGCTTTTGGAAATGGGGGGAAGAGTCCTTGGAGAGGGGGGGTTGGGAAATAGGAGGAAGAGCCCTTGGAGGGGGGAAGTTTTCCCCTGATGGGGTTTTTTTTGGAAATAGGGGGAAGAGTCCTTGGAGGGCAGCAGTTTTCCCTGCTAATGGAGCCTTTTTTTGCAAGTGGGGGGAAGTTTTCGGGAAATGGGAGAAAGAATCCTTGGAGGGGAGAAGTTTTCCCTTTGACGGGGCTTGTTTTGGAAACAGGGGGAAGAGCCCTAACCCCCCCCCCCCCGAGGGTTTTTTGGAAAGAAGGGGAAGAGTCCTTGGCGGGGAGACGTTTGCACAGGCAGTGACGCTTGGGGGTCCCCGTTCCCAAGCCCCTGGCTGTACCTTGGCAGTCCCCGAATGCTGGGCGCACGGCTCTGTGCCCTTGAATCTTTTTGCAAACTGGGTGTCGCAACAGTTTACTGGTGGCTCAGGCCTGGAGGCCCCTTCCCCCCCATGGTGGTGGGATAGTGGTGTGAAGCCAGGCTCTGCCTCTGCAGCAGTCCGGGTAAAGAATAGAGCTGTCTCCAAGTCCGTTTCATTCAGAGCAGAGGTCTGTGCGAGCCGCCTCGGGACGCACAGAATGGCTTTTGTATCCTCGGCGCTCATTCACGAGTAAAACGTGAGCCGAGATGATGGTGGCAAAGACATCTGTGTCCCGTATTGCCTAGGTAGGAGTCTTGGCATTCAGACTCCTCAAAGCTGGTGCGTACTCAACATCGGCCTCTCGCCAAACTCCAGAATAAGATTTCAGCGCTGTCACGTGAAGCTGAATTGGCTTCTCACAAAGTGACACTTCAGAGGAGTAATTTTGCCCTTTTTTTTTTTTCCCCCTCGTGGACTTACACTTTCCAGGGACGGGAGTGCCGTTAGCGGCCGGCGGTAGGAAATGGTAGCTAATGTGCTCACACCCAAAACATTTTATTCTTTTTGTTTCATCCTTCATCTCCCTCCCAGGGCTGCTGCTTTTATTTCCCCTTTTGAATGACCTACTGGACTGCATTCTCCAGGGGAACAAAGGAAGTGCCTTTTTAGCTGGAATCCCTTGGGAGACCACCAAGGACTTCAGCTCATGCGCTGCAGTTTCGCACTACTTTCAACAATAACAAAAATGCATGACTGAATGGCTCAAAAATGTGGAGTGTTAGAGGCATTCATTTGAGTCTAGGACACTGTCACAACACAGACAGACACAAGTAAATACCTTTAGACTGCGAATATAGAGGCAGGGGTAATCTCTACCATTGCTCTCCCCTCGAAAGATGCAGATATTGTCCCCTTGGCTGACATAAAGTGAAGTGATTTCAGTCCCTCAGACTTTGAGATTGTCAGAGTAATGATGTGCATTTAGCATCCGTCTGTTTGAATCAAAATCGTGGGCCCTTTGTACTTCTTCGAGAAGTATTTTAATGAGAAACATCTGAATGGGTTGAGTTGAAATGCTCTGCTCCCCTTTGCTTTTTTTTTTTTTTAAATGATTTGCAATAAATAAGGGAGTGTTGATTTTTTTTTTTTGAGTTTTTTTTTAAAAGTTGGATCAGTGTCATATGCCGGGGTTGGGACAGGAGAATGCCCTGTCCCCCTGAGGAGTTGATCTAGGCCTTATTTTATATATCATAATGAAGGGGATTTGATGTGCTTTGGAGGGTGTCGAGAGGGCATCATGCTGGCAGGACTTGTCCTGAAGTGGCTGTCAGCTTGACCCTGGCTTTTGAAATAAGAGGTCAGAGAACTTCAAGAATTTAACCAAAAGCTGGCTTTCTCCGGTTCGGGATGCTCATCAAAAGCCTCCATTAGTTTGTGTTGCCGTCTCTCGGAGGATAAACAAAATCGGCGTATTAGGCCTGTACAGCGACAGGTCTTGCCAAGTGACGCTACGATGCCGGCTGTTTGGAGGAGACTCCCAAGGATCCTCTGAAGCACCAGCACGTGCATTTGCAGCCTCTGCAGAGGTGCTGCCTGCACAGAGGTAGTTCGCTGTGCTCGTCCGAAGGCAGGGCGGGTTTGCACCTTTTGTAGGCTGACCAGATCCGAGGTGGGGGGCATAAGCTTTCGTAAGCACAGGGCCTCCTTGCCTGCTCCGGGGTAAATTAAATTAATTGTGGATCATGGTACAACCCCTGGGATTGAGTCCCTCTGCCACTGTTGTGATTTTCACAATTGGATGGGTCTGGGGGTTGGACCAGACACGACCTCCTGAGGTCCCTTCTTGTTCTAGTTTTTGTGTGTGTATGTGTGTAATATACGTGTGTGTGTGTGTGTATATAAATGTGCATATATGCGTGTGTATGTAATATGTGTGTGTGTGTGTGTGTGTATAAATGTATATATTTCCTCTGCCTGAGTGCAATGTTTAAACAGGAACAGGGGAATGGGGGGGGAACAGATGCAATTAAATGTATGTGTGTATGTATATCTAAATAAAAATAATAATATTTAAATGCATCTGTTCCTCCCTCCCTTTCCCCTGTTCCTGTTTAAACATTGCACTCAGGCAGGGGAAATCAAGGCGCAATCTCCTATTTCCTAGGTAGGAGAATCTCTCCATATAGATCTGGTGCAAGTCTGGGGCCAGATGGTTCTTTCCCAAGGAAATGGTGAAAGTGACTGTAGGGAAAGTGCGGCCGGATAAACAAAGTGGAAGAATTGGGGTGACGATAACCTTAGATACCATATGGGAAACCCCCTGAAAAGGACTTGCCATGCTCATTCTCTAGGAGTGCTGGTTTTACTTCAATAAGGAATGCTGCGGGGAAAAGGGACATGAGAACTGCGGATGCGATAACCTTGGTTATGCAGTGGTAACAGCAGGTTTTGTATGTTGAATGCGTGTGATGTTGGATGGCCAGTGTGAAGTGCTGAGAGTGCGGCCTGTCAGATATTCCTTGCCTGGCATAACCACGTGGGTTAAAAAGTGTGCGCTGTAGCAGGCAGCTTCGGCAGGCCGTGATTTTCAGGGGACAGGTTATAGGAGACGGAAAGCTGTTGTCACATTGTGTTTCCAGTGATCGAAGTTGGCCTGATACGTGATTTCCCCGCCTGACAGGTTGATTTTTGGCTCGCTTCAGTGCTTCTTGCTTCTAAAAAGTTTTATGGCAAGTTTTTTGGGTTTTTTTTAATCTCTTTGCACTCCCACCTTTGCAATTGAAATGCTGGGAACATAAACTAGAAAATGCCGAGGCCCAAAACCTTCAAGGAAACCCCCGTGGGCATCCCTTAGCTCTGAGTCCCAGAATAAAGCACTTGGTTTTAATTTAGGTATTCTCTCCTTGCATCTGTTGTGTGGGAGAACTAGGGTGTCACTGCTTCATTTCTTCCTTGCTCTGAAATGCAATTCATACGTTTCATAGACATTAGGGCTGGAAGGGCCCTTGCAAGATCATCAGGTCCAGCCCCCCGCCCCAGGGGCAGGAAGTCAGCTGGGGTCAAATGATCCCAGCAAGATAAGTATCCCCTCGAAATACAATTCACATCTCTTTTTTTTTTTTGTATTGGATTTTGGCCTACAATTGGCTTAGACCAAGTGTCGAACTTAATTAGGGTGGCCATAAATGGTAGGTAATTATCTAGCTAACCTCCTTGGTCACAAGTATCGCTTTCTAAAACAGCTGATCAGCTGGTACATAGTGCTGATAAAAGGGGTCTGATATGGTTAAGAACAGAGTAGAATATATAATGCGCAGCTTCTTTGAGCGCTTATTTAAGATGCAGCAAGCTATTACCTATTAAAACATGTCTAGAGGCAGTCTGTGATCCTTTTGGGAGGGTTTCTCTGTGCTAGGTTGTATCCGCGAGATGTAAAGCACCCTCTTCCAGATGTCACCCGTCGTCCTGTTGAGGCTGTGGGTGGCTTGAAGCTAAAAGTGGGGTGTAAGGTGTAACTCCACCGCTTGGGTGGTTGGAAGGGCAGTGCTTGTAGGACCGCAGCTGTCCCTTGGGAAGTGGTGTGTTGGCTGAAACTTTCCTTGGCCTCTCAATGACATGGAGAATAATGCTGAGGTGGGACGGAGGGAACACAAGGTTGTAATTCGCTTGTGGTTTGTTTCATCAGCGGAGCCGCAAGAATGCAGCTCAAGTTCTTTGGGAACGGTCGCAGAGCTCGGGAAGGGAATGAAGACCTATGCCCACGTGTTTCTAATATGTACCTTTTCTAAACAAAACAAATGGGAACCAAAGTCCTTGCAAGCTTTGCCCTTTCCCTTCTCATCACCAGCCCCTTTGATATATAGAGGAACTGTGACCAGTTCCTGGATGTTCGCGTTCCTTGGGAGAGGTAAGGATGTTGGATGCGGGCATGGTTGGTGGCTCGTGAAGATTTTGCAGCTTGGTTTGAGTGCTGAGGACCTTGATGGCACCTCCTGACAACGGTCTGCTTTCTGCCCATGTAAACTGAGGCTCTGGTTTGTCCGGGAGAGGCTCCTTTGAGCACGTCTCTCTGCACTGGAGCTCTGAGTCCTTGTGTTCTGTGACTCTCCTGCAGTCCCTCTCCCTCCTGGGGATGATATACCTAAACCAGACCTGACAGGGATGACATCTTCATTTTCTTTAGCTCATAAAGCTGCTGTTGAAGTTGCACGTCCCTTCTTAGGATCTCACCAACTGATGTGTGTGCACGTGCATGTGATTCTTGAGAAAAGGATACCTCTTGTTAGGCATTTAAGTCCATGGCGCAGGGCACACGACTCATTTCTGGCACTGCCCAGGAAGCATCGTGGATGCAGAGTCCACGTGGCTCTGGATTGTGAGGAAAGCTGGCTGTGAAGTTGTCACTTCAAATTGGGAAGCACAAAGTTGTTTCAGAAGAGCATGGAGCTCGTCCTGGCAGGGCGCATCACCGAAGGGTTGGGGCATCGTGGACAAGGGCCGTCAGGGAACCTGACAGCGGCTGCAATGAAGTGACGAGAGACGGCTTCTAAATGAGATTCCCCTGCTCGTGCATGCACGCTGAACACTCGTCTGGGTGTCCGTGTAAAACTCCCATCCTTCACCTCCCTCTTTTAGGAAGGCAAGCGGTTAATGTAGTCTAATTCCTTTTTCCTTTTTTCTTTTTTTATTCCCTGATCAAAATATTTTCTGGCCTGCTTGTGGACAATGTAATCGTTAACCTCTGAAAATGTTGTTCGTGGACATGTTTTAAACCATCCTGGATATTTTAGCTTCTTCCTTGGATTCCACGATGGCTTGCAGGTGGATGAAAATGGAAAATGTACACTATTACAGAGCACAGACTTGAGTCTCCCCTTCTGGGAAATAGCATTGGAGAGCTATTTCAAGGGCATTTGTTTGGATAGTTAATAAAGATGCTTAGAGTTGATTGATTGATTTTACTTTTTTATTGTATTGACAGAGCATAACAGCTCCACTTCTTTCTCTGCGTTGGCTGAAAGCTAGTCACCAGTTTTCATGTGGATCCAGGTCAGTGTTAGCCAGCTGGGGAAGGTCTAGGTGGTGCTTCCCTGCTAGCCCATGGGGATTTCTGAGCTGTCTGTTTTTGCTCAGGGCATTGCCCACTTTTACCTTTTACAGCTGTTTTGCTCCTGTGTCACCTTGAGGCTGTTTATTTATAGCTGCACCCGTCATCGACTGGGTGGTGTTGCCACAAGATTGCTTCGCTGGACCTTCCTGGTCCATCCCAGCAGTTGCCCTCTTACTCCTGTGGTTTCTGAAACGGATTTCGTGAACTTGCTGTGTTGCTTGACTGCCGATGTTTTCATGCGGCCTCTTCCTCTGGAGACATCTGTCTTCTCGCACCCTCCAGACACGACTCTTTTGCTCTCTAGCAGCACCGGTCTCTCTGCTGAAGCTTCTTATGAGACCGATCTCAGGTTCCCATTAATGCCTCCAAGGTTCACATGTTGACCCTCTGGGAGACACGCTCGCTAACCTTGGCTGCCCCTGCTCTGGAGCGCTGGCCCTGTGCAAAATGACTCTTGCAGTCCACTCGAAGCTGTCCATGAGACGAGGACGTGGGTTTGCAAGCGTGGCCCTGCATGTTAGCGGAGAAACTTTCTGACTGTTAACATCCCCACCCGTCAGGAAACGTCCTTGTGGCAAATAGGATGGGAAAGCAACGATAGGACACCACTCGTATTTTTAGCAGATACTGATGCTGTTCAACAGCTGGAAACAAGGAGCAGGGGAAGTCGGCTTCATGGGATTAGCTCATTCTCCACAGACCACCAACAAGTGCTCTGTGGACCACTCGCTATGCATAGAGCCTATCCGTTTGGCAGCCATCGATTGCAGGCAGCGAGAGGCTCCGACTAGCTAATTTATTGGACTGTTTGCATGGAGCGATACTTTCTCTCCCCGAAGTCTTCAAGAGTGGTGTTTTGTTTGACTACAGCGCTGCATTATGTCCTAGCAAACTGCAGTGTTAAGCATGCGGTGAACAGTAACTGCTTGCAGTGGTCCAGTCTGAGTGGGAGTATCGTTTTCCTTGGCAGACGCTTCATAGAAAGGCCTGTTCCTGGTGCCAGAATAAGCAGTCATTGGATTCCATACCATTCATAGTCCAATTATTATCTATTGTTAAAATTGCCTTAATTATCAGATGTTTCCTTAGACGTGGAGCTGTTTTCGGAGAGGCTGAATAGGAGTGTGTACATTGTGCAGGAGGCCTTGGCTACACAATGTTTTTAGCCCTATCTTGTCATTTCAGGGAGATTTTCTGTGGCTTTCATATGTCAACAGGCTTTTCGTTCTCTGCCGAAAATGAGCTAGAACAAGGCCAGCACAGTGGCGAAGCGCTAGGCACATTGCTGCGGGACCGGGGTTGCCAGCAACCTCAGGATGCTGGGCTTGGCTTGAGTGGGGTGGTGTCAGCTTTGGGGCGAGCCAGGGGAGTGGGGAGGGGAGGATGCTTTTGCATTCCAGTTTCATATGCATAATACCTGGTTGTGAAGCAGCATCTCAGGTCTTGGTTGCTTGTCACTTCTTTGCTAGCCTTCTAATGAGAGAGTTTTTCCTAATATCCAACCTCAACTTCCCTTGCTGCAGCTTGAGCCCATTGCTCCTTGTCCTGTCATCTGCTCCTGCTGAGATCAGTCCAGCTCCATCCTCTTTGCAGCCCCCCTGCAGGGAGGTGAAGGCTGCTGTTCAGTCTCCTTCGGTCTTCTCTTCTGCAGACTAAATCAGCCCAGTTCCCTCAGCCTCTTCTCACCAGTCCTGTGCCCCAGGCCCTGAACCGTTTTCCCAGCCCCTTCCTTCTTTCCAACAACTGGGGTAGGGCTGGGCTTTGGTGTGATGGTGTGTGCATATCTGTTGGCTTCTGGCTAATGCATGTACCAATATTCAACTTATTGCAGGAGTCCCATAAGCATAACATGAGCTGCAGGTCTGTGCAATACCCTGGAGTTCACCTGGCGGGAGCAGTGGTCAGAATTGGTGCGTGACTTAGCAGGACCCATAGGGAAGCCAAGGTGTGGCAGGAGATGGGTGGTGCAATTCCTTTTTGTTCCTGGGGGGACACAATGGAAGCACTGGGAGACATGGGACCCGCAGGGTGCTTCTGTACTTGGGAGGGTGCACACAGAAATGCAGTACATGTGGTAAAGCACAGCTGGAATGGGAAAGGAGAATTTGATTTGCTCCCTTGGAGAATGTGTGTGCTTGGGCTGGGCGTGAGAAGTGCTGGTGAAGATGCCTGGTCTGTAATGAGGAATCGGGACTGGTGGTAGAGGTGATATCTCTTATTAATCCAACAAGATTTTTGCAAAAAAAAAAAAAAGATCCTTAATTGCCTCTCCTTATTCTGCAAAAATCTAGTTGGTCTAATAAAAGATATCAGCTCTCCCACCAGTCCTGATTCCTTTTGCCTTTAGACCAATACAAGTACAACCTAGATACCTGGTCTGCAATATGCAGACACTCGGGCGGGGGAGGCTGTGAGTGGCCTTTTAGATTTAAAGTCTCTTCTGTGGCTCAGTAAGGAAGTGTCCAGGACCCGTGACCAGCCCCTCCTTATTCAAGCAAAGTTGTGTGCCTGCAAAGGGATGGAGTAATGGCAAGAGGCCCTCCCAGCTTTCTGCAGCATAGAGAAAAGCACTGCACGGTCACAGAGGACTCCCCCCCACTCCCCCAGCGAGGACTTTGATATTTTTTTGTTTAACATTAGTCACTAGGGGCAATAATCTCTCGGCATTCTTGACATTCTTGGTGCCTTGCCTTTCTTTTGGGATTATGAAGAAAACTTCCCTCCCCCTATGTCTGATATAATGTTACAGGAGAGCTGTTCACTTCTTTATTTCCCCCCCCCACGCACCCTCCACAAAATCCTTAATATCAGTTATGTTTTACCAGGTTGTTCTGCATCCTGCAGTGCCAGGGGGAGAGGAAATGCAGTGTATTGTACCCGTGCCTCTTCCAGCTCACAGTGCCCAGGTTTACAAGAAGGCATTTCATTAATGCAGAAAAACAAAAGGGTTTCTTGGGGGGGTCTTCTGGTTGGAAATTGCTTCTCAGCCTGGTAAGGGCTTTCCTTCATGCATCGTGGGGCAGTTTTGTTCTGTCTTGATTCTCCTTTGCCCTCTCCTAGTCCTTGCGTGGCAGGTAGCTCAGGCAGAGCTGCTGCTGAAATGCTTCCTGGGTTCCTGGGATGTTTATAGCACCAAAGTGGCAAAAGGCTGCAGTTGGCAAGCAGGGTTCGGGGGGAAAGAGCAGCTTAGTGAGCAGCTGGTAAAAGGCATCTGAAATCTCTTTGGGCACCTCTACACATTCATTAATACCTTTTTGCTAATGCACCTTAAATTAAGGACCTCCATGGACAGGTTACTAGAAAAAAGACACATTAGCCTATTTTAATGCACATTAGCATGCACGGCTTTTTTGTGATGCTTTAATGCGCATTAAAATAAGGTAGTGCACATTAAGGCGCATGTGTCGATGCTCCCCTTGTGTGTCAAGGGGTGTAACGATACAGGCTCCATGAGGACGGCAACACCTTTTCTCTCAGCTTGGCTGGTGCTGGGGGGGAGAAGAGCCAGAGTCTTCCCACCCTCTTCCTTTTCTGGTGTAGGAGGGGCCCCTGCTTCACCAGGTGTATGTAATTGGGGGTCTGATGTGCCCTTGTGGGGCTATGGAAGAGCACTTGCCTAACGGAGAATTTCTTACGACTGCCAGAGCACTGGCCTGGCCAGCAATGGGACCCTAAGGAAGTTGTGGGGGAGTAGCAAAGTGTAAAGAGGGTAAAGACAGCAGCTTTGGATATGTTCCCCGAGCCTGGAGGGTCCCAGTGGCGAACATCCCAATGCAGGCTGGATGAAGCAGAGTGACCATACATACGGTGTACAGGAACTGCCTCGGTGCTCATAGGTGGGTGCTAAAAAACACTTCTCTGCATTGCAAAGTCTTGAGAAAAGTCTGCACTTCTGCATTGTTCTGGGTACAGCAGCATGCACGCCTCTCTCAAAACATCTAGCATGCTATTGAGGGCTGCCCAGTATTGGTTGTTTTCTGAAAACAGTGTTTCAATGTCCAGCTTTTCAGATTTTTTTGGAAATCAAGCAGGTTGCAAAGCATACCTCCACCATGGAGTAGTTCTCGGGGGGATGCACGTCTGCTCCTTCAGCCTTGATACTGCATTTTTCTTTGTACAGACTTTATCTGCTGTCGAATTTGGAAACCAGAAAGCAGCAAATGTATTTCTGGTGGTCATCGCTGACTTTTCTCTTGGTGCATTATAACTTCAACTGCGGGAATGTGCTTTGATGGGAGAGGTAGCTCGGGAATTAAATGTTTTGAAGAAGCAATTCTCTTAATGTTTCCAATTTAAAACTTGAGAGTTGACTGGTGTTTTAAACAAATTCAGATGGGGCAAACGATGAGAAAAGCTTAAAAAAATTTCTCAGCATTTTTGTGGGAATAAGACTCATTTTTGTGTGGGGCACACTGCCGTGTTCAGAAGGCGTAGAAGTATTTGGGACTTAAACATCGTCAGCATTGTTGCTGGGTTTTTTAATATTCAGGGGAAATTGGCTTTAGTAATTGAATTTCTACCGAACCACAGGAACCAATAGCTGTTCTTTCCCCAGGTCACCATTGGGTTAGTTATAATCCTGTACAGTGTAGTTAACTCCTCGTGGTTGGTATTGCTCTTCTACAGATGAAGATGCTTTCGGCAGCAACTCATGAGTTTTGGATGTCCAGTTTGAAATGCCTTCCAGGGACCCATCCTAGGAGAACTGGACGGTCTCCTGGTGTTTCTGGGCAAAAATGAATGCACCTGCTTATAATAACTTGGGTCACAAAGGGTCTAGCTGCTAATTTCATTCTTCTGAGTACACCTGCAATAAATATCTGGAAATTAACCGCACTGGCTTTATAACATCTAGTCACAAGAGGGTGCTTCTTTGTCCTGACATTATTGGTCTTGGCACAGTTCTGCCACTTTTGCACGTTTGCTGGGTTTTGTAGGAGCAAATGCCATGTCCGGCTTTCCTTAGGCTCTGCTGACATGGGGCCTGTGTCGTATTTTTTGCATTCGTGGCAGTGAGCACTGAACACTGTGTGCTGTGCCTGGAAGAAGGCTGTAGTCATTTCGAAGGCAGGAGGATGTGAGGACGGGATGTATCTCTGTTTTAGAGAGAACGAGGAACGGCATGAATGCTAATGAAATCAGCACAGCAGGCAGATGGAAAGCTGCACTGTTCTTCGTGTGCTGTCCAAACAAGGTCCCGGTCCTTCAGCAGCGGCCTCTAGATCTGCAGCTTCTAACATGCAAGGCTCATCTTCACTATGCTGAGCCTTTGTGGCATCTGAAGGGCTCGGAACCTATTTGGCTTGCCTGTCTTCCAGTGCCGGGCGCTGTCATGCTTTGAGGAAGCACCCTGCAATGCAGGGTGTAGCTGCATTATGGTACCAGCTGGTTTGGGGGAAGTGGCCCCAATATTGAAGATGCTTGAACAGGATGGTTCGGGGAGTCACACGGGACAAACTCATTAGGATGCTCCAGGGTGGTTGGTTGTAGCTGTGTTGGTCTAAGGACACGTATTGGTCGAAGGACAATATGGTTGTAGCCGTGTTGGTCTAAGGACATACATTGGTCTACGGAAACGTGGTTGTAGCTGTGTTGGTCTAAGGACATACAGTTGTAGCTGTGTTGGTCTAAGGACATACATTGGTCTAAGGACACATGGTTGTAGCCATGTTGGCCTAAGGACATGTGTTGATCTAAGGACACATGGTTGTAGTCGTGTTGGTTTAAGGACATATTAGGTCTGCCCAAAGAACCTGGCTTGTATTAGGATGCTCCATACTCTTCCCATGTTCCTCCCTTGCTGTTTGCCCTGCTTGGTAGCTGTTGTAGTGATTGCCAGTGGATAGCTTTGCATGGCAAAGCTTGTATTGATGTATCTGCGATTTGAAGCTGAGGATGTGCTGCATCCCAAGTGCAGTTTGTCTCTAGGGCGGTGGTTTTCGACCTTTTTTTTTTGCGGGCCCCTAAAAAGTTTTGAATGGAGGGGCAGAGCCCTTTGAATTGTAAGTGTGAGTATTCACTTACTTTTGATTGATCATAGTCATGTCTCGCAACCCCCTTAGACATAATGTGCGGACCCCCAGGCGTCTGCGGGCTACAGGTTAAAACCACTGGTCTAGGGCATCTTTCAGCACATTGGAAAGAGCAGGGTATTTGCAGAGCTGCTGAAGCCAGTCTTCGATCCTGCGTGGATGTGTGATGCGTTTGTTCCAGTCGTTTGATTGGGGTGGAAATGGAAGCAATATACGGCAGTGACATGGAACCACGAGTTTAAATTATGCATTTGTATGGGATCGGTCTTGCACTGATGTGTGCTGGGGGGGGAAGTTACCCCTTGGAAAGTGAGGAGTAACTTCTTGCCTGTGTGAGTTATAGTAATGTATCCGCTAGGCAAATGGGCTGCTTTGGCACCTAGCGGCTATGGGTAACTGGTTTGGGAGAGCTGGGCATGCGTCTCCGGTACAGTCTGGGGTAAGTTACTCCATGGTAACTGTCATGTGTCCACGTCCTGTCTCACTGTGACTGTATGGGAATCGCTGCTGTGTCATACAATTCTCAGGCAGCTGGGAGTGGGTGAGAAGTTGGCTGCATTTTCCAAGGAGGATGTGAAGAAAGGAAGACACAAATAAAGAAAGGCATCGCAACCAAGCTTCAGGGTGAGCCCTGGTTTTATTAACATACTGGATCAGTCAGGAGGTTCTTCTTGCAGTCCCCTTATTTCCAGATATCACGGGGTCGGGAAGGATTTGCTGGCCAGAGAGTCTAGCTTCAAGGAAGCCTGGTTGGGTTTGCTTGGTCACCATTCAGGTCCAAAGCTCTAGATCACAGGCCTTTCTGGTGGGCGGCGATAACTCACGTCTGATGCACCAGGTTTCAATAATTGCATTTTGAACGTTTGAGGTGGATTTCAATGCAAACTTTTCACTTCTTTAGACTGTCCTTTGTGGATTCTGTTTTCACAGAGCTGAACCTGTTTTGATTCAGCATTCCTGGAATATAAAGGCCGAGCCAGGCTGAAAGGTAGTTTCTGCTCTCCTAAATACATGAGACTCTTGTTTGAATGCCTTTATAACCAACTGGCCAGAAGAGTTGTTTATATTAGGGAGACTTTTTCTTTAAAGGTAACTTTACCCCTGGAAGATTAAAGAGAAAGTTGACTCACTCTAGTCAGAATGAGCATTGTTAAAGGAAGGAGATTTGCTTATAATGAAGGGAGCCCTTTTTTCCTCCTCTTACGATTGTAAATGGAAACCCTGTAACACTTGCTGTGCTGTCTTGGGCCATTCCCGTGCAAGAGAAAGGTGAGATACTATGTAGGCGGAGGAGCTAGGGTGATTTATAAATCAATGCACATTTTTTAATTAAAGAAAAATTCCAAAATCTGCATGTAAAGTGTGTGTGAAGTATTACTAGCTCCCATTTCCCCCCTTGGGTTTTGTGGGAACTAGGTGTCCTCAATTAGTTGTCTCTAGGGCTCTGTCTACACTGCTTTATAGTGGTGACCTTAATGTTTCCCTCAAGCCTCCACCTCCTGACCAGCTTGACAAGCTCTGGCACCACTCCAGCCTACCCCATGTGCAATGCCTAACTGGAAATTTTTTTTAAAAGTCCTCCAGCAGCAAACCCATAATTCCCTATTGCTGAATTCAGCCCCTCTCTACCCTTTTCTTGCCTCTACTGCCTGTAACTGGCATTGGACATGGGAGGGGAGACGAGTCGCTTGCAGAGTGATTCCCACAAAGGCTTTGCTGGGGGACCAAGCAGCCTGGTATGGCCGGCGTTGGTGCATGCTGCACAGGGCGATGTGGATGGGGAGCGTGGCCCGTGCAGCTCTGGCCTGTTGAAGACATTTTAGACATCATTTATCAATTGGAGGGAGCAGCCCTGGACCAGACATGCTAGGATAAAAGCATGCATTTAAAACAGGATAGCTCCTATGTTTCCAAGTAGTGGGTGGTGCTAACGGGTTGAGGTGACCAGCTCTCCTGCTAAACATTCGTCTCAAGTGGTTAATGCCTGTTCAAGTGGAGTTGTGTCTGCTGAAGCTAGGATTTGAAAACCTGGTATCTGTCAGGCTCTGTTTGTTTGTTTGTTTGTTTTAAAGCTCTGCTTTTATCATAGCCTGGACAGACCCTGGGACTCTCCTATGTGGGAAGAAACCCAGCGCAGCAATAAGGGGCAGAGCCGCATGTAATGATATTTAGTCCATTCAGAATGGAAAACTCCTGACCCTATAAAACCATACGCTTCTCTTTTTTTTTGCTGGGGGAGGAAGGGAAAATAGCATCTCTAGCATCTCCCTTAATGACTGGGCAGTATTAATATAACCATTCTGGTTTGCTTTCCTGAGCTCTCCTAATGAGATCACTTTTTTTCAGTGCAATGGTGTGTCAGTGCCGTTGCATGTACTCCCATCCTCGCTGTGCAGAAGGCTCGGTGCCTTCGGTAGAAAAAAAGTTGGCTTTTTCCTTGCCGGTCAGTTTGGTTAACATGCTTTTAAGTTTGACCTTCCCCTTGCCACCAAAAGATCCAAGATAGCAGCTTTTTAATTGGGGGAGAGGAAATGAATTTGCCTTCTGTTGCTGAACCAGTTTCTGCAAGAGCTAGGTAATGTTTTGGCGTAACAGTGCATCGACGTGGAGGTTTGTGTTAAATCCAGTTTGAGTAATTGCTCTGTTCAATTCTAATCCTTTTATAATAAACTCACTTTTAGCTACTGTCAGGAGGGGAAATCTCTGGACAAATTTCATCAGCCTGTAGGAGGATAGTCTGGAAATGTTATCTCTGAGATCCACAATTTCAGAAGCACTAATCTCTGACAGTTAACATACATCATGGATGCTGTTTGTGTATATTAGACTTCTAGACTGACTGTTACGTCCTGACCTTGATGTAGTACTTGTGCGTTTGCCGTGTTTGAATGGCGGAGTCACCGTATCATGGGTTTACCGCTTGTTACTAACAGCCTTTATGCTGGCTGGGCTGCAGATAAGGTCTCACCAGCTACTGCCATAAATACCGGAGGGTAAAAATCTGACATAGATCATGGTTGCTTTATGTGCAGGAAAGGGCAATATTCTCAGCGACCTTTCGCAAAGGTCAGTGCCTCTCATGTCATAGCTAATTTTTAAGGGCGCTAAGAAGAGCTACAGCGGCTGCATAGATGCTGCAGCGGGGGTCAGTCCTTTTGACGTGAGCCAGCTAGCTTGGGCGCTGCGGGCAGTTTAGCCATGCAGCCCATGGCTCAGCTTGGACTAGCCACCCAAGTACATATCTGGTTTCTTGGGTGAGCATTGGAGCCTGTGCAGAGATCTTTGCTGCCAGGGATACGCTGCTAGTCGGCTTCAGCCTGCCACGTCGAAGCTAGCTTTGTTGCATACCTAGGAGCTGTGGTCACTGCTGTATTTTGCTCCCTCAGAATAAGTATAGACCCCTTAAAATGTTTCCCTTCTGCTGTTGGCCCTTTTTAGTGAACAAAATTAAGTGAAGTGCCAGGTTTCAGGGGTCGGGAAGGCAAAAGCATGAATTTTCCCTCCTCTTCAGTATTTCAAAACACCAGCCCACGCTTGATGGAGCCCACACTGGAATGATTGATGAGTGCATGTCTTCTCGAGGTGGTCTGCACCCGGTGTGTTATCCTGCCTTACCCTGGCCCATGGCTGCTTAGGCCACACGAGTCAAATGCAGTGAGTGGGTCCATCTCCCGTAATGGGGTAGTCGCTAACATATTGGAAAAGCAGCTGGAAAACTGGAAGGACTTGAGCATCTGCATCTGAGTCCGCAGGAACCATGTGCCTTCCTCCCTTTGGCATCAAATGACTGTTTTTTTTAATTATATGTTTTTACCTATCTGTTTGGAACGACGTGCTGCCTGTGGGAAATGATCGGCTCTGTTATTAGATGGAAGATGGCAACAGGTCGGGCTTGGTAACACTTTCTCTGTCCTCCGTGGCCTCAGCTCTGCTCTGTTCTTGCAGCTTTTGTGCCAGTCTTGCTCAGACCGTCGGTTCCTCTTTCTGGAAGAGGGTCCCGACCCTGCAATGATCCCTTCTCCTGTCTAGGATGAGGAAAAAGAGGACGTCTGACTGCCAGCAGGGTCCCTAGGACAGGAGTGACGCATCTGAGCAGCGTGGACATCCACCGGAGGATCAGCATAGCGTCTTGGGCGACTGCTGATACGGTGCTCTGCTCGTTCCTGATAATGGGGATCAATAAAGAAAGGAGGTGCAAGCACAAGGGGTGGTGAAAGCCAGCTTGGAGCAAAGCCACAATACTTTATGCGATAGTTTGGGCCAAAATCTGCTCCCTGCCTCCACAGGCCTGTGCTTTGGGAACCGGCCGGTGGGGTGAGTAGCAAGGAACTCACTTGAGACTTCGTGCTGCCGCTTAATGCAAATGCCCAGCCCTTGTTCAGGCCCTGATCCAGCGGAGGGGGAGAAGCGTGACGTTTCAGGGGGGTGGGAAGCATGTGGGGGTCCTCACTGAGATCTTGTGTTTCAGGCTTGCAGCTAAGACACGTTGCTAGAATTTCTCCTTCTACCTTTTTTAAAGGCTCCTTGTCTTGCATGAGGCCACAGCACACACGTCTTGGCTCGCAAAAACAGCCAGCCTTTTCAGAGGGCTGAAACACACCGTCTCTACCAGAACAGTTAAAAAATGCTTATGCTCTTCTTGGAGATATAAGAGCAGCCTCATGTCTTGCGTCTGTTTCTGAAATTCAATGTGTAAGTAGATCGGTCTGGCTCGAGTAGCTGGGACCTTGGTGGTCATTGTGGGAGCATTTTAGACATGAAAGCATACTCATGAAGTCCTCTTCCCCCCCTGCCCCCGAAGTGAAAACTTAGTAGGAAACTGAAAAATAGTTCTGGCGAGTAAAGGTTAATTTCCAAATATCAAAATATGCACAAAAGGCTAAAGGAGATTTCCTCCTAGTTAATGAATTATGGCTTTAAAATATTTGCATTATTTCCTGGAAGATTTAGGAATAATTATACAGTACTTAGGGGCAAGACATTGCCAGATAAACTTAACAAGTCTATAATTTGTACTCAAGGCAAGGTTTCCTGTAAATGATAGCTCTGTTTTAATTTTATAATACTGCTTCCAAATGTTTGCTGCTTATGGATTGCTGGCTACATGGGACCTGTGCGTTTGGAGTATTATTTTTATGGACAATAACAACTGCTGTGTTAGGACGGTACTTCTGCACCGGGCCACCTTTTTTGTTCACAGCTGCTTGTTATCCTGTCCTATGCTGGACCATGGCTGCTTAGGCCATGTGAATAAAATACGGCGGGCAGATTTCTCCTCTTTATTGTGCAAAATGCTTTGTGCTATTTTCGGATAACCCTCTACTCTGCTGGGTTTTTTTTTCCCCCCTGAGTTTGAGAAAGGACCGGTGAATAGTTTTAATGCACATACTTTATTTCCATTACTCAAAGCAGGAGTCATGCATAGTTACAGCCAAAGACACTTCACCAGCTCTGGGGATAACAAGATAGCTGACAGACTGGAATGCAGATTTATCAGGGGTAAAAACTGGCAAAACTCCTTCTTCTCCTTCTTCTTTTTAGATAGGCCTTTCTTACCGTCGCCCAACATGTGCCCATCGCCAGCTTTAACCCTTTGAACTGCGTGCCTAGCATCGGCAGGAATGTGCGACAGAGATTAGTGTGTTTTCTATGATTGAACCGCTTTGCCTCAGACCGTGGTTTGGTTCAGTTGTTCCTCCTCTTGCCCTGTAACTATGAATCTTTCCAGAAATGTTTTTAAGGGCTTTTATTTTCAAGAGCTGGTCTTTGCACCAGATGTCTGGGTGTATGACCACAGAATGTGAATTTTGCTTTCTATTGCCTTTGCGCTGCTGGTGAGGCAGATGACCGGGCAGCTGAAAATAGGATGATGTGGTATGAAATCAACTTTCTTGGGGATTTGATTCGTGTTCATTCCTTTCTCTCTCTTTTTTTTTCTAAGCAGAGTATCTCATTGACTCGGGTGACACAGAGCCATGAGTTTAAATGATGCATTTGTATGGGATGGTTTGGACAGGGATGATCCTGCTCCAGGCAGGGAGTTGGACTAGAGGTGACCTCTGGAGGTCCCTGCCAGCCTGACTTCTCTAGGATTGTATGATTTTTATCCCTTTTTTTTTTAGTAGTTGAAGGCTTTTTGGCCAACTTTTTTAACAACTTGAGCATCTTCTACGTGTCGTGCCCCCCCCCCCCCCCCCCCCCCCCGTCTTGTGTGTCTTGAATTATGCCCGCTAGGGGTTCTTCCAGTGTGGGCACAGTCACTTCTTTAGCTGTCTACAATTCTTGGTGCGCCGCTATGATTGGACACCCAGGCTCTGCTTCTTGGGAATCCCAAACCTGGGGTATTTAATAGAAAATTCAGGTTGGGAGGGACCTTTAGGAGGTCACATCTAGTCCTGCCCAAAGCAGGAGCAGCCCCAACTAGATCATTTGGAGAGAGCGTTTGGAGGATTTGGAGCGAGTGTCTCT
>NW_017729029.1:13851788-13864737 GCF_001723915.1 Gavialis gangeticus | reverse complement strand
AAGATGCTTGGGAATTGTGTGCTGCTTTGTGTTTTGGAAAATGGTGATGCGTGGGGGCGGTGCGGGCCAATGTGGGGGACTTGTGGAGGGGAGCAGCAGTGAAAGCATCCACTGCAAGCTCCTCTGAAGGGCATGGACCCCTTCTTATGTGTGTTTCCAGTCTCATTTTATTATCAATATCAACGCATGCGCTTCCTGTTGCAAAGAGTCAAGACCGGGGCATGGTGTTCCCTCTCCTGCTGGGTGGGTGGAAGGTGGGAAACTGCTTAAAAAAGGAGCTTGGTTTGACCCACAGATAGAAAATGTAGGGTTTACTTGTTTGTCATATGTATGAGACAAACCTAGCCACATGCCGGGAGGCTTGCAGACTGCAATTGAAAGCCATGTGCACGGTCCGCCTGGTTCGTCATCTCTGCTAACGTGCTGCTGGAAGCCCCTCGTTTGCAGTCTTGAGCCTGACAGCAAATCCGAAGCACCATTTCTCTTCTGCAGCCAGGCAAAAGGGGGCAAAGCAGTTGCAACGGCTGGTGGTGCCCCTCCAGCGGAGAGCCTATTGTGTCCTGCCCCTGCCGATTGCGGTGCCCGATGGATTCATCCAGGAATGAGAGCTGGCGTTGGCTGTCACTGGCGGTGAATGGATGGGGTGGAAATGATTCAGTAGTTTAACGACTCCATGTTCAGTCTGCGATGAAAACGTCTCATCCTCTGCTGCATCTTAGCAAAGCCTTCCATTAACCAGCTTGCCCTCCGTAGCGGGGTGCTGACTTGTGCAATCCTGTTTCCGCTCCATCTTCCAAAGGGCTTGGTGTTTAGAGACGTTAGGAAGTAAATGGGATGAGAACATGTTTGTTGGAAGCCTTCCCCCCCTCCATACACCCCCACTTGGCCTTTTCCATATGGAGAAAATGCAAAATTTGGCAAAGTTCAGAGGGTGGTGGCGGCTGCTATTCGGGCTTTCTAATCCTGCCAGCCTCCTCCTCTGGTGCCAGTGCCATGAGCGGCGAAGAGCGAGCAGTGGCTGCTTGGATGGCAGTGCTGGCATCGTCACAAAAGCAGCACTGTGCAGAAGCAGAGATACCATCATGCTGGGTGGTCCTCCGCCGATGGGGTGGGACTGGAGATAAATGCACTACTGTAAGTGCCACCGGCGGCTGACCTTTTAGACAGCCTTTCCGTCTTGAGACAGTGGCCTGTGAGGAAGAAGAGGGTGGGGGTCTCCCCCCTTTTACATTTTTGTCTCCTTCCTGAATTTCTGCTTCCCTTCCAGCTGAGTATCCAACACTCGGAGATTGTCTCAATATCATCCCTGCATTTCAGAGCGAGTATCCAGCAGGGCGTGGGTGGGAGGACCGGGAGAACGGCTTCATCCTCAGGGCAGGAGGGAGAAACAGCTGGAGGGTGACCTGGTAGCTAAAAGCCAAAAATCCTTCACTTCCTCTTTGTTTTCAGATGTCTTCCTTCTGTGCATGCTACTGCAGTTTCCCCAGTCACTGCCGTTCATTAGCAGGGCAGTGGTTTCTGCACCCTTGGAGCTGGATGTTGCTTGGTGTGCTAGGTGCTGTACGTGTGCAGGAGAGGATGTGGTCCTGCCTCAAGCACTGTGCTCTAAAGCCCTGACCCTGTGGTGTGGTGCATTAGCTTGTAGCCCCCACCAGCTGTTCCTATGGAGGAAGGGGGCCCTTGGCATACACAGGACTCCAGGGTAATGTTTATTTTTACATTATTTTAAGATGTTTCTTATTTCTATAGACTTCATGAGGGAGGGAGACGGGCCTTCATGCAATCTCAAGGGCATCCAGACATGGGCAGCGAGTGGAAATGGTGCAGTTAGTCGTGCACCAATAAGTTGCTGTTTCAGTGGGGTAAAGTGGTAAAAACCCAGGACGGCTTGGTGACTCCTTCACCTGCTGGGCAGATGAAGAATCCCTGCCCCTCCTGGGATGCTGGGCCGGGTCTGCAGGCTGATTGCAGTTAGCAAGTATTGTTGGTAGCAGCTGTTCCTTGGCGCCTGCTGCTCTGTTGTCTGAGCACGGTGGGACTGTTCGGCCCCTGGGAAATGCCATTTCCTGGAGCATTTGCTGGTGGAAACTCTTGGAGCTTGGCTCCTGCACCTTGCTGTCTTCGTAAAGGAGCCCTGGAATAGCATCGTCCTGCACAGTCGAGTCTACGCGCCCATTACAGCAGCTCCCCTAGTGTTGCTCTGTCCTTGTCCTTTGTCGGTGCCGATGCAGCTGCTTTCCACATCTCTCCTTTTCCGTCGTCTGCTAAACTTCTTTTAGGAACAGGCTTCTTAACGAACAAACAGAGCTTGTGTTTCAAAAGTGGGGAGGTGAAGAGACCGGCCTGCTCTCCATGTGGCGGTCATGTCACTAGGGCCGGGGTGGTGTGATGCTTTCAGACCGTATTGCAGAGCTGGTCTGAAAAGGGATGGGGCTGGGATATGGGACTAAGGGGAGGGCTGATGGTTGTTTTCAGGCTGGCTGCAATAGACTCCACCAAAGGGAATGGCAAAGCAAAGATGACATGAGGCAATCGGGACTCATAATAGAGGTGATATCTTTTATTAGACAAACAAGATTTTCGTAAAAAAAAAATATAAATTCTTTAATTGCAAGCTTTCGGGCACAAACACCCTTCAGGTATTGGAGAAAAGACTTTTATACCCCATGTGCACCCTTGAGCTAAGAGAATAGGGCTGCTCTTGATCTTCTTTCCCCCTCCTTGGCTGCTACTGGGTGTTGAAGACAGTAATAAGATTAATGAACCTCTTAACAATTCTGCTTGCCCTGTCCCTCCCCTCCAAAACAGCTCCTGTTTCTCAAAGAAGGTCCGAGATGCATCCTCGATACCATGTTTGCTGGCTGTGTCCTGAAATGCATCCCATCTCATCGCAGTCGCTGCATGATGGGAAAGCAAAGCAGACCACTTGCTGTGTTATCCAGAGATTTAGTAACTTCTGTGAACAGGGCTATCCAAGAGCTTCCATGCCTCTAAAATCTACTAGCACAAGGCTGCTTCATTCATGGTCATTGCCTTGCTTGGCAGTGACCATGGATGAAGGCAATGACCAAATCTACCAGACTACTTCATCGCCTTGCCTAGCAATGACTGTGGATGAAGGCAGTGACCTAATCTACCAGGCTGCTTCATTCATGGTCATTGCTTTGCTTGGCAATGACCGTGGATGAAGGCAATGACCAGATCTACCAGGCTGCTTCATTCATGGTCATTGCCTTGCCTAGCAGTGACCGTAGATGAAGGTAATGATCTAATTTACTAGGCTGCTTCATTCATGGTCATGCCCTGCTTGGCAATGACCATGGATAAAGGCAGTGACTAGATCTACCAGGCTGCTTCATTCATGGTCGTTGCCTTGCCAGCCAGTGACACGTTGTGACTGCACTTATGGCTCCTACTCTAACGAGGCTGTTTTACAGACGTAGCGTGCATGGCTTTGCTAACCCCAAATGAGTTGTGATGATGTGAATACTTGTTTAACTGCAGCTAAGCTTGGGAAGGGCTAGGGGTGGTAGTTTCCAGTCCTCCAACACAGGTCATCAAATTCTCAAGAGCAGACAAGGCTGACGAGCGGGTTTGCAGCGGCGTGGGAAGTGCCCGCGAATGCCGGGCTAGCTTGTGGAGAGAAGAGGCCTTTGGTCTTCAGCTCAAGGTTGCCAAGAAGATGCATTTGGCTTTGTAGGCAGTGGAAGAATACGTCCCTTGGATAGCAAGGCCTGTGCCAGTGTTATGGGATCCATCCCTCCTCTTCGACTCTGTTAGCAGGACAAGAGCTTGAAGGCACCCTGCAAATGTGCGGGCATCACAAGGGGCTTTGGAATTGGTAGCACAGTCCTTATAACACCTGAACTGCACAAGGCTGCCTTCAACCAGGTTGCCAAAGGGAAAAAATACTTCCCTTTCTGCAGCCAGTGCGGAGCAGCTGCAATGTTTTCTTCCCCGTCGCAGCCATGGGCTGGGGAAGGGGGCACGTGTGGAATGGCATGCATGCATGGGAGTGGGCTGGGGAAATCTGAGAAGAGGCTCTTATCTTAAACAGATGCAGGAAAGCCGTTTATGCGCAGGCCAAGAACTATTTGCCTAAACACCCGATACACACCGAGGAACGAAGCGATCGGCAGGTCCGGGCTCTCCCTTGGAGCAGCCCAGAAATCCTTCCAGGTGGAGATGTGCTTTTCATTTAAAACAGGTTTTCAAATGCTGATGGGCTGTGCCTCTGGCGGGGAGCACGGCATCTCTTATTCGGTGTCTGCTGCAGGATGGGACGCGTCCCCCATCCATCCTGCCCCTCTCCCTTGCTGCGCTTGTTCTGAAACGCCTTAGTGCTGCTTTGGCCAACGACCCAGCATCTACCTGCAGGGGGATGATGGGGACAAAGCTTTTGTGCCTCCCTTTCAGCCCACTGGGCTAACGGGCTCTTGTTTGTGATGAGGGAAGAGCTAACGAGATACAGCCCTAGACCTTTAATTGTGCCTGCCCTGGGAAAGACCTGTTTTAAGCAGAGAAGTGGCTTTTAAAAGATTGCATCCCAATATTCAGACATCTCCCTGCTGATGTGATGAGGGCGAGTCATGGTGGTGCGTATGAACGGACAGACGGGCAGCTCAGCCTGGCGCGGCTGAGACGGTGGGAGAATGAAAAGGCCAGAATGCTTGATAGACCTGTTGATGGTTGAAGAAAGTTTAATTTTTGTAGCATCCTAATTTTAGTCCCCCTCCCCCTTTTCTCTTCTAAGTGAGATGAAGGGGATCCAATCTGAGCTTAACCAGAAACACTGAGAGGCTTTTAGATTAGGGCCAGGGGAATGTCGTGCTTCCCAGGTCTGCTGCAAAAGAAGGTTGTTTTTAACATAGGTCACATTATGCTGGTGGAGTACAGTAACCCACTTGTGTGAGAGCTGGATTGCTTGTATAACTGGTGCCCGGGCTGTTGGCATAGTAGCCCTCCGTGGGAATAGCTGGCAGGGATTTGAGCACGTTTCCCAGAGTGGGTGGAGGGGCTATGGGGGGACGGACCCAAAATTATATACAAACTGAGCTGTAGTTTTAATTGCTAGGTGACTTCTCTTGCTCAGTTTTCCCTATGAGTGCATTGTGATGACCTTGGAGGCATACAGAAAATTTCTCCCCAGTGGCTGGCTGGGATGAGAGCTTGCTGGGAAGCTGAGGAAGGATATTTGGTTTTGAAAAAAAACAACAACCCCCCTCAACAAAAAAAACCAACAAAAAACCCACATTGAGCTGCTGAGACCTACTCTGTCACTTGGGGATTTGGGATCTCACCTGGGATGCAGAAGACCCCAGGTGAGGTTTGGGCTCTGCCTGGCTCAGAGCAGTCTCTCCCATTTGCAGAGCAGGGATCCTGGTTTTCTGTGATTTAAAAAAAAATCCCCAGGTTTTGGATTAAAAATATATATATCGGTGGTGTTTCATTTTGATCATGGATGCTGTGGGTTTGGGGTTACTTTACAGACAGCATGGGTGGTCTGGGCTCCCTTCCTAGCTGCAAATTTGCAGTGACCTCGACTCAGTTGTCCAGGCCTCCATTCCTACCTGCAAAGCTTTCCTTTCCCCTCCTCGCCTTCTTTCTTGCTCAATTAAGCACTGGGGCATAAGAAGTTTGGGACACATGCTGTCACTCGCTCTGTGCATGTGTCAGCCTGGTGCTGTAGGGATCTCCAGCTGGTCGTGATCGCTGGATGTAACATCAGGTAGCATCGCATGTGGCATATTTCAAAACCTACCTTTTTGTGTTTGCTGCATGCAATGGTGAATATCTTTGGATGGCTTCAATTGCAAAAAAAAAAAAAAAAGCTGCGAATAAGAAATGCATGGTTATGACAGTGCGAAAATGTAAAAGCAGCAGAAGTGCTAATCCTTAGCTTGTCAACCCAGTGTAACAGCCTGAGGTTAGGAAGCATCTTCCCCAAAGGACAGGTGACTCAATATTAGTTTGAAAGCAGTTGCTTGTATTCGGTGCAAGGCAGGCGAGATTTAAATTGGCTGACAGCTGCCCTGTATCTGCAGCGTCTTTTGCTTATCGCTGTTGAAGAGAGAAAGCAGGTCTAAATAAGCAGCTGGGTTGAATTGGTGCAATGGCTTCTGCTCAACTTCTTGAGCAATAGGAGAGGAGGAGGTGGACCCACTGTTCCTAGTCTGTAAGGTTTTGGTTTTGGGGCAGAAATTCAGATTTCAGGTGGAATTGGATTTCCTTCTACAGTGGGACTGAGCTGCTCTAACCGGTTTCTGATTGTTGGCCTCTGTCTACAAGACTTGCACGATTGGGATGAGGGGCAGGGATGTCCAAGTGTGGTTTGAAGACCGTCTGCCCTTTGGAAAACCTGGTAGGAGCCCCAAGGTCGATGGGACAGACCATAACAGCAAGCAGGAGATGATGCAAACATGGTGGCAGCCTATTTATAGAGATATTTTCTCGCTGGTCCCATCCTAGACCTTTGGAAAGGGGCCAGCTCCCAGAACAACCCTGCATAACCCTGAATAGAGCGAGACAGTGGGCAGAGGTGAAAGTTGCCTCCGGGCTCGCTCAGCGAAGTTGCTGCCAGCAGGAACATTAAGGCTTCTTTTAGAGAAAAGAGACGGGAATAAAGAGAGCAGTGTGCTGCTTGGGACTTCCCAGACTGCTGCTGTTCCAGATGCTCTGTCAGCTATGAAACAGGGGTGGATGGGATGTTTTGCTTGCTCTTAGGCCATTGCACTTAAAATCCATGTTAGGCATGTGCTTCTGCAGGCTCTGCTGAATTGACACTGTTAACCACTCTGCACCTTGGCTCTCCACATGTCCATTGAGTTCCTGCCTGCTTTGCACTGGGCTAGTTAGGTGGTATGGTGGTCAAGTGATGGATGTCTCTCTCTGTGGTTGGTCCAGCATGCAACGCTGGGCCTGTCTGGTTTCAAGGGCAGTCAACTATTACAACCCTTGGCAGATCCTGCTGTCACATCTTCTGGAACATACTTTAGCCACGCGGCTCCTAGATAAAATATTAGCAGAAATGGACGTGCTTGAGAGCCAACAAAACACTGCTCTGATGCCTTCTCTTTGCTTCTTCAGTGATTTGGGAACATGCAGACTCAGCAGCTTTCAGTGGGTGTCGCAGTTATTAGCAGGAATGAAGAAGTCATTAATGATTTGCATGATGGGATCAAGTGCACGCTTAGCCAATTCGTGGATGACGCCAAGTTGGGTGGAGCTGCAGACACTCTGGAAGGCAGGGCCGGTGTGCAAAAGGACCTGGATAGGTTGGAAAAATGGTCTTCGATGAGCCAGAGGAAATTCAGCAAGGACAAGTGCAACTTCCTGCACCTGGGATGGAAGAGTTGGATGCACAAATCCCACTGGGGAAGGATTGGCTAGGCTGCTGTACTGCAGAGGAGGACCTGGGGCTTACAGTGGACCATAAGTTGAATAGGACCCAATAGTAAAAAAAGAAGCCAACGACATCCTGGGGTGTATTAAGAGGAGTGCCACTTGCAAAGCACGGGAAATATTTCTTCCCCTCTGTTAGCACTGGTGAGGCATCACCTAGAGCACTGTCCAGTTTTGGGCCCTACACTTGAAGAAGGATGGTGGCCAGTTTGGAAAGGGCAAATAAAATGATTAGGGGCCTGGGAGACCAGACTTGTGAAGAAAGGCTGAAAGAGCCAGGAGCAGAAAAGACTGAGCAGGGGTTTGATACCAGCTTCCAAATCCCGGAGGGGTGGTTACAGAGACGGAGATGGGCTTTTCTGCGTGGCTGTAGGGGTAGGACAGGGAGCAGTGGCCTCAAGACACGGCAGAGGAAATTGAGGTTGGAGATTAGGAAGAGCTTTCTGGTTAGGAGGGTGCAGGCTGTCTCCATCCTTGGACATTTTCAAGAGAGACATGGCTGAGACGGGTTTGTCAGGAATGATCCTGCCTTGAGCAAGGGGGGTGGACTAGATGGTCTCATGAGGTCCCTTCCAGCCCAACTTTCCTATGATCCTAAGTTTTGGTGCTGAAGTTTTATCCATTTGGCTGGGGACAATTGGTTCTTGCAAGAATGAATTGGGCTAGTTATTTTATATCCCCCCTTTGCCCCTAGTCATGCATAATGACCTGATTTCGAGCCAGGATTTCCAAGGTCCTGGGAAGTTAGTTGCTTGATTTTATTTTGTTTCCCCCCCCTTTTCCCATGTCTCTAATTCCACTGCTTATTTGCCTTTCTCCATATACAATTTCAGGCTCAGACATGTGCCTTCTCAAAGGTCTGTCATATTTACACTAACAGTTCTCAGAAAGTTCAGCTTAAAAGAATGCTTTTCCTCTAGCAAAAAAAAAAAATAGTAACCATTAGTGGACAAGTTTTGTGTATAAAGTTGCCTGCCTTTGCTTATAAACAGTGACTTCGGGACAAATTTATGGTGGCCCTGTTTAGATTTGAATCTGATGCCTTTCAGGGGGGGTTTTTGGTGCTGATTTTTTTTTTTCCTTTGAGGTAAATAGCCTTTTTCTTACCATCTTCCAGGAATAATTTGTGAGAGTGTTTTCAGCTTTGCAATTGGAAAATAATTTTAAATTGCAGTTACAGTTTGCAAAGGGGCATATGTTTTCCTTCCACGTCCTACACAAATGGCTTGCTTGCTGCCCTCCCCAGTCCTGTTTCTTCTGATGACCATGGCAAAGCGTCCTTGAAAGGGGCTCTATCCTCTTCAAGCATACTTGACTAACTCACGGCAGTTGCGGTGAGAGCTGAAGGAAAGGATTTCTGCCCATGGGTTAGGTGGTTTTTTAGGAGAGCTGGGCACTCAAAAGGTCAGTTTGCTTTCCCATGCTGTCGTTACTAAACTGGACAGAAAGCTAATGGTGTGTGATGTTCTTGATGGTAAATAGAGACTTCCTAAAAGCTACCTGTGCATGCGCGTGGGATGGGATGAATTGTGGGGGGTGGTCCTGCCAATGCAGCGTCCCAGAGCACACAGACTGTATACTCTCTTGGACTGACTGCCTCCTCTTTCAAACTGATTTGGGCATTTGCTTTCTCCCCTGTCTTCCTCCTGCCAACATGGGAGGTGCATCCCAGAGTGAACATGAGTGTCTTGACTTTTTAAGGGTAAGTCGATACAGCCCTTCTTTCCCCTGCCTGGTGAGGGCCAAGCAGAGCAGCCTGCTCCAAGGTTGTGCGGAAGGGCTCTGGGAACATCCATGGATGCCTTTTGTGGAGCGAGGAAACCAGGTGAGCTCTGCAGAGGCCCGGCAGTAGCTTTGGCTTGAACTCCTGGAAACCAGAATGGAGAAGCTAGCTGTGTTGCCCTCTTCAGTCTGGGAAGCAGACAAACCTTGACATACTGCATGGAAAGAGTGGGGGACTCAAGCACGCCACTGTCTGGAGCTCATTGGACGGGGTTTCTGTGGGGACGTGCCTTCCTACCGATAGGTTCCAGTCCAGCCATGAGCTGAAGTAAGTGTGTGAAGACTAATTGCTTACATTTACTCTGGTGTTGAAATGCTTTGCTGAGTTGGGGTCTTAGGTGCTGAAGGCAATCACATCTGCTGGTAAGATGAGAGAATATCCTATAGATGATCCAGTCTTAGACTCTGTAACTGCAAGCAGCGGCATTTTTGCAAGCATCTGAAGTCAAAGCACAGACCAAATTGTGGTGTGACCAGGAGAGAGCTGGAGCAGGATTTCCAGAAGCACCTGAATGAGTCACTTAGGTGCTTTGGCAAATGTGACTCCCTTTCTCTGCAACAGGAAACATCACATCATCTTCCTTGCCTCGCATTCAAGCCTCAAACTCGGATAGACAAAAGGGTTTGTTTCCCATTGGACAGGCATTTGCCATTATCGAGGTTGAATTGGGCCTTCAGTCAAGCTCACTGACATCTCCTTGCTTGCTGGGGGACTTTTTGTGGAAGAGGCTCTTGTTGCTACCTTCTCCTTTCAGCTCTTCACGTGGTCCGGTTGCTACAGAGCTGTTTTGCGGAAGCCTTTCCGCTTCTTGTAATGCAGCAAAACCCTCAGAAATTTCTCACTGTCTTCTGAGTTAGCCCAGAGCAGTCTTTTAGGCTGAAATATTATAGTTTATTTTATTTTTGTCATCTTTCTTTTGATTCCTAAGGTGCAACTCCTAACTTATCAATAGGCTGTTAGCTTGTCGGTTTCCTCTTCTAGACTTCATTGGTTGGATCCTTTGGGGCACTGGCACCACGAGCAAGGTTTATTTTTCCCATGGGAGCTGTATAGGGCTCAGCACTGAAGAAAATTGGGCCAGTCCATCTATGTGCCCATTGGCCACTGAATTCTGCTGAAGATCTCCCCAGTTGTGCATGCTGGACACGTTTGAAAAGCTGGCCCTTTTGCGTGAGCCTTTTGCTAATGTTTGTTGGCCTGTTGTGAATTTGTCAGCTGTATGCATGTCAGATGTTGTCTCTACATGGCTGTCCCAAGCTGCGTGGGCAGCTGATGCATTTATTTGTTTAGAAAAGAATCGTTAGTAGAATTAGTGTGTGCACACATCATTATCTGTTGGGAAAACTTTCAGGAAGCAGTGAAAACACAAAATAAAGTGTGTGCATGTGAGATAATTGTTAACTTAGTGTACCTTTTTTTAATCAAAAACTTGCCACACAGTGCTTTTTGCAAGGAGGATATATATTTATATAAATCCCCAAAATCCTAGAAGAAATTTTTTGCGCACACAGGAAACAAAAGCATCAACGTTTAAATGTCAGAGCTAATAAAGTTTGCTTGGATCTTAATTTTTCTGCTTCACTTCACAAAGTAATTGAAACTTCCTTTTTGCTGCAAGCTTTTATTGGAGAACGAGTCTTAAAAGACCATCTCTTGGTCAGTGAGTTTATGGAATTTTGTTGAGAATGCAGCCGTGGTTTCAAATAGGGTTTGCCACGTGACTGCTCAGTCAGAGCTTACCGGGAAAAGGGCTTGCGCCTGCAAGTCGTTTCTTCAAGTTGAAAAATACCAAGACCAAATAAACCTCGAAACTGAGGTTTTATAGGGACTCTTGAGTCTGTAAGTGAAGCTTTTCTAATTGCTGTGATCTGATAACATTTGCAAAAATAGGGGGTTTGTAAAGTACGTAGCAGGTCAAGTTGAGGTGATGAAAACCGCGTCTGGGAAACTGCTTCCTCCCTCCTGACAACCTGTGATACAGGCAAATAATTCCCGTTCGAAAGAGTCCGGGTGCCAAATTTTAAACTGATTTAGAGTCAGTGTTGCCCTATGGCCCGTGTCAACCTTTGCAGTATTTGACCTAAGGCAGGCAGAAATCCGTCTGCTCAGAAGCACGCGTTTCAGACAGAAAAATTAGACGCCAGATTATTCCTGATGAACGGACAAAACCTGCCATTGCTGCAAAGAGACAAAAATGAGGGTGCCTGCTGTAATATTAATAAGGCTGATGAGTTTGAAAGCAGTTGCTTGTCTTCAGTGCAAGGTGGTCAAGGTTTAAATTGGCTGACGGTGGGAAATGTGTGTATCGTTATTTGCTTCCTAGTAAACAGGACATCTTTGTTTAGAGGTTAGGCCAAGGAGGGGCTAGGAAATGGAAAGCAAAAAAGAAAAAAACACCCAAACCCGCAAACACAAAACACATTTTCTAGATTGATTAGCTCCATTCGTGTTTATTTAGGATACCAAAAGCCAAAGTGACCATGTCATTAGGAACCTCCCTGTTTGGTAATACGTTAACCACTCATGCTCCAGTTCATTGGTAGCCATTTTGTAAGAGGGTATTTAATTCCTAGCTTGTGTGTTTTTTTGTTTTTTTGTTTTTATTCAAAAGAAGGTGATGGTCTGCAAACAGTTGTTTGCATTTTTCTGATTGTACGAACTGCTCTCTGAAAGAAAGCATCGCTGCGATTGAGTTCAGTTTGTTCTTTTTAGAGAAGACGGAGTGGTTTATCTGCGTTTGTTGAGGACTGTGACTTGAAATATTCCCCCTGCCCCGGTCCTGTTGACTTCTGATACATAAGTAGTTTGGGGCTCTCTGAGGTACATTGGGAAACCTTTCAGGTGTGTAAGGTTAATTTTGTCATTGATGCTTGAGAATGCTTTGAACAGAAAGATGAATTTGCAGAGATTCCCCACGTATCCAGAAAACGGTAAATGGGATTTCTAATATTCCCTGCCATCCTGGAGTCCACGGTAAAACGCCCCTTGATCAATTATAATGGGACTGCAGCTTCACCCGTAGCTAAGACTTGTCAGTTTTGAATAATGCATTTGGACTTAAATGCACCGATTCATGTCTGGAATGCCTGCACTAAATATTTTGCGAAATATTCACGTTGCAAGAACATCTCCTCAGGGGGAACATTAATTTCTTAGCAATTTCCTTTCTCCGATTTTTGGAATAAACAGAGTGTACCATATATGTGGCTGATTATAATCTAACAAGTTATTGATATCAAAGGTCTGTGGAAGTTTCCTACGGCTCAAGCATCCTAGTTTCACCGTTCATCTTGCATGCAGTGGGGAGTGTGCATCTTCAGCCAAAGGCATGGGTAACCGTCCAAAATAAATTAATACATTAGTTCAGCTCCGTTTTCTTTGGACAAGATATTCTGGAATGACTCAAACGTTATAAATATGCAAGTAGTTCAACTTCAAGTATTCTGGGTTTTGGACAAGGTCTTCTTCATCATAGTTGTTTCCTAATGCAGCAGAAGGGAATGGTTGATTGGAGTGCATCCTTTCTTTCCTTTCCTTTTCTGTTTTTGTTTTAATCTGTGTTAGGACAGGACTCTTAGTTGATGTCTGACTTTGTGATTAAGTAATAATCAGTGGAGAAGAATTAGGCTGTGAACTCTGTAACTTTACTGAACGGTACGGCACAAACAGGAACTGAAGGTCAGAAGCCTGGAGGTATAGTGAGGTCATAACCTTTCTCAGAGGAGGCAGGCTTAACTGATGCTGCTTTTTTTTTTTTTTTTTTTT
>NW_017729029.1:13839598-13851673 GCF_001723915.1 Gavialis gangeticus | reverse complement strand
ATGCTGCTTTTTTTTTTTTTTTTTTTTTTCAAAAAGGGCACTTGATTGCATGAAGGAATGCAGTAACAGGATTTAAAGGAAACATACAGAACTAACAAGGATTAAGGCTAATCGTTTGCCATGATTCTCGGAGAAATGGCAGGATGTGGCTATGCATGAAATGATTTAGTTTTGTTGTAGGTAGCACGCCGTCAGGAGACGGAGTGCAGCATTTCAGAACAAAATAGCCGCATCTTGCATATTTCCCGTTTTGCTGTTCTGTCTCCCTAAAAAAAACAAAACCAACCAACAAAACTCTTGGAGCTTGTTAAGCAACATCTCTTTTTGGCAGAAAATGTTATTTAAATGCTGTACTTTGGGGCTAAGTCCACGCTATATGCTTTTGCTGACATAGCAAAGGGGAAAATATTTCATATAACCTTGGAAGCACCCTCTTGCTTCCAGGGAGGCACAATTCATACCACCAAGACTGGCATAGCTTACGTTGTTTTACAGTGACAGCACCTGTCCTTAGGAATATATGCTAGAATTAAATCATCTGAATCCAGTTCTGATTAAAGGGTCCTCTGCGGAGGTAGAGGGCTATATGTTTTAGCCACTTGAAATGGGGATGGGGAGCTGCTGTTTAGGAGTGTGCATCAGCTGTTATGATGCCTCTGTTGTGTTGCATAATCCTGTAGGGCTACAAGTGAGCTAAACCGGGGTCATTTTAACCCAGAACAGCAGTGATCTTTTACTACCTTTGCATCACTCACAGAAACTTGTAACCGTTCTGTTGTAGCAGTGTCTATTGATATTATTTTGACACCGATGCAGTTGTCCCATCTGTTCATATCCTATGACAGGTTCCTTATTTTTTTAAAATAAACCCAATATTGATTTGTTTTCTATTTACCTCTTTTACACCTTTGCAAAACAGGGCAAGAACACACAACTGTGTATACGCCAGCATCACAGTTTGTATGGGGAGGGATTTCCCAAGACAAGTTAGATACCAGGTGTCCCCCCTCTAACGAAGTTTGCAGTCCATGCCGTCTCTGCCTCTGTAACACTTCAGACTATAAATTTAATCTGAGGATGGATGCAGTGACCTGGAGAAAAAACAGTGAAACAGCCACCTTTTCTTGTACTTTCTTTCGCACAATGGGCCCATTTTGATCTATAAAATCCTTCAGAGTGGCCTGGCTTTCAGACAGCACCAAACAACCGTCTTTGAAAATGGGCTCCTCTTGAGGTTGAGCAAGGCAGGATTGAAGCACATGGAGTCACAAAATACTTCGGTAAAGGTAGATTTTGCTATGTAAAGCCATTAGATGCACAATGTGGTGCAGATGGAAGGAGGCTGATGATGGGGAGTGGTATGACAAGATGTAGAAGGTAAAAATGGATGATGCTAATAAATAAAATGAGTTTATTGGAAAGGCAAAGTAGTCCATGGGATTCATCCTGTGTAAGAATGGTTTGACGTACCAAGATTGTATGATCCAGTAGAAGAATAAGCAGGAGAGTAAGACATGTTTTGGCACCAGAAAGGCAAGTTGGATTGTTTTCCAGAGCTCCTTCAAGCCCTGTCCCCTCTGAAAGGAAGAGCGAGAAGTTCAGATGTGAACTGCAGCTAAGAAATTGTGGACACGTTGGAGAGAGTCCAGTGGAGGGCAGTGAAAATGGTTTGTGGGCGGGGGGACAGGACTGGTGAGGAGAAGCTGAGGGAACTGGGTTGATTTAGTTTGGAGAAGAGAAGACCAAGGGGGATTGAGTAGCAGCCTTCACCTCCCTGCAGAGGGGCTGCAAAGAGGATGGAGCTGAGTTGTTCTCAGTGGGGGCAGATGACAGGACAAGGAGCAATGGGCTCCAGCTGCAGCAAGGGAAGTTGAGGTTGGATATTAAGAAAAACTTTCTCGCTAGGAGGGTGGGGAAGCACCGGAACAAGTTACCCAGAGAGGTGGTGGCATCTCTGTCCTTGGAGGTTTTGAAGACCTGGGTAGACAAAGCCTTGGCTGAGATGATGTAGTTGGGGCTGGTTGTGCTTGGAGCAGGGGGTTGGACTAGATGTGACCTCCTGAGCTCCTTTCCACCCTCATTTTCTTATTGAGGGGCATGGTAGCTCAGTGCCAAAGGAAATGCAATAAAGAGACAAGACTCCACCCCCCCCAATAAATAAATAAATAAAAATCCGACATGCTGCATTTCTTAATTTTGTGAATGACCCAGATACGAAGGCCGGGTGAAAATCAGTGGACATGAAGTGGCATCCTGATGCAGCAAATGCAGACTCTTCCACAGGCTGAAACTTGGTAAATGCTGTAGGGTTGTTGGATCACAGCTCGTGTACTGATCCATTTTTTGTTTGCTGGTTGAAGACCGGTGAGGAGGAAGAGGTTTATTTTTGCTGGGGCCATCGGCCTTGTGTCCTTTGCAGAGGGGGCTAGGTTTTGGGGGGTTGATAGAGGCCTGACTGCACTGTTTGCTCAAGAACTCATAGCTTCCAGGTGACCAGGTGGCTGGCAAAGGGCCGCTTTCTAGTCTCTCCTGTGTTTTGGGAGGGCATTTGGGAGGGTCTCTTGGTGTCTCTGCTCTCCATAACCCTTCTCAGCCTGGCTTCAAACCTGACCATGTTACAGAAACCACGTTGGTTTCTTCTCTCAGCGATTGTCTCATGATGTGGTATGATTCCTATTAAATCAGTCAGCTGCCTCCGATACCGTTCAGATGAGGTGTTGCTGATATATTTGAGGCTATTGGCTACTGGCTTTTGTCCTGACCTTTGGGGTTTGTCCATCTCTGCTCCAAAATAGCCTAAATCTTTGCGGCCTTCAGGGGAGATCTCTGGAGGGGATGGGAGAGTCTGAAGTGCAAGGTATTGTCCTGATGGTGCGATTTGTTGTAATTGTGGCTGGATTTAAATATCCCAAGGCAGCTCTTTTTTTGGTAAACCAGAATAGTACAACCAGCCTGGCCAAACTACGGGGTTGAAATATTTCTGATCATTGCGGTGTTTCACCCTGTCTAAAGGATGTTTTAGAAATAAAACCATAGGGATGATGACCTGCGGTTGGGGGGCACCGGTGAGGTGCTTTCACAGCGAAGCGTGGGACGGGAAGGCTTGTTGGTAGGAGGAAATGGACAAGAAAAAGGTGAACCATTCTGAAACTCAGACGCATCCTGATTTAATGACTCTATTTTCAAGTTGCAGAGTGGAAAGTAAATCCTGGTTTAGTAAGAGAAGTACCGCAGGCCATTTGCTGCTGAAGATGCTCTGTAAGACTGTAATCAGAATTGATCCATCCATATGATGAGGATGTAGGCTGCTAAGAGTTTGGTACTGGGGGAAATAAAATTTGATCCACATTCTCTGCTTATTTAGAGATTAAAGATGGATTTATCTTGTCTTGTCAGGGCATGCTGCTAATTGCAATGATCTACTTTCCATGAGACCAGACTTATAAATCTGTCCGGGCAGCTGTTGACGCACAATATTTGGATTCTTCAGGGTTTGTAAAGCACTTCCAGGCAGCAGAGCATGTTGCGCTGTCTCCCTTTCTGCATCGTCTTTGGTCCAAAAGAGAAGCTTTCCCCAGCATTAGCATCTGTGAGCTTGTTCCTCAAGACCTCTCACAACTGAACATTAAGTACGGGGAATTTATCTGCCCCTTTAGAGCAATGAGCCTCATGCAAAAATCCTTTGTTTAATCCAATTAAAAATGTAAGCGCCTATAACTGGTCAGGGTTGTGCAGTATCCATTAGCGCACGTGTGTGTTGCTTCTGCACACATCTGTATTTAGGAGTGCGCTGAAGTCCAATAATAATGTCAATTTAATGGGAGAGGTAAATGAATATGATCATGAAAATGGCACCTTTTTAAATTGCCAGTGTTAGTCTTTCTATAATTAATTTTTCTTTTGGTTCAGCTCTTTTCACATACTTGTTGCATATATAGATTAGATTTGCAGTCATGGTCTGTACTTGCCATCTATTTTGGGGCTAGTTAATAGAGTTTTAATCTCGGTGGAAGTTAATTACCTTTTCTTCTTCCTGCTGGATCTCTTGCATTCCAGCTTGCAGAGTAGATTTGTTTTCTTGTGCTAGGTCCAGTATATTTTATTTTTAAGCTGAAAACAGGAAATTGTGGCTGAATTTTTGTGAGCTTTACTTCTTATTTAAGAAGTGAAAGCCTCTGCCAGTCTGTTTTTGCTTTTGCTTGGGGCATTCATTGCACCCAATTTAAAAGCCATTTGTTAGTGCATCTAACACAAGGATATGCCAGCTTCATTATCTGACATAGTTTGTTGCCAGCTTGGGCTTGACTGGAGAAAAATGGCTGTTTCATTGGGCCTCGTATCCAGATGTACATCCGGCAAGTGGGTAGAGTAACATATGGGCATTCTCCGTACGTATGTTTGTACGTGTGTCCAGTTCCTTAATGCTTCTGTTGAAGTTGACTGGTGACTGTTTTTGAGCTCTCAGCATTTATGCAGCTGTGTAGATCTTCAGCTAGAAAAAATATTTACTGGGGAGAGGGCCTCCATAAAAGCACTGATTGCAAAGTATACTTTATACCCATTAAATGTATGACTTGCATGACCCTAGAGCAGGTTTGAGACTGGTAGAAGGTATTGCCCAGATCTACTTTGACCTCTTTGGAGCTTAACATTTCAATAGGTGTTTAGTTTTCTGGCAGGCCAGTGAATGCAATGAGCTCTGAATGGGCTGAACTGGAGAAGAGCATGGGAGCACAATTCAGATTGGCAATCCAAACCTGCATGAACACTTGCATCAAGTGTGTTTAAAAAAAACCAAAAACCAAAAATTGGATGCATGATTGGCAGAGGTGGCTTCCTGTTTCTCCCGCTCAGATCTTGCGTGAATGTTTTCTTACTATATTCGAGAAAATAAGGCATGTCAGTTGTAGGCAATTCCCAAGACGATGGAAGCAAGGAGGTTGAAATTGTGCTGCACAGAGATTGGCCAAATGTGTTTTGTGACTTCAAAATTTGCTTTTTGACCAAAAATGAGAATTTTTACATGGCAGTTTTTTTGTTTGGGGTTGGAATAGTCTTCCTCACCCTCCTCCCCAAATCATTATGTTTTGAAAAAAGTTATTTCCTTTGCTGAATATGCAACAGCTTTTGTGAAAATTTGGGACAAACAATACTTCCGCTCCAAAAAAAAAAAAAAAGGAAAAAATAAATCTGGCATTTTTTCAACCAGCTCTGTTCTTCTGATTGTCCTTTTTTTCCCTCTTCTCTCCACCAACATCTGTCTTCCTTCCCTTCCACTTTGTGCATGGGTCTTGGGGTCTCCTGAACTTCTTGGACACCAGGTCTCTTTCAAGTCCTGCAGCCAAATCGGCACAAATGTCTGATGCGAAGGAGTCTGCCTTGACAGACTTCCCTCGGCTCTTGGGCATTCCTGAGACATTCCTTCACGTGCTCGCCCAGATTTTCTGTCCAAGAATGTTTTCCTTTGGTTTTCAAACGCAGCTTTTGCTAGTGACTAATGGGTGGGTGGGGAGGTTTCTGTCACCCTGAATAACCCTCAATGTGTAATTCTTGTTGTGAACTCTGTGTGCATCTCCCCCCCCATCTCCCATATGCGAGATGAGTGAAAAGCAGCATATAATTTTCACTGTAAATTATCTGTTCTTCGACACATCCCTGCTTAGACTTGTATCCACCGATAGGCATGAACCGGTTTTCACAGTCTTTTGGATTCAACTACATTTCGTGAGTTCTCACTTGACAGTTCAAAGGTTGATTCTTTTTTCCTTTTCTGTAACTTTTGCCAAAAGTTTATCCTAGTCTGATCTCTCCATAACCAGATTGAGGGAGGCTGCTTTAGTTACCCAGGGCCTGACTGCTTCAATGTCAAGGCTACATAAGGGGTGATTGATAGGAGCAGGGGGCTCTTCTCAAAGTGCTAACAACTTAGTTTTTGCGCTATCTCTCTTTCTCTTCCTTTGTTTTATTTGCACATGTAAGTCTGCTCAGTGTCTCTCTGGCTTTTGATGTTATCAAAAATGAATTCTCTTTGCCTCTCTGGCTTGTGTTTGGTGGTCCCCTAATTGAATCCATCTCTTGTTTGTTGATAAAAGGGAGCACGCGATGTAACGTCTTTTTTCAAAGCTAATAGACTTTACATATTTAGGCTGCCCTGTTAAAGAAATGCTTGGTTGTATCACACAAGTACAATGATGATCATATTTTTCCTGAGATAAATAGCTGGTAGTTGTGCAAGGTCTTTTAAAAACTGGCTAAGAGTAATGAGATCTCTCTCTCTCCCTCTCCCCCTCTCCGCTTTTGCTTAGGATTTAATTTATAGTTTCATAAGGAAACTGTACAGTCTCAGTATAGAATAAAGTGTAGGGGATTAGATTGAGACTCGCATACGTGGAGTCAAACAACTTTTAAAAATAGGCTTCATTTTTCATTCTTACCGTCAGACTTCCTTGGGAGATGTAAGTTCTTACTGCCTTAGAGCAGGGGTCAGAGATCTGGCCCGCAACGCCTCACTGCGGTGCTGTCCGTGGGACTTGGACTAGACCCACACACTGCTCATGGCCCGTGGGGCTGGATCCAGCATGCATGCAGTATGGGCCACACGGAGCAGGTTGGGGTGCTCATGGCACCTGCCATGGACTAGCCCCACACACTGCCTCTCACATTGCCATGAACTTAAATAGAAAAATAAATGAGCACACTGCCACACCAAAATACCCCCGGAGATGAGGCTACCCAGGGCATCCAGGGCATCTTCAACAGGAGCTTTGCTGTTGCTTTGCAATGGGAGGCATTGGGATGCAATGCTGGTGGGCAGTAGGATAAAGCCCAGATGTAAGGAAGAAGAGACAGTTGTTCTCTTCAGCCAAAGGGAGGATTCACTCATGTGGGACATAAGCCTCCTTCATTTGAGTTTCCTGAAGATGCCGGGACTGCTGCTATTAGGAGCATGGTAGTGTTAGGGTTAGGGGTGCATGCTGGGCTCGGTAGGTTGTAGCAATGATGGAAGCTGTAGGCAAGGAAGCCAGTTTTGGTGCCGATAACAGTTGGCGGTGTTGCGGGGAATGGTGTTTTGGACTGCCATTGTTTCAGATGGATAAGTCGAGTTCCAGAAATCAGGTCAAACCTCTCTCTGTGACCTGGGGATCGATGCTGGGAAGGTTACTCTACTGGCCTTCGTTCACGTCAGTGCAGGGCAATGAGCTGAGTCCTGGGGTTAGAAAATAAGTGTTGCAATGGGAAGTTGGGCTAGACTGTGTAGAAGGACTTTCTCTTTGCCCAAAGTTGCTCTTGCCAGGACAGAATGAAGGTTTCTAATGTGCATTTGGCTTAGTGTACACATGGATATAAATCTCTTGTTCTTCCCAGTCTCCAACCCTCACGGCAGTAAATCCACGAACCCAAAGCTGTCAACAAAGCAAAACGGAAAAATATAAGCCAGGCAAACCTTGGCTGTATAGGATATTTTAAGAAACTGTAGGTATGCTCTATGGAAATAATTAGGATTACTTGTGCTAGGGGAGATATGTCGTTGGAGCATTGTAGGCTGAGTAGTTCTCCAGGACCGCAAGATAAATTACCAGCTGAGTTAACAGATGCAGTAAAGCATGACCGAACATAGTTCGCTGTTGTTAGACATAGGTGAAACGGTTTGTGTTCGGGTATCAAATGGTATATTTTAACAGCCTGGCACATTTGCAACAATTCGTTCAATATTGTTGCCCTTCTCCAGGCGTCTGGGGAAATTTCACATGCTGTCAGGGTAGTCGCTGAGCAGAGGTGAAATGCCTACTGATTAAAAATCAAAGCAGCTTTCACATTGAAAAAAAGCAAAGAACTGGAAGAAACTGTGTTAATGGGGTGGGATGTTATATAAACTGCAGGCTTTTCCTTGTTTAAACAAAGAAGGAAAACCCAGTAATGTAACAGCCTACACAGTGAACTCCTTGAACTAGCTGTGCATGCTCAGAAACTCAACAAGTGTTGGACAGTGAGGAAAGGGGAAAGTGTCGGGGTGTCTGCTGATGAGCCTGATCTAACACCTATCACGGCGGAGCCTGAGCCAACTCTTTAGCTGGTGTGAGCTGGCATGACTACATTGACTTGTTGGAGCTTCAGTGATTAATGCTGGCTCTGAGCATAGCAGTAGATCCTCTTGTGCAGCCTACACCCATTGCTGTGTATTCAGCATTGCCTTGTTATGCATCTCCGGTAGCCTCTCTGGAATTGGGGCGTTTCAAATGCACTGAAAAATCAGGTAGAAAAGAGAGAACCATGATCAGCTACTAAGCTGCAGATTTGTCTCTAGCTACCCTTGGGGACCCAAAGTTTTCTGAACTACTGAGGACATCAGTAATGTTGGGTGTTGGATGTACCAAAACACCGGGAGTGCCACTGGCATAGCCCCGGGAGGCAGGGCAGCCGGGGAACACCTGTACCCATAGGTGTGAAAGTGGATGGTGGTGCACAAAGAGTGGCTTATCCCCGAAGGCACGGGAAGACAGAGGGACGAGGGGGCAGGGGAAGGAAAGACTAAAAGCAGAGGAGAAGGAAGCCGGAGCAGCGTGCTTGTCTGCTCGATCGCTGGTCTCTCTCTCCAGTCTGGTGGCCTGTTCCAGCTTGCACTGCCATTCTGCTGAGCGAGTTGATTCACGTGCTATGCAAAAGCAGTTAGGTTTTGGCGTCTGTAGACTGTTTGGGAATTGCTTCAGATGGGTTCCAGGGAGAAGTGGGGTTTGTATCTCTTCCTTGCTCCAAATGCTGGCTAAGGGCGGGTCTAGGCCGTTTTTGCCAATTGTTTGTTCCTAAGCCAGTTGGTCTGTGCACATAAGCAGAGGCACTGGGAGAAGCAGAGGCCTAGGCTCCATTTCAGCAACTTTTTTAAACATCAGCCTCCCGTTAAGCTTGAAAATAGTCCTCTTAAGCTCAGTCACTTAGTGAAGGGCATGCTGATGTGCCTTGCTGAGTTTGGCCTCACAGAGCAACAAGGCTAAGCATGAACCATTGCACAAGATGTACTTGGAGATGTATCTTTTGAAACCTTTTCTCCTTCTGGATGTATTTATTAGAGCAGTAAACTTTCCTCTGGATGAAAAGGAAGATTTTGTAAATATTTGTCCAAGGAATTCAACACGGTTACTCAAGAACAGAACCTGTAAACCTTAGTGGATTAGTAGACATGGCCTTTAAACTTGGAAACTTTGCAGATCCTTTCTAAAACATGGCTCTGGGAGGCAGGGGGAGGACAAGACTTTGTGCACTGGAGATGCTGCTTCGCATATGTCCAGATGGTAAAAATACCAAGTACATTTGAGGCCGGAGTCAAATGACAAATCATATCCCAAATATGATTGGGACAAGTGGACTCTTGGGTTGCCAGCGGTGGTACCTTCAGTCCTCCCCAGCCTAGGGCAGCAGGCTCCCAAACTCTGCTCTGGTCAGTACAGTCCAATATTGCAACAAGTCTGGGTGCTGTTTTAGCTTGTTTTGTTTAAAACATGGTGATTCACAGGAAATTTTTGTGGGTTAGCAGCTGCAAAATGTTCAGGAGCAGTTGCTCTAAGGAGCTGGATTTAGTTATTCTTCCAGTAAATGCAGGCAGAGAGTGTGCTCAGCACCTCCAGGTGATGGTGGAAAAGGCTACATTGATGCTTATGAGGATAATTAGGTTTGATTCAGTTTATTTGCTTCTGTTTTCTTCTTCTCTGAAACAACAGAGACTTTTTGCCCACTGGCTCACGTAAGACTCAGCCTGTATCAGTGGGCTTTATACTGCCTTTTTTACGTCTTCTGTTTCTTGGCGCACGAACATTTCAATGGGGAGCTTTTTTCCCAATTAAAACGAACGAAAGCCCCACAGCAGCGCTGTGTTGAAGTAACAGCGAAGTGTAGCGTAAAGACCGACAGGAAAGGGTAAATCAAATGGTTAAGCTCTAAATTCATGTTGCAAGTAACATTTTGATTTCAAATACCCAGACGCACATACAGGGTAGCTTCAGAGGCTGCTGTGAACTCGTGGTGTTCCCAAGAGCAGGAGCTTTACTTTAACCATTTTAATGTCAAGTGGATTTTTTTTCCCCACGTCTAAAATATAGACCAAGATATTTCTTTAGTGCCTTTCATTGGGAAAATCTGAAAGGAACATAAACAGCAATTGAACTTCACAGCTCTGTTCTTCAGCGCAGGGACAGTCTTTGCTTTGTGCATATATAGCGGGCAGGACCTGGGTCCTGCAAATAGCCACAGTTTACTAGGCAAAGAGAAGCGATGGCTGAAAACCAAGTGTTTGCTAAATGTTGAGGACTTTTAACGTGTGAAGTCAGGGGAAAACTGCAGGTGCTCAGTGCTCTGTAGAGATGTAGGGCTGGCAGGGACTGCAGGAAGTCATAGTCCAGCCCCCTGCTCAAGGCAGGCATCTCCATCCCTGGGCATTTCCAGGGGAACCATCCCTGTGTGAACCATCCCAAATCTAACCCAAAAGATTGCAAGCTGGGCCCCCGGACCTTGCATAGGTTCAGAGTCAGTGGGTGACTGGCTTTACTGACTTTGCTCCGGGTCCCCTTGTGAGCTGATGCGATGGACCTGAAATTTTGCTTTTATCCAATCTCATCAACAGGCATGAGAAGAGTTGGGCGAGTTTGGGGTCCCCCCCCACCTTTAACGGTGATGCCAGTGTTTTCTGTCATTGTTACATTTTCTTCAAGCAGCATGCCAATTATCACTGACGAGTGGAGGGCTAATGTTCTGCGATGATTAGACACAAGTCTAGTGTGAAATTGGATTAGCGTCCGGCCTTGCTGTCCAGGGTTCTTTTTATAGTTGATTTAGAGGAAGTCATAAAACTTTTTAAAGATGATACAAGCTGATGTGGGTTACAGGAAGGAGACAGACAGTATTACGAGTCTGAGCTACTGGCAACACTTATCTGTCCTGGAACAGCTTTTCACCCCTGAGTATTTCACCAGCCTAATTTATGAGAGGACCACGGCTCCACGTGGCATCGGGGCCAGTGATAGCATGTATCCCACTCTGAATGGCCTTGGAAACTGAATGTTGAATTGCAGTGAAAGGATGGATTGCCCACAGTTGCGTTTATTAAAGAAATAATGAGCCTAATTAGTGACTCCCTGAAAAGTCTTCTGGCCTTGCAACTTTATACTGGAATATATAATTTCCATATCGTATCACATCGCATTGCATTGTATCATATATTGTGTATCATATCATGTATCGTATTGTAGATCATATCATATTTCGTATCATATGATATATCTCGTATCATATCTCATATCACATAGTTTTCATAGAATAGAATATGAATATACCGTATAAACATGGTGTGTTCATGAAAAACATGATCTCTGGGCAGGCTTCTCGGTAATCAAGAAACAAAACACCAGACTGGAAATTAAAGGCAGGATAACGGGATGACAGGTTAGGCTATAAATCCAGAGACATTGTGGAGAGGTGATGAAAGTATGTGGGTGAAGGGAGCTGTTTTTGGGATAGCTGGCTCCTCCCCTGCGCTTTCGATCCCATGTTAATTGAGTTGAAGAAACACAAGTTTTCCAACTGGCAGCAGAAATCTCAGTAGTTTAAGGGACGTTTGTCTCCTCCTGATGTTACCCGTCCTGCATTTCCATTGCTCTTGACAGCATGGGCTTGTGAGTTTTCTATTTTGAGCTCGATCTCGCGGATGTATGGATAGGCAACGTCTGGTAAACCTAGTACCATGAATGTACATGTTTCAAAGAGGCATGCTCCTCCTTTTTGCTAGGCATCTTAGCAGCAAGCCTTTGCGGTCCCTCCTATTAGGCAACTGTGCAGGTACCTGCAGGATCCTATGGAAAATACGTATTGAAAGCCCCTGTGTGAGCTGCTTCACTGCAAACGTGCAGTTAATATCCTCCCTTTTGTGTTATCTCACTTCTTCGTCTCCAACTGTTGTAGCAACTTAATTAAGTGCCCAAAGTGCTTATTGGAACATGTTTTATTGAATTGCGTGCTAAGCCTGCTTTGAATGGAAGCCACTGCTGGGCTAGGCGAACCCAGAGCAGTGCATGTTGGTAAGTTTAAAAA
>NW_017729029.1:13826464-13834598 GCF_001723915.1 Gavialis gangeticus | reverse complement strand
AGTAAACTTCATCTTGCATTGACTGACAAAAGCAGAATAACCAATGAAACCATGGTTAGGCTAAACTTATATACGCATCATGAACTGACAAAAAAAAAAGGAAAAAGGCCAAGAAGTATTAATGTAAAAGTGAACAGAAGATCAAGTGTTCTCTTGCACAGATGTGGTTTGGGCTTTAACCAGAATGAATGACAGCAGAACATGCCTCCATCCATTGTGACAGCACTGAATAACCACCATTAATGGAGCCTCAAAAACCGTGAGGTGCATAGCGTGGGTCCATTTATTTTCTGGTAGTAGATTTAGACATTGCTGTGGTTTGGGCTTTTTTCCTTCCCAGAAGGAACCGCCGTAGTTTTCCCCGCTTTGAGGTATTCCTTGTATGCAGTGCTGCCTCCTTCCCAATTTGTGCTCCGCTGGCCGATGTCCTCTTCCCCAAGCATCCTGCCTCCGTTCCCTCATGTGAAGCCGTCCTAGCCCACTTGAACCCCAAGCCTTTTTCTTTAGCAAAACATTCATTTTTGGGAGTTGCACAAGACACCAAGAGGTGTTTTTTGTTTGTTTGTTGTTTTTTTTTAAAGATAGGGATAGTGAACGTAGCACAACTGGGAACCCGGTGCGCTGTCAGGTGATTCTGTGCTTTGTTTGGATGGGCTTCGTTCGCCACCCCTCCTTTCCTTCCCTGCAAATTCATTTGAAACCTGCCCCACAGACGAACGCTGAGCCAGAAGTAATTCCCAGAAGTAACTTTACTAGCTAATTTTTTTTATTTTATTTTTTTTAAAGCCCCGCGTAAGAAATGAAATTCCTCCAAAACATGTTAGTTCAGAGCACGGTTGGCAGGAGAGGCAGGAAGTGGGAATGTGAAAATTTATTTTCATTTGGAACATGGAGGCGCTAAAGATAGATACTTTCAGTGTTACACCAGTGGCTCAAAATATCTTTTAGGATTCTCATTTGCCACTTCCCCTCTGGCAGAAAATTTAATATTAGGAAAAGCAGCCCACAGTCCATAAGTATCAGTTCTGTAACACTGAGTAATAGGCTGCATCCTCCGCTGTATTAGCACTTAATTTTGGGAGCTCCCAGGCTCCAAACAGAACGGATACCAGGTCATAAGCCAAGACCGCATAGCGGTGACATGATGGAGAAATATCTCCCCAAATTAGACCTCCGGTCATTTTATTTCTGAATGTCTGCGTTTTGTTTCAGAGCATGGTTTGCTAACGGTCAATGGAATAAAAAAATTCAAAACTATATAAAGTCTACCAAAGGAATTCTCTTTGCTATGGGTGTTGCACATGTGTTCTTGAAACACCATTTGCACATCAAAGGCAAAAAGGATCGTGGAAAAAATTGTTTCTACTTTGTGCCATCAGAATATTATTATTTCCCATACGATATTTAGAAATGCAAAACAGCATAAGGTAGTGGAAAAGGATGTTGTAAAATAGGTAATGTAGTTTCCTAATGGAAATGCATCTGAATTCATGTTGGGAATGGCAAAAAAAAGAAAATCAGCTACTTAATTATTTTTTTGTGAAAGATACTCACATTTCTACCTTCAAACATATTGATAAAAATGTGGAAGCTGTTAGTAAAATTTTTCTTCTTTTCATTTAATTCAGGGAACAGACTTCTGATAGTATTACCAGTAACATTGTTGGGGGGGGGGGAATCTAAAACATTGTGAAAATGTAATGAAGACCAGGTGAGATGCTTTGAAATAAAACTGCTTTTGTAATTTAGGAGATTTTCACAAAACTAGGTTTGCTAGTTTCTGGCTGTGTCCTAACAGCGATGTTAATCCATGGTCATGGACTGGGACTTCGTGGCTGTAGGTGCTGGACCAACTTAGAAGAAAGGTGACAACTGATGAGCTGTTTTATTGTCTGCTGCCAGATCTTTCATCCAAACCCTACTTTGCCCATCAGTAAGACTGATTTACGTTGGGGTGTCCAAACACGTTTCTTACTGTGGCATGTATGCAGCCTTTATACAACTGTTGTAAGCTGCTAATTGACCTGAACAGCTCCTATTTTCCTATTAAGCTCTACCTACTTTACTCCCATCTTGCAAACTTGCCAAAGGCTTGAGACAAAGGTGTACCCTGTTCTGAAACTGTGCTTCTAAGTCATGGGAGGGGAGGCTGGAAAGCAGGTCCATCTCTAAGCATTGACCTTGGCTGAATGAGAGAAGTCGTCTTCTTCGGCAGTCCCTCGCAGCCAAGGATGATTGTCTTCCATGAATATGGGTCCAAAGATGGCTGACGTGACTGATATGGGATCGACAGGTCCTCTATTTGGGGTGGTCTTGATGCAGATGTAGAACCCTTCCGATCCCAGTATGTGGAGCATATAGCTGAAAATGATAAAACAGGTAGATAGGGCTGTTGTTGTTATATAGCTCAGTGTTGCAACTTCTTTTCCCACCCCGCTTTTTTTTTATGAACACAACTATGTCACCACATTGAAAACATATAAAGAACAATAAAGTGAAAAAGTATTTTGGGGTACAAGTTGTGATTACCTACATACAAGTTTCAATGACTTCTCTCAAAGTCACTGGCCATTAGATTTTGCTCAGAAGAGGGAAAGGACTATGTCTCACGCTACCTCTTGATTTTTGGATATACTTATATTCCACGTTACAATATAACTTGTCCTTCATAGTCCTCTTTTGTTAGGTAGTTGTAGCATGGCAATCAGGTGGCATACATGTCTACATACTTTGTTTTTAGCTAAGTGGATTGCTTTTCCACAGTGAATATATTCCATTCTATCCATTCTCCCTTGTTAGGTGGTGTTGCCCATTTCCATGCTTTGGTAATCCCATGGATGCAGCTGAGATGAGGTGGATGCACAGGGATCTGTAGTAATCTGTGATTGGAAGCTTGGAAAATATCCTGAGAAGGAAAAATTTGGGTGAAACACAGGACCTACAAGCCAGTTGCTGTGCAAATATTTTTCCTTACAGATATCTAGAAGCAGTGTATAACGGGGCAGTTCTACCACATATATATGAAGATGCCTTATGGCATTTAGCTCTTCCAACATAGCTCAGAGTTGGCTGTAGATGCTTCATAAAGTCCAGATGTAGTGAGATATGTTCAGCAGCATCATTTCATAGAAATTTGACCAGAGTCTCTCTTGTTGCCAAGGAGAAGGTGGTGGCATATGGGCACGGGTCCATTATTCTGATCTCTGCTTCTGAGTGCCTACGTCTGTCGGTGGTCATTCTTCTTTTCTCTGTTTTGAATGAAATGTTAATCATTAAAGGTGCCTGGCATCCATTCAAATGGGGTAAGTCGTATACACTAGTGGTTAAAAATGCTGGGCCAAGCTGGAGAAACAATTCCCGAGTCAGGTTGGGGAGGATTTTTTGTTTCCAGAACACCACGTTTTAGCAGCATTGCCTCCGGCACTGACAAGACCCCAGGCTTTCCATAATTGGAGAGCATCAGACAGTATTGTGCAACAGATGATTTGCTGCAGAATTGCCTGTTGACCGAAGGCTCCTGAACTGCCAAAGAAAACAAACAAACCAAGCCCGTTGTGCACCAGAAGAGTAGATTTAGGAAAAGAGATTATTGAGGATGATATTTATTTATAAAGACATTTCATGACTGTCGGAAGGACACGCATTAAGGCATTTAGTCTGGCTACAAAGCTGACCTAAATTGTACACCTAGTTCCAGAGTTAGGCAAATTATAGCATTGTTACGGGATTGTAGCTGGCTACGGGAATACAGGATGGAGAGTGGCATACTTCATCCTGCACACAGCACACACCTTTTTAAAATGTTTTTTATTTATTTACTTATTTATTTGGCTGCGTAACAGATGTAGATGCTTTTTTCTATCAACAGATAGGGAACCAATCAGTGGTTCGCAACCAGGTGCCTCCAGGTCTTTTGCAGGGTACCCTGAGCCATGAGAAAATAAATGAGGAGTTAGGAGATAAACATATACGTGCAGGCTCCAGCTTGTCTCTGCCTGGATGAGCCTCCATTCCCCATGCTCAGCCTCTCTTCCAGGAAATAAGCACAAAATACATTAATTAGTTTTTGAAATAGGGTACCACTGAATTCATGCAAGGTATGGAAGGGTGCCTTGAGTCCAAAAAAGTTGAGAACTTCTGGCAAAAACCATACAGCGCATATTTAAAGTGGCCATGGTCTCCTGTAGAGTTAGGAAGTCATACAGGACATCTGTACACATGTTTGCACCTCATGCCACATGTTTGTACATGTTTGCGGCACACGCATTTGTATAAAGGGCAAATTGCACGTTGGCGCTGAGCAAATGGTGCTGCACGCTTTTGAAGTAAAATGCATCGAAGGTGTTTTAGTTCACAAGGGCACCCCCTCTATTTTCTGCTCACGTTTTGCCACATACGCAACTGCACCCGACGCAATGCAGTACGTGCATGTCGGCTTGTGTGCAGAGAAGACTCGATTAATCAGGCTAGAGTGGAAGTGCTACAGGCTTACCGATCAATCGAGCATGCTCCAATGCACTGGCTCTCTGGGGCATCCCAGCATGAAAATGTAGGTGTATAAATGCCCGCAGAGGTATTGCAATGCTTGAGTTGAAGACTGCTCTGAACTTGTGTGGGAATCTTGACCAGTGTGTTTTTGCTGCCAACCTGCTCCGGCTTTCCGGTCACTGGGTGATGCTAGAAAGTTGTTGTCTTCTCCATCTTCTTCCTTAGACCACAAGTTAGGGGGTAGTGCTTTTGAAACGCCCCCAGAACTGTAAAACTGATAGCGGCGTTATCATTCAGCTGCAGCTTCTATGTCCTAAAACTCCTAGCTGATTTGCAATCCTGATAGTTGATTGCATATGCCATCTTTCCCACATCTCGGTACTCCTAGCTGGTGCATCCCCGGGGCCACACATCCTGTTGCCTCAGCCCCTTCCTGCAAGTTCATATGACACCAGGGCAGCACATTTAGGAGCCAGATTGACAGCTCTCAACATGAAGAGCTCTCAAATCGTGAGGCCACAAAGAAATTGTCCACAAACGTGGGTAAAAGGGTAGGGGGCAATCTGATAAGGCATCAGGATGTTTAAAAATCAAAACACGCAGGGCCAAATTCTGTCCGTGCATCTGCTCGAAAGTCTGGAGTAACTCGACTGAAGCGTAATTGAGACCAGAGTTCGGCCGTCGCTTGACGATCGAAGCTCACAACTCGCTGGTCACTTGGGAAAACATCTGGCCATCTTAGGCAGTCTCTGAAGGTCTGCTGACCTTTTAAACTGCTTCCTTATTGGAAGCAATAATGTTTTAAGTAGTCAAGGCATTCTTTGCCTGTAATTTAAAAATTGTGTGTTGGCCATTTCAATTACAGCAAAAAACCCAACCGCATGAGCCCGTGAGAAGGGCGACTGTCAGATGCTGCAATATGTTTGTAGCTACTGCACCACCGAAGAGGTGGGTATCGATTGTGTTTTGTTATTGAATTAGTTCTGGATGAACAAAATAACCAATCTCTTCTACTTTGTAAAATGAAATTAAGCCATATCAGATTGTTTTATAGTTCCTGTGACTCGCCGACCCTTGAGCCGTTTCCCGAGTAGCCTGGCGCAGAATTGTCATTTAAGGCAGGAGGCAAATCTCTGTGTGGATTCCCTATAACAAGTGCAGGACTTTGCTCAGGCTGGTCATTGCAAACTTGGGAAAATCAAGAGCTGGAAAATGTAACGGGCTGGGCTAAGCATTACTCCAGATCACGATGGGTTTTAATACCCTGGCGGTGTTCATTCTGGGGGTATGTTTCCTGTGCAAGGCATACGTGTATGTGTATTTATATGCTTACAGAAAGTACCTCTTGGTCACAAGAAGGCGTGACCAGTCCTGTTAAGCCTTTTAAGTGAATGAATGGAGAGTAATTAAAATCCACATAAAAAACCCCTTGCTTTTATATAAAATATAGTAATATATACAGGCCACTTAGCCAGCCCTTTGTTGCAAGTGGCATTGTTTATAATGAATAGCTAGCTATTTGAAGAGTTTATTTACTGAATAAATAAAACTCGAGGACGTATATTTAGCATACTGAGAGAGAGACAGAGCGAGGGTGTTCATGTGGGTACTGCTGTATTTCCCCGGTGATTCGACCTTTCCTGTGTACGAATCCTGCACTCTTCATTGAGGTAAAATCCCGTTGATCTGGGGAGTTGGGCTCAGGTAATGGAGTTCAGGGTTGGCGCGTGCGCCTGCATCAGCAACATTTATTTTCTTGGCTTCGGCACGTTCTTGGATGTCGAACTGAATGATTCATTCTTGATCTTTCATTCTTGATCTTTCAGGTGACCATTTGAAAGTATGTTCGCAAGGCTACACCTGCTGCTCTGAAGAAATGGAAGAGAAGTACAGCCAGCAGAGTAAACAGGACTTCAGAAATGCGGTTGTGGAGCTCAGCAATCACTTGCAAGCTATGTTTAACTCCCGATACAAAAAGTTTGATGGTAAGTGCTGGAGTCTTGCCTTTCCTCTCTGATGCAGACGCAGTGAAATCATCCCCCTATTTCCTTTTGTCGACAGACGACTTGCACTGTGTCTTTCTCTGTTTGCTGGGAAGGTTTGTGACTCTCGACTTGTGGCGGTGAGGTTAGAGCATTGCTTGTTTTGCAATCCAGCCTGATAGAAAGAATTGCTGATTATGGTTGTTGGTTTCCCCATAGGGGATACATCTTTCTATCTGATTAATCCACTCTGCCATAAATACACTGACTGCAGTTAACTTGGTTTCCGCAGAGCGTGTAGTTGTAGCGTGCTTGTCTTGCAGTGTTGATCTCCACGAATGCTTCCACTTTCCCAGCATGCCAGGAACTAGATGGATTTATTCCCCGTTGAACTTCAGCATTGCTTCAGCTTTGTTTAACTTCAGCATATGCAGCGCCCTTATTATATCAGGGGCCTGGGTTCAAGTGAGACATGTCTAGTCTCTGCCTAATTTCTGTCTCTGAAACTATTGCCAAAGTGGGCATGTCTTGGTGACTGATAAGTGGGAGATGTAATTTCTTCTTTCGTCCACCTGAAGTCTGCTGCAGTTTCCCTTCAGGTTGACTTTTCTAGGGGTAGATCCAGCTCCTAGGGAATAATAGAAAGACAACCCTCATGTACAGCGTACCACATGAAAGAGACACCTGAAAACTTGTACACCAGTGCCCTCTCATCCCCAGCCCCGTCTCACCCGGGCCAGTCAGTGTTACTTCCATTGCATGTTGCCATCCAGTAGTTATATTGATCAAATCATTTATGAAAAAAAGCCCAGCTGTCCTCAAGTGGGGGGGAATTTACTGCTTTTCAAGAGTTAATCCGTGGGTGAGTCTCCTGAATTGGGCTATGCAGGTGACTTCTGCTCTTGTAGCATCGTGCCAAGATCATTAGGACAAGGATTTCCTGGGAGAGCCTTGGGTTGGGAAGCTCCATTATAACTAGCTCTGTCTGAAACAGATGTGAGCTCATGTGTGCATCCCTCTACAAGCTCTGATACCCTCTGAGCATATAAGGGGAGGGAGCTGGCTCTCAGCTACTTACATACATCTTCTGTTGCCTGTTTTGGAAATATGAGGTGGGGCCCATTTCATGCAAAAAAATAATTTTGAAATCAGTTGGATGGATACAGAGCTCTGAGCTTTCACAGTGTCACATCCGGTTTTGTCCCACCTTTTATTTTTGTGGTCTCAGTTGCTGGCTCCATAGTACTGCAAAGTTCCTCTGAACTTTTTTTTGTTCAAGCAGTGGTGCAGCTTGCATGGATTTTTCTATGGATGCTGGCTGTAGCTTAAAAAGGGCATGATTTTGAAGGCCTGTAAGGAGGAGCCCATATGTTAAACTTCGTGTCTGGGAGTCTCTGTGCATGCATTTTAGTCCTTAAGGGCAGCGATAATGTGCCTTGTAGTTGTGTGACAGAGCTGTTTGTTATCATTTGGACAAGCATCTGCATGGGAAGGTTTGGATGGGAACAGTCCTGCCTTGAGTAAGGGACTGAACTAGGTGACCTCCCAAGGTCCCTGCCAGTCCTATTTTCCTATGAGCTTTCTTTCAAAATACACCAGAACTGGGGTAAATAAAGAAATTGCAGCTTGTCAGCAAGTTGAGGGGAAATTACACCTGCCCTAGC
>NW_017729029.1:13811685-13821464 GCF_001723915.1 Gavialis gangeticus | reverse complement strand
CAGCAGCAGCACTCACCAATGTCAACGATTGTTTTGGATTTCTTGGCATGACTATAGTACCAGGGCAGGAACTCCTCTGGGGTGGGGTGGGGGGGGCAATTCTGGCACCCCTCCTAACTTGGCACAGGACAGGTGCCCTCCCCTAGCTATACTACCAGCCAGATTGCAACCTCAGTACCATAGGGGCAAAGGATTGCCATCCTCTGCTTTAAACCACAACTTCCATATGATCCATTGACTAGCTATTTCACTTTTGCCTTCATTTGAGGTTTCCACTGTCTCCTTCCTGGTGCAGAAAGGGCATGAGAGAAGCAAAACCGCAGTGCCTGGACTTGTAGACTCATTAAACACTGAACCACACACTGGGTGTAATCCAACCCATAGATAAGCCCCTAAGAGAAGACCAGAGGAAAAGCATCTGTGTCCCCTTAAATGAACACTGAGACTCTTTGAAGCGCTGTGTGCACGTCTGCTTTCAGATGCAACAGTTGATTGCCTGACTTTCCCTAACTGGTTGCAGACGTCGGCCGAGTGTAAGGAGCACAGCAAGGTGTGCCTGCTTCTTGTTTCGATGCAAGATGCTGCAATTCTCTTTGAAAAAGATGCAAGTAGCTGGAATCCTCAAAGTACAAGCTTTTAACATAAGAGAGCATGATCACCTTTGATAGACACCTTGTGGTAGAGGTTAGCATGCAATTTAAGTAGAGGTTTCCTCTATTGCATGCTTGCTTTGTCTGGGTCCCATCACAATGATTCCTGCTGCTCCTCCGTTCAGAATCGAAGGCGTGGTAGGGCAGAAGGAGACCCTTGAAGTCACCTTGTCTAGCCCCCTGCAGTTGAAGCAAGAGAGGTAGATCTAGCCCATCCTGGGAGATGTTTCTCAAACCTGTTGTTAACCTCCGGTGAAGGAGGAACTGCATTGTTATCCTTAAATCTGGCAATGGCAGAGGGGGTAATTTTTCGATAGAGTATATTAGATTCTCTGCTCCGACAAGGCAGAGATTTTTAGGCCTGGCTAGTTAAGGATGAGCACTTGTGCTCCAAGTGACTGGCCTGCCTTGCAACCACTTTGCCACCTGGGGAGTGACTTAAGCACTGACCTGTGGGTACCTTTGTGAAAAAAAATTTAAAAAAATCCCATAGCCAAAGTGAAATGAAACCAATGGAGGTGTGTTGAAAATGGAAAATAGAATGATGCATGCTTCAGACATGGTTGAAATTCCCTTGTCTGCAGATTGGCAGTACATGGTCTGAAGCCAGAAAGAGAAACACCTGACCCAAATATTGATGCAGCCCTTTTCAGACCAGATTTGAGGAAGCAGCTGTTCCCTTGTGGAAGTTCACTTTTTCTTGCTGCGGGTCCGCACATTTTTGGAACTCCTTCAGGCTGCCTCACTGATGTTTGCCATCGGCCAGATCATACTGAGAATAGGGTTGACAGCAAGCAAGCAAGCAAGCAAGCAAGCAAGTCGTGTGCTTTCCTCTGCCTCATATAAAATCCCATGAATAGCAGCTGTCCCGTTCACTGCGGAGGCATGTGGGCTGCTGCTAAGGACCTGAGTTTACTGAACAAAACTGCATGCAGGGGTCAAGTTCACTAGGACAACTGTTAGCTCAGTTAGGTAGAGCCTGGTGCTGATAATACCAAAGTTGCAGGTTTGCATCGCTGGTTGAATTAGATGATCTCTTGAGGTCCCTTCCAGCCATACATCTCTCTGAACAGGAATGCACGCTTTGTCTGCCAGGTCAAAGGCCGTTCTTGCTTAATAGCACGTTAACACTGCTCTGGGAACGAGGCATTGTAGCAAGCATCTTTCTCGTTCCAAATGGCAGTTTCTGGCCTTGGATTTAAGTCCTTTTTTTCACATCTTTGGAAGTATTGTCACTAATCTGTTAGCCTTGACATTCACATTTGAACAGGAGACAAACCAGTACAAAGTGCTGCTAATGCACTTGACGTACCCATGGCCGTAATACAATGACAGTAGAGTTGTCCATGCGATGGATGTTACAATGTAGCATGGTTGTTAAGTATTTTTCCATGCGTTTAAAGCATCCGTCAAGCACTATACACTGTGTGAGCATCGATCTGAGGAGGATCAGAGTTGCATCGATCTGACACCGAAGTGACACGTTGCAGGAAACAGAGCAGGCACACCAGGTGTTTGATGTCTGTCTTTAACTGGACAAACCAGAAGCAATTTCCACTCCTACTCCCCTAAAACTCCAGATCGAGGCATGTGTGTGTTCAGCTTTCAGGGGACCAGAGTACATAAAGACTTGGAAACCCAATTTCCTAGCCAATGTTGTACTTTTTAACACACCACACTTTTTCCACCCCCGCAGGCCACTTCTGTTTCGGTCCAAATGGTTTAAACCACACGTCTCCATGGCATAAGGCATAGCAATAAGGTGCAAACCCAGAAATAATTTGTTGTGATCCCTCCTGACCTTAAAAATGTATGAATAATGCAGCGGCAACCGCAGCAATTACTGTGCTGTAGATTGTGCAAACCTGTAGCCCAGCTTTGGACTTCATGAATTTCTCTCTCAGGCGGGAATCCTCTATGCTGTGGTCTCTCGGTAATGAGATACGTGTTCAGAAGGGTGAGGGGATGGCCCAGAGGCTTTTTGGGCACTAGAGTATGGGTGGGACCCCTTTTTTTTCCTTTAGATTATTCTCCATTTTTTGGCACTTCCTCTCTTGCTTTCTTTTACTTCTTGCAGGGTGCAGGCAAGGCTTAAAATGGTCCCTGCCAAGGGCAAAAGCTATGTTGATGTGATGGTTAAATAGGACAGCACCCAGGTACCCACTGCCAGCCACGGAGAGGCTGATAGGTGACACATATATGCAGTTTGAATGCAAGTTGAAACTGGAGCATAGTACACATCTTACGGCCTTTCAGTCTGGAGTGAGCTGGGCAGGGACCTTGCTGAGCATGGTGGAGCTCCCTGGGCTGTCTGGATGCTACAATAGTGCGTCTAAACCAATGCCACGGTGCGTTTCAGTGCCTGGCTAGTCATTGCCTCTATGGGCAGCCAAGCACCTACTAGTGCAGTTGAGTCGATCACCTCTTGTCATTTCCCGTGGACCTACCATGGGGTTAGGAAAGGCGTGTGAGCTCCAGCTCTTCCAGTCTCTTCCCAAACAGTGCTTAGATAATATCATACAATCATAGGCAATGAGAGTGGCAGGGAGCTCAGGAGGTCACATCCAGTCCAACCCCCTGCTTCAAGCAGGACCAGCTCCAACTACATCATCCCAGCCAAGGCTTGGTCTACCTGGGCCTTAAAAACCTGCAAGGATGGAGAGTCCACCACCTCTCTGGGTAACCTGTTCCAGTGCTTTACTACCCTCTGCATGAGAGAGTTTTTCCAGATATCCAACCTCGACTTGCCTTGCTGCAGCCTGAGCCCATTGCTCCTTGTCCTGCCATCTGCCCCCACTGAGACCAGTCTAGCTCCATCCTCTTTGCAGCCCCTCAGCAGGGAGGTGAAGGCTGCTATTCAATCCCCCCTCGGTCTTCTCTTCTCCAGACTAGCATGTACACAGTGATCAATCCCCCAGCCAGGGTTGGCAGGAGACCCGGTGCGCTTGGCGCCTGAGCGACAAAGTAATTCATATGACGCTGCATCTGGGAAGCTATTAAACACTGAGAAGCTCCAGTTCCTGCCTCCCCTGCTGCCCCACCACTTTCCATTAACGTTTAAGATAAACCAAATATGAATGGAGTAAAATGACCCCCCCTTTGGGACAGCGGACTGGAAAGTAATTGAATTGGAGTGAAGGGACCTCTCCCACCGGTCACCAAGAAGCTGTACGTAAAACATGAGCAGAGCTCTTGGCTCGCAGCGGAGAAGTCTCAGGTGCCCCACGCCCCTTTCAAGTCTGAGGACTTGGCGGGTAAAACGCTCCGGCTGGAAGCCCAAGGGGTCTGGTAATTCAGTGGAGCTGTTCCAGCCTTGTTTTTTAAACCTTGCATCTAGACAGATTTATTTTAATGAGGATTATTTCTTTTCTGCCTGCTAAAGGTCGTTCGAGTTCTGCAGTGCCGGCGAAGCGGATTCTTTTGCTGTTATTAAGCCCCCTGGAGAAAAATTGCAGGCTTCCTTCTTTGGTAGCCAGATTGTCCTCGAGAGCAAAAATGCTGCAGTGCCCTGGGTTTTACTAGCTGAGGATGCCGTCGAGGGAGATGGCAGGAGGGAAGGGGTCCCGTCTCAGGACACAGTTGTCAGCTGCTTGGGTGGCTTCAGGAGTCTCTCATTTATTGGGAATGTGGGAACGGGGTGCGGCTGGAATAGTCATTGCATTAGAGAGGCGAGAAATTCACCTCCCGGCCCAGTCAGCTGCGTCCCGTCCTCCTGTCGCTGCGTGGAGGGCCCAAGCATTGAAGCCGATGGCGAGTTTGCTGCTGACTTCACGGGAAGTAGAAAAAGGCTGGACCATTATTCAGTGGTTTCAAGCATCAGCTAAAGATGGCTGTGGCCTGAAATTCAGCCTTATTGAATCCCCTCCTGGGTTAGTTGAGCCTCCCATGGGGAGCTGGAAGTTTTGAGTGCCGCACAGAGGGAGAACAGGCCTGTGAACCCCATGCTGCCCTGCGTTTGGGGGCACAGATACTGGATGGGCTGCTCAGGCTGGCATAGTGTGCTGAATCGGTGCCTTTGTGCTTCTGGGAAAATAGGGGAAACTCCTGCATTTCCATCTCCGAGGCTGGATTTCAATGCATTGTCTAGGCTTGTCCTCCCGGGCTGCTCCTCCTGACCTCTCCTGAGGATTTGCCAGGCTTTTGCTGGTGCCTCTGGTAGTTTTATTGCCTCCTTCAGCTATATCTCTTTCTTTTTTTATGGGGTCAGAGGATGCAGAAAATAATCTAGCTAACAGCCTTGTTTCTGGTGCAGCTCCTGTGTGCAAGGGCCCTGTCCCAGAAAGCCTGCAGCACGTGCTTTGTAGGTGTGTGGACCACGGAAATCACAAGAGTGTGAACAGAGACCAAATTAATCCCTGCCTGTCTAGAAGCCTCTGGATGGCTCCAGACAGCCCATGTGTTGCCCTTAATTCTGCACCATTGCTCATAACATCTCTCTAAGTGTGTAAATGAGCTGTGAGGTGGGCGCATACTTGCACGCTAAATCGGTGCTGATATGCTGGTGGGTGACAGCATCTAACAAGGAAGGGCCACACAACATAGAACTAGGGACTGACTTAGTTTGTGGTTTCGCAGATTGTCTGCAAAATCCATTAAATCAATGATGAAAAAAGCTTAATAAAATAAAATGCTGGCTCCCCCCCCGTGGGAACAAGCGGTCAGAATCCTTCCTGGTGCACCGAGGCAGGGCTGGTTGGGTGCAAGTGCACGCTTTTCACCCCTGCCCGTACAGCCCCCAGCCGTGCTGTGGCTTGCACAGCTGTGCAGGGGATGTGGCATTCACACTCCTTTGCCAGAAGGGAACGGCGTGTGTAATGCTCTTTCATTACTCATTGCTATAAGCCAGTCAATCTGCCATTGTTTTCTGGTTTAAAATTAACTTTTCCCACCAGTCTTCCTTCCTTTTCTCAGGGGAAACCATTGTGTACACGTGCATGCTTTGCTTACAGGTGCGATTCGGGCCTGTGTCCTTGCACAGTGGTTGAGCAAATGCTGTTGTGCATTTCCATGGTGACCGTGTGAATTATATCTCCTAACACGATACGCGTTGCATTTGGGTTTTATGTTGCCCTAGTGCCCAGGAGCCCTGGTCATGGATCCTGGACCCCATTGCGCTCACGTGGCTTAAACACAGATGCTGCCTGCTCCATAGAGATTACAGGCCAAGTGTAAAAGTAGAGGTGCCAGGCAGGTCCAGACGGACATAGAAAGCCACTGGGATGGGCCAGGTCAACACAATGGGTGATAATTGAGGCATATCCCCAGGCTAGCCATAGTGGCGATGGTTTTACGGCTATTGCATCAAACTTGAAGGGACTTGCAAGGAGCCTCCCAGCCTATTAGTGTGTTTTCAACCCCACTTTGTGCAATAGGGGCCTTGGGGACCTGCTTTCTGATCCTTGTTGCACAGCCCAGCCTCCCAAATGCCACCGTTAAACAGCAGAGGAGGCAAGGGCAAGGAGAGCAATGAGGTAGCTGGGCAGTGTACAGGGAGCTGCTACCAAGGTGCGAGGGGAAGGTATGGGATGAAGCATGAGCAGCGAAGAAGAGGGCAGTGGAGATGGACTTCCTTGGCTAGTGAGAAATGGGAGCCAAAGAGCACACTAGGTTAAGACGAGAGGGAGATGGGAGCTGGAATCGGGGAGGACTTGGGTGGAGAGGAGGTGAGAAGAACAAGGAGGGGCAAAGACAGATCGAGGTGGATGTTTGGCTGCTGAAAGGTGGGGAGGGCAGTGGGGATCGAGCAGGGGAGAGGGGTTGGAAGTGGAAAAATGGGGAAAAGCCCCACCAGGATCTGCCCTGGTGCAGGAGCACAGGGGGAGGCGAGGTCTTTATTGGGGAGGGTCCCGTGGCTCCAGGTCTCTGGGAGAACCAGGCTCTGGAGGGTTGGCCAGTGGATAGCCCCCCATGTAATTCAGTGCTTTCCTTTTCTCTCCATCTCGACTGTCTCTTCCATGAGTTTGGTTTTGCTTGACCTCAGGATGGTTGCAAATGCCTCTTCAGCTTTTCTCTGCTCTCATGGGTTTGAGCTGGAGGCAGACTCCCCAAAAATATGGAGCCAGGCAGTTTCTGGACCTACCAGAAACAGGACGTTCCAGGAATCCCAGGAGGGCTGTTCTTAGGAGAGTTCAGGATTTTTGTTGTTGTTGTTGCCTTTGAGACCTTGCAATAATTATATGGGCTCTTGGGTGCTTTTGTAAATTCAGCTTCCCAGTTCTTTGAGGTCTGTGTGTCACGAGGGCTGTTACTGTGATATGGGTATGGTTTTTAAACCTCCTTTTTTTTTTTTTCAGACTAGGCAGAAAAACTCTTCCCATGTCAGTAAGTGCTAACACATGTTTGAAAACCGGACAGAGAAACCACTTTTGGCCTTGCCCTTCCCTTCCTTACTTCATATTCAATGAATGTGTTAACGCTATGTATTCATCAGTTTCTCAACACTTCGGGAAAAACGGTCGTTAAACTGCAGTTTGTTTTTTCCCCAAGTGGAAATTACAAATGTGGTATATGCAATAAAGGAAGTGAACGCCTATTAAAAGTAATGAGCCACGTTTTTGGGTTGGTTTTTTTTTTTTTCAGAAAGCTGAGAAAGGGGCATAGCTGTGAATGTGTTTGCCTTGGAGATGAAGCCAAAGCTGGGGAGTCCTTGTGTCTTTTCTCTTTTATCTGTCGGGCTCAAACGCCACGGTGCCACGCTGTGCTGTGGAGCCAGATGCCTGGTGGGGTCAGGTCCCCAAATGCACCTGGGAGAAGAGCACAGTGGTCAAAGTAAACCCAGAAAGTGCTTTGGAGAACTCCTCTGTCATCTTAGCATCACACGCACGCTCTCAGTCTCTCTCTTTCTGTGAGCCTGTGTTATGTGCGTGCATATCTATGCAATATAAAGATATATGCAGCTATGCCACTCTGGAAACAATTGCAAGTACAATAATGCCCTGTCAAGACCAAGTAATTAAGGGTTTAGATATGGCGGGCAATCTTTCATTCCTAACGCTTGGAATGACATTTTAAAAACACACCCAAAGTGCTGGGTGTTGAATTATCTAAAGCCCTCGCTAATTGTGCCCATAAAATGGAGCGCTCCCCTTTGAATGCTCAAGCCCTGGTTTTGATGTGCCCTGGAGAATTGCATGTCTAGCTGGTGTTTGTTTGCACAGTTAACTCAGATATGCAAAGCAGCGCATGTTTTAAAGGCTGGGTGAAAACTTGACCTTAAAATAAACAAACGTAGCGCTTGGTGTATATAAAATTTAACATGTTCAAAGGCCTTCGCTAACATAAAAGTGCAGTGTAATTATTTTACCCTCCTCTGGGGTTACAGGAGTTCAACAAGTAAGCTTGCATTTGAGCGGTGGTTTAAGGTTAACAGTCACTCCACAACCTTGGGCACAAAACTCTTCCTCTTTCTTTTGTCACAGTTTTATCCCAGTTTTATGAAGGGGCACCAGCCTGCTCCTGCTGAGATTGGATTCAAGCAGCTGTAAAATGCTTTGGAATACCTGAAGGGGAAATGCTATGCAAATGCAGCGTAGCCTCAGATGCTGTATAGACTTGTGCTCTTAGGTCATGTCTGCATAACAGATGATAACTTGCAGATTCATAGACGTTAGGGTCAGAAGGGACCTCAATAGATCATTGAGTCTGACCCCCTGCATAGACAGGAAAGAGTGCTGGGTTCAGATGACCCCAGCCAGATGCCCATCCAACCTCCTCTTGAAGACCCCCAGGGTAGGGGAGAGCACCAACTTGGTAACAGCTTTCAAATACCTGAAGGGCGATTATAGCAAGGATGGAGATGGCCTTTTCTCTGTGCTCGTAGGGACTAGGAGGGCCTCAAGTTGCAGCAGAGGAAATTTGGGTTGGAGATTAGGAGGAGCTTGCTGACTAATGAGGGTGGTCGAGCACCTACCTGGAGAAGTGGTGGCATCTCCATCCTTGAAAGTTTTCGAGAGCAGGTTGGACACACACTTGGCTGGGATGATTTCGTCAGGGACAATCCTGCCTTGAGCAGGAGGCTGGACTAAATGTGACCTTGTGTGGTCCTTTCCATCCTGATTTTCCTATGTTCCTTTAGATAAAAAAGCCTGCAGATTTGAGATGGAAACGGATATCTAGAGAGTTGGGTTTGCTGTTAGACAATAAATTCCCATGCTCTGTATTGGATGAAAGAAGTATTTTTAACATGATCTGTAATTCCGGAGAAAGTAGCGTTGAACGAGCCTGGCTGTAGAGGTTATCTCAGGTAGTGAGACAGTCTTTCTACGGTTTGTGGTTTATAAAGATGGCTTCAAAGGGCTCGTTTAAAACATGTCCCCTACCCTCGAATTTTCTTACTGCAATATCTGAAACATCAAATCTTGTTCCCCTTGGTGCTTCAGGATGTCTTGGAGCACTTTCCATAAACATTCATCATTGAAATTAGTCACTGGAATTGAAATAGATGCTAACCAAAACAAACCGAATACCAAGGTTGAAGCCGTCTGGCTGTCGATCCCCTCCCTCTCTCTTTTGAAGTGGAGTTGTCCATTGGCAGGAGAAGTCACTGGTTCTTGAGTCACCAGAATCTTCCAGGGTAGACCAGACTCATTTCTTCTTCTGTTTAAAATGAAAAGTAAAATCCTGATGTTAGGGAAACCTTATACCTCGGACAGACCTCTGTGGGCTACCTCCGTTACAGCTACCTTGTGGCAGACACTGATTTTGCTTGCCCGTTTGAATGTGGTAAGGTAGTTCTACCAAGCCAGATTCCCTTTGGTGCTATCCTTGGCAACCTATCCTGTTTAAACGTAGAAAGCAGCATTTGTCTCAGTGGAATTGGTTCAGCTCAGTCGACTGCGCGATGCAAAGAATTTAACTTGGCATAAGTCTGTGCTGAATATTTGATTTGCTTGAATTGAGTGTGAAGGTTGTATGTAACCACTAGCAGCTATGCAGTTGCTTGCTTTTATTAAAACTGTGGATAAATTTAAATACACAGTGGGCATATCTACACGTTCCTTAATGTGCCCTAGTTACTGTGCATTAAGTTTAGTACTCGGAGAAACAAGTACTAAATCAGTGCGCAGTAATTTGTGCTACTGTGCAGTACATAGGTGACGTGTGGGGGGGCATGTGCCCCCCCCCCCCCCC
>NW_017729029.1:13802125-13811576 GCF_001723915.1 Gavialis gangeticus | reverse complement strand
GGGCGGGTGGGGGGGCATGTGCCCCCCCCCCCCCCCCGAGGTTAGCTCGCACCAGCTGGGGAGTGGGGGCACCAAGAGAAGTGCCGGCGGCACTTCTGGTTTTGCCACCAGCTCTTGTGGAGTCGGCAATTGGCTGCTTGGGGACTCCCCTCCAGTTGGTGATTGGCCACTGGTGCCCCCCCAGACTCGGGAGGCAACAGTTGCCCATGGTGTAGTAGCACTAACAAACGGGTTTTTAGTGACGCTTACTGAGCACTAGCTGAATAACACCGTGCAGAAGTGTATTACAATGGGTTTTGCCTGGCACACTACTGCACAGTGCGCATCTCATGTAGATGCACCCAATGATCAGCACACTTGCTGCAGTAGGTTTGCCGTGGCACCGGGCTAGAGCAATGTTTGAAAAGAAGGCCTTGTCTTTAGGGGGTACTTGATATACTTGCCTTAGTGCCAGCCTCTAGTATAGGTACGTTGTGTTGGCATAACTTGTCGTTCACACCAGGGATGCTGTTTCAGGCTGCACCACTACACATCACCATTCCTGTTCATGGTTCATTATGTCAGTGGCCAAAAACTTCCTGTTGATCAGACTCGCATGTAAGCAGTGGATAGAGATAAATCGATTCTTAAAGGTCAAACTAGCCATTACTCAAAGCATCGTATTGTTGCCTTGGGGTATGACGAGTTGGCAAGATAGTGCCTGGATTGTAGAGGTGGGTTATGGCATGGCACCTTTACAAGATGCTGCTTGTTGTGTTATGCTGTAGTTTTATTTTCAAAACTCACCGTTGAGGTTGTAGTCTCTGATCCTCCCAGTCGGTAGGTAAATGGGGACGTAGTCTCCCTTTCATAGAGTAGAAGGGAGAGGCGGGCAGGTAGAGACCCTGTGTCCTCACCAAACAGTAGACTTTCTGAGGGACTGGCAAAGTATAATTTGTCATCTGTGAAAAGCGTTTGCGTTTGACAGCTTTTCTCAGGAAGCCTGTCAATGTGATAATTTAATGAGTACAGATTGCTTGCACCACAGCTGTAAAGCATGCTTTTACAATGCTATAAAATAAGAAAGTAAGCCTTTGTCTGTGCACTTTGAGAACAAACCAACTGCTAACACAAGCGAAAGGTGGTCATTTATTTTGCCTGGCAAACAGTTAAGACAGAGGAGAGGAACTTGCATTACTTTTCTCAGGGTGGCAAGGTTCATTCCAGGGTGCACCATAGCTTGCTAATCAGCTTGGTAACGGCTGAGAGGCAGAATTAATATCTAACTAAATGGAGTGAGTTTCTTGCAAGAAGGGTGGTGAAGACTTTTCTGAAACACAATGGGAAGAACTCGACTTTCCGAGATAAATCCTCCGCCAGTGGGGTGCGGAGAGAAAAGGGCCGTATCTTCTGTTCTCCCCAGCGTGGATGCCAAGGGCCAAAAACAGTAGAGTTCCTCATTGCAACCCCTTTCCCCTGTGCCAACAGCGATCAAAATGTGTCTTTCATTAAATCTCTGCTGCTAAATGCATTAGAAGTGCTGGTGCGATGGGTGCGACAGGATACGGGCATAAAAAAGATGGTCTTTGCTGAACAGTTACTGGCATGCTCTTCAGCAACTATCCACCATTCGAGCCACATGCTATTATTCTGCATATTGTTCCTCCTATTGCTTCTCACGTTACTGCTACCCTGTTCTGTTCTCTACCCTGTGTCTCTAAGATGGTGCTAGACCTCCCTCATTCACACCGGTGCCTTCCAACAGCCCCTTCTACAAGCGCAGTTCGGTCCTGACACCTCCGCATAATAAGCTCAGCGTCCTCAAAGCTGCTTGTAGGAGTCCTGCTGCCTGCGCTGCCCAAATATCAACCGCCCCTCTAAATAGACACGTAATCGGATCCTGCAGCATGCCTGCCATTTCTTATTTTTGGCCACGGAGCACTTTGTTTTGCAGGGCTCTCCGCTTCACCGGGGACTTGCGTATCTTTTTACGTGACATCTGTTGCTTTTCTCTGTTTTCTTGTTCGTGCCCTTTAATTGGGAGAGAGTCAATTAACGTCACATGGGCAACTTACCCACCAGCACGTCTGTTGAAATTCCAGGAGAGCTCTCAAGTCGGTGCCATATCCCTCTTCTCCCCCCCCGCCCCTGAAGTTGTCACTGCGTTTTAGTTCGTGGGCTGTATTGCCAGGTAGTGTTTGCAAGCCTGTTTTAAGGGAGGGACTGCGCTGTGGATTTCCTTGCAGCAGGTGAGACCAGCTGTGGTGATGACAACAGCTTCATTAGCATGTTTATTCCAGTGCTTGAAGTTGAACTGTGGCCTGTAGAGATGGTGGCGTTTTCGTGTTTTGCACCCCTGTCTCCCCTCCATTTGGGAAACAGCGTTTCAGAGCAGCCTCTTTTCTAAATATTAAGTTCTTGGCATTGCAAACCATCGCAGTAACTTGTGCTTACGTGGTCCCTTTCTGGCAAGGGTCTCTGCCATTTTGTTTTTACTCAAGTGGCTTTAGGTCCCGTTAGCAGATGGGGAAAGTGAGGCACAGGACAGGGAAGTTGCTTTTCCATGGCCGTACGTGGGATGTAAGTATAGCCGGGAGCAGACTCTCGGCCTCTGCTCAGTCCGAGTGCCTCATGCCCGGCATTTGTTGAGCAACCAACTGGTGGGTTGGTAGACATTTTGGAATTTACCACTTTTATTGTCAGGATGTCTTAATCCCTCATTTCCTTTCTTTTGGCGAAGGAAGGTTGCTATTTGCAAGACTGCAGACGTGAAGACTTTTGCTGCCAATTGGAATCCGTTTCTCAGCGTAACGGATACATCTGGGAGCCAAGGCACCCCCTCCTCTTCCCCAAATAAAAATCGCTGCATGTTTCTAGGGAGCAGAACTGTTTTAACAGTTACAATATATATATTTTTTCAAATCTAGTTTTTTAATATTTCTTAAGCAACCCCGTGCCGGTTTGCAAAGAAATGAGTTGCGGGCCATGTTTAAATAGGCCACGGGGGTAAGACTTAAATAGGCCATGGGGGTAAGACTTAATTACTCAAAATGATTTTCCTGGCTTAAAACAGTGCCCTACACTATCATTTGATTGACAGTTGGGATCGTTTAGTGCTTTCTCACATAAGTGTCATTTAAAAAATATAATCCTTTCTGAAGAGTTTCCTGATGCATCTGGTAGCAGCGTGCCCAGGACAAGGGTGTATTTAAACAAACAGTCTTCTTGGTGATATTAAAGAGTCTGAACAAATCTGGCAGATGGGGGTGCAGGGAGGAAGTAAGCTTTCAGAATGATTAAGTGAATTAGAAATTAATATACACCAAACTAATCTCGATAGTATAAACTCAAGTGAAAAATCTTCCTAGACAGGAAATGCCAGTCATGGGAACTGAAGTAGAGGTTCATGCTGATATTGGACAGAGGACATGTCGGGTGTTTGAAATCAATCTCCTCTTCCCTGGATCATTTCTCTTGTACTCCTAAGAGGCTGCATTATATACAGCTATGTCAACCACCAAGCCCCATGACTTTGTTAATAAGGAACTCAAAGAATGTTTCAGTTTTTCCAGAAAATGTTCTGTGTGTTAGTCTTTGTTTGTACTGGAGCACTTTGAAGACGAAAATCTGAACTTCAGCATACTTCATACATTTTAACAAGGTTTAAATTCAAACCGGGCCAAAAATATCCCCCCACCCCCCCAAGTCCAATCCTCCTAACAACTTCTGACTCTAAACATTACTCCTTTGAGGATTAAAACACAAAGGTGTGTTTTAGTAAAAATTATTTATTGAATATGAGTCACAGACAAGCCCAGGTCAGAATTTTAAATTGCTAGTGGTTTGCAGAAAAGTGTTTCCCAAGTGGCATAAGGGAAAGCGGGTAAATCCACGCCCAGGCATTCATGCGTCCCAAGATAACTACCATCCTTTTTAGATTTGGAGCGGCAACAACCCTGCACTCGCATTGCATCTGGATGTTTGGATGCGTTCTCACGCCCCATCCTTCATTGTTGCTTTTTCTCCCTTTTACACTACCTTCACCAAAATTGTACTTACCTGTCCAAAATAGGGTGAGCAAAATTTTGGTTTGGCAAATCCGTGTAAAATCATGTAGTCTTTGAGAAGTTCAGTGATCATGTTTTTTCCCCCCCATGGCTCCCTTGCAGTACATAGGTACCTGCATCTACAGAAAAAGTAGTATGGTACCAAAATTGGGGGTTGAACTTGATGATCTGCTTAGGTCCCTTCTGACCCTACCAACTATGAAAATGGTCACAAACGTAAATTGGTTTTGTATGTACAAACCCCAGGTTTGCATATCTCTATCTAGGCCGCCAAGCCAAACTTTTTATGGTTATACCATTCCTTGATCAGAACAAATAAATGCTATCTTCCTCCCTCCTTTGAAAAGTGTTGCCATTTCTTCAGGGACAGATTTGGTCACGGTTTTTTACTGTAGTCATTGAGCAACGTGCTCCATGTGCACACGTTGCATTGCACCACCTCTTTTTATAGGTAGGTCTTAAATGAAGTAAAGTGGAGGTAAGTTTTCCCATGCAATGGGTGCCTTTGCTGCCAGCCCTGGTTTAGCATTGTTAAAAAAATGCACACTGATTCCATCATGTCCCCCAAGCTCAACAGCATCTGTTATGCTCAGTAGATGGACGAGACTTTTTTGGAAGGGATAAGTATTGTGATTCATGAGTTGGACACTTATTTGTGAACCAGTTGGTTGAGTGTCTTGCTGGGAGTCGTGGAACTGCTGCGGGGACTGGTTTTTGACCAGGATGAAAACAAAGATCCTATGTGTTTGCCTGGGTTAAAAAGTCCTTCGGCTGTTTTGGGAGAGTTGTTAGCTCTCGACTCTGGGACAAATTCCAGCCTGTTAAGGGTATTGTAGCTTTTTGTACTCCAGCAAACATCTCATGGCCCATTTTTCTGGAGGTTGCATGTATGTTGTAAGAGGGAGTGTTTGTTGTCAGAAGTAGAAGGCAAGGAGAGGAGTCCCAAATTTGTTTTTAGTTTTAAAAAAATTCTTATTAAAAACCCCCCAACCCCAAACAAGCCAAATTTTTTGGAGCAAGATGTGATTTAGTTTTGTTTTTGAACTCATGGGGTGGAGAGTCCTGGGCTGGAAGAGCCATTGGTTGTGGACACCCATTTTAAATACCATTTTTTGTTCAGGCTAGTCTGTTTTTTTTCCTAAACAAAGTTTTTTTAAAAGGACAATTGAAACTTAAGTAACTGCTGTGTTTTTCAACTTTGCTGCCTCTTTGCTTTGATATTCAATGAAGCATGGAAAGGGATTTCACTCATCCATGTCTTAGGATCTGTTCTTTTCATTTATGAAATATTGAACAAAAATTATAAAATGGGAACCACTCCTCAAGGAGAGATTTCAGCATTTGACTCCTGCCTTAGTGCAGCCTCTTAGCTTTCAGCTCTGTGCACCAGGTAGCCCTGGTGCATGGAGTTGTTCAAGGCATTATTTGAAAAGCTTGTAAAATTGCAGATTGCTTCACCTGAAATCCATTGACCATGGGCTTTTGTTGATCTTTCCCCAGAGTTCTTCAAAGAACTGCTTGGAAATGCCGAGAAATCCTTGAACGACATGTTCGTGCGAACGTACGGCCGTCTGTACATGCAGAACTCGGAGCTGTTCCAGGATCTCTTTCTAGAGCTGAAACGTTACTACGTGGGTGGAAACGTGAACCTGGAAGAGATGCTCAACGACTTTTGGGCGCGCCTCCTGGAACGCATGTTCCGGTTAGTGAACCCTCAGTACCATTTCACGGACGAGTACCTGGAGTGTGTGAGCAAGTACACGGAGCAGTTGAAGCCATTTGGAGACGTGCCCCGGAAGCTAAAGCTGCAAGTGACACGAGCGTTTGTGGCTGCCCGCACTTTTGCACAAGGCCTGGCCGTGGCCAGAGATGTCATTTCCAAAGTGTCCGCGGTGAGCAAAAATTGGTGCTTGATCTCTTAACCTCTTGCATCCTAGCTGGTATGGCGTTGGGGTATGGCATGGTCCACTCTGGCCCTCGTTTGTCCAAGCGCTTAAGCATGCAGTTAACTTTAAGCACGTGCGTAAGTGCATCGATAGCTTCTTTCTGTTTGAAAATGGACAAGAGCGCATCCCACCAGGGCAAAGTTTGGGTGAGTTGTTGAGTGTGATGCTGTTATGATCTAGGGAAGCTCCATGGCTGGAGATCATTCCCTCATGTGGGAATTAAGGATAGAGTAGTTGGTGTTGCCTCGTCTACTCGCTTTGTTCTATCTGCATTTCAGGGGCACATTGGAGATTCATCTGTTCTGGAAAGGAAATTGTTGCTTGTGCTACGGTGGCACCCAGGAGCTCTCAGGATGGGACCGGGGTGTTGCCTACATGATATAAATTAAGCTTTCAACTTCTGTTGTAGAGAGCTTGAAAGAATTCCTCCTCTGGAACAAAGCCTGCTCCTGGGAGTATGGCTTTTATCAGTTGGTTTTCTTAACCTTCAGTTTGCATTGCATTTTCATGTGTGAATGGTATCGGTCATTAAAAGGTTATTTCTTGACTACGTTGGGGTGGTTTAAGCAAGCACTTTTTTTTACACAAGTTTGTAGTGTATTTGAACCTGAATTATGCAGTATAGGGAACAGATTGATTAGATGGTCTTGTTAAAATGACCATGTATAGTAGTAGTGTCATTGTTGTTATTAATGCTGTTCTTATTCATAATAATAGTGATAACAACCACCATAGTAATAGTAATAATAATAATGATAGTAGTAGTAGTAATAATAATAGTGGTTTCCAGTCAAACAAAAATTCAATTCATTTCCCACAGCCTGGAAAATCTAATATCAACATTTAATCACACAGGGGGGCTTCTCTTCCTATCTATGTGGTTACAAGTGCCTGGTTCACTTGAAAGCTTGTTAAGATACAAAGCCAGATAGAAGAGTTTGAATCACACTGAGTGACGGACGTGTTAAAAAGCCACTTTCGATATCCTGCAGGCTTTCTTAAAAGGAGAAATGCAATATGGGGAGCAATGCAAACAGTATCTTTTGATGATGTGGTAACCATTCAGATTCTTCCATATTAATATTCAGCAGTCCTAAAAGCTGTTGCCGTACTCATTTTTCTTAAGCAACCCCTCCCACCCCCCACAGGCAACAAAAGTACCCTGCGAGGAAGCTGTGTGCGTGATGGAGATAAAATATTAGTAAGGAAGCATACTATGCTCCAGATTTCAGTGGGGGGTTGCAGATGTATGGCAAGCAGTCATACTTATTTGGACACCTTCACTGTTTGTTTTTTGCTAGGATTAATGCTTTACATACATTTCCCCCTTGCCGTATTGCTTCTCTGTCGCAAAGGTTAAGTACGGTGGAGCAGTACACAGCAAAATCTTGACACTTCTCAGTTGATGATAAACTACTTGCATTCAACTGTCAGTCTGCAGAAGAAATAAAGTTTCCCATAACTTCAAGTGAAATGCCCAAGGATTGAACGGGAGAGGGTGAGGCTGAGCTGCTGTACTCCTTTTCAGGTCAAGCATCAGACCTGTGGTCTGGGTCAGATGGAAGAAAGTTTGTGTTTCCTGGGTGGGCATAGGGTTTCAGTTTTGGTGGTTGCCTTTCTGGTATCTTGTATCCTTATTACATTTACTGTCAGTATTCCTGGGAGGGAAGGACAGGGAAAATGGAGAGAGGCTTTTGGGGGCATAGGTTGTAGCCATGTTGGTTTAAGGACATAGGCAGACAAGAACCAAGGGGCTTTTGGTACATTGAGTCCGTGTTGGTCCATGGAGCCGGTTGGGTTTTTTGTACTAAAGCTGACTTCAGTGGCCGGTCTCTGACCTAAGCAGCGTGGTATGCTTGGGCAAAGAGTTTGGGAACGCGCCTTTACTTGATAGAGACAGGGAATGTGTCCAAGGGAGAGATTTTTCTTTATCTTTTTTTATTGCATCTGCTCAAAATTCATCAAAATGTCTTTAGGCACAACACTGTATATAGTTCCTGCCTCTGTTGTGAATCAAACTCAAGGTGGCATCGTGATTTTTTTTTTCTTTGAAGCTACTTGAGTATAGAATCGCATTGAAGTCTATGATGAATTGCTTGGGTTTACGAAGGGATCCAGGAAAATGTTCAGCTGCAAAAATAGCTTCCACTCCATAGAGAATTAGTGTTCCCAGGATTTCCACTTAAATTTTAGAAGTTACCACTGCAAATTAGACAACTGAAAGAAACCCATGTTGATAATTGCCATTCAGTCAAATGGCAAAGTTAGTTGCAATGCTGGAAGATGTAATATTTTTCCATGACATTTTAGTCTTGTTCTACAGAAACATAATTTGTGTTTCAGCAAAATGTGGTTGAAAACTGTTATTGAGATTAAAACTTTAATATTTTGCTACATCGCTCCCTTAACAGATTGTTGGGTGGCCCTGGATCTTTTTTTTTGCTTTTTCATCTTATTTATAGGTTACTTCAATGTTACTGAGCTCCATATAACTGTTCTGTTGACTTTTGTTGTTTGCCTACTATTTCATTCATGTGAGAGGAGATGAGATGTGCTTTATAGTGAGGATGAACTTTTTATGTGACAGAGACATGTCTTTTATTTCTGTTGTTTAAAAACAGACAAAGTAGGAAAAGCCGGCACTGCTTTCTATGCTCTCCCTTTTTTTTTTGTAACCAGCAGACAGAAAAATGCTTACTTGAGAATTCGCTCGACGAGGCCAACGCAGGCACGCACGCTTGATGCTGTGCAGCCCAGCTGTTCCTTCCCTTACGCATAGTGCTCTACAGTAGCGTGGTCTGTATGACTTTTTAATTACACTATATCTTTTCAGACCTTTTCTGCGGGAAGTAGATGCACCTGGAATGTAATATTCTTGTAGGGAGGAGGAAGAAGTGATATGGAGAGGCTTCGTTTTGAAGCACAAAAATACAAGAAGAGAAGAGAAGTAATGAAACTTTTTCTTCCTGAGCTGAGCATGCTGGGAAGTTGTATGGTGCTGCCCTGTGCTCTTAAAAGAGAAATGCGGCTCTTCTTCCTCTGAAGTTGGAGGAAATCCACCGCTGAGGTTTTCCACCTTCTGGCCCAAGGTCTGAAGTCCCCCAGATCTGTCCTGAACCGTAAGCATTGCCCAAGAGGAAGAGGCAGGTGTCATTTCTGCCTGCCTGGGTGCAGATGGATGTTTTACTGAGTCACTGATTTTTGGTTTTTTTGCCCTGTTGGCTGTGAACAATTATAAAAGTCGGCGTCTGATCTTTATATCATCTCTTGGAGATTAGTACTTTCTTCCCAACCCTCGTTCCCCTGAGCGGTGGGGGAGAGCAATCCAGTCATCCTGCAATTACTCGGTTATTACTGAGCCCCTGACAAGCATTAAACTCAACAGGGTTAAATTGCTGCCAAACGTTGACATTTCCTGCCTGGAACCATGAGGGCTTTTTCTGTCTTTCTTTTTTGCTT
>NW_017729029.1:13797442-13802112 GCF_001723915.1 Gavialis gangeticus | reverse complement strand
TTTTTTTTTTTTTTTTTTTTTTTTTTTTTTTTTTTTTTTTTTTTTTTTTTTTTTTTTTTTTTTTTTTTTTTTTTTTTTTTTTTTTTTTTTTTTTTGAACTGGAAGAGTTAAAAAAAAAAAAAGTCCAAATCAGAGCACAGAGCAGCTAAGGACGGCTCAAACTTGATATTTTGCAATTCACGGACTTCAGAAAATTCCCCTTAATTAGTAACACATGGTGCAAGCGTGCAGTGGTGCCAACCACCTTCGCAGCGCCTTGTCCACCCCGTCATCGGTTGTGATGCTTTGCCTATTTACCAGCTTGCTTGCTCAACTCTGCCTTCAAGGGCAGCGTGCACAAAAGGGCTTTTTAAAACTTTGTTAGTGGTTATGCACCCCGTGCAAATGAATGGCCAGCTAGCCCAAGAGCGCTCGGCGGCTGCGGCTCGAGTAAACGCTGGCCTGAAGAAGAGTCAGTCGGACCCACAAAGTGCAGAGCAGGAATGGTTGTAGGAACAGAGGCCAAAATTAGGATGTGCTAAAAAACGGAGGGTGAAGCCATGCGAGGTGCTACCAACATCCTTGCACTTGCCATTATTGCCACGCAGCTCTCCATTGAACAGAGCTTCACTTCTGAGTTTTATTTTTTTTTTAAGGTGGGTGCTAACAAAACACTTGCTGTCTATTAAAGAAATGAGGACTGGTTCTTACAGCTAATTCTCAGGTGTAATATAACCTTAAACTGAATAGGATATACCTTAACCCCCTTTGAAAGGTGTTTGAATAGTGGGGACTAATGCATCCGTTTTTCACGCTATCTAAAAAATCACCTTTTTTTGTTCTTTACTTTGAATCTAATGAGTGCAGAATGAAGCCATTTCAATAAGTCCATGGTTTCCTGGCAAAGGTTCTTCCTGTATAAAATCTTTTTTGGACCGTTAGAGAAATGTTTCCATTTTTTTTTCTCTCATTTGATCACCACAGAAAATAGACGATTTGGGTTTTACAGCACTTACAAAACAGTGGTCCTGTTCCTTAATGTCTGACGTTCGCATACAGAATATGTTCTTTTTCTTCTGAGCTGCGCTGCAGGGACCACGTGAAGGCTTGCATTGGTTACGCCAGTTGCCAGCCCCTGTCCCACGTGACTTTTCCACTCCTCACTGGGAATGATGAAAATGCGCGCAAAACATTTCGGCTCCAGAAGCTTGCACTATTGAAGCAGCAAAGAGTTATGTGTCGGGAAGACAGCTGAGCTGTTTGGAAACAGGCCTTTCCTTCGGTCCTTGAGAACTCTCCTCTCGGTAGAGGAATGGAGCAGAGTTTTTGAAGTTGTAGGGAAGTCACCCCAGGTTTGGAAGCCTACTGCACGGGCATGTTTTTTCTTTCAATAACCCACCCACTTTACAACATCTGACGACACTGGCGAGGAAATTCAGAGAGCGGAGAGGAAACCTGGGCTCGGTTGATAGGAGCGGTTTCTCTGGCACCTCTGCTAATGAAGTGTGCAGGGAGGGGCTGGATGGAATTCACTCCCAAATTTTCATTGAAAATAGTTGCTTGAGTGCCAGGCAGCCCACCCTTCCTCGAACGAGTCCAGCGCTAGAAAATCAGCTGGTTTCTGTCTCCTAAGCCCTCTCCCACGGGCTACCTCATCCTGAATGAGGTATTCATTAACCACGAGGCGAGGGTCGGAACCTGAGAAAAGCCCGAACCAGCTGCTGCTTTTGCTTCCCCGCCTCCTGGAACGGATGCGGTTCTAAATCAGTGATTCTCAACCAGGGTGCCACGGCCTTGAGATCCATTCAAGGATGTTGCAGACTACTACACAATGTTAGCACTGTTAGGAGTACAAAAGTGATTCACAAGATGCACCCAGTGATTTCAAACAGGAATTCGGTGTTAAAAGCACTCTGACCTGTTGTGGTCTTTCTGAATTCTTTGCAACAGAAGACAGACTCTTTTGGTGATTTTTGACTGCAAAAAAAAAAAGAAAAAAGAAAAAAACATGAAAATGTATAGCTGGCATATCCCAAGGGGCCTCAAGTCTATCAAGGGGTGCCTTGAGCCTAAAATGGTTGAGAATCATGGGTCTGAATAGAGACCTGGCTTTTTATTTTATTTTCCATCCAGAATGCTGCTTATAGGCCATGGTTTGCCCCAAAAGAAGGAAAGTGGCAGAAGGAAACTTGGAGCAAACGTAGCACTGATTTTGTCTCGAGTTCTGTTGTGAATTGAGTAGAGTGGGCACATCTACACGTTCATTAATGCACTTTAGCTACTGCACGTTTAGGGCATGTCTACATGTGCAGTTAAGTGCACCTAAATATAATGTGCATGAGTTTTAATGCACATTAAGCGGGTTTAGACAGGTGTCTACACGTGCAGGCATGAAATCACATTAATGCTGCGTGAGGACTGACTTGAGACTGAAGTTAGTCCCAAGTCAGTCCACCTACACAGCGTCAATGCTCTTTAACGCGTTTAAACAGGCATTAATGCACTTTAACTATTCGTGCCTAAATGTAACACCTGCATTTGCAGGTATCAAATTTGGGTGCAGTTTGTCCAAAATCACCATTCTTGAAGTGCATTAAGGGCACGCACATGTAGACACGTGCCCTAATGCTCCTTAAAGCGTCTCATGTAGACGTGCCCTTAGTTTAATACTTCCTTGATAAAGTACTAACTAAATGCTCAGTACCTAGAGTTACTGCGCAGTAGCGCCGTCACATGAGTATTTAGTGACGCTTACTGTGCATTAGCTTAATAACACTGCACAGTAGGCTATTAGCACAGTTTGTGCTGCGACGTGCTACTGCGCAGTGTTATTAGGCTAATGTGCAGTAAGCATCTCGTGTAGACATCCCCAGTGCCTCCAAAATTTGTGCTCCCCCTGCCCACCCAGACAGTCCAGTCCTCTGCACAAATTCTCCTACTGAAATCACAGCCGAATTAAAAAGGGGCAGCCTTCCCACTCAGGTGTTTTGAGGGGGAAACTAGCAAAGCTCGATGCTTCGTGAAAAACCTGGTCACAGGGACTAGAAGAAACCCTTTTTCTGTTGCAAGGGGCAGTCCAAACACAGCCACCCTGCCCTGTCACTCAGGGGGCAAGCCACAAGCAAGAGCAGAATAGAGGGCAGCTGTGTTGCAAGGGCATCATCTCCTGTGTGCCAAGGGCAAACATCAAGGCAGAAAACAATACCAAGCAGCTCCCCACATCAAAGATGACCCTGAGTGGACCTGCCAAGAATGTGGTTTCATCTGTGCCTTTAGCACCAGACTTATTGGCCATCTGAGGCACTGTGCTAGGCAATAACCTCTGCGGTATGTTGTAGCAGCAGTCTTGATGGCTTTAATGGGCTACATGTGTCTGCATGTGTGTGGCTTTAGTTTGTGTCTGTCTGCTGGCAGCGATGATGCCTCCTGACCAGATTTAGTCTGCCGTGAGTTGTATTTTTTTTTTGCTAGCTTCAGAAACAAAGGCAAAGAAAGGTTGGACTGTTATGAAGGGATACTTAAAGCATTCTTTGAGCTTAGCCCCCGAGATCGTGTTCCCATTGTGTTGTGTGTTCGAGCAAATAAAAAGGAAAATGTTCGTTTTATGTACGTCTGGGCAAAGGGTGATGCAGCTTTCAATCCTCCCTGAGAAACTCAGCTTTACTTCAGGCTGCTAATTGCTCTTGATGGCACCAATATGGACCATCACCAGTCTGTTGCATTTGGGGGTGGGCAGAGTACTTTTTTTGTAAAGAGTGTTTTGGGGAAGTTCAGCACTTGTGAAGAAAGCATCACAACAGGAGTCGCCTTCTATTTTAGTGGCTCTGAAAAGAGGTGTTGGCTTTCATTATAGGTTTGCAAGACCATTTAATGGGATCTTTTCACTTCTGTGGACAGAGTGTTTGTCTCTCTTTTTTTCCCCCCCCTTAGCTGCTCTCTAAGCATTTGCTGAAACAGCACCTGCTTCCTATTCTGTGTCTGAGCCATGAGATCTGATCTGCTTTCACATGGATTCTTGGGCTCCATCTGGAGTTGCCAGAAATTGGGAGAGAGGAGGAAAGGAAAGCATGATATCAAATTCTCTTGTTGCAGTTGCTCATGCCACATGATCGCCATTGTCAGGACCTTGGGTTGACTGGATGGTTTCAGTGTGAAACAGGACAATTATACATGGGACCATTCAGGATGATATAGGCGCGCTGCTGGTTTGAAGCTTCATCTCATGCTAAATACCCCTTAGGGATAGCACACTGCTTTGCCTAGCACGTGTTCGTATTAAACTGGGCAGGTTGAACCAATAATGTTGTGAATCGCAAGAGTTCTGCTGTTTCTACCTGGCAGCCTGACATCTGCTTGCATAAGAAGTAGAAGCGGGGAATCAAGCATGATGTGCATGTTTGAACTTGCGTGTACAAAGAGGTGAACTTCACAAACAGAGAGAAATCTACAGAATTTCGTCGGGATGGGCGAAGACTACTGGAGAGGTGCAGAGTCGGGGAGGTAGTGCAAGCATTTCCTTCAGTGTGCACGTTTAGTTGCACAAGACTTGAATGGACCCAGTTGCATAGTTAAGCTGGCTTCTTTCTTAATTACTCGGGCTAAGATGGAGCAGCGGTGTTGGTTTAAAATATTGCAGAGTAAAACTTAGTTTCCAAATATATTTGTTTGACTGTTAAAAAAAAAAAAAAAAA
>NW_017729029.1:13790531-13797348 GCF_001723915.1 Gavialis gangeticus | reverse complement strand
ATATTTGTTTGAATGTTAAAAAAAAAAAAAAAAAAAGAGAGAAATGGAGCAAAACTCGATTAAACTTCTGTTTTATTGTGCATTTATCTAGTGGACTTCCACGGGGTAGGACCTTGGCCTTGTTATTAGCCACACCTTGAGCTGAAGCATGAATTGTAGAAGTGGAAGTATATTCAGAGCTTCATTCTTGGCCTTGTTTGTCTGCACTGCTCCAGTAAGGAAGGACCTGGGCTTCTGCCCATGAAGCATTTAAAAGAACAAAATGGGTTTTGGAGGTAGGACAACTTCATTCATTTTGCCAACTCTTCATTTTGTAGATCAAGATGTTTTGCTTTCTCCAGAATAGTTGGTAACTTAAGTGGAAGCTAACTGGCCCCAAATGAGGTGTTGCGAGTGAGCTGGTGTATGAAAGCGAATACTAATCCAAAGGTTGACATGGCATTTCTTTAAAAATGTTGGATTTTACACATTCCCCTGTCATGTGTGCTTCCACGCACCAGTGCTGTGCTAGTGTACCATGCACTTAAGAAATAAAACGGGTGCATCTGTTCTTGCTGCCAGTGCCTGGGTCAAATTGTAAGGCTTTGATGCTTGGTAAGAGAATTTTTTTACAACCTGATTTAAAAATCTTTCCCACAGAATGGTGTACGGTCCGATTGCTGTCGCCCCGATTGCAGAATGAATCCATGGGGCCTGCTTACGAGTTAACATATTGCTTAGCTCGAGGAAAACTGGAGCAAAACAAATTACCCATCTGAGTTGGATTCAAAGTTTTGGAGAGAGAGCAATTTGCAAATGTTGTGCAGTTGCCTCCTTTGATAACACATACGATGAATCGAGTGATGAATGTTCCAGCAGATACAAGCTTTGCCAAACAGCTTTGGGTGAAAAGCCAAATACTGGAAAAATAAAGCCTGGATCTTTTAAGCAGAGTGAGGCATGCAGCCCCACTCACGTTGGCTCTCATGAGAGAGCAAGGATGTACAGAGCCCTGCACCAGGGAGCTATATCCATTGCCAGGGCTGGGGGGGTCCTGGGATGCTTCATTAGGATATTCCCTGGCACCGTTCTTCAACAGCGGAGACCCACCCAAACGCACATGGGTTGCAAAGGCTTTAAACTACGAGTCCTGAGGAACAGAGCCTGGCTCAGGGCTTGTTGCTTTCTGGGCTTGTAGAGTCAGTCTCTTTGAAGGTGGCCTTGGTTGTCAGGCTGTTTGCAAATTCGTTGGGTGGGTTGGTTGGTTGTACGGATAAGGCTCTTGGCCTGATGTTTTTCTGGGAGACGTGAGCATTTGACTGGTGAAACTTCTTAGCAGAAAAACCATCTGCACGTAAGACCAGGCATTTCACTAATGATTTGGAAACAAGCTAGAGATGCAATTACAAACCACCCACTCCAGCCATTTGACTGTAAGCCAGGATGAAAGTAACTAACTGTGCTTAATTGACAGGAAATTTCTGAATGACTTAAAAAAAAGACTAGTTAAAAATTTATTTTATCCAATCTAGTGAATGAGGGTAGGAGGGTTCTGGACCGTGGTAATTCTCTGCAGTGTTTTAAGTAGTTGAAGAAAAAAAAAATAGCTTGTCTCGTCACTAAACTTTCCTCATGTGAAATCCCGTTTGCAAGAAACAGGCTTGAGACAAATGCCGAGATTGGTGCCAAAGCACGTCTGTTAACAGCTTTTAATTGTCACGTTTGACAAAATGTATCGGCACAGACAAATTGTGATTTACATGATGAAACCACAGAGGTGATGGATTGCTGTAGTGACAAGGACCGCTATAGAAAGTAAATACATTTCACAAGATAAAAGGAAGGTCTTTGAGTGCATGTACTCTCATTGTAAGCCTTTCCAAAGTATGTGCAGCACAATGTACTACCTGAGCTGGCATTGCCTCGAGTAAATCCTCTTCAGCAAATAGAGCTTTCTTTGGAACTCTGCTTTATTAGAAAGGGGATTATTTGGTGTTGAGGGTCACTCTGGAGTAGAGTTTGAATGAACTTGAGTTTCTTTCCAAGATAAACACAACCTCAGAACAAAGCGGATCTGGGTTTATGGTTACATACAATTGTGCTTTAAGGGCTTGCACCTGGCATTGTGGAGGGTGCATTAAAAGCTTGTGAAGAATTGCCAGCGCTGCATTTGGCACGTCCTGCCGCAGTTTCACAATTGGGCCGGACTTGGTACTGGCCTTTTGCCAGGAGCTTGATAAGGTTTTCATTGCGGTAATATGCAGCAGTTAAGCATTTGCTGCTGTGGCAACGAGGTGTAATTACTTAATCTCCACTGAAACAGTCTCTTAGAGCTGATCTCTACTTGTATCTTTTGGCTGGATTTTTTTTTTCTTGAAGGCAAAAAAAAAAAAAAAAAAAAAAAAAAAAAAAAGGCCAGAAAGACGGATTCGTTGACTCCCTTATCTCCAGCTGTATCTCGCAAAATACTTGTGTTCACTTGTTCCATAGTATAGCTTAGTTATGATAAAGTCATGACATTGCAGTGGGTTGAAGTTGGCCCAGTGTTGTGTTTCCTCAGCTCTGTGTTGGTTCGAGATGTTTGCGAGGATACCTGGGGGCTTCAGTTACAAACTGGAGAGCTGGGCGTGGAAATCCCCCACATATCATCTAAGCAAGCAATCAAGGTTGTGATAAAAGGAGAAGTATCTTGAGTGCAACATCTGAAGGCAAATTCTGTTTGCAATGCCCTGCTTATGTATCCTCTAAAATCCATAAAGGATACAAAACCTCAAAAGAAGAGACAGATTAGCAAAGGATGCCACTAGATTCCTCTTGCATCTGCCCAACGCTTAGGTGATAAAACGGGAAGAACGCTGCCTGCAGGCACAGACGACGTGCCGTCCTGAAGGCAGTGTGGTGATATCTCCAGCGAGAAGGCGCTTGCCACTGAATGGAATGAAATGGGGGGAATTTTTATTTGTCAAAGGAAAAATTGAACTCAGTGACCCCAATCTCGGTGTGGGAATACTGCGTGGGTTCTCCCCAGAATAACTTAGGCAATTATAGCCCATCTGGCTGGCAGATGATACCTCTGCGACATTCTGTTTTTGGTTTTTCTACCATAAATCATCTGATTTGGCTCTTCTCCATCATTCCTTCTCGGTGTTTGAACTGGTTCCTCGTTAAGGCAGAGCTTCTTACCTAATAAGCTGCTTTTTTGTGGAATGTATCCCCCTGCTAAATCTTTCAAGTCCAGCCTTAAAATCCAAAGATTCTTCTTTCCTCGTGAGTCGTTGCTCATACTTCTGCTGTCCTACTTTCTGCAGAGCCAAATTGCCTTTTGTTTGCCTTGATTTTCTCTGTAGGGAGCTTGAATGCTCTGAAAGTAGCTGTATTGGAACCAATTTATGGAAGTCTTTATTTTTTAACCCAGAGATCGTTCCCAGATCCAGAGTTTCACGAGAGGCTTTTTTTGGTTGGAACCAGATGCATGTAACCAAGTCCCTTGAGGACCACTCATCTTCTGGAAGTGTTGGAGACTCATCCGAAGGCACCAATTTTGTCGTGAATCGACACTAAGGAATATTGCTTACGTGCACAGGTGTTTGACAGACCCTTGCTTTCTTTTAAGAAAGATGATCTGAAATTATGGCTGGGGTTGAACTAGATGACCTCTGAATGTCCCTTTCAGCCCTAATTTTCTACGGTTCTGTATACGATGGATGGCCAGAAGAAATATTTCCATGCGACTAGGAGGTAGCACTTTGCTGTTCATTGTTGATTTGCTTTTTCAATGTTACTACAGTGTTGGCTATCACAGAGCCCATGTAACAGCCATCGTTTCTTGGCAATGAGGCCTGTGGATCTGTGCCATTGGGTTTCTGTTTTCTGAAGATGTGGAGGCAGACCAGGGCTGTCTATCAGCATGGGGGAAATATGGCTCCACATAGGAGGAGTTGCTCAGATTTCATCTCTCTTTCCAGCTCTTCCTCCCACAGAAGAAAAACATTGGTTTCCATCTCCAGGCCCTCAGGGTCTGTGATTATGAGCAAAGGGGATTGCCTTTCTTTGCTGGTCACTGGGGTTTATTTATACCCCCTGCTCATCCATCTGGAGTGTATCATGATGGAAAAAGCCAGGAAAACAAGGGAAGTCAAAAACTCTTATATCCCTCCCTATAACTAAATGCCCGCGAATGCTTCTGAAAATGCTGGTGATGGGGATAGCCTCTTGCAGGCTTAAGAGGTTCATGTCTCTATACCTTCCTGAACGACTTTCTTAACCAAACCACGTCCAGGAAAGATGAATGTTACGGAAGAGTGGCGCAGTAGACACAAAGTCAGATCGCTAACAGTGGGAACTGTACGCGCTGGTGTTTCATTTCCTGGAGAAGGACCTTGGTCTCCCAACAATAGGTCCGTTTTCCTCCTACCTGAATTGCAAGGCTTCGGGGATCCCCAGCAAGATTGTAAATTCATGGCCGCAGCTGGCTTGTCGCAAAGACTTCCCACCCTTTCATCCTCTCACCAGAGCACTGCAGAAGGTCGGGGGAGATGCTGTAGTCATCGTACTGGTAGACCTGTTGTAGCCAGGGAGGTCTTGGTTCACCAGCCTTCTTGATGAGCTTCTCATCTGCTTTTCCTCTAGACGGAGTAGTATGGCACAAGGGCATTTGATCGTGCATTGAAATCGATTCAATTTAAGCCCAGCTGACTGGTCCTTGAGTGGAGCTTTAGAAGTGGAAGAGGTGATTCAGGTGGTTCTCCACACGTGTATTTTCCAAAAAGAAACCTCCTAATTTGTATTTAAGGGACCTGCACTTTGGCCGTGAATTCTCAGATTTCTTCAGCAGCCTGACAAATAGTTGGAAGACATTTTCGAACTATTTGAGTTGGTCTAATAAAAGATATTAGATTTACCCAAAGAACCTTGTCTGCAGATTTCTTCAGAAAGATGGTCTTGGACTCGGCCTGGCAGGTTGGACATGTGGAAGACAAGCTTCTGCTCTGTTTTGCATCCTGAACACAGCAGGTAAGTAGAGGATTTCTCTTTGCTCAAATGTGCAGCATTTTTGAGAGCATCTTCACTTCTTCATGCGCCTGAAGTTCTCAGAGCCCTTTCCTAGGATCTTTACCTGGTTCTCATGTCATCATGGGACATCCGCTCATGAAGGTGTCTCATTATTTTCCAGCCATTAAGGTGGCCTTTTCTAAAACAGTTGTCAGTGTGTGGGTTTTGCAAGTCAGGAGCAGTGTTCCTGGCATATCAATTAATACAGTGTTTTCCATAAACACCAAGTGGTAATCAGACCTGATCCCGCTGTCCTGCCAACGAGGGACCCTTTTGCTCCTTGGAGCATGTGAAATGGACCCTTCATCCTTGTGCCCAGGCGCAGCTCACCTTAAAGAAAAACCAGGGCATAGTTTGGACATATGCAGAGCTCTCACAGCTCTGTTTGGAAAGATAAATGCTTTGGTTGGATGTTATCATCTGGGGTCAAGGGGGAAGAAGGCTTCATAATCTTTCTTTTCCCGATGGCTAAGATACTGTATCTCCAAGAAGTCCAAAAGCATAGCTGTCTTCTTCCAAAATTGGAGTGTGCTCCCTTAGGATTGTGCTAACTTCATGGACAGAAAAATAACCTTCCTTCTGCAAGTTACGTGGTAGGGAACCACTCAGCCATTTGTTCAGACCTCCAGGTTCTTCCTGTTGGACATCCCAGTTGTCATCGAGTGCTGCCTTTTGCTAGTCGTCATCGAGGTGCTTTTGCTAGAACAAACCTTAGTCACTGCAAGACCTACACTCATCTGGTGGTGCCAGGATTTAAATAAATTAAATCTTCTTTCCAGGTTTCTGAACTCCTTTGTCATCAAACTTCTGTTTCCAGTCCTCTAGCAGATGATACCGCTTGCCGCATTTTACCAAGTGATCACAACACTCATCATGTCCGTCCCCCCTCCCCCCCCGTAAAGCAATCCAAAAATTAAAACCCTGTCTTTTTTCTTGGCTCATACTCACAATTTATTGTTTAAAAAAATCTTAGTCCTAGTGTTAAAACACTGAAGAGATTTAGCTGTTACCCTTCTTGTTTTATTAATACACTCTACATAATTGCTTAACTGATGGTCTCTGGAGGGTATAGTTCTGTTTGGCGAGTAGCACTTAGGCACACAGTTGTGTTGGCGTGAAGGTATTTTGGGCAAGTCATGTACATCTGCACCAGGCTTTCCTTTTATGTGACAGTTGTTTCACTTACCAATCTGAAGCTTTGCCAAAGAGCAAATAAAATGTGAATGACTGTGCATCACTCTTGAAAATAGAACTGCAGAGGATCTCTGGGGTTGTCATCGCCCACTTCAGATATCGGTGCCGGGGTGAACATGAGCAGAAGACCTGGAACGAATTAACTGAATTTGTTCTCTGTCTCAACTCTGCTGTGAAGTGCCGAAAGCTCAGCTGTAACTTCATTGAGACATGAAAGTAGTCGTATTATTTAATGTGGCTGAGTACTTGCTTTAAAGTAACCTGGGTATAATGTTGTAGTGTGCAAGGGTTTGGAGTTGGAAAAAAGCCTGCCCAGAGAAGGAGCAGGATGGAGCACGGCGCTCGGCGAAGGAAGGAATCGGCAGCTGTGATGTTTCCTGCTGGTCAATTAAAGAGGGAGTTGGCAGTAACTTGGACATAAAAGTTTTTGCTTTCCATTGCTCAGGCTCTTTTATTAGCTTTTTTTGAGCTTCCATCTTTTGCATCAGAGGTTGCTTTGTTTGTAGCTGCATCTAGGGATGGGCCCAGGCACTTTGTTTCAATCCTGGATTGCTAGATCTCACCCTTTTTTTTTTTTTTTTTTTTTTTTTTT
>NW_017729029.1:13784923-13790436 GCF_001723915.1 Gavialis gangeticus | reverse complement strand
TTTTAATCCCTGGTTTCTTGATTTCCCCCTTTTTTTTTTTTTTTTTTTTTTTTTTAATTCCCTCTGGGGTCCCAGCTTCATTAAGAGCTGCAACACTAACACCAGGGGCAGAGGTAAGGTTGTTTGGGAAATGCCGGATCTACAGTCACCCATCTTTTGAGCACTTGACTTTGCAAACTAACGGACATGGTTTAATGTTGCGTTACCTTTTTTGGTTGGCGCTGTTCCATTTTGATTTAAATTCTGTAGTAAAAGGACCTCCTAGATAGGCTTACACCCCCAAGGTGTGGTGTGTAAAACATCTTTCTGCAGTCACCGTGGTTTAAGGCTGAACGCTCTAACAGCTGAGCTGCAGCCAGGAAACCAGACCTGACCCTGGGGTTTCTCCTCTGATGGTCTTTCCTACAGTGGTGCAAATGTGATTTCTTTTTGTGACTGACATGTAATTGCCGTCTCTTTTCCTTTTTCTCTCTCAAAGGTGAACCCGACACCCCAGGGTACCCGGGCGCTGCTGAAAATGATGTACTGTCCACATTGCCGAGGCCTCGTCTCCATAAAACCATGTTACAATTACTGTTTTAACGTCATGAGAGGCTGTTTAGCTAATCAAGGGGACCTGGACACAGAGTGGAATAACTTCATAGGTGAGACAGTAGGGGCTAAAACTGAGTGCGGAAGTAGATGTCTGATGGCTGTTACCTGTGGAAAAACTGCCTTCACAGGTGGTACTGAAGATGCTCCTTTGCTTTTTACACAATGACCATAACTATTTTAAGTGGCTGTAGGAGATACCAAGATGGTTGCACTGCCTCCTTATCCTGCAAACCCCTGCACCACAATCGTTCTCCCATTCACGTTGTTCCTCAAGGACACTGACTTACAATGTACCAGTCACCAATAGAAAGGCCAACCTTTTTAATGGGGGGAAAAAAGTAGGCTGTATGGGTGAGAGACCCAACTGGACCAACTCCATGCATCTGGGCAGCTCTTCCTGTCTGAGCCCTCCCGTCTAAATGAAGTCCTGTCTATACTTCTGTTTGGTTGTGGGGGGGTAGCCTGGACCTGGCATGGTATCCAGGAGCAGTGTTTATGGCCAAACACTGGTCTGTAAGAAAAATTCTGCCCCAGAGCAACAGTGTTTTGTGATGGAGAGGTGCAGTCTCCCAAGACTTCTCACCCCCCAGATGTGATTAACAAGGCTCATTGTTTTGCACCCGTAGGTGAGAGACTGTAACCTGCTTTCCCCTGTTTGACTGCAGCTTCCCCTCCTTATCACTGGCATTTATAATGCATCTGCTCTGTTCCTTTCTATGGCAGCTGCATAACCACTCCCTTTGCAAAGCGTAGATGCACTTTCTTTTTGTGGCTCCCCTTATCTTTGGGCTGCCCTTCCCCATCCTCCTAATCACACTCCTGTCTTTCCTAAAGACTCATTCCTTAGGGCCCGTGCAAGGAGACCTCAGTGCAAGGAGACCTCACGAGGTCTCTTCCAGTCCTGTTTTCTCTGATAAGAGTTGAAGGCTGGCAAAGGTGATGGATATGCACCGAACTTCAGAGCAGACCAGGTCTGCGCCATCTTGCAAATCTTGATCTCTGGCCGTTCATCTCCATGTTTATGGGCCTCTTTGTTCATCCTGTCAAATTGAGTTTGAAATGTCATATCTCATTTTGGGACGGATTTTGGTGGTGATGTACCTTTGCCATTTCTGGATATAACTGATATTATCCAGCCCCCCAAATGCTAATGCTCAGAGCATGTTTTCAAGAGGACTCTGGATTTGTTTGTCAGACACTTCCTTAGGGACAAGCACCTCTCTCCTTATAATGCAGATTAAAGCACAGATGTGAAGTATACTGCACCATTGAGAAGGCAGCAGTGCATTTCTATAGCAATGAGACATTTGAAGACGTATTTGCATAGGAAAGATTTCCCACTCATTAGGTTGTATATGTAGGGGAAAAAAGGAAGTGTCTGGTAATTGGCATATTTTAATATTTTAAGCTAGATTTTCATTTAAAAGCTATAGTTATGCCCAGTTCTAAACACACATTTTTTGCTTAATTGTCCACATTAACTGGATATATGCACGGTATTTTCAGAGGAAGGTTTCGCCTGCCTGTTTCATGGAGGGAGCTAATTACCACTTTAACACTATTTGCAAGTGCAACATTAAATTAGGCTTCAGAGAGATCCTCAAGAACACTGACACTCTCTCATGAGAACATTATTTCAGCCACAATGGTAGCTGAAATAGCTTAAAGCTGGAAGACATGTAGACATCTAGTCCAAGTAGAAAAGAGGAATCCCATGAAAGGGAAAGCATAATCCCAGAAAACAGACAAAAGCACAAATAGCTAATTGCTATAGGTTGTATGCAACTAAAAAGTAAAGTCGGGGAGAGGCAGCAAGCCATGTTATATGAACGAGCGTCTTCGGGATTTGCATACAAAAATCCCAATTATTACACAAGACAAACAGATTGGAAGTGTCATTTCTTCCCAGATAATCCCCACCCCCCGATCCCCAAATGTTATCTGCCCACTCATTGCTTAAGTATTTGATGTTATGCTTGCAAATGCATTTACTGCCAAAACTCTTTGTGTTACTTGTTTCTGGGTTGGTTACTTTTGCTGCAGAAGGCAGACTTTGAAAACATTAATATGTGCTCTCTGTAGACAAATTTTAAATTATCTTGTTTGCTGCAGAAACAGAAAGGATTCATTAATCAAGAGGCAAAATGCCACATTTTAATGGATCTGTGTAAATATTTTCCGTTAGGAGTTGACTAGTTCTAAGCACTCAAATGGAATAATTGAGCAAATGCTGGGAATTTGATTTGCCTTCAATCTTAATTTTCCAGTTTTGCAACACAAACTATACAGAAAATAACATAGGATTTACTGGAGTTGGGGGCACGTATTAGTGTGCTGGCCTGTAGACCTATCCCCTGTGTATTGAATATTGAAGTATGAGAGGACTTCAGATGATGGGCTGCCTTTGCTGCCCTTTTCCTAATCTGCATGCTTAACAAAACCAGAATTTTAGAGACCATTTTTTTAAGGATGGCAGAGCTTGTTTTTGCATGCGCTTTAATTGCACGTCTCCTTCCCTCTGCTTATCTTTGTTGGCCCAGTACGTAGGTAGTCCCTTGGCAGACGGTAGGACTGTCCAGGAGCTGAGATTGAAGCTCTGGTAGACATCCTGCTAGGATCAGGCCTCCCATGTGTATGCAGTTCAAGGTAGAGACTTTTTGGGAAAACTTGATACGATGTTGGAGTGTGTTTCCTACAAGGTTTATTATAATCTCTTCTGTCAACTAACCACCTTTTAAATTACTTCCGAAATGTATTCTTGGCACAGGTCTGCAGCAATTAGATAGGGGCATACTTTGCTGCAAATAAGCTGCTGGAAAAAGCCCCCAGCCTGAATGAACAATGCTGATCTCCAGTGCCTTTTCATGATTTTTTTTTTTTTCCACAAGGGTTTAATTTACTCTTAGATGGTAGAATTCAGTCTCAATGTACATCTCTCTAGTCCTACTTTGTGTGCCAGGAGCTCCTTTTTTCTCCTTTTTTTTAAATGACTATTGTTAATGAATGGTCAAGGCCCTTCCCCCCTCCCTTTAAATCGTGGGGTTAAGTCTGAGAACTGCCTTTTGTTCTTCAAGTCAGACAGTGAAGCTGAAGATGTGGGTTTCTGATTATTGGTGGCACAATGCAAAAGAATTGCTTTCCTGAGCAAGAGCAGGCTGCTTTGTTGCTGTGGGTCATCTCAATGCCAGCAGCGAGGACAAATTTATGCAGGAGGAAAAGGCTCTTTAAGGGATGGAGCGATATGTTTTTTCAATTCACTCCCGTCTCCGCCGTGCGGAGAGGAAGCGCGGGCTCTGCCGTGCTCCGCTTGCAAGTAAAGCGGAGGTCCGTGCTGCGTTTTGCACCCTGCCGCCCTTTTGTGGGGCACGTCGCACACTCCCAACCACCTTGTCCTCATTCATAAATATCACTGATTTTGAACCAGGTTGTAGCCATATTGGTCTAGAGGAAAAGGCACTCCAGACTCAGAGTAGAGGTGATCTCTTTTATTAGACCAGCACATTTTTTGCAATTAAAGACATTTTTTTTTTGCAAAAATCTTTTTGGTTTAATGAAAGAGATCACCTCTACTATGAGCCCTGATTGACTTTGAACTAGGGGAAGCTTGCTGGCTTTTCCCCACCCCCCCTTTTTGCAACAAATTACAGGTAGGTGCAACTCATTCCCTATCCCGTAGTGGAGCCTCACTAACGTTATTTTGAATCCTAGCCAGCTTTATTCATGTCAAATGTTGCTGTCAGAGAGAATTTACTGTTAGTTATGATTGCTGGCAGGACACTAGCCAGTTCCTAGCAGGAGGTAGGAACGACTCGGATATCCCCCAAATAACACTGTGGCCTAGATACAGGTTTCTCTCTTCCTTTCTTTCCTTTTTTTTAAATTTTATTTTAATGAAAGTTTATGCGCTTTAGTGCTTCTTGTCAGGATCTATCACTGCTACTGAAGAGCTACAGTTGAATATATTCTCCAAGGCCAATTATTACTTTCCTTATCTTTTATAGCCAGCTTTGGCAGCTCTGCTGGAGGCCGAATGCATTTTCTATATCAGCAGTCAAAGCGGAGGCTGCATTCCTTAGCTGTGATACATGTAACGCCATGGCACCATAAGTAACAAAGGCCCCAATTCGCTCTACATTCCCATGCTCTTGTGTATGGCCTGCCCGGCTCAAAGTTTACAAAGACGCCAAACAGCCAGAAGAATTGGGGTTTATGTTTCCTTTCAGTCTTTCACAAACACTTTATTGATCTGGGGCCTTTCCTGGCCACTCGGAGAATTAAGTAGTTACAAAATGGGATGATTTTCTTGTTAAAAACTATACACAATGCATGTTTATTATCTGTCCATTCATAATATTTTTATCCGAAGCGAGTGGCGTCCTCCAAATTACGACGGGATGCTCTTTGTGGTGCCTGCAACCCCCCAAAAGCTTTGACAGTGATGAACACATTTAAGTTGTGCTCCACTTGTTTACAAAAGTCTCCATTTGCTAGCACATCAAAAGCATTTTTCTCTCCTCCAGCACAATGGTATATTCATGCTAGCAGTCATTACTCAGAGATTTGAAGCATCACTTTATTGGAGCCCACCACAATACAGTCTAAGAGTCTTTGTTTCATTTGTTATTACCTTTTTGGGGGGAAAAATGCATTTAGTTTAGACCTGTTTGCAGTCCCTAATGCCTGAATTCCAGCCATGCTGTTGCAGGAGCTCTGTCATTATTGCCGTGTGTATCTGTGTGGTGTGTGTGTGTGCACTAGCACTCTGTGTGTGCATGTGTTTTCATTTCCTATAGATTGCAGGAGTTCTGGCATTAATGCTGTGTGGTGGTGGTGGTGGTGGGGATTTATTAGCAGTCTTTGCATGTATGTGTTTGCATTTCATATAGACTGTAGTGGACCTGGCCTTAACGGGGGGGCGG
>NW_017729029.1:13743927-13784559 GCF_001723915.1 Gavialis gangeticus | reverse complement strand
AACGGGGGGGCGGGGGGGGGTGACTGTCTCATTAGCAGCCTTTGCATGTATGTATTTGCATTTCTGATAGATTGTAGCAACTCTGGCATTAATGCTGTGTGTGTAATTAGCAGTCTTTGCATGTATGTGTTTGCATGTCCTATAGATTATAGCTGCTCCGGAATTAATGCTGTGTGTGTGTGCACGATTAGCACTCTGCATATATGTGTTTCACTTCCTATAGGTTGTAAGCCCTCTGGCATTAGTGTGTGTGTTAGCAGTCTTTGAATATATGTGTTTACATTTCCTATAGATTGTAGCAGCTCTGGTATTAATGCTGTGTGTTTGTGTGTAATTAGCAGTCTTTACATGTATGTGTTTGCATTTCCTATGGATTGTAACAGCCCTGGCCTTAATGCTGTGTGTGGGTGTGTTTGTGGGTGGGTGTGTGAGCAGGCTTTGCATGTATGTGTTTGCATGTCCTATAAATTATAGCTGCTCTGGTATTAATGCTCTGTGTGCGTGTATGTGCATGTGTCTGTGATTAGCACTCTTTGCATCTATGTGTTTACACTTCCTATATGTTGTAGGAGCTCTGGCATTAATAGTGTGCGTGTGTGCACATTAGCAGTCTTTGCATATATGTGTTTGCATTACCTATAGATTGTAGCAGCTCTGGTATTAATGGTGCGTGCATGTGTGTGCGTGTGCATGCAAGGACATTTTGTGTTTTCTATAAATTGTAGCTCTCCTCAGACTTGACTGCTTAAATATTCGCATCGTGGCTGAACTGAGAGAGACGGAGAGAATCCGCTCCTGAATGGTGGCACAATTCTCAAGGTTGAAGTTAATTGCAGTTTAAATTAACTGTGCACACCCAACTCTAATAGCAGCCCCTCGGAGAGAATTCCTGATCTGTGTTAGCTGTTGCCTATTCAGTCAGCCAACCCTCAGAAAAGACCTGTACAGATTTATTTGTATTTTGAAGAATTGGGCTTATGGGGCTAAAACACTTCCTCTACAAAGGTTCTTTTTAAAATGTACAGGTATCTTACTTATACCGGGATTTTTATTTTAAACAGAGTGACTAAAACCTGTTTAATAAATGGGATCTCTTTATAGGCCTTTAAGCACTAATATAAAAGCACAGAAGTTTTCTGCCCCGATAAAGGGACTATGTTCCCTAAGAAGTACTTGAATTCGGCACAAATTAATTCTTTGAATGTGAAACGCCCATTGCTGCGTAATGGGAGTGAACAGCCGTATCATCGGCGTTGAGAGGGAACTCCTGCACAGCCTTTTTTTTTCTTTTTGTAAGGGACCATTGCAGTCGTGGAGTCTGACCTCCTGCATAATGCACAAACCCTATGGGTTCAACACAAATCGTTGACAAAATTGCAGGTTTGTGACTGTCTTCTGACAAAATGAGGGAAGGAGATGGGAAAGGGCAACAGAAACGACTGGGAGGGAGGGGCTGACTTGGAGTTAGCGATGCTTTGGCTTGGCTAACAGCCGCCTGTTTGGTAACATCAATCTGCAAATATTTGAAGTGTGTAAACACCAAAGAGGGAGCTGACTAATGGCCCTAGCATGGTATAAGGGACACTGGGCATGTGTGTTATAGGAGGATTTAAATGGAAATATAGATGTTGAACATGAAGAAAAACTTCCTGCCAATAATAACTGCCTGAAGAAAATGATGGAGATGCCCTAGCTAGCGGACACGTTTAATGCTGTATTTGACAAATACATGTGCATCAGGGAATGATCGTGCGGTGACAGCCACCATCCGTTTTTTTTCATCTGCTTGCCCTGAGTGATACAGGAAAGCAGACCATTAGTCCCAAGCTTTTGGCTGTGGTCTCATGTAGCGTCCTTGTTGCAAAGGGTGCAATCCAGGGAGCAGAAACCTTTGATTCCTCCCGCGTGCAAAATCCTTCCTTTTTATCAAAAGTCCCAAACTTCAGTTTTGTAGGTTCCAGGCACTCTTGTCTGATGTCTGTCTTCAGGATGAATAATAAGCAAGCCAATATTTTTGTCCTAACGCTGAAAATTATTTATTGTGTAATGGGAAGATAAAAGCCCTTTGTTATAAACAGAGGTTTATTCTAATGTGGGTAGTTGTTGTTAGGTTGTGTTAGACAAGTGCATTAGAGAAAACTGTGATTGTTCTCTCTGATCAAATATAGATTTTGCTGCATGTAGTTTGCATTAAGTGTTTCTAACATTCGGGCCCAAGCTTTCATCTGAATCCCTTTACTTTTATTTGCTGGAATAAGATCTAAAAGCCTGGGCATAGAGCACGTTTCCTCAAGATGCACGCCGATCAGCAGTGGCATTTCAACGGCTCGCTCCTGCCCTTGCGTGTCGTCCCCTCTGTTTTCGTTAGCCGCGATAGGTCTCTCATCCTTGACAGCAGTTGAACCACCGATGAGTGAGATTCCTTCGAAAAGATTTCTTGACAGCGAAACATGTGCTTGTCCAAGTGCAATGGCCCAGAGTCTCAAAATGCAATGTTAGGTTGCCTTTTTAAGAGCGATATGGTAAAAGACAGCTGGGTTGTGGGCGTCAGGGAGAGGGTTTCTTTAACTCGAGACTTTGCTTTCAATGGGCTGCTGTTTGTACTTGCTGTGTGCTGTGCTTGCCTTTCCTCGATTAAAACACTTCACATCTGCCTCTTTCCATGTTAGATTCCATGTTGATGGTAGCCGAGAGGCTGGAGGGCCCTTTTAACATCGAGTCAGTCATGGACCCGATTGATGTGAAAATTTCCGACGCCATCATGAACATGCAGGAGAACAGCATGCAAGTGTCTCAGAAGGTAAAACGTCAATGCTTTACAGTGGCTTAAAGAGAAAATCCTGTTTTTATTTCTCCAGCACATGATATTCATCTCTGCTAATGGAAAATGTCGCCTTAAATGCTTTTCTTGTGTTGTTAGCACTGTTTTATTATTTTTGCGTGGCGCAGTAGTGTTTGATTGATGGTATTTGGATAAGAAACGTAAGGGAAGGTCTTGTTTGAATGCCTGTTTTCTAAAGCTACTTCATTAAATTGCATAGGTTTTCCAAGGATGTGGGCAGCCTAAAACACTGGCCCAAGGCCGGACCTCTCGCTCGGTTTCTGAGAGCGGTTTCAGCGCTCGCTTTAGACCCTACAATCCAGAGGAGCGGCCAACTACAGCTGCTGGCACGAGTTTAGATAGGCTGGTGAGTGCATGTTGACCTGTCGAACTGCTACAGAACAAGCTCTGTTCATAACGCACATAATGTGCTTTGTCACCCCCATGGTTAGCTTTGGCAGGCCTAAAAGGTAGCTTTTCCAGGTGAAGGCTTTAAATGAATTAAGAAGAAAGGGTGTGTATGTCTGCGTGTGTGTACACACGTGCACGGCAGTCTGTCTGTTTTCCATTTTGTCACTTTAAAAGCAGTGGAGGGAAATCGCAGGGATCTGAAACTCTTGAAAGGATATAATCTACTTACAGGTCTAGACAGGAACTAAATCAGCACTTGCTTTCCAGGTAAGTGCTTGTTTTACTGGCTTCTCTTCTGAAAGATAGACTTCTTGAAAATCTGGGTTTAATTCTATATTGAAATAATAAAATAAACCCAAACAAGCCCAGAGGCTGTTGAGTCTGATGTGACGACGCCAGCCTACGTGCATTGAGGTCCTGGCCTACACGTAGCTATTGTGATGTAACTCCATTTCCAGCTTCCTCTGCGGGGATTAACTTTGATGTTCTGTTTTCTTTTTTTTATTATTAGGTCACTGATGTAAAGGAAAAGCTGAAGCAAGCCAAAAAGTTTTGGTCCTCTCTGCCCGGCAACATTTGTAACGACGAGAAGATGGCTGCCGGCAGCGTTAATGAGGACAAATGTTGGAACGGGAGTGCCAAGAGCAGGTTGGAAGGGTTGACTTAATTCACCGTCTTTTCACGGGACACTGTACTTCAGCCTTCCAGAGTCTGCCTGGTTGCATTTTGGCTGTCTCTGACTTCAGTACCTCTCTTGGGTGCCCATTATAGTACTTGCATAGTTCACACCATCCTTTCTTGGACAGGGCAATGCTCTTATCTTCATTTTACAGCTTGAAAACTTAGGCTGTGTGGTGGCTAAGGACACAAGGAACAACGTGGCAAAGGGGGGGATTGAATGTGGGTATCTAGTGCAATAACCCTTGGACCATTCTGCTGTTCATCTGCCCAGTATCTGCTTGGGACGTAGCTTATGTAGGGCACGTACTTTAGTCAAGAAACCACAGAGTGTTTCTGATACGTAGGCCAGGAAGAAACTCTTCCAGTTCCCAGAAGCGTATGATGATCCTCAGCACATTCTTCTCCAGTGACAACTGCTTTAGCATTGTGAATACCCGACCTGGCTTATTATAGTAGACAGCTTTGTTGGCATTTCAGGTCTGATCCTACACTGCCAAAGCCAGGGTAGAGCTGGGCAAAATTTTTCATACAATAATTTAGGTTGAAAAATAGCCTTAAAATCCACCTCTATTCAAAAGGGCTATTAAGCAACCATTTCACACACAAGGCATGTTCTTAAATCTAATTGACCGGCCTCCCCTGGGCCCATGGGCTTTGGAGTATTTGTTTCAGCGGGACTTAAGCAAGCTCCCAAAGTTAAGCACGAACTTACATGCTGCCTTGGATGAAGATGCTTTCCTGTGTTGGGAGCTGGTGTCTGAATGATCAGGGTTGCATTTTTCCAGAATGAGTCTCCCATCAGGTAGATTAACAGGAAAAGTGAATTCTAGCAAATTAGGCAGACAAGGTTCTTTGGGTAAATGTGATATCTTTTATTAAACCAACTCAGATAGTTAGAAAAATTCTCCTTTGCTATTTTCAGCTATTTGAGTTGGTCTAATAAAAGGTATCATGTTTACACAAAGAGCCTTGTCTGCCTGTGTCCTTAGACCAACATGGCTACAACCTATCCCCTTTCTATCCAAATTATTAATTGTCAGGTTGATATGAAGCAATGAATTCTCTCTCAATTTGTTATTGAAATCCTGGATAAATAAAGTTCTTTCCCTCTGTAGATGAAGATGATTTTTCTTGCAGCACATAAATTTTCATTTGAGCATGATCATTCAACACTTAAAACCAAAGAGCTAGACTGCATCTTTCTACCCTGTGTTGCTTCAGAACCACATATTCCCATGAGCCGCTTTTGGTCTGATCCTGGTCAAGCCAGGCTAATAGCAATGCAATCCTCCTTTTAAAACCAATCAGGAACAGTGCTTTGTGATACTCGATGCCACAAATCTGATTACACAAATAATCTGCTTTTTGCTAGAGTTAAGAAAATTGGATATTCAGTCCTTTTGTACGATTTCAGTTCTCTGAGATCTTAACTCTTAGCCTGAGACTTAACACTAGTAGGTCTAGACTTTGATGTCAGCCATGCCAGTGCAAATCCTGAATACCTCTTTCACCATCGATTGATTTTTCCAGGTTCAGACTGGTGTAATTAAGATCAGACAATGTTGTTCCCACTTCATGTCTACGGGAACGTCATGCAGTCATGAAGTTGAAAGATCAAAACTCTTTAATCAGTGCCCAAATGGGAGAAAACCCCATTCTGGCCTTATGAGCAATTTTATTTTAAGAATTCCAGACCTTTTTGGTAGCAGAGAAAATCCTGTTTCCCTTGTGTCCTGACTGAAAATAGGCCCATGTGTGAGGCACGTTAAGAAAACTCTCCCAATCCTTGAAACGCTCTTCATGACAACATGCATCCTAATAATGGCCAACTCTACTTTTCAGGTATGACTTTGCAGTGACAGGGAATGGCTTAGCCAACCAGGTGAATAATCCCGAGGTAGAAGTTGACATCACAAAGCCAGATATGGTGATTCGTCGGCAAATCATGGCCCTTCGAGTAATGACTAATAAAATGAAGAATGCTTACAATGGAAATGACGTCGACTTCATTGACATAAGTAAGTATGGCTCATCTTTGGATGGCATTGCCTTGTCCGTCCAGAGGGAGGTGATATGAATTAGGGATCCGTTACCTAGTGGTGGAAGGTAGAGAAATGGGGTCCTTTGCTGTGCCCACAGGGAAAACTTACTGTGCCCAGAAGTGGCACCTTGGGACATGCCACGCTGCTCCCCACCGGCCGTCTCTAAGCCTAGAAGCAGTTGAGCTGTGTGTAGTTGCAACCTCCAGTGGGTTAATTAACTTGTTGGCCCTTTTGCTTTGCAGTGCTAACTGGCCCAGCCAAAGCTTTGTGTGGATGCCACAACACCACTTCCGTTACGGAGGCAGCTTGCTGGAGTGCAGAGTACTTGAGGCAGGCATGCCAAGTTTGCACTGTAAATGCATTCCCTGGTATTTGTCCAATATTTTCCCTGTACGGTACAAGACGCTGCTTAAGCATGCGTTTCACTTAGACACGTATGCAAGGAAGTCCATGCTTGATCCTAGAGATGCTATGACTTCGACTGGGTTTCAGCAAATGTTTGAAATGAAACCTTTTAGTAAAACCAAAACTTGTTTTTCCTGCTCTTTCCTGAGTTAGGCGGTTTTGTTCAGATCCGTGCGGAGGGATGCAAATGAACTGCTTGTGTTTTCTATAGGTGACGAGAGCAGCGGAGAAGAAAGTGGAAGTGGCTGCGAGTTGCAGCAATGCTCTCTGGAATTTGAGTTCAATGTGACTGAAATTACAGGAAACACCAAGAACGATAAAACTGCAAACACTTCTGCTGCCACCAATCTTGGTCTATCAGCAATAGCCTTCTTCTTTAGCATTTTGTGCTTGGCCCTGCAAAGACAATGGAGATAACTGTGCAACCTAAGTGGGGGAAAAAAGACTATTATCAAAGTTAAAAGGCACCCATTCTCACTTTTATACCATCTAGTGACTCTGCTTTTTAAGTTAATGGACAACAGTGTACAGTTTTTACTATGTTGCCACTGATTTTAAAGTATTGATTTTTCTTGTCATTTGCTATTCTGGGAACAACAGGGACTTGGACTATTAGTCTGTCCTGTTCACCAAGAATCCGTGTGAAAGGTGGCTAACAAAGTGTATATACAGACTTGTAGTTAGCTCTGCTTTTGTGTTTTTATCACTTTTCCTTTTTTTATTTTATTTTACCACATTTCTTATGAAAAAAAAAGCAAAAAACAAACAAAGGAAAAAAAAAAACACCCCAGAGTCCTATCTTGGCATGTGACAAATGTGTTTCTGAAATCTGAAATATCTGTACAGAAGCAAGTTTTATTTATCATGGTATCTTATGGGCTGGGGGGGGAGGGAGTAGGGGGTCAGGGACAATCGCCCAACAAGCAAAAGATGTTTCATGTACTTCCCATTTATCCATGTTATGTTAGTTGCCTTATCTGGAGGGAAATGGAAGCAATTTGTCTTTATTATACAGTAGACCAGAATGTGAAGGCGTCATGGGTCTATCCACCATATGCCCCATTTGCATGAAGCATTAATACCAGGAGCAGGTTATACTTTCTTTACAGGACATTTGGTTACGTTAGAAGAGAGCCAGAGGATATCGAAGCGAAGAAGCGCGGCCCGTTGTTCCCCCGAGACTCTTGCAATTCGCTGTAATCCCCGTAGCTTCACTCCTGTCATGCCCCCCCAGTAGGTGTAAGGCATTAAACTCGTAAAGTTGGAAGCAGCTCATGTTTTTGGGGGTGCAAGTGCCAACACATGTCTCGTCTGCAGATTCGTTTAGACGAATGTCACTGACTTTTAGGGATGGTTTGTTTTTGATGTGACGGTCTTTCTCCCCAGATCGGAAGGTCCACAGGGACAAAGACCAGCCAGTATGGCAGCCGCACGTTGCACTGTCATCCGAGTGGGTTTGGGGTGCTGTAGCTTGAGGGTTACACCCGGTAGGATGGGGATGGCGTCACTCGAGCGTCGGCGCAGACCGTGCAGCTTGGGCGGTCCTGCCGGGCAAGGCCTCGAGCGACCACAGCACCGAACGTGCAGCAAATCCCTTTTTCCGGTGTTCCCAGCTGGAACAGCATTGTGTCAACTCAGAAATAAATAAGTATATATATTTTTGAAAAGGAAGAAATGAAATAACTTGAAAAGCGTTACAAAACAAAAAGTCTTCAGAAAGACTAAAAATTTTTCTGCGAGTCTCTTCCTGCTTCAGACTGCCGTCAGAAGCCGGCTGGGCCCTCCCAGCTGCAGAGAGAGGGCTTGTGATTATATTCCAACCTTGCGTTGTAAGGATAATTTTCTATTTTTATACTGAAACGTTAACTACTTGTTAGCTCAGGGTCAGCATTTTCTTCAACTTTATTTTCACACCAAATTTCTGCAAAACTTATAAAACCAGAATATACTTGGCTGATATAAACAATCCTGGAAGCTTAATTTTACTAGAAGTAGCCAGTTATTTATTAAAACATGATGTTGGTAGAATAGGCATATTCTGGCTAGATTTTTTTTCTTCAGAAAACAAATCATGGAAGCATAAAATTGAAAAGTTATAAATTTTATGTGTGGGGAAAAAATGGATTGTAAATAGCTAAGTTGCCTTGTGAGGCATTGGAAAATGTACTGATACTTAGAAACTACCTCAGTTCTGAGGAATTTCCTTTCTAGCTTTGAGTGCTATTACATTGACTTGGTAGAAATGAATCTGGTCTCCAATATGTAGCTGAAAGAGTTATCCCTGTAGACCCTGTTAGATTGTTTTTAATTTAGAGGATTCAACTACATCCAGCTGTTTTTCTTTCAGTGAAATTCCCTAACAAAGAGAATTTCTGAATTAAATATTGCTGGTGGTTTCCATGACTTTTACTGATTTGTTTGGTTTCATGGCTTTTTTTTTTCTATTGCCCTTTAATTATTTAAATGGTCCTACCCGTTTGAATTTTAATCCTGCAATAAACAAACCTTAGATGCACTCCCCTTGTCCATACATCACAGCACGGTGTGGCTGGATGACCCTTCTGGCTCCTTCCCAGCTGGCAGGCCAGCAAAATTAAACTAAGGGGAAAAAAACTGAACTTCATCCGAGCTCAGAGAACGAGATGGAACAAAAGCCCTTGTATTCAAAACAGCTGACTTCTCCAAGATCTCCAGTTTTTGGTGTATAAGCGTTCGCATGTAAGAAAGTTCCCTGTAAATGCTCCTGTTTTCAGGCAGTCTGCCCACTCTGTACCTAAGAATGAAACCCATTTCTGAATTGAGATTTATTGTTTGCCAGCTAATTGCTTACTAATTATTATTCATTCGTTTGGTAAAAGAAAACAATGCAAAGACCTGACGTGAGTTTCAAATGTGTCTGGTGACGGACTTGAATGACGTAACAACCCTCCGCTGAGCAAAGGACGAGTTGTCAACTGGGGCTACAGAAACCAGAGTAAACGTAAATGTAGAATGAGAAGAAGTTGTCTTCCTGCTTTTATTTGGTGTTGTGTGTGATATTGGTTTCTGGGTGTCAAGTCATTAAGACACCTGACTGCCTAAACATGCCAACTGAGATACCCTGATGGCACTGTTAGCGACCAGAGACATCTATCTATCTACCTATGTAGAAAGAATATCTATCTCTCGCTCTCTCTCTAGAAAGAATATCTATCAATTTATCTATCTATCTAGATATATTTTATAGAAGCAATTATTGCTGTTACAACAGGAATGTTATACAAAAAATCCCACCAACAGGACAATGATGAACTTCAAATTGGCCTAGTGACATCACTTGAAGAGTTGTCATAGCTCTAAAAGATCTGCTCTCGCTTGGGCACAAGTGATGTGCTTAATCCTGAAGTTGCTGGCTGGGTTGCAGTGGTTTGTCTTATACAGGAGATCAGACTAAGACTAGGTGATTATAATAGGCCCCTTTCTGCCTAGAGAGCATATTAATCCCCCTTGGAAATAGAGAAGTGGTCCAGTTTGGTGGCACTGTCTAGCGTGAAACATCCATTTGGACTCATCTGTGTTTGTCTGGGCTGTTCACAGCAGCCTCCCCCTTTCTATGTATGACGGTAATCAGAGCAAAGAGAAGTGTGCCGTTCAGTAATGACAAATATCCATGCTGCCAGGTCTATCCCTTGTATTGTGGGGGGAAATGGCTGCAGAGTTTGCTGTAGTTTACCCCTCTTCTTTCAAAACCATGCTCCAGAATCGAAGCTAGCTTTAAAATCAAAATCTTTTGGCTTTCAGGGTTGCAACCCCCCCAAATCATAGACGTCCCTGCAGCCTTTGTCTTCCTTGTGGCATGGAACAAAAGCTCTGAGAGGGGGAGATGGCCGGTTGTCTCAATACTCAGCTAACTCTGAAAGCTCAAGACGCTGTTTTTCATGCCACCGTTCTTTAAAACGACTCTTTAGAAGGAGTGTAGGGACTGCGACACCGGGTGCAGCCCCCGATTCCTCTGTTCTCGCATCCTGATGGGACGAGATGTTTCGGGGCAAGGAGTGAAAAACCCAGCCATTAATTGGACATTTCTATTTGTGTGTCTGCAATTGCCTCCTGCGTGTGGTAGCCCCTTGCCAGGATCCCCATCAGCTGACCACTTGGTGCGGTCCTCCGTTGCCAGCATGGAAAGCCTGCTGGACGTGGTGTGTTGGCAATGCAGATAAGTGAAGCTCCACTGTCTCGAAGCAAACAATAGCAGGGTCAGTGTGTCAGAGTTAGGTGCAATCTTGGATTTTTACATTGCACTGTTCTGGCTGCAGATTCCCAGCCAGCCCTTCCAGCGTGCAACAGTCCCGAAAGCCCTTTGTAGTAGAAATTTAGTGCTGGCTTACTGATGAGGGCACCAATAAGTCTTTCCCTAGGTGCGAGGGAATGTGACGGTCAGCTCTATCGAAGAGGTGCCTTGCACTTCTGTCTGGAAGTTGATGTTCACTGTGATACCCTCCCAGGGGCAGGACAATCCCTTCTAACCCCAACTTGGGCTATTGCGAATGTTAAACCTTGCAGACAGGTGTTTGAAAGAGGATTTTCTTGTACCATGTGGGGACATGGCTCTGCTGTCTCCAATGCCTTCATTTGCAGATGGTCCCGGATACTTCAGCGAACAGTAGGAAAATGCAACCCAGGCCACATCTGGCCAGTTGTGCCACAGAGGAAGAAGCCTTAATGGTCTTTGTCCCCAAGTGTTAGAAAGATGTGGAGGGCAGTATAGGTTAAGTCCCCCTGGGACCATGCAGGATGGAAATATGGTGGGAGGGACCTGTCTTATCTTGGCTTAAGATCATGACCCATGTCTCTCTAACAGGTTGATCATTTGTCTGTCATCACTGTTCCACTGCGCTATTTCTTGCTTGTTCGTCTCTTCCTTGTATCATCCGTAATAAAGCAACATCCACCGTGCTAAAAATCAGGGAAAACCCAAATCCCTTCAGTTCCCAGCTTAGACTCAGATCATTGGAAAGGTGACGGTTTTATTTATTCATTTTTTGAAAATGTGGAGAGCTACCTGTTAACAGGACTAACTGCCTTGTGCTTTAATTACGCCAAGGCGATAATCATTGCTAAATTCCCTATTAAGAAATATGTGCCCTCCAGAGGCAGGGAAAATTAAGGATTAACAATATGGAACGGATTAGTATCGAGGTCGTTCACAGCCTTGGTCTGTAGAGTGGCTATTCTTCATGCTATGGTTAGGGTCTGTCAGTGTTTCCATTATAAACCTATTCTTTTCCGGGGTTTGTAACTAGCCATAAAACTTAATCTTGCCTGAAACTTGGCACATCAGACATGAGCTGAGCTTTTCTGTTTTTTCTGGTGGGAGAGATTGACAGGTTAAAAAAAAAAAACTTGTTAAGTTAAACTATGGTTTAAAATGTCATTTGGCATTTGCATGCACCAAAGCAGCTTTGTTGAATGCCCATTTAACTGGTGATTAATCATCGGGACAATCCCATTCAGGGTCTCCTCCCCACAAAAGAGGGAGGCTGCGGCAATAGCCCATGTCTGACGTGTGTGCCACATGCCGTCTACCACCCAGCGGCTGGAGCTACCAACCACTGAAGTCACTGGCTTTGAACGGGAGCTGTATCAGGCCCTGAAAACTTCCATGGGCTCGTTAGTCCTGGCAAGGTGATACACATGTGCATCAGCTGGCTTCTCGCAGTCGAAAGCCTGTTATGGCCAATTCATGATGACATCTGTTTTTGAAATGCTGGCTTAACCGCACATAGTATAAGCCTGAATGATCTGAGAATTGGTACCACATATCCTGTGCCTTTTATATGCCCCCCTTAACCGTAGCCTGAGCACTGTGCTGCCTACTTGACAAGCCCATGGTAGAGTCATCTCGGTCTCAAGTCACTGGGCCCATCCCTCTTTTTTCAAGGTCCTTAAAATAAGGCCTTGTTATCAGTTGCTCGCAGTTTTCCCTGCCAGGTATCTGCGTTAGGTATTTTGGAGGGGATGTTTCAGCTGAAGCTGGACCGTCATTTCTGAGAATGAGATCAGGAAGGGAACAAATACAGGGTCCAGCCCGTGCCTTGTGTCAAGGGTATGCCTCTAGCTGTTCCTGCACAAAAAAAAAAAAAAATTCCCAAATTTAGCTAAGTTGCAAGAATTCTTGAACTGTCTAACATTGTGTTTTCCTGCAGATGGGCTCGCGGTGCGCTGGCAGACATCAGTGATAGGAAAGCCCAGTGGGAAATAGGGCTCTTGGCTACAGAATGGTGACAGGATGCAGAAAACTGGTTTTGAACAGTGCCAGATTATGCGCTCTTGATGTGTGAGTGTAGCCACGTCGGGGGTAGTAGATAACAGCTGCCTAGTAGTGTGAAAAAGTGCGTTGCTTTTTGTACCGGCCTTTCTTACCCGAGTTATCTGAAGTTGGCTTAACCAGATAAATGACTTTGCATACACATTGCCTTGGTTCCCAGCTGTGCCATTAGACCTGATGAAAGGGATAATGTTGACACATGTGTTCTCCTATCTGTTGGGCCATTAGCTGCCAAGGTAAATTCACTCCTACTTGACAGACCCATTTAAGGTTGCACAGAGAGGGCAGGATTGGAGGCTCCATCATGCTTGGAGCAGACGAGGGAAACTTTCCATCTGTAGACTCAGCAACGCTTTCATAGACAGAAAGGCAAGTGCAGACTGTGGGTAAGGATGGATGGATACTGTGGCTCACCGTGTACAGAGTTTAATAACAGGCAGCAAAAACTGTCTGGCAAGATGAGCAGTTAGTCCTGTGCTGACATGAGGGATCACGTCGGCTGGTGAACAAAGGCTTTGCAGCACTTCTGTCCCCACCACATTCATGGCTTCTTGCATGGATGGTGGCCAAGCCAGTGCTGTGACCCAGCCCTACCTAATTACATAGCCGGAGTCATTCTTTTGGTGCTGCATAGTGTTCATGGGGGAGCAGAGGCTGCTTCCTAGGAATCGGTGCAGATGTGTTTGTGTAAGAAGCGCTTCCATGATCCAGAGTCATGTAGCAATGGTCTTTGGTGCCAGAACTGGTTCACTTAGCTGCGTGCATGGACGTGCATTGTGATGGGGACAGCCCCGGTGCTGTGGTTTGGATGGCAACATCCTACTGAGTGGAGTTATGCCCAGATGTAATTGGGGAGGATATATCCAAGAAAAGCTAGTTTGTTCTGAAAGAATAAAGAGACTGCTTTCCCGGGTCATTGACATGTGACTGCATTTGCAATGCTATGGGGAGACCCCCAGTACTAGGTCTACAGCAACGGTTTCCCAATTTTGGGTGACAGCACTGAGCTGGTAACATCAGACTTCACTCTGTGTCCACGTGAAGAACTGTACATCTCCTGGAAAGCAAAACTTCCCATGTCCCTGAGCAACCTCTGAGGGTCTAGTAGCCAAGACAGAGGTCACGAGCCGTGGGTTGAGGATCACTAGCTTAAGAGACATGCCCTATCTCCGGATCGGGATGGTACCTTGCAGCCCATACTCCTGGTTTGGAGCCATGAGTGTTGCAACAAAACTGCAGCTAGGCTCAGGAAACAAGCTGCCGTCAGTGCATGAAGAATGCAACAGGGTTTGTCAGACAAATAGTTTTTCCTTTAGATTGACCACCTGAGAGGCTGAATAGGTTAGCACGTTGAAGAGGCTTAGTCGATATTACATGCAGATGCATTCCAATGCTGAGAGTTGAGGAAATGGAACTGAAAAATAAGACCCTAAAGGGTAAATCAGGGCGCTCCTTTTATTCCTTGCTAACGTACAATATCCTCTAATCACAGGCATGCTTCCTTGAATGCATCAGACCCCATGTATGCATCCAAAGAGGGTGAAACAAGCCGGGGGGTGAAACCCTGATGTGGGTCTCCCGTGTCCCCAGAAGCAGGGAAAATCTGGAAGGAGCAGAGAACAAAAGCCCAGGGTATGCTTTTCTTTCTCAGTCCCAGCATGCATGCTGCCTTGAAGGCACATGGCTCCAAAGAACAAAAGCCAATCCCTACTTTGTCCATGGATGTTGGCAGGGTTTTTTTTTTGAGCAGATCTGTGTTTCTATTGCCGCATGCTTCCTTCTCATTTTGCTGCTGGATCCAATATGCATCATCCGTCTTTGCAACTTCCCTCAATTGCGTGCTGACCTTGTAAACAGAGCAAATGGTACAATGACAATCTTTTTCTTTTCTTTTCTTTTTTTTGATTGCACTTTTATTTCAAGGGCATTTACTCTTGGCAGGTTTCTCAAAGGCACATTGCTAACACATGTCCATCGCGAGGAGGTCTGACCTTCCAAAGGAGAGAGTCTGAAGCAAATGGTCACTAAAGGTTATTGGTCTTGCTGTGTCACCGTGGATGTCAGCTCTTTTAATTGATTCGGACTGCTTGCCAGCTTCTCTTAAGTGATTAGCAAATGTTAAGTAGTGTAAACTAAAAAAAACTATTTGCCAGTTCAATAACAATCTGTTGGGTCTGATGGAGGAACCACAAAGGGAATTTCTCTGGCCGGGGTTATGCAAAAAGTCCACCTACATTATCTTAATTATCCCTTTTAGCCTTAAACTATGAAGCTCTAGATTTCTTCCAACCTGGCAATCTAAAGTAGGACTTAAAAATGAGGATTTGTGAATAATTTTTAAATGCTCCTGAAAGGAGCCACGTTGACTTATCTGTAATCCAGTGAAACGTATTTGTTCATGATCCCTGGGCTTTCCCATTGAATAAGTCTGAAACCCTGGCAGTGGGCCTGCCTTAGCTTTTTTTCGCTGTTGATACCTCCAAGAGCATTTCCCCCTGCCAAGGCTGAAGGACTTGCGAGATCACTTGAATCCTTTTGGACCCAGAGCAAATAAGAAAGCATTGAGAAAGAGAATCAGTCTCCCACGCACCAGAAAATAAGAGGTCTGTCACCTTGAGGGTAATCATTTTGTATGACTTGTGTCTCTGACTCTTTCTGCCCATCCTTGTCTTTTTTTTTCTTGTGTGAAGGATCTCAAAAGCTGCCCTCAGTGCACGTGATTTCTTTTCTTTCTAGTTCCCCTTCTTCTTAGGTTCCTCTCTTTCATTTGAAAATCAAATGCCTCCTCCCCATCCCCCCCAAAAAACCCCTCCAATTAATATGCATCTATTTGCAAAATGGTTGAAGACAATCCTGTATCCTCCACTGGATTCAGGTTGAACTCTTCCCTCCAGCTACCATTGGGTCTCTTGCCTTTCTGTTCTAGTTAACATCACGGCCACTGATGCAATGGTGGAAGTGCTGAGACTTTGGATGGAGGCTGACCTGTCCCATTGAGGACCAAGGCCAGGCAGGTATGGCAGGAAAGGCAAGGCCAGTGGACCAAGGCCAGGCAGGTATGGCAGGCAAGGCAAGGCCAGTTGACCAAGGCCAGGCGGGTATGGCAGGCAAGGCCAGGCGGGTATGACACAGGCATGGTGCAACCCCACGTAAGATGAGTATGAGGCACTGAATCAAGCAAAGGTAGGATTCAACTCAGACCCAGAGTCTTGGCCCTTCGTAGGTCTACGTCTTCAGCGGATGCAGTTGAGGACCATACAAAGCATTGTGGGTACTTCGTTACAGGAGCAGCAGGCAGTGCTTTGCGATCCCAGTTTGCTTTTCGAAGCTCCAGGAGTCCTGGAGAAGTTAAGTAAATAGATCCTCAGGCAAACAACGGGAAGTGTTGCTCGTGCACATAAAAGTGTGCGCTCAGTGGGGCAGCCACCTTTGAGCTCACACAATAGCCTAGGTGAGCATTTCATTTGCAGGTGGCGGTTTCACTTCTGTCACCGTCTGAGCCAGACACTATTTGCATAATGCGATGAGTGTTGTTTTTATAAGAGCACATCGGTTTAAATTGGTTTTCTTCTTTCAAAATTAGTGGCAGACTTTGGCCATTCGGGTTGCTGTTTAACTGCACCAGATGTCAGGCACAGCTTGGCTAAGCGCAATGAGTAATCCAAAGGAAATACTATTAATTTCAAAAGAATGTGGTCAATATTTTAATGTTTTGGATCTTTTTCATGTACAGACTTATGTCGTACTCCAGCTGGGCTTATTAACTCAGCTTTTGAATCAGTGGTTCCATTAGTGCAAATTAACATCTATTAAATTAGGAGTGTGAATTTATTTTAAAGATCAGGCCTGCAACAATATTAGTTATTTAAACATTCAAGAGCGGTGCGCAGTGTTGGGAGCTGTTGGCTGAGGGCCAGATCTGTTGAGTGGTGGGTGGATCCAGCTCCAAGTCACTGATTTAGGGTTGCCAACCCCCCAGGATTGCCCTGGAGTCTCCAGGAGTTGGATATAAATCTTCAGGAGACTGCTGAGAATCATCTGAGAGAGAAATGATAGGGCATTCATTAATATAAAACTTAAACATTCAGTCTGATTTACACAGCAGCCCAGTGGGTTTTGAAAACACAATAGTGATGTGCATTTGCCTTCCTGATGTGTAACGTCCACGCATCATAATCCATCACTGATGTACACGAGCACCCGTGCACACTGGCCTTCCACAAGCCTCCCCGAAGACATTCAGACAGTTGGCAACCCCAGTGACCACTGGGGGCTCAGGAAGGGCTCACCCATTTCATGCCATTTCAGTGCAAGGTTTATGATGCTTGGGGCTCTTTCGTGCATCCTGCATGCTCACAGGTGAGAATTGAACATTTGGTGAGCAAACCCCTCTCCCTGCCCCACAGCTTTTAGGCTGAATCCTCCCACTCTTGGGTTGATTCAACACCAGTGGATTTAGCAGAATTTCACCTGGGTGATGAGTAACACAATGGTGAATGAAGCTTGAACATTGCAGCCCATTTTTGGAGCAGGTTATGAAGCGGTCTAGCTACCATATTGTCTTGCATAAAACACCCCCCAGAATATAACATGCACCGCTTTTATGAAAAGCAGATATTTCCCAGAGTTAGAGCTGCACAGAGTAGGGACAGAGCCTGATCTTCAGCTGGCTCACCTTCCTTTTCTGCTAAACTGAAGCTGAAACCTTAGCTGTTGCTAAAGACTGGTCTCCATGAGTGGATCTATGGTTTGAAAAGAACTAAAAAGTCTCCAAGTTTGTGAAATAGGAGGACCAAAAACAGGTAACAACATTTTCCCATGGAAGTTTAGCTTGATGAATGAATGGAAAGCTAAAACCAATAAAAAAAAAACAGTGGTCGTTAACATCTCTGGACTGAAGTATAATGAGCCATTACCTCTGCGGACTCCTTGAGCTGCCTGACTAGTAATGCAATAGCCGCTGCCCTGTGGAGCAGGAAGCCAACAGGGTGCTTCTATTGTAGGCAGAAAATCAGCTTCCCCACTTAATACACAGCTAAGTTTTTGGGAGAAAGGTGAATGTGGTATACCGGGACATACAGTAACGCGCAGGACGTGTGTTCTGCAGATGGGTTAGAATAATCACCCAACAAAACCCAGAAAGGATGGCAACTACTTGAGCTGCCATGAGGAACGGGACATACTTTGCGTCAGCAAAGCTGCAAAAGGTTGCAAGACACAGAAAAATCTCGATTCATTCTGCAAAACGCAGGTGTTTTAAACAGGAAAGGAGACCTTTTGTGTTCAACAACGACATGCGCTCATTTAAAATATCTGTCTTGCCAAAGTCATTTTTCACTGGACAGATGCGAAGGCAGAGTTTTTGGAGCTTTAGCCCTCCAGGTTGGGGCACCGGGGAGTTGAGAGCATGGGGATGTTGATGATAAGGGTGGTCTTCCAGTTTAGCTGATGCGTGGACCTTACTTTTGGGAGAGTTGTTTTGGGAAATGGGGGGACTTCTTCTCGCTCCTGAGAGGAGGAGGAATTTCTTGGTAAGCCTGCATGTTCACTAGACTATCACGAGGAGGAAGGGCTGGGACCAGGGTGGCTGGAAGTCTTCCAAAGGCCCAAAATAAATGCACCCGAAGTAACAGCTGAGTGTTTGGTGTAGGTAGGAGCACGGTGCCAGTCTTCAAGCAAAAAGTACATCCCTTATTCACCGGTCAGCAACAGCAGGCTTGGGGCGGATGTTTTTCAGTGCCTGGTGGGTTCTCCAGTATGGTGACATGGGTGCTTGGAGCAATGGCTTGTTTTCGGCTGATGCACCCCCAGCCGGGCAGGCTAGAAACCTAGTTTCTCATACAAATGAAAGCCTTCAAGTCTGCAGGAATCTGACGTGAGATCTGTGCTGTTCGTGGAAACGTTGCGCAGGTCATTTCCAAGCACGTCCATCTCCGTGTCGCGGGGCGGAGGGCAGGATTGCACATCTGGCTGCTCCGCAGTTGGCAGCATGTCCGTGATACGGTGTTTCGCTGAACGTGCACTAGGTGGCATCGTCAACTTAGTTAACGAGCAAATGCTATTGTCTCAGCTCAGACCTTGAACAAAAGTTGCATGTGGTGGCTGGCTCAAACTACCTGTTGGAAAGCAAGAGCTTGCGGCAGGGTCAGCTGTCTGCGAGGAGCTTTTGGGCACAGAATACCTGGCACATCTGATGTCTTTGTCGAGGTCTCTTTCTAAATGATGCTTGAAAGCCGTGGAGCATGCTTGCTAATTAATAAAGGCCGGTGTCTTAGTCACTAAATGCCCTGTTTGCATTGTGTCTCCAGGGTTTCTTCAACCTCCTCCTGTGGGAGGACAGAAGGCCTGTGATATAGGAGCTGGAGCTGGCCGGCTACAAATTGGCTGGCTAGGCAAGTGTGTGCAAGCACCGAGCTGCTACATATAGCTGGTGTTGCATGTAACCATCACACGTGTGATAAAATGCAAAGGCTTCACTCCTTGTGTGTGTCTGCTAGTGCTAGGTATCCAGGTTGTAGCTGTATTGGTCTAGGCCAGGGGTTTTCAACCTTTTTGGATCAGGATGCGGAGCAAGAGGTGGGGAGGGGTGTGTGGCCAAACGTGTACCCCCTGCTCACAACCCCTGGTCTAGAGGCAAAAGGAATCGGATCTCGTGGTAGAGGTGATATCTTTTATTAAACCAACTGGATTTTTGCAAAATAAAAAATCTTGAATTGCAAGCTTTCAGGCACAAGCACCCTTCTTCAGGCATAGGAGAAAAGGTTGTAAAAGTTCTCCTGGGTAGAAAGGAAAGTTCATATTTCGTAGGAGAGTTGAAGGTGTGGTGAAATCTCCTGGTTTGTTTTTGTTTGCAAAAATCTAGTTGGTCTAATACAAGATTATCATCTCCACCACGAGTCCTGCTAGGGCTAGGCACTGTGCAGTTACCCAGCAAGAGCGTCCTTGTCCCCAAGGATGGGACAGAGGCAGCTTTATTAACCCAGTGTTGAGAGATGGGGAACTGGAGCCCAGAGAGATGTGTCCAAAGTCCCACAGGAGATCTAAGGTACGGTCAAGATTTGAACTTGGATCTCCTAATTCCCCATACAAATGTCTCTTCCTTTTGCCCTCCCTGTCTTCCTTGCCACTGAGAGATCGGCCTGGGAGCTCACTTCTACGTCGTGCGCCTGAGACGGGATCACTGACCGTCGGGGTACGTCATCCAGCAGTGGGATGGAGAGTCCGGATTCACCAAGAAGGTTTTAAAGCCGAGGTCAATCAGAGTATGGGTTGTGTATGTGAATAGCTATGAATGCATTTCTAAACATACGGGGCTGGAGGAGCTGCGAATCGTCCTGAACTCTCGCTCGCCCCCAGACGTGGCCTCTCTTGAATTTCCAAAAATGGTGAGTTGACCATTTCCATTTTCCCTTCTTGTACCTCTGGGATCTGCGCACAGAGGGGAAAGCACGGTGGTAAAAGCCTGGGAAGAAAAGCTTTTTTCTTGGGCGGAGCTGCCACTTCAACAGCACGCAAGAGGAATGGGAAGTTCCCCAGGGGCCGGTCTGTTGTCTTGAGTTGCTGCCCAATTTCCCAGCCCCAAGAGGCTGACACACAGCTATGAGTTTGGGTGTTTATCAGAAAAACAAAACATCTGTCACGGCCAGAGGGTGGTTAGGGCCACGCGGAGGGCTGTGAACTTGCAAGAATTTCAGAATCTAAAATTGGAGCTCAAACCTGACCTCTCGAGAGCGCCGCCTCCTTGTTTGGAGAAATCGAGATGCTCCTATATGACCAATGTGTTTAGTTTCTACTGAGTTGCTCTCAGAAAATAAAACCTGGTGCCTAACTGATGTCAAAATGAGCTCTGGCTGCAGCAAACCATGCCTTCCCCCAGGAACATGTGCTTGATTTGCTAGGACGACTAACTTGTGCATCATTTTATAATGATGGATTCTAGAAGTTCTGCCCAAATCTAGATCAAAAGCAGAGGCTTTAATTAAAGGTTCCTATTCTTTCAGGCTTGAAAGTAAATCTAATTTGAGATGCATTTGTAAAGCAACTTCCTGTGGATACCAACAGGTAATCAATTTTAATTGCACCATGCATTTCAAAGTCCCTAAACTTACCAACCTGCTTGCATAAGAGATTACTGTATCTTGGCTCCCATCTACATTGAGGCCCACGAGTAACGAGAGAAAACAGAAGGGTTTTCTTATTAAATAGATGCTCTATGGACTAGAAAAACAGGGTTGTCATTTGTGGCATTGTGAATATTTAAAAGGCAGCAATATAGGATCACATGCCTAGCCCGCCTGTACAGCCTGAGCAAGCTAATGAAACTTGCCTGGGGTTTAATAATATCAAGGGCCTTATTCTGCTTGCTTCACACACACAAGTGTTTCCACTGATATCAAAGAGATGAGCAGAAATTAGGGCCTGATCTACAGTGCTCGTGGCGTCCACCATTTCTTCTGTCTACTGGACAGAGTCATTTTAGCTCATTGAAGTCAATCGAAGCCTCTTCATGGACCTCAATGGACTTGGGTCAGACCAGGGACTCTCAGCCAGCGTGTCGTGTCGTGTCATGTCGTGTCATGTGATGCATGCAGGGTGCACCTGTATATAAGTCACAAGATAAACCCAGAAATGTCTAATAGGAATCCATACTGTCAAAAGCATGCTGCCCTGTTGCAAGCTCTTTGCAATATAAGACATGCCCTCTGATTTTTTTGCAGACAAGAAAAAAATGCAAGTTCAGAGCTGTTTTTTTTCCTGAGGGCTGGAGTCCAAAAACTCTTGAGAATCAGTGGGTTAAATTAAGCAGCTCCTGATGAAGGAGGTTTAACAATATTCTTGTCTTAGGGAGGAAAGAAACCAGTGATAATGGCAAGAGATGGAGTGACGGGCAGAAAATATTATGACCGCCCAAGGGAGCAGACATGCCAAGGAGAAAACCAATTAGTGTAGGTGTCCCCATTTGCTAGACGCTTGCTTAAGGAAAGGGCTAGTTTTCCCTTCCATTCAGGGGACCTTGCCCTAGGATTCAGCGGTTTTAAGAGAGAGGAAACTTGCAGCAGACCATGCAGGCCAAACTATTGCTCGCTTGCTGTTGTACGCTAGCGTTTTGTGCTGATCTCCAACCCTTGCCCCCAGGAACCACCTCAGAGGCTCGTGCCACCTGGATTTCTCCCGGATGCCATTCACGTCGTGGGCAGGGGCAAGGAAGGGTTGTTGCATCCGTACGTTGCGGTTGCCCCGTGGGACTTGCGCGTATTTCCAGTCGCACGTCTGCTGCGGGTAGTTTGGGTCTGCATGCGGGATGAGCCCGTACTCCTGACACGGAGAGAACCTGTTTAACAGGGCACGTGCACCACACGTGCATGATTTGACTTTGGCAAAGGTTGTAAAAGGAGATTATATAAATGGGCCCTATTATATTAAAAAAATGCCTCCCTGCCCCATCCCTATATGGCTTTTGGGATCTGCTTTTTTTTCTTTTTTTTACCCAGGAGGCATTTCCTGTGGCTTTTATGCATGTTGTCATTCCCTAGGCACACCTATATAAACCTAGAGCCATGGGCCATGCTGACATGCAGTATACTTCCAATGAGATGTTTTAAAAAAACCTCATTATGGTAGATGTTACCAAGTGACCGTGTTACACGTACTCTAGCAGATTTTTTTTCTCCGTGTGCAAGCAAGTGTTCAGTCTTGGGAAGACTTTGTTAGTCCTCTGGTCTGAAGATCCTGGAGATGAACAGGGAAGTTTTTTCTCTGAATTAGCTTCTGATTCTGCTCAGTTCTTTGGAGCAGACTTGCTCTTTGGAAACATGGCATTGGGCTGTGGTTTCTGGAAGCAGGAGACGGTCCAAATGCTGTTTGAGCGACTTCTGTTTCAGCATCAGTGTCTATGTAAATAAAATGCAATGCACCTAAAATATAACTGGAGTTTGACTCATTGGTTTCATCGCCGCAGGGGAGCTCACTTGCAAGACCCCAGGCATCTGCTTCTGTATGACAGGTGCTGGTGCTGGAGTCAGAGGAAGTGGCAGTAATGTTAAGCAGGCCAAGCTATGCTTTGATGACCAGCAAACGAATATACTGTAGTACCATATTTTAAGAGGTTAAAACAGATCTCAGCCCTCCTGTTGCCCCAGACCAGCTGCATCTCCAGCACTGCCCAGGTAATGTTCTCCCTCACTTGTAGCAGGAGAGCTACGACTTAATGGGATCTGGAGACGGCTTTGGCTCCATGCCCTGGGATGGGATGTCATTCAGGAGATGCTGCTCAGGTGGGGGATGTGGGTAGGAGCCGGCTACTCTTGGTGACCAGCAGGTTTTGCAGCTGTGTAGAAGCTGGAGTGACGCTGCGAAGGACAAGGATGCTCTAGATGAGTTTGCGTCTATAGGTTTGTAGATGGGCACTGCACGCTCCATATCAGCATGGACAGATGGGGAAACAGGTGCTAAGACATATGTGTTGTACAGCCTGAAATGCAACCTTCTCTGAGGTGCAGCAAAGCAACACCCTTTGTGTTGCATGGTGCTGCGGTGTGAGGAAGGAGGGATGTTGAGACGGTCCCATGGTCATGCAAAGCAGAGAAGACCTTTGCTTTTGAAGATGCATCCATGGGTCATAGATGTTAGGGTCGAAAGGGACCTCAGCAGGCCATCGAGTCCAACCCCAGGTCAGGAGAGGTGGGTAACAGGCTAGTGCTCAATGCATGTGTCGCAGCTCAGAGATGCTTGGGTCTGTTCCTTACTTTGCTACTGAGTGGGTGTGTGGCCTTTGGCAACCCCCTTAACTTCTCTGCCTCCATTACCTGAAATAGGGATGCAAAAGACCGTATCCTTTGGGAAGTGCATCGCTGCTTCCCAGCAAAACGCCCCACTGCAAAACCACTCTGGTCATCTTCTTCTGCTGGTTACTGCATCCCTTCCTGAGAGCCGGCTGTGATAGAGCCGCTGCGCTGTTCTCGTGACCCGTGAGAAAATGCTTTCTTTAAAGAGGATGTTTTAAAAACCTTATTGCGGTACATGTTACCAAGTGACAATGTTATACATACCCTGGCAGATTTCCCCCCCCCCCCATGTGCAAATGTTCAATGGTGGGAGACCTACCTTGTTAGGTCTGTGGTCCGAAGTCCCTGGAGGTGAAGAGGAAAGTTTCTTGTCTGAATCAGGTGCTGAATTCAGTTCTTCGAAGCAGACTTGCTCTTTGGCCACATGGCATTGGGCTGGGGTTTCTGGAAGAAGGGGACAGTTGAAATGCTGTTTGAGCTGCCATGCCAAGCCGGGCAGACCGCTAAGCCATCCTGCTGCAGCAGGAATCTTCCTTATTTTAGCCTGGAGTTAAATAGGCACGACATGGCCTTCTTTGACAATCAAAGCGAATACATCGGCTGTCTTCGGTACTGACGTAAAATGCAATTGGCTCCTTAGTATTCCTGCAGATCTGGATAATTTGACTTGTTTGGGGAGACCAGAACATCTGTATCCGAGGCTGTGATGTGGACGGGAAATGTGCATTTTTACTGCACGCTCAGGGAAGAAATCTCATTAGATTCATGGGATCTCTAACCAATTATATTCCCTGCACATAAACCAGGCCTCAAATGCTGCAGCAAATATCTTTAAGGCAATGAAAATAAAACAGTGTCATCTGTAACTTCCTCCTTAATGGGATGAATTAGGAAGCGTCTATATGGGCATATTGCTATGTAATACAATAAGTATAAGTGGCTTCAGAAGGAGGGTTAAAAGGACACAATGAAAGCCCTTAGCTTCAGTAAAGAGAAACTATTATTCAGATGTGCAAAATACCAAGTGCTGTGTCAAAATATTATGGTTAAAGTGAGCCTTCAAGTAGTGTTTGTACAATGGGGAAATAACAGTGAGTTTTTCCTTTGGGGGTGAAATGGCTTGTTGCGGATTTGGCTGCTGTGTGACCAGAGCTTTCTCTCGAGGCTTTCTCGGTCCTCTTGTTTGGTTTTCCTTTGCCTTTTGCAGACAGGGATTTTCCTTTTTCCACATCTGGCGGAGCTGGTTCGATGCTTCACCGGAGGGCCCGGTGCAAAGAAGGTGGAGGTCACCTTTCCATTCACTTCAAAGGGCTTCGGGTCGCGCCTTAATCCACCAGAGCTTGAATCTCTGCATTACGGACGCGAGCGTTGCATTGTGAGGTCGATCCGGACGTGTTCCTGCTCGAGACGATGTGAGCTTTGTGACGGATTCGAACGGGAGCCAATTCAAGCTGATGCTGAGCATTTGCTCCAAGATTAAGTTAGCATGAGCAACTGGTTGGATGCATAAACCCGTGAGTTATGGGTCCAACCAGTTGTCATCCCCAGAGCCTTTTTGGCCTCCAAAATAAAGCGAGCTTGAAGAATTAGATAATGTCCTATGTTGTAACTTCTGCAAGGTGCAGGCGGTTCTTGTCCCCCAACAACCCCTTCAGTGACTCGCGATAAGGTCAGCATAAAATAACTTGGAGAAAATTAAATCTCCCACATGCTTAGTGCTTGGTGTTCCCGTTCCTGAAGCAATGACTTTGGCAAACCTGTCCTGCGACATTTAAGAGATCCAATGTATGCACCGGGCTGCGTGTGAGAAATGAGAGAAACCTCCAATCGCACGCAGATTCGTGTTTGTTCAGCAGTAGCAGCCAAGTCCTATAATAAGAGCCAGAGATGGCATGCAAAGACCTGAGGATTATCTCAGGGCTGAGCTCCTGGCCAACAGAAAGCAGAAGAAAAAAAGCAAATGTACTTCCCATATCAGCTTCTGCAAGTCATAAGTTACTATGAGATGCTAGACCAGGACTGGGTGCTGTAGAGTTGAATGCACGTGTAACGAGCTAAGGTTAAAAAAGTCTTTACACGGGTAAAGAGGTTTTAATTATAGACCCCTATAAAACCCCTATATAAATTGTATTCTAAAAACTACAGGGGGCATCAAATAAGAGAAATGATAGAAATTAATTAACTTATTGAGGTCTAGGGCAACCTTGCCTTTGTCCCGTAGTGACACCGAACAAGTCAGAAGATTGTTTTAAGTGCTTGGTATGTGTAATGCCACAGGGACTCATTTTTAAAGGCACCTTTGATTCCCCGCAGGGGCTGGGCTGGGAGTTGGCAGCTATCTGCAGAGAGCCATTCCCTGTGGCCTTGTCTGTAGAAATTTCTCCTTCAGCAGAAGATGAAGAATAGCCTTTGTTATTGAAAACAATGGGAAGAAATTACCATAAAGTGCCAAATCAAAACAGAACTGGCTTTTTTGAGCCACAGGCTGTGTATTAAAGATATTGGTGAATTTTAACTATAGGCACTTTGCAGGGTCTGGGCTATTCTAACGCTGTTCAGAGCCACAAGTGAATGCAACATTTCTACAGGGCATCTCTCTAAATCTAATTTTAACTTGTAAACTACCCAAATTACCTGTACAGTCTGCTCACAAGGAGGAAGCTCTGCTGCTTTGGAGAGAGGCTGTTTTCTGTTCTTTTTGCATCTTTACAAGGGACCGAATTACCACAGAGCCCCGCTGATTTTTGCATTCCTGAGCAATTCTCCATATGGGAACTTCCTAGTTTTGGCACGTTACAGATAGCGATGAGCAAGAGTAGGGTGGGGGGTGCAGAGCAGGCGAAGGATGCATTTTGATTTGTGATGACCTTATCAGGTGTTTGGGACCCGGTTTGCAATGATTCAAGCTTCATGGGGAGGGAGGAAGGCTCTAGTCCATCGCTGCAGGCAGGTGTAACGCAGTCCTCTGAGCACATAAGGAATGAGGTCAGGTTTTGTCATGGGTGGTGGACGCCCTGGCTTGATCCTGCCCAAGAGATGGAGTCAGAAAAAGCTCCCACACCCAAAAAGCCTCGAGGTGAAAAAAAGACACGAAGCTGAAATGATTTTCTGCCATTGTTCCCAAGCGTTTGCTTCCATTATTCTTTCCAGCCGCCGGATGCGCCTCCCGGTTGAGTTTCTACGGCTCGCGAGTCTAGCAAACATTCATCCTTGCGTGATGGTCGTTGCCCTTTCTCCGCACAAACCCGCACCTACCGCACGGCGGGCGGCTTTCCTCCGAAAAGTTGTCCCTTTTGGCTGAACTTTTCCCAGGCTTGGTCTCAGCCCAAAAGATTAGCTTCTGCGGTTTTGATCTGAATCCAGCCATATGACTTTTTACATGTGGGAGAGAGGGGGGAAAAATGCTGTTTCTGTAGTGACACGATGAAGTGATTTTTTTTTCTTTTCAAAGGGAGGAAAGCAGTGTGCCCCGTGCCCGGTGGGTTTCCACGCATGCTGCAACGACCTGCCACCCTTGAAAATCCCAGCCGTGTTGCTTTATATGTGGAAGGAGAAGAGGGCTTGAACTTCACACGCGGTGTTTTAAATGACGGGGTTTCACACAAGCGCAAGGTACATCGCTGTCACCCGATAGTCCTGTACGAGTCTTGGGAGTGGTGGCTGTGACTGGCTTGTGTCCGACCGTGCGCTCGTACAAAAGCAGTGGAAAATGTCTCGCATCGTGTTTTTTGAACCGTGCAAACAGAAGGGCGGGGAGCCTTTTGGCTCTGGGTTTTGGGAGGTGGTGAACCAGGCGCGGCAGGAGTTGCTTGCGGCCAAAACAAATGACTAAAACAATCATGTTAATGAAAACCACCTTGCGGGTTTTTGCTGCTTTTGGGTGTGCTGGCCCCTTCTGGCTGGCTCTGTGGGCTCAGCATCGCAAAGACCTGCACTCGGGGTGGGGCCGCTCACTGCATACCATCATTTAGAGTCCAGAAGGGCTCTGGACGGTGTTTATCCTGCTCTTGCACCACCTTTAATTCTCTTGCATTTGTTTCCGGCTTGTTAACGAAGACTTTTGCTGAACATCGGTCCCCCTTTTTTGTTTTTCCTCTCGCCACTTGTTAAAGGGCCATGGCCTGGACTCCCAGACGTTGGAGGAGCTCTGGCTGAGAGTGGGTATGACCGGCACTAACCATCTAATTTCAACTACCCATGAGTGGAGAGGGGTGGAAATGCTGCGGGGCTACTGTGGTCTCTGTGGGACAGCTGTATCAGCAAACAACCAATGCTAGCTGGTTTTCTGGACTGCTAACACTGGCTGTGGCGACCTGAGCAACTACGAAACCACCTGCTATGGAGCGATGTGTAGCTGGGGGCGCGCTGGAGCCGCGTGCTGCTTCCTCTGGAGTGAACAGAAATGGGGATTCACGATCTGAGCTGCTTTAGTGGTCCTGGTGGGGTTGGCCATGCGTCCCTGTGACAGCGGCCTTGTAGCTGTATGGATGGACCCTTACAGTTGAATGCAAAAACTTTGTGTCCTCCCACGGTGACAGCAATGCAGAGGAAAACGGAGCCTGTTCCAGGTGATGTGGCAATGCAGAGGAAGACGGGGTTGGTCTATGAAAGGTTTCTTTACTGCTATTTAGCCAGCTGGCCCCTGGCTCCATCCACGAAGGGATGGGCAAGTGCATTTTCTTCTCAGCGCTGCTCTCCTGGGGGGCTTCCGTCGCCTTTCCTGATTAAAAACCATGGAAAAATAACAATTGTGCTGACTGTGGTGGTGGGATAAGGCCACCACTTGATGGTACCAATAGTACTTGTCTACTGCTTTGGGTTGACCCAGAGTCTTTTTGCAATTCCCCGGGCCCCCAGAGATCTGCTATAGTCGTGTTTCTCAATTAAAACGTAATTTTGAAATAGCACCAGCTTGTAATGAACATCATTGCATTTAACAGGGATCTTGGTGGAAGTATCTTGCATCCCTTTGTCACACGGTGTCAATTCGTCAGGCTCACAACAGCAGGTGCTAATCGCTAATCACTAAATATAGCAGCTGCTAAGACACTAATCGCACACCCACAACGTCTTAGGACCAAGTTTTTCCTTGCTCCCTATGATTCCCCTCTGAAGATGAGATCAAGATCCATCTTCTTTCTTCTCCATTCCCACTTCTCACTTTTACATTGGGGGTGTTGGTTGTAGCCATGTTGGTCTAAGGACCGAGGCAGAACAGGGTCTTTGGGTAAATATGATATCTTTTACTAGATCGACTGAATAGGCCGAAAGTTTGTAAAGAACATTTTTTTCCAACTTGTCAGTTGATCTAATAAAAGATATCACAGTCACCCAAAAAACAACTTGTCTGCCTGTGACACTCTTACATTGTCATTTTTTAACCCATCCTCGCAACTTAGCTTTCCATGGAAATTGGCAGGGTACTCTACGGGCCGAAGGGTCTTCTCAAACGGAGTTTAATGGTGGGATTAAGACCTTAGGTATCCCATCCTTTTTCTGGACCTCTCTTCTAGGCTTGGTGTAAAGGCCTATAAGGTAGCTGAATTGACTCCATGTTGTTTGTTTATCAAGAAATTGGGTGCACAAAGCCAGGTAGCAACCTTCTGCCATTTGGGATAACCTTGAGTCATTGTGGTAAAAAATTTATCTTTTAAATAGCTGCCTAGAAACCCAACCCCAAATACCTCAATGCACCACCTTCTCCTGAGCCGTGTCCTCTTCTTCCAAGACCATCTTGGAGTGAAGCAGAGCTAGGACTGCCTGAAATTAGGGGGTTTAACGGGGCAGGGAAGAGACAAGTCATTACATCGGTCTGGCTAACGCCTGCCTCCAAAGGCAGCCCGTGGCAAAGCTCCCCTTGACTGGAACGGCAATAGGATCAGGCGTTCATACTGCAAATCCTCCCCACGAAGGCTTTCCAAGGGAGCTACAACCAGGCAACTTGCACATATTTCCTTCTGCAACGTGTGCTTCTGACTGATAAAATGCCCGTTTGCTTTATTTCTCCTCGGAGGCGCAATGATAATATTTAGGCAGACTCCCGCGTGGCGTGTCCGAGGGCACCGGTGCCGGGGCCGTGGCAGCCGTGGTTGTGCGTCTGGCCTTTCTTGCATTTTTCTCGAGCGTTCGGCAAGAAGGGCAGTCCCAGCTCAACGTGTGAGAACCACGGCTGTGCCGGGAAGGCGCTTTCCCAGCATAGCTGAATTGTTATGTGAAACAAGTTGATTATTTTCTCGTGAGAGAGGAATAAATCCTTGGAAGTGTTATTTTTTGAATGTTTTATTTGAAAAGTCCTAGCGTGACCTTTACTTGATGTCGCATTTGATTTTTCTTTACAGGGGAGGGGTAACCCCCCCCCCCCCCCCAAAAAAAAACAAAACAAAACCTGAAGGATTGTGATTAGCAAGATAATGAACACCATCTGCTTTTAATCAGTCCCTTCCTTTTCTCCCAAATCCTTCTAACTTCTAATATTAATGGAAACAGATTTGAATACTGGAAAGGGGCTATTCTGGAAAATGATTGGATATTTACTAGGTGAAAAGTGAAATTGCCCAGGCAGCTCGGGGGGGGTGGTATTTGACAGGTGCAATTTTTCTTCCGAATGTGTTGCATGCCTGTTTTATAAACCAAAATGGATATTGACCCACGAGATTACAATTTTGCATGGAGGGACGTTTTCAGCCGGGGAGACGAACTCAGACACGGTCTTGAAATAGCAAGAGGTTCTTGTAAATAGAAAGCAATCGTTTATCGCAACAACGAAATGCTAAACCCGGACAGAGGGCATGCCAGGTGAGTCAGTGCCGCCCGCCAGTAGGAAAGCTGTTTTTAGGTGCCCAAACTGTCATTCTTTGCTAGGTTTCACAATACACAGAAAGAGAATAGTTAATGTGCGTTGGCCCATAATAACCTATGTGCTGTTGGTTTCCTGCTGAATTAGTTCATCTTGGGAGCTGGAAAAATGGAGCTCTTCGTGTTCTGCTAAGATTCAGGCCTGTTTCCCGCCCCCCCGCCAGACAAAAATCAGGTTGCTTTTGAAACCTTTTCTCCTCAAGCAGGAATCAATCACCCTCTGCTGATTTTAATGAACAATTTGCCCCTCTAACGGTATGTATTTGCTAGCATTCTCAAGATATTTTCCTGATTGGGTTCAAAGCATCCCATACTCCAGTCTATCCTGATTGACTGAGAAGCCCCTCTCCGTAGTTCAGATGGTTTGGGAAGCTTTTCTTTTTCTTTTCCGCTCAAGTCCTAACTTGCTGCTTTTTTTTTTTTTTTTCTTCCAGTGTCGCATGCAAAAGAAATGACTCTCTCAGCTTCAGGCTCTTGCTCATTTTTTATTACAAAACAGATAAATGTAAGTCAACAAGCAACAAATATTCACCTTAAACCTGCCTGTATTTTTACTACTGCTTATTATTATTTTATTTATTTTTTTACGATGGCGATACCTAAGAGTCCCAACCAAAATTGGAGCTCTGTTGTACCAGGTGCTGTGCAAACACATAACAAGACTCTTTCCAAGCCCCGGGGAACTTGGTATCTAAATAGACATCACAGATGCGGAAAAGCTGGGGAGAGAGATATAAAGAGGCACAGGCTGAGTGGGTGTTTTTATTTCAGCAATAACCTTAATGCACATCTGAGTGCACAGGGGCAGGCGATTGTTAGCGCACAGACAAATACCAAGGAGAGGCAGACATCTTACATATATCTATATCGAGATATATCATATATATCTCGATATAGATATAGAAATATAGGATATATCTATATCTATATCTATATATATATCTATATATATATCTATATATAGGTGCAATGGGATTGCAGGTAAGATATTGCCCCAGACTCCAACGTGCCCATGTATATGGTGCTGCACCAAACACCTGGTTAAACCAGGACAGTCAAGGCACAATTGCCTAAATCTGGTTTTAAAGGGGTCTGTTTCTCCAGCCGAAGGACAAGGGTAACAATAATGAGTTGTTTAAAGTCCCTACAGCAAATAATAGTGAGCACATGGCTCCCGCATGTGCACAGAGTGCTCGGCCCTACCGAAGGGGAGGAAGGCCTTGTGCACGCCTCTTCCAGTGGCCTCCTCCGCTCCCACGTTGCTATGGACCTGGGTTGTATTTCTTTCTTTGCCCCAGGCTCCCAGCGGGAGGATCTGTTTCTTCCAATGTGCAGAACGGGGCTAATTCTTCCGCCCTTTGTCCAGAGTTGTGAGATCTCCGTTCCCCCTATTGAGACAAAGCTGCAAAAGTGCAACGTCTACCTGATGTCCCGTAGAAGAAATGCAGGTTGTAGGCTACAGAGTCTGTCCCCATTGTAACATTAGAAAAGTTCTTGGGTATATGCACAGTATAGGAACTTGTTTATCATAAAAAATGAGAATCCAGTGATTGTATTACGACATTTTGGTGCTCCCTTGCCAGCTGCTAAGTAGATGACAGGGTCTTGCAGATCAGTTTTCCAGTGGAGCTAATATACTATCAGGTATTTTATTAATGTATCTTGCGTACCATATAAATCAATGGTTTTCATTGACTCCTGGGGGTCCACTGACTATGTCTAAGGGGTCTGTGAAAGGTGACTATGATCAATCCAAACTTTTTAGGGGTTCACAAGTGAAAAAAAAGGTTGAAAACCACTGATATAAATGAAAACACCGGGCCTTGAACAGCTGTGTTTGCAAATAGCACGTGAGGCCTCAGGGATGCCAACCAAACCTGGAGTTCCAGGTTCTCGTGGAGTAGCTTTGCCCCAAGGATTGATTCTGGTAAAAAGAGTAAGATGGGGAGTTCAATTCCTTGCCGCTTGCAACAGCTTCCTTCAGAAACCTGCATTACGGATATAACGGACAGCTCGCGAGGTCAGCGCCCGAGCTTGTACAGCCATGTGACAACCAGTGGTTCCGGCCAAAACGGGATCGGTGTGATCATGATACCCGGTGTAGCCCATCCCACCTGAATACAATACAGGAGTAGACAGTTGTTCAGGTTGCAGCCAGGAGCCAATTCTGCATTAGAGAGGAAAGGAAGAAAGTGACTCCCAGCATGTTCCTCTCCACGGGATCTGAGCATAGTCACATTTTAAGATCACCATTCAGGACCTAGCTGACATAACCCTCAATGCATTGCTTTGGCTGTGTGGATTAGAGGTAAACGTATTACTTGGCTGCAAAGCCATCTGGATGTCTAAATGGAGGCTGTACGCCATCCCACAGCACGCCTTGCTTGGCTTATGGTATTTGCTTTGTTTCAGTTGTGCGCGGGGCGGATGTCTGCGGGGCTGGGGAGCATGCCGCTCATTTAAAGCCTTTTCACTGAGCTCTGCAGAAGAAAATCCAGTTGTGGAGATGGACGGTTTCACTCTGAAGACCAGGTACAGGATGGGCTGTGGCAGTGCCAGGGCAGCCAGTATCGGTGCTCCTTTATCCCCCTCAAATGTCTGGACCCCGTGAGGGTTTGGAGGGCTGCTTCTGTCACCGGGGGGGCATTTATACCACACCTTCCACTTGGATCCCTATAGTATGGCCTGATTGGTACTGAGTGCTGCATGGGGATTTAAGACATCTGCTTGAGTCAGCTTCATGATGATGCTTTTTATCTTTGCAGGGGCTCCTGGATAGGAGGGTAGCAGCAGCAAAGAAGGAATGCAATGGTGGCAATGTTGGGTCGGTTGGCATTTGCCGACAGTCTCCTCCAGACCATCCCAGAGGGGGAGGTCATATTAAAATAGTAAAATGCAAACAGCTGAGCAAGCCCCATTGTCTCAATGGGCTCCCTCTTCTCCAGGTTAGGAACCGCGTTTGCTTTCCGAAGTAGGAACAAGCCGAATTTTCTTTCCCCTCTCCCCAGCCGCTTCCCTAATCCCTTGTTCCAATGGCTTTCAATGCGAGTCAGAGCCCTGGGAAAACAACGATGTATCCGAAGTCGTGTCAGAGACATGCATGTAATACTGCCGATTAGCTTCTACAGTTGTACGGAGACCAAGCCCTGATGCTACCAAACAATGTGCTCTTGTTCTCTCTCCTCCTTTCAGGCATCGCATCTTATGCTTCCTGGAGCAAATCTAGCCCAAAGTGAGCAAGTTGAAGTTGGGAGGTCGCCAGCATGCTTTCCGAGAGCAGGGAAATTGTATATTACTGGGGTTTGCAGCAAAATTTCTCATTGTGTTTTGCCAGTCGGAGGCGGGGGGGTCGCTACACAGTGCATAAACCGCTGGGAAAACACCTGCATCTGAGAGCGTTCCCCTAGGTAGGGCTGTGAATGAGGCTACTGTACAAGACAAATCATCTTGGAAGCGCGGCTGCAGAAATGCAAGGGGGGGAGCAGAGAGAGGGGGGCGCACAGAGGTTCCCCCTCTCTTGGCTCTGGGGGGGGGGTCCCACAAGCATCCAGTGGCGTGATGGGGGTGGCTTGATGCCAGAGATGGATGCTCACCTCCGCTATACAAGCAACCGAAGGTGAGGAGTTGCCTTGAGACTCCAGTTTGCCGGGCAAAGCTGCCCTCGATACCCAGGAGGCAGAGGCTGCCCACCCCGTGCGTCCACCTGGCACCCACCAGTGGCTGCTGAATGACTCTCCCGATGCCTGAAGAAGGGTGTTTGTGCCTGAAAGTTTGCACGGAACAATTTTTCCAACTGTTTAGTTGGTCTAATACAAGATGCATTAACCCAAACAACCTTGCCTCCCCGGAAAAGAGACTCCACTGCCTTTTCTAAGCAAGAAAATGGAACAGGGACGAGATGATGGGGAAAAGGACCCTGCCAAGGGAAGGGAAGGAGCCGCGGCTTGCTGTCGACCCCATGCTCGGCTTGCAAGGATGGCTCCCTGACCCTCCTGGGCTGAGGTGGGAGCCGAGCCGGGGGGGGACTGCCGGGGAAGCTGCCTTTACGGTGCGCGCATGAAAGTCATTCTTCCTGGCCCAGATCATCTGCAGCTGCACTTGGGGCAGGAGCGTGGCTTGAAGCATTTTTCCAATTCTGCATTTCTTGGTGTAATTGGCCGGGTGCTGGGATCACTCCCCTGCCACTTCCCAGGAATGCGCTTCCCCTGCAATCTGGACATCTCTCGCTAGCACTAGATACCCTTCCTTCCTGCCTCCTCTCCTGGGGTGTATATTATTACTTTTGGCTTGAGCGCAATCCAAGCGGCTCAACCCTTGTGAGTTCAGACCACGGGCAGAAAAAAAAAGGCAGCTTCTCGAAGCCTCACCTGGTAGCGGTTATACCACAGCATCTCAATTGGACACCATGCCTTTATACCGTCCAGCAGGCAGGCTGCAGCTCAGAGCCCGCAATGAAATCCTCGCCCGTGGCTTTTCATGCGGTTGGAAAAGGCGTCCGTGCAAATTTCCACTTTCACACGGAGAAGCTGACCCGAGACGATGCCTTTCTGTATCCGCTTCCCAGCACAGTTTGCATGGCTGACGAGGGCTGTTTCCAAGTCCTTGGGGGACTTTCGTAGCCAAAAACAGATACTTCGCGGTGATATACTGCGAGGCTGGGTCATGAGAATGGATGTTGGGGATAATGACATAATTCATTGTAGGCAAACTGAATTAGGAGAGTGTCTTGAGAAACATATGGGAAGGAAATTGTCGCCGAAACCCTGATAAGTGCAGTTTTTAGTTCTCATTACACCAGACCCTCACAATGCCGCGCACGGAGCAGGACAGGGTTCATGGAATTAATCTCGGGGCGATTGTGTGAATCAATTGCTGCCTTGTTTGCCAGGGAGAGCAAGCCATTATTTATAGTTTCCTCTGGTGCCTCCGGGGAAGCAAAAAATAATTGTGGTTCAAAAGCAATGGGATTAAAATGAAAATATACCCTCTGGCAGCCACAGGAAGTATTATATTCGAACCAGCATTTTAGCTAGGGACGCCTTACACACCACCGATTTGCAAAAAAACCCCAAAAGTGGGGACGTGCGTGGTGCGTGTGTTTGCTCCAGCTGGTGCCGGCGGCAAGACCCGACGCTAGGACTGTCTTCGAAGGCTTGTGTTTCCCGGGGGTGCCAGGGGCCGAGCCTGTTTGCGGGAGGGCGAGAGGCTGCATCAGTCTCCTAGCACCCCCTTCTGGGAAACGGGCCGACCGGCTTGTGGGAAGGCTTTTGTTCATCCCTCCGTCTAATTGCGGGTGGAGAGGAAGACTTGGGAAAGCTCGGCCTGACTTCGAAGACCCAGACACCGGGGTCAAAAGGATACCCTCGCTGCAACCTCTGTCATGCCTTAAACAACCACCAAAAATGTGTCTATTCCTCTTACAGTTGTTTCTGAATTTGAAGCTGTCTAGTAACATCTGACACAGCCGAGGAAAGGTCACTGGAGCTGCCCGGCTGCCAGGCCTCGCAATTATTTTTTGAACAGCAAATTCTTTCTTGAGCAAACTGCCCTGGGACAGGGAGGACTGCAGCTTCCTAACGAAGAGAAAACACATCTCGTTTAGCTGTGAGCTTGGCTCTTTTCACGCTTATCATTATTTCCCCCCCATTTTCATCCTGTGAAATGGAGGCTGTAAAGTTATAGCAAGTGGACGCTCCCTTCTGCAACTATAAATAGTGGAGGAAAAAACAAACCAGAAAAAAACCTGTAAGCTCAGCAATGAGCAAAAGAGACTATTTTGCAAACAAAAGCATCCCACAAATGCCAAGAGCTGTTAGCTTGGGCCACGGCGCTGCACTGAGAACCACGTGAAACATTGTTCATGAACCACCTGGTGTGGATTACTTGCACCCAAGAGTCCTAAAAGAGCTGGCCGAGGACATTGCAGGTTGACTTCACAAATGCAGCATCCCAGGAAAACTCCAGGAGACTGGAAGCATGCTAATACGGCCCAAATATTTCAAGGGGGGTAAGCGGGAAGACCCAGGCTGGTTAGCCTGACATTAATCCTGGACAAGCAATTGGAAAAGCTGATGCAGGGTTGACCAAAGAGAAAATTGAAGAGAAGAACCATAATGAAAGCCAGCCAACATGGCTTTATGGCCAACAGATCTTGTTGAATAAACCTGATTTCATTTTGAGAGGAAAAGTCTAGCTGGCAAAGGTGACTGCATGGATGTGATAGATTTTTGCAAGGCATTTACCTGGTTAACAATATGAGGACTGCACAATGTTAATAAAGGGCAGTGGCTTGAGACTGGATCTCCAGAAGGACCCTTCAGAGGGGCAATTGTCGTTGCACAGGGTGGTTTTCTGGGATTTGGGGGTTGGGGAATCACATGAAGTCCAGTGTTATTCACTGTGTTCTTCTTCAGCAATCCCTGGCAGTTGAGGATGATGGTTTTCCACGACACATGCCGTGAAAACGGCAGTCACCGTGGTCATCGTTCCCCTGGAAGTAGGCATACGTCTCTGCGGGTGACATGCTTAGGTGGCACGCAGACCGATCGATGGGATGGTAAATAGATGACGAGAGACTCATGCAGGGTGATCTGGGCTGCTTAGTGAGCTAGGCCTAGTCCAGGAGCATGTTTTAACGCAGCCAAAAGCAAAGTTATGCATCTAGGCGCAGCGCCAACTGGCCGTGCGTGCCAACGGGACCCTGGCAAGCCATGGGCTAGGGGGCAGTGTGGATGGACACCTCAACATGGGCTTTGAGACGATGCCGTGGTGGAAAGAGGGAAGTACTGAGCAGGCAGAGTGATGCAGCGTTGCAGAGACGGGTTGATGGCACAATGCAGTGTGTCGTGCCCTTGTCCCCTTGTGAGAGAGGATGTGTAAAAATGAGAGAGTGGGCAGAAAAGAGCTCAGAAATGTCTCGGGGCTGGAGGTATCACCTTCTCGAGAGAAACAGCAAGAGCTCGGTCTGCTAAAAAGAAGCTTGATGGTCGAAGCGTGATTACAAGCACCCTCCCAAGGAGGAAATACCCCGTAGGAGCGGGCTGTTCAATGCAGCGTAGTGGAGCAAAGGTGGAAGTGGAGGCCAAACTCCGGTTGGAAATGTTTAACTGGGAGGGTGGCGATAACCTCCTGGGAGGCGCTCCGGTGGGAGGCGCGGCGCTCCTCATTTTGGGGTCGCTTCAGCCGGTGCCTGGACTGGGACTCTGGAAGACGCGCCTCACCTGCACACAAGTGCTCGAGCTTATTACAAGGGGAAACTTCTGGCGTACAACTCCATGAACTGCAGGGGCCCTCCCATTGCCTGCACATCCCCCGGACCTGGGGAATTTGATTGCTTTAGTGCTGTGTTTTTCTTTAACAACACTTGTCCCCTCTCTATCGCTGGGTACCTTTGGCGGGTTAAAACTGGAAACGAGAGATACCTCCTTCCTCTGAACTCTTGCAAAGTCCAAGAAGTGTTTTGGACCTTTATAGCCAGAAGGAAAAAGGTTGAGCATTTAGCCGTGCTGCGGCGGTGGGTCAGCTGCCAGCAGCCCCGTCTTTCCGAGCGGGATGCTGTTGTTCATAGCGTGCAGATTGTGTGCGTCAGACAATGCATCCAGCCTCGGGTTTTCTTTCTGGGGTTAAGAGGATTTGGCGATCCGGACGTTTCTGGGTGAGCGCGGAGGAGGCCGGGGCTGCGTGCCGGAGCGGGCAGCAGCACAAAAGGGGGCGCAGCCCCTGCGATCGGGTACAGCCGCCTGCGGAGGGTCACGCAGAGGTTGCTCTTGCGTCGGGTTGCGAAGGGGTTAAGGAGTTTCTCGGAAACCCCTGGAACGGGTGCTGTTATGGTCTGTTTAGTCAATGATCTGTTACAATATCAATGGCATTTTCAATGGCAGCGTCTCCTATTCTTCTATTGAAGTCACAATAGCTTTGAAAGTTCATGGCCACTGCAGCCTCCGAGACAGATTTCTGTTCATTTTTCTTTGTTGTGAAGATTTCCCCCCCCACCACACCCCCAAGTAAATTAACTCACACAAATGTGAGAGAAGCATTAAGAGGGTGACCTTTCGACAAAAGCCAAGCGATTCAGATTTGTCATTCTCTCTCCTTACCGGGCCTCAGAAAGGCAGCCTGAGCAAAATATAACGCACCGATGACGGACTCTGGGAATACCTGGGCATGATCATGGGAGTAAGGGGAGAGACCCACGGCCTGAGTGGGGTATTTCTGGGCTGCTGTTGGTTTCCAGCACTTAGAGACAAAGTCAGGCTCTTGAAGCTGTCGGCTTTCCATGCATTTGAATGTAATGGAAGCCACATGGCTAAACCTCTCCATGCTTCTTCAGAAACCCAGAGGCTAATGCAGTCTTGCAAAACTGTCATGAAAGTTTATTCGCCTAGTCTTCACTTTGATGATTGATGACAGTGGAAAAACTAATGATATTTTATTCACCTGTCAAAAAAATTACTTGCCCCAGGCATGGCTAGGCTAATGCTCTGGTATTTTAATGCAGCTTTTTATGAAACTGTTTCCACCACCACCCTTCCCTCTGCCTAAAATATCATTGAAGAAAAGATTTGTTCTCTTCTGGAGCCCAGCTGAATAACACCCGCTTCGAATGCTCCCTTCCCTGTACAATTTGAGCACAAGATATATTTATTCAGGATGTATTTCCATTTTCATTGTACATGCACTATGGCGATAACAGGAGGTAGATTAAAGCAAGTATCCGGAGCCACCTACCCCGCGTGGAAACGCGTGCCCGAGTTGCAATCCCAGATCGGCCTCGTCAGCCATGTCCAGAGCCACGGATACAACAGTCCTGGGAGATGATCGCCCTTGACTGCAAGGGATGGCTGAAGAAGAAGAAAGATTTGCAAAGGTTTCAATGACCTCTTTCCCGCGCAGAAGTCCCCAGGTCCTACAGACAGGTCTAAGGGTCCCACCGGGGAGGATAAGGTGTCCTTCAGCCCAACTCATCTCTCAGCATCTTGAGCAAATGCGTCTAGAGCTTTACTGGGGCTTTTCCTCGACCGTCTATCAGACGCCAGACGTGTACCCCGGACTGCGCCTCTCCCTCGGTTTGAACTCAGCCGGGCCTGGACCTCAGAGCAGCTTCCTTTGACTTGTCCCAGGTCGCTGCATCGCTGTGGACCGAAGACAGAGCCTGAGCACCTGCCTGGCCTGGCTTCTCCTCCCGGAGCTGATGAGGTTTTTGTCCTGAGCGGAAGCAAGACTGAGCTTTTCAATGGGCTCCATGTCACCCTTCGCTGCTGGGCCCAGAGGGAAGCCTTCCTTCGTCTCTCCCTGGTGGCAAAATCTTCTAGATCTCCTCCCTGCAAGGGCATCCTCTATGCCCAGGGGAGAAAAACCCTGGTGATGAAGCTGTATCTTTATTTTTATTTTTTTCACATACCCGCTGCAGTGGAGCCTGGAGATGAACCTGACGGGGGACCTGGCACGGTGGCTCCTGTCCTGCGACGCCTTGCAGCATCCCTCGGCCGGCCTGCACCGGGTCTTCAATTATTTGCCAACGCGGCAGCCTCTCTCCTGAAGGAGACAATTGATAAAGCGGCTGAAATGGAATCTCGATTCCTCACCAGGTTCGGCGTCGAGGAGCCGGGCTCTCGCTGTGCAGCTTAAAGTGCAAACATATGAAAAGTAAACATTTCATCTTAATACGAGAGCAGGTAGAGCTGTGCAAACAGAATGCAAACCACTCTCGGCAGCTGAACTAATCTAAAGTGCCATTAAAATTCATATGTAGAAATCCACGGCATAAGAAATTGCTTCTTTGGGCATGTTTCTGAGTTTGCCGTGTCACCCTGCCACCCTCCTCCTCTCTTTCAAGACAATAGCTTCCAGATACCCGTGCGTGCTTGGGTGAAACTCAGCCTCACCGAGGTTTTGAATGCATCTGCATCCCCCACCAGCATTATTTTAACAGCGGTGCTATTTCAAACCACTCAAAGCAACCAACGTTTGCCCAGAACAAGCGCTGTGAATGAAGCCACCCGCTTGAAGGCACATGTAGTGACGGTGTACCTTATCTTCCCAAATCTGAGTGCAAAAAGAAAGTACATGCCTGGCCCCCTTGAGCGGTGACCGTTTGGGGTCGCACCGAGACGGCCGCGGGGTTACTACCGAGGAGCTCCAGGCCATGCTGATAGCAATTCATTAGACGGTCCTCGTTAGCCTGCTGGGGGAAGTGGCAAGGTGTGAAAGGCCATTCTGGTCCTCCGAGCCACGATTAGGATGAAATAGAAAATTAAGGACTCCTGGGAGGGATTTTTTTTTTCTTTTTTAGAGCTTGGTAATTTTTCAGCTAGTCTGCCTGAAACT
>NW_017729029.1:13740955-13743916 GCF_001723915.1 Gavialis gangeticus | reverse complement strand
TCTCTCTCTCTCTCTCTCTCTCTCTCTCTCTTTTTTTTTTTCTTTCCATGAGACGACGTTAGCCAGTTTGGTCGCAGGGACTTTGTTTATTGCACACCGCTAATGAAAAACTCTTCTTGACACTTTAATGCAGGTTATTAAAAACCAAAAAGAGAGAGAGGGAGGGAAAAAAACAAACCCTCTTGATACGTTTAAAATGCAACGGCTGCACTAAATCTCCCCCTCTCTCAAGTTTTTTCCAAAGGGAAGTTTCTTTTCTGACGTCTCAGAGGTGGTAGGGTGGCTGGGATTTCCACGGGGGCATTAAGAAAATCAGAGGAAATAGGACACCCCCCGTCAGACCCTTGAAAAGCCTGTTCTCCATGTCTGTTTTCGGGCACAACGAGGCAGCTCTGGCTTACGGCATCCAGGCACTTCTAAAAATCCCACTATCTGCTTTTTGAACAAAACGCTTCCCTATGGCGGCAGTGACAGGATCCTGGCAGTCTCCTCACCTCTGGGGCTCCTCTTGGGCCGCTGGCAGGTGTGCCTGGCCTTGCTGATATTGCCCCATGCGGTTGTGGACGAGGGTTTGCACTGGCCATTTTGGGGATGGCTTTGGCTGCCTGCGATCACAGGGAATTTGGTGACTCTAGAGGCCGTTTTCCATCCTATATTCCTGGGGTCAGGCACATAACTATTACTTTAGCATCTGGGTGTCTCAGTCACCGCTGGCCAGAAAATGGGCTTGATTTTATTCTACAGTGAAACGATTTTTTTCCCATTGACAGTGACTCCATACAGTTTTTTACTTTTTTTGCAAACTGAACTTCAAACTTGCAAACTGAATTTCCTTTCCTTTCCTTCCTTCTTCAGCAATGCTCCTGCGTGCTGCCTCTCCAAAGCTGTAACTTAGGTGCCTCCCGCTTCTCCTGTCCTCTCTGGCCCAGGTTGCCTGTTTGGACTGCATCGCCCATGGTGCACCACAGTGGCCTCTCATGGGGAGGCTGTTGCATGCTGGGAGTCCTTGGTTGTGATGCCTTTTGTGGGGGAGAGAGCGTCACTGGGAAGACCGGCCATCAAGTCAATAGAGGCACGAAACAGACCCCATGAAACATGGGGGCAGGAGGTCTAAACTGAGGGCTTTTATTTTTCAGGAATTTGGGGGGGGGTTTCCAAAAAAAGAAAAAGGGGATCCTCCCCCCACAGAAGCAGATATTGAACTGGAAAAATGTCTGTCTTTCACTGAAAAACAATCCTGCTGGAAAATTTTCAGTCCCTTCCCCAACCGGGCCTGACCTTGGCGTGGTCCTTAACAATTCGGTAGCTTCTCTCCACCCGGCCCAGCCGTGGCAAGACCCCCAGGCCGTGTCTACACAAGACACTTTACTGTGCAGTAGGTGAATCTACTGCGCAGTAAAGCATCACTGTCTACACGTGCAGGTGCTTACTGCGCAGTAAATTAGTCCACTGCACAGTAAAGCCAAATAGCATTAATTGCATGTGTAGACGTGCTCCCTTGGAAGGGGAGGAAGGATTATCTTGTAACAGGCAGGGAGATTCAAGTACAGAAGCACTGAGGCCCTGATCCTTGCTGGAGGTGGCACCTCGACTCCCCCTGAAATCAATAAATAGGAGGCAGAGAGTTGGGTTTGGGACCAGAGTGGCTTACCCCCAGTCACCAGGGATTTCCGTGGTTGTGCTGAGAAGGAAACCCAGGTTTCCTGCAGCAATCCTCGGTGCCCTTCACCGTGAGGCTCATCTTTCCTAGGGGGCACTCAGGCATCTAAATAAGCACGGTCTTCAGGCAGGATTTCAGCACAGTCTTCCCAACATTGAGGTCATGCTTCCTGGTCAGATATTCACCCACCGGTTAACACAATAATCTCCCCCAAGCAGCTGGAAGCAGCCTCTGGAGCTCAGCTTGCGTTTGACTAATAGGCTGCGGGTGAATCTCTCCAGGCTATTGCTCTAAAGTGCCACTAAGTGGCAGTCACGTAAAAATTATCATAAAATGCAACTTTCCTGAATAAATATTTTGCCTCCTGCCTTCCACAAGAGCCCGGCCCCTCATTTCAGGAAGCCTTGCAGTTGACTTGCTGAAAAATTCAATTCCCAGCGACTATCGTTCCCTTTGCAAGGTCACGGGAGTCTCTGAGCGGCCTCGTTTTATTGGGGGGCATCTTGGAGATCGTGTTGTGGGTGTGCAGTCTGCACGTAGGAACTGAGATGCAATTAAAACAGTATTTTTTTTGCTTCCTGAGCTGGCCTGAACTGATCCGTGTGATACGTTTGAGGCCGAACAGATTTGGGGCAGCAGTCCAGTGGGAGATGGGGGAAGGCAGAGAATAGACTAATTTGATGGCACGTGACTGTTGACTTCCCGCGGTCAATATGGAGCATATGCTCTCCTCGAGCCAAGCTGACGCTGCTTGTGTAGGAAGCGTTTGGGTCCTCTGTGGTTCAGATGGCGTCATCGTTTGCTTTGCTTTTTGCTTAAAATGGTGTAAAACAACACAGGCAAAACCTCCCGCAACCCAAATCTAGGTCAGGCATGCAGTGTGGTGGCTCTAATTAACAACCAAGCACATTTTTAACCTTTTGTGCAACGCGGGGTCTGCATGCCTCAGGTAACTTCCCTGCTCGATTATTGAGCTGAATTGGAGATGACCTCTTCAGGGAGAAATTATAATTGGAAGTGTCATTTATCCTAAACTTTTATCCGAAAAGACGTGATCCTCGGCAGGAAGCCAAGATCCTCCTCTTTAGAGTATTTTAAACTATCTGGAGAAGGTGGCATGATCGTGTTCAGGGGACTCGCGAGGCAACGTTTTCGTGGACGGGTAAGACTAAGGCTGATTTTAACGGGACAGAAGTTACACATAAACCGGTTTAAGAAGCTGGTTAAAACCTGTAGCAGAACAGACGCTCCGTGCACATAAACCAGTTTCCAAATGGCTGAAACTGGTTTAAGATAAACCT
>NW_017729029.1:13737399-13740598 GCF_001723915.1 Gavialis gangeticus | reverse complement strand
ACTGGTTTAAGATAAACCTGACTGAATGTAGTATCAGACTGAACTGGGGATCCCTGGTAATACTGATCCTCTCCAAGGTCCCTCCGGAGAGGAACAATCCCAGCCTTGGATGTCCTGGGCCCTCAAGTTCAAGAAACCGCTTTCTGCTCAGCTCCTTCCCCTCTCAGGGGCGGTGCATGACATGTTAGCCTTGCTCCTTGGAGCCGGTGGAGAAAGACAAATGCAAGGTCTGCACTTACCGACTAAACTTCAATGCTATTCACTGAATCAATATTCATTCCCCGCGTTCCCTCCCTGCCCCCTTCACACGGTGTCTTGTCTCAGTTATGTAAATCGCACGTACACAATTACGAGTCTGCAAGGGCACTTTTTCTATATTAAATAACTACCATAAACAGGCCAAATGAGGATGGGCCATTCAGACGATACCTGGACGGCTATTTCTGGTAATGTCTTTTTAAAAGGTCATGCCGAGAGACCGTGCCTCCAGCTCTGAGAGCAATCATTTCCACTGCAGTCATTATTTAAACTTTAATTTTTTTTTTTTTTTTAAAAGGAAACGCATTTCCGAATATTGTATTCTTAGAGAGATTAAATAATGCAACCAGAAAGCTCTTTGCAATGCATAAGATGCATTTGGATGTCTGGACTCTGGGCACCATTTAAAACGACCATTAGAAATCTAGCTGATGTCAAGTATTTTGGATATTTCCAATACCTATTCCTGCATCTTCTAGTTGTTCAGGAGCATTGTGAATGTACCTGCTGACAGGTGAGGGTTCAGCTAATCGGCATGACAGGCCACAGACCTTCTAGGCTTAGCTTGAGGCAATTGCTGCTCTAGGTCTTGCGGTGTTAATTAATTATTATTCCCGTATTTACTCTCATATCCCACTTGCCTTTTCCCCTAAAATTAGCAACTGAAAACTGGGGACGGGGCATCTTAAATGAAGCTGATTCCCGAATAGAGTCTGGTTAAGAGAGAAAATCTCTTTTTTTCTTCATTCTGCTTTCCCAAAACAAGGCGAGCGTCTTACTTGAGGGTGCGTGGTATGAAATCTGGTATTGCTGGGTATTGTTTATAAGAGACAGCATCTGTCGCAAAGAAGCCACCGTACAAATAGATAAGGGTGGTTTTACAGCTGGGAAGCGAGACTCGGAGAATAAGTGATTTGCCCAAGTTCAAAGAGAGAGTCTGTGGCAGAACTGGGCATTGAACCCAGGTCAGTATTTGAACCATACAGCACTCTTCATTAAGGGCAGCACGGCCTGCTCGGTGCATTATATAATGCACTCGGTGAGCATGCGGGCCTTGTTTCAGCTGCTTTTCTTTTTAATGGGGCATTGGTGCCATTTTGCTGAGCCGCACGGCTCAGCCCAGGTTGCAGTCTGCAATCTCTCTGCCTTCGCAACCATTTCTCTGCACCGTCTCAAGCTGCCCGTACCCACAACAGTCGAGAGACTGCATTACAGACTAATCTATTTGTTTTCTTGCTGCGCCTTTTCACACTCTGATTTAGACACAAGTTTTCCCTCGTAGTTTATCTTCACCTCCTATCTGGATTCAGCTGGACGCTGGGTGCTATTCGTCTTCAGCGTGTGACACCCTGGAAAACTGCAGCAGGCTTCAAAGCGGCATTTGCTGTGCGCACAGGACATGTCTGAAAATATCGGGACGCGTGGCAAAATCCATGATGAGGCATAGAAAGCTCGAGTGGGGCATTGTGGAGCCGCAGAACAAATGTTGGCTGGAAGAAGCCTTTGAAATCAACTGGGGAGCTGCTCGGAAAATGCTTTTCTAACCAGCTGTGCATCTGAGGAATTGAGGGGAGAATTGCAAGCTGTTTCTTAGCAGTCTTCCCCTCTCCTCAATTCTGAATCCATCTAGGAAGAACTAAATCACACCTTCCCAAAGAAGTATCCTCATGGTTCAGGTCTGCTCCTGCCTTCTCAGGTCATCTTGGATTTATCAGCTATGTCTGTATTGGCGGCAATCAAATATTTAGCAAACGGCAGCTAAGCCCTTGCTTGAATTTCCTCTGCTTCCCCAGCCCACAACTGTTCTACTCCTCGCTGTATTTTCAGATCATCCCAAAATGCTGTGGCTTTGTTTTGCTTTTTTTTTTATATCACCACCAATAGAAAGAGATATTAAATAAAGCCTGAACAAAAAAAAGGCAGGGAGTGTGATGGATGAATATTAAAGCATTAGGGCCAAATGCTCAGCTGCTCTAATTTGCAATGGGATCTTTGGGACGCCAGCTGAGGATGTTGCCTTTAAGGTTTCCAGACCCCTTTTCAGATTCTAGATGGTCTGTTAACAGCCTCGACTGCTCTATTATTTGCATTGAGGAAGCATGGCATGATATGGGTGTGTATTCTGTCTCCACGCTGGTGGCTAAGTTCGGGTTTGTTGCATCACGAGATCAGCCTGACTTCAACGGGGTCTCATCATATTGCAAGGGCAGAAGTTTTGACCGTCGTTTCTACCCAGCATTAACATGCTGCATGCGTAGAGAACATAATGAACAAATATTGATAGAGAGCAGCAACTTGTACAAATAAAAATGCATCAAAGGATGCTGGGAAACCATATAGAATGGGCAAGAAATATCCAATCAATCATATTAAGATAATATAATTCCTTGTTGTGGATGTGGCATGTCGCCTCCAGCCATAACAATCGCTTATACACTACACACACACACAAAGTTCACTGTTGCAATAAGACATGACAGGGTTGAGAAATGTGAAGTGTTCATCTGCACATATTGTGCTGGGCTATAATTGCATTGACAGTACAAGGCCAAACAGCTCGTGCCTAACAAACTAGGTATAATACAAACAAAGGCACCAGTAGGCATGCCCGTACTGCACGTGATTTCGTGCTCCCACTTGCTGAGTGGCTTTTTATATTATCCAAATTTGCAAGGTCAACATGCACTATCCATCCATCAGTCAAATGCACCCGCAGGACCTGGTGGGCATACAAAGAAATGGACGCTCCATGATGTGGTCTTATGCCTAGTGGATGGGGCATCATATGCACTGGCATAGAAAAGAGCTTTATAATTCACCGGTTGAACATTTGACTCCAGTTGCAAGCGTTCATTTCCTTGGGCTTTCAATCTGAGCGATGCCCTTCCCCTGCTGGCTTTGTTTCCATTTTTTTTTTTTTTTTTTTTCCCTTTTTTTTTTT
>NW_017729029.1:13733241-13737265 GCF_001723915.1 Gavialis gangeticus | reverse complement strand
GGCTTTTTTTTCCTTTTTTTTTTTTTTTTTTTGCCCATTTTGATTTAGAGATTTCCTTTCTCATTAAATATGGTGGCAGTATCAAAACCCTGAACCACAGCTCCTTGATGGACTTCAAATTGAATACAGGGCGTATTTTATTAATGCCGGCTGACTGTAAATGAGGGAGGAAATCTATTAAGTATGTGGTGAGCATCATCAATATGCCACAGCAAAAAAGTGTTAATGTAATAAGAAAGAGGAGAAATCAAATGCTCGCAAGTCAGGGGATGCCTGATGCTGAAAGCTCCTCCTGGGCATTATCCTCTTGTTCATGAGTAAGTTTGTGAGCAATAAAAGGTCATCGTAGATGGGTTGGGAGAGGTCCAGTAAAGTGCATCAGGGTGCCTTTAAGAGTGATACGCCTACTTAAATCTGGCTCCACCCACTCTGGGGACTGTATATAAGGTGAGCCAGGGAAACTAAGGGGCCAGCAAAAGAGCAGGAGCTCCAAGGAACTGGAGCCGGACGGCCCAGCAGCTGGGGAGTCTGCAGAGCAGGGGCTGGCGGGAAGGCCAGAAAGCCTGGGACCGAGAAGAAATGGTCAGCGGTCAATGGTCTCAGGTGACAGAAGCAAACTGACGTAGAAGTGGTCCTGGGGGTCTGGGATGTGGCTGACATGGTGATGCGCGCAGCTGGAGAGGCCCTGGACCTGGACTCGGTGGAATTAGGGTGAGTCTGGGTCCCCTTGGCTAAGGACAGAAGTTGCACATAAACCGGTTTAAGTCATCAGAAACTGGTTTAAACCTGTAATGGAACAGAAGTTCAGGGCACATAAACCAGTTTCAAAATGGCTTACGATAAACCTGATTGAATGTAGTCTCGGACTTAACTGATTTGGATCAAACCGGTTTATGAAACTTCTGTCCCAGACCCTTATTTCTTCCCCCGCCCCAAATGGTAAGGAAATGCTGGTGCCAACAAGACAAAGAGCTGATGTGCTGGGGAAGGCTGAAGAGCAAGGCTATATAAGACTTGTTGTGACTGAGGAAGCAGATGATACTTGAGAAAGTACCGCTCAGAAGGGGCTGGGTCGACTCCATCGTGACTGCATCAAGCCACAGGCATGCAAACTGCTTTAGGCGACCGCCTGGGCAGACAGCAGATGCTGAGAAGTGTCCACTGAGATCGACACAACGAGCCAGGGTTGCACAAAATTCACCCATTCACTTTTCAATATTGAGAGGAAAGTAATGTCTGATATAAGCAGAAACAACTCCAAGACTTTAATGAACTCGCACTCGCTTCATGAGAGCATCTGTCCCATGGAATCGCAATCTGATTGCCATCCCTGTTCATATAATATTAGTCCAGAATGAGCTTTCACCTTCCTTAGCTAAGTGGAAAAGATTGCTATATAGCTCTTCCCATTGCAGAGTGTGGAACATGATGCACCTGAAAGTCTGCGCTGGGTATTTGTTTTGACACCAGGGGCAGGTGTATAAAATTATGAAAGGTTTATTGAAAAATCAATGGGATGCTTTCATCTCAGTGCATACAAGCAATGGGATGAATGCACTTCAAACCAAGACAAAGGACTGCAGGCTATTCCCTACCTGGTGATTTGGTGTGTCGGTTAAGGAGATGCATGCTCTGGCCCGATTTTAATATGGGCATTTATAACCTGTGCAACTGTGCAAGCAAAGGCAAGGGCAGGGTCTTGAAGAACAAGCAGGCCAAAGGTGCTGCAGCTAGCTTGTATCTACAGGGAACATAAGTAGCATGTGCTGGTGTGTCAGGAAGGCGTGCTCCCATAGCAAAGGCGTGCGACGCCCCGTGCCCCAGCATGAAGGCCGTACTGCGCTGTCCATCGTGTGCGTTGACTCTCCTGGATGCTCGCAGGCGATGGATAGAGCAGGAGTTTTCAAGCATAGTGTCGATCACATCTAACGAAGAGGCTGGTTCAGGATCCGGCCTCTTGTCGCATGCAGTCCGGCTCCCCCCTGTTCTCAGTAGCGTAGCCTCGCTGTATCGCAGCACTCGCTTGCTATTAGGAAAGCGATGAGACTATTTGTAGCTGTCTCAAGTTGCAGGTAACAACTGCAAACAAGGACGTGAGCCAGCCCCGTGCCAGCTCTCTGCACGTCAAAGTGGTCCAGGGGACAGAAGCTGGGACCTATTGCGTGGAAAGAGTTGCATCTCAGCTCCGTTGCTCAGTAAGGAATGCTTCCCCCGGCACCGGAGGAGACAACGGCCAGCAAGTTGAGCAAGGTTTATTGCCCTTGCCCAGCTCCCCGGGTACGATCAGTGCAGTAGAGAGGATGCTGGATGCAACAGCCCTGCGGGCTGATACAGGAAGGGGCCACCCATCTCTGTCCCACAGCCTTCATTCCTGGAAAAGCACCTGCTCTGTCGCAGCCTGGCAGACTGCACTTTAACTTTAATGGAAGAGAATCAACAATTTAATGAGGAGAAATAAAAATTTATTTCTTTAATTATCACCTTGGTAGGAATAAGCTCCACTCAGGTCTTTGGCATGCTGTCCTCTGGGATGAACTTGTCTTCTGGGCATATATCAAGCTATTATTTCTCCGTCGTTGCGCTGGCAGAGCCATGGCAGCACCCTTTTCTCCTGGCTTTTGCTTTAGTGCGAGTATCAGACTCATCTGGGTTGGACGGGTGGCATGGGGCTGGTCTATGGGCTGGTGGGTTAACAGGGTAGCACTGGGGGCTGAATTATGAGGCTGTTTGGGTCTGCTTTAGGGCATGCAGCACGGTGCTCTTGCTGCATCTGGTCTGGTGCCTTGCAGTTGTGGGTCAGGGTTTGAAGTGTCGATTCTGGGGCATCCTTGGGTCAATGCTTGTCTGGATTCAGTGGCCCAAGAGGTGCAGTCCTGCTCCAGACATTACAGAGCACAGCAAGGTGACACGAATCCGTTCCTTTGTTCGTGTCCATCAGCCTCGGCGATAACTAGAGCAAGAGGGTGCAGGTCACCAGCTACTGGTGCAGAACAGTGAAGAAGAGGAAAAGAAGGTGGAGATTTGGGGTATCAGCACTCGAGGGAGAGATCTCCAAAGTTAAGTAAAGGGGTGATAATTGCATGCATTAGCACAGTGGGCTGTGGATGGGGCAGCGCTGCAAGGGCAGATACGGGGAAACTTGGGAGAGGGGGTGATCAGCCCACAGATCTTCCGCCGGACGTTCCTCGGGTGCCAGGCAGGACTGCTTAGCTGCCTGTGAACTGGGCTGTGGGAAGGTGATGGTCATGGGACCCAAAAGGCTGAGAGTCAGGGTGCTGGCAGACGTCTATGGTCTGGGGTGAGCTGCGCAGGTTGCAGCTGCAGCAAAAGCACGGCAACGTGAAGTTTGGCATGTGCTGGCCATCAGAGCACCTGCCAAAGCTTGCTTGGTTTTGAGGTGCAGAGGCTGCCTTGTGGCTTCCTAAACACTCCCAAGTCCATCCACACAGCCCCCAATGCTGTTTAGGGGGCACTGCCATGAAAACACAACCTGCTTACTTTCTCCAGCTCCGTGTGCATCGAAAACTGGACTGCTGACACGCAGGAGGCGGCCTGCTCTGCCACGAGGCAGGAGACCTGACCTCTGAAACCAGGGAGGAGAATGAAACACATTGGATGAAGTTCGTCCCAGGTGCGACGCCACCGGTTGTCACCAAATGGGTGAAAGTGGGGCCATTACAGTGTGGCATGGGAAAGACGCCACCTTGTTTTGGAAGCACCTGTTGGTAGCTTGATCAGGCACTGAGGTCTTTTGCTCAGTGTAGTTTATGAAGAAGTCCTTTAGCATTTAAGAGGATGATGGGTAAAGGAGGAAAACATTTCTCCTTGTCTCCTATTCCAGCTCTTCAACTCAGTCCCCGGTCTGAGGATTTTTAGTAGTTCTTCACCCACCAGAAAGAGTGGGATATCAGTCCTTTATATGTGTGTGTATGTGTGCGCGCGCGTGTATGTGTGCGTGTATGTATATGTATGTGTGTGTATTTATGTGTGTATATATATTTAGTTATATTTATTTATTTAGTTA
>NW_017729029.1:13668899-13728241 GCF_001723915.1 Gavialis gangeticus | reverse complement strand
TTTAATAGGATGATGGGTAAAGGAGGAAAACATTTCTCCTTGTCTCCTATTCCAGCTCTTCAACTCAGTCCCCGGTCTGAGGATTTTTAGTAGTTCTTCACCCACCAGAAAGAGTGGGATATCAGTCCTTTATATGTGTGTGTATGTGTGCGCGCGCGTGTATGTGTGCGTGTATGTATATGTATGTGTGTGTATTTATGTGTGTATATATATTTAGTTATATTTATTTATTTAGTTAGTTTTATTTATATATATTTATTTATTTATTTATTTATTTATTTATATGTCTTCAAGACTTTGCGCTCCCATTCCCTGACTATATTGCAACCAGCCAGCCACCTTTGGTCTGACACTTCTGACACTTCAGAAACTTTTTGTGCCTTCTGCCTGAAGAATTAACGTATCGAGTGGAAGATGAGTTCTCCGAATTGCAGCGGTTTCTGGCATGAGTCGTTGGCACGTACTGGAGTGACTAGGAAAACAGTAAGTGTTTTTTTTTCCATTCTGTTGCAGAGGCTATAGTTATTTTAGGTTAAAGGCCCCAGAATATGGTAAGTGCTGCAACTGTTATGTGATCTGCTGCTGACAGGTCAATATAGCGGCGTATTGGTTTTAAAGGACTTTAGTCTGGCATTTGCATGGAGAGCAGCCCAAGGACACTTTAACCTTGGAAGGAAGCTGTACTCTTCACGAAGTGCTTCTCCAAGACATTAGGCAGAACCAGGCAATCCCTTAATACCCAGGGCAGCAGAGTTGCCTTCTTTTTCATTTAGTTTTTCTCCAACGCACATTTACCGTGGTCTGCAGGGCAAGGAAAATCCCATTCTCTCTTGTGTTTCACTTCACCTCCATCAATCCTGGGCTATTGATGGAGTTCAGAACCACTGCATTCTGCACTTTTTATTGTTTTAAAAGGCCCCAGTCAATACTCAAAGGGCACTGAGCAACTGGTAATGAAAAATGACCTTTTCTACCATGACTCTGAGCACTGAAATTGATGTTCCTCGTCTTGGCACGTAACATCCTAAATGTTGCCTCTCGCTTTGTTTGCCCAGTATTGCACTCTGAGAGGCAAGTTGTGATGGCAGGGACATAAGGAGCATTCATAAATTGTAGCATCGGAGTGTGAACGTGGGCCAGTTGCTTTAAGGTCACTCCCCAACCTCTCTGTGAAACCAGCTGGTTTCTGGGCACTTATTTCCAAAGGGAAATGCATGCACATATTTGCCATCAAGTCCTGGAATTTTCTAACAGGGTTAGAAACCCGTTGCTCATATATAAATGGCATGTTTCAATGCAGAAATAAGTGACTGCCATTCAACCCTGTGCCAGTTCACAGTTGGGCTTTGTGGTGGATTCGGCACAACCAATGTGACACTGGTATCCGTCCAGCTGAAAATAGCCCGAGCCTTGGTTTATCCAGGGAAGAAACAAAGGAGGCAGAATTACCAACGAGAGGTTTCTCTCAAGAAAGGGAGCCCTTATAATGTATTATTGCTATTTCAGTAACACTTACTTGGCTGTATGATGTTGGTGCCTTAGCTTCTGCAATAAATCTTGCTGCTCAAGTAAAAAAAAGAAAAGTAATCATCTGTGATCCATTCCTATTTGTTATTAAAGGGAAAACATGCAAGAACAGCACCAGCTAAAATAGAAAGAGCTTTGTCTGCTTCTCAGGGCGCACGTTCTCAGTTGAGAAGGGATCGCTGGCCAGACAAAATTAAAAGCGTGTTGCCGTCCAAATTTATTAAAACCAGGCTGAGATCTTGGGCTGATCCGCTCGCTGCCCATCTCTCGGCCCCAGCTGGAGTCTTTTCTTTCAAAGGACGTTTTCTGCAAATGGCAGCACTCAACTAATGCAGAATTCTTGTGTCTGAAGGACAGTCTGTGATCCAGTCCATTGACTCCTGATTTCATTTAAACTACAATTCATTATTTTCTTCCTGTGCTCATTCAAGAACCCATTGTTCATTACTCTTTCATCACTGTATGATTGGAACAATTTGTATCTGTCGCTCGTACATTGGCCAGATAATGAAATAATCATTTGTGCATCTACACAGTATTTTACATTTATTTTTCACAGTGTAATTCACTTCATAGGGTCATTTTATCATTCTGGAACAAATTGTGATCTTGTTCAAGCATTTGCTAGTTGGTAACCGTTTGCAGGCACCAATGTCAGGGCACACGTCTGAGTATTGCCATCCTCGGAGAGACGAGGAGACAGGAAGCACCCTTGGGTTTCCTCCAGTAAATGGAGGTGGCACATGCTCTTTTCTAGTGGAAAAAATATGTGGAGGCTGAGGGCCTAATTCAGAATCCATTGAAGTTGGTGGGGAAAAATGTGTTGTTTTAATGGTCAGGTCTTTGGGTAGGAAAGGGAAGGGAAGGGAGAAGAGTGCCCTGATAAAAATGGAAGATGATGCTGATTCATTGAGGCCCCCCTTACGTGGATGCCTTCCAATGCGTTTTTGTTCTCAAGCAGGCCAGCAAGGTTAGGGTTTCTGGAGAAGTCAAGAGGCTAGGAGAATAAACTAATTATTCTGACATCAAATAGATAGAAAGGGGATTGCTGATTGGCTAATTCGTTTCTCTTCTGTAAATCTATCTCTGTTCAATTAATTAAAATGACACATATGTTATGCTCTCCAAATATCACACACATTATTATGTAAAGGTTGAGTTAGTCATTATGCTGGAAAAGGTCAGGCCTTGAATTTAATGCTGAAGGGAGATACTGTCTTCTGCTGACTCTCTGCAATTGCCAGCCGATCCCAGTTCTGGGCCTTAATGGGATTTCAGCTCGAAGAATTTAGGTGCCCATATCTGACAAAGGGCTCGTCACACTGAGTGCTTTGGGAGGCTGCCCAGGTCTTCTTCCAATGAAAACAGGATAAAAGCAAATGATACAGTTGTTAAGATAATGGCATTGCCCTGGCAGGTCTTTTAGATAAATATTGAGTTGTGCTAGCCACGCTCTGCCTTTTTCTTTTGTCTTCTGTTTGCACCAAGGAGCTCCAGCTTGGATCCAGAGTTTGTTCTGCCGGATGCCGTGCAGGTGCACACAAAGCCAGTCCATGCTTGGAAGAGTTTCCCCGTGCTTCTTGTCCTTCCTAGACTCCAGGCATCCTTCCTCGGGCTCGAGGCACCCCTCAGAAAATGCCAGCTCTTCCTTCTCCCTCATTTTTTTGACTGCAGAAAAATACTAGAGCAATTCTTCGGTTGCGACTCGCTCAGCCCACGGCAGGCCAGAATGCGTTTGAGGCGGCGGCTTTCTGTTTGAAATCTCTGGGTTTATTTTGTGGGTTGTGTTTGCACACCTGCCAGTGTGAACAGTGCATGGCACCCCACCGTACTCTTGAAAGGCTTTATAGGCATCCTAAAGGGCCATGGCAACCGGGTTGAGGCTTGCCGATGTGAATGGGCAAGGCAGAGAAAGAGTGGGAGCAGAAGCAGCAGCACAAGGACCTGGAAGTGACTTATCCAAAGTCAAAGCGTCAAGGGGTGCATCTACACATGCAGTTAATTCCTCGTTTGGGATGCGTTGCTACCTGCGCGCCAATGGCTGGGGAAACGTAAAAGGTCTGATCGACCCGTTCGGCAAACTCTTTTCCAGCAATAGGTCTTGCAAGCAAAGGTTTCCATAGCCATGTTCCTGTCCCCTCTTGTTTTTATATGAACTGCGGGAGCTTTTGTCCTCCTCTGGAGCAGGGGGCATGCCCTCTACCTGGTATCTCTTGATCACATATTCACAACCTTTTGCAGAAGCAGGGCATCGGCTGCTGTGGCCCCTTTGCTTTACCTGCGGCAGGTTCAGGTGTGCTGCCTTGTGCTGTGGCAGAGCTGACAGTAATTTTACTAAGATGCCAGATGATGGGTTTGTATAGGGTGGTTTGGATACTGTCTCAGGCAGACTAGATGACCTATGGAGGTCCCTTCCAGCCCCATTCCTCCAAGATTTCCGTGGTTGGGCTGGGAATACCACATGAGCATCCATGTCTTCTTCTGTGCTTTGCTGGGATGGGGAAGGGCTGGAGGTTCTTGCAAAGGGAAAAGGAGTCAGAAAGAGATGGGAAAAATTGCAGTCACTAAAGCTGGTGTTGGGTGATGGTGAGAGAGGCTGGTGGCCCACTCATGGGATGCTGATGGAGAGGTAAAGAAAGCAATAAAAGAGGGGCCTTGCTTTTCTACCCGGTTTCTGAGAACCAAGGGTATAGCTGTTGGCCTCTTAATAGCAAATGTGCAGAGTGCTGAAGTGGACATCTAGCTTGGCATGGGGAAAGCTATGCTCCAGGATGTCCCATGTGCCCAGCAGCTGCCTTCCTTGGACTAGCAGGCTCCTAGCTCCTCCAGCAATCCCAGACATGCCATAATCCCAGATGGATGGTTTTGCTAAAATGAGTTCGGAAAGGAGCGGGTCATGTGGACACACAAATTGCTGTTATTGGGTGCCGTCAACCACACGGGCTGATGAATGGAATAAATAATAATACATATATTATTTAGGAATAAATACTGCCCTCCTTATCCCCGTGCAAAGCCCTGGTACGTTGTTTAGCACCAAGAACCACGGGCAGTGAGGGATAGCGAGGGTTTCAGGGGTATGCAGGCTCTGAGTTGAGGACATTTTGGGCCCATGGATCAAAGTGAGCTTGGCAGGATTTGGCCCTCGAGCTCTTGTCACGGGCTGTCCGCAGCCAGATCATGGTGCCAGGTCACCTCCAGGATGGTTTCTGGGCTCTGCCTCAGCTCCAGGTTAACTGGCTCCGTTGTGTCACCTGCACGGTAGGGAGGAATAACATTTTTTGGAGCAGGAGCTGGCGAGTGCGAGCACTCAGATTGCACGATCGGTCTTTGTAGCTTAAAATCTCAGGCCCATAAAAGAGAAGACCTCTTTTTTATGGGGAATAATGCAGAGACAAGAGCCACGTGCTGTCTGATCCGAGCGTGAACTGGTCGCCTCTGCTCGGTATTCACAATTTCATCCCTGGGAGCCAAGGGCTCATTTGAAGAGACTAGTTTATCCTCTCTCCAGCTCAGACAAGATGTTCCTCTTGCAGATGTTCAGTAGATAAACTGGCTGCAATCTCCTGTGCTGTTAATCCAGCACGTTCACGGTGCTGTATTCTCATACGCTTCCTTAAAAAAAAAAAAAAAAACCCAAACCAAACCCCTAAGTCTTGAAATCCCCCAAAAGGATTCCTGCTGGCCCTGTAATGCTCCAGACTGCTGTCAAGTAACGAGAGTTTGCACGTGATGGGACACCAGGAAAAGAGTCAGCGTGCGTGCGTGCGGCCATGAGGCTTGTTGCAATGTGTAACTACGGATTCAGAATCCCATCCATAAATTTGATGTATTACAGGAGATGCTTTCCACTGATTATAACGGCCTAAAAAGGCTTTTTTGGTAAATATATTAATTCTTCTTAGTTCCGCTCCATTAAATGGTGTTTAGTTAAGTGTGTGTATAGACTCAATCAACCATATTAATAAAACAAGGAAGAAAAAAAAAAATTCTCCGAGACGTTCGCTGGCAGCAGATATCGCTAGAGAGAGGGAAAATATCAGCAGACATAAACTGTCACTGGATATTAAAAAATCATCGGCTTCTGAGGGAGACGCAGTGGGGTAACGATCCATGGAAACATGAGCATTTCAGATTGTGCGTCTGCTATTCAAATTTATGGCCAGCTGTCAGAGTGCGTGCCCCTCTTCCTCGGCCCTCCCCCCTTCAGAAGAATTGCTGGTTGCCAAACGTTAATGAGTGGATTATGCGTGGCGCTGGAAAAAGTATGGAAGTCTTTGTGAAATCACACTGTATCATATTAGCTTCCCTGTGATGTTAGCAATTTCCCATCATATTGTATTACCAATCACTGTCACTAATACACCATGAAATTCAAATGTATAATGTAGTGTACGACTCTACCTCCCGTTTCAAAGGTTTGTTACCCCTAATCCTGCATGAATCATTAGCAGCGTCGCCGAACAGAGTAAAACTCATTCACTTCTTACAGTGTTTTCCCCCTCTGGCAAATAACTGATATATTACACATGGGTACGATGCCTAATTCTCCAGAGAGGTCTGATTACAGCATTGTGAAATGTGTGCCTCGTTAATGGGTAACGGAGTCTCCATAGAGCCCTAAACTACGCCCCATTCTAGCAAATCAAGCCCAGTGGTTGAACAGCTGGAGACTGGTAAAGTATTTATTTTCTCTTCTTTAAATGATTTATCCGTTGAAATATTGCTAGCAACACGGTTAAGTCAAAAACAACATGGTTAAGTCAAACAAAACAACCCCCCCGGTCGAGGCACGCATGCAGACGCAGTTAAATTAATATGCTGTGAGGTTGGTGGGGGGGTTTAAGTAACTAAGGACCCTAAGTCCCATTTTCACAAGTGACTTGGGTACTAAGGCATTCATGAAACGTGGATGCGTCTGAGGTTGTCTACTTTCCTTAGAAGGGAAAGTCCTCAAAAACCGGGTAAACAGAAAATAGCGTGCGAATAGCTGAGTCGGTGGGAAAGTGTCTGTTTTTTGGTAAAGCAATGTGGCAGGGGAGCTTTAGGGATGTATTCTCACAGCCTCGGAAGATCTCCCGTCTGCACGCTCACCGGGTTGCGGTGTTTGAAACCCGACGGGCGGCTGGATATTGGAGCTTTCTGGCTCCAGCGCGGTCTTACGCGCCTCCCGTTTTGGCAATTTATCATTCATAATCATTCTGATTTCTGTTGCTATCCTCCAAAGTACTCGCGGTCTCTGCCAGCTCTATGTCTGCTGCAGGTTTTCTACTGTGCTGCCTAGTCCATCGTCTGTGCCATTGATGAAAATATTGACTGGTCCCAGACCTGGAACAGGCTCTTATGGGACCCTGCTGGCCCTGTCCTCCTAGTCTGACAGCGAGGTGTTGATATCTACCCTTTGAGGGGGTTTCTTCAGCCGGTTTTGCATCTATTTTATGGTCTAGATGAAATCTCTAATTTGCTTCTGAGAGCGAGGAGGCCGTGTCAAAATCCTTACTGAAGTCAGCCTACACCACTCACTGCTTTCCCCTTATCCTTTTGGTCGGCGATCCTCTCAGAGGAGGAAATGAGATCGGTTCAGCGTGATTTGCTTTTGACGTAGCTACATTGGCTGTTTTTTAATACTTCATTATCCTCTAGCTGCTGAGACGTTGATCAATTAATATTTTCTTTTATTTTCTTCCCGGGTAACGCAGCTAGGCAGGCTGCTTTGTAATCCTTTTGTTTCTGTTTTGCAGCTATATCTAGATGTTACCAGCCCTTCTCAAGTCCTCGGGGATCTCACCCTTTCTTCACGAGTTCTCCAAGATAACTGCTAATGGGCCAAAGACTGCTTCAGCCGGCTCCCGAAGGGTGAAAACGCGACCGTCCTTCTCTTTTTCCTGCCCGTCTGCAAACGATTTCTCTTCCAAAGCATGCGGTCGTCTGGTTTTGCTCCTGCCCCTACTTTCTCTGATCACAGCGATTATTACCATTCAGCCTTCTGCCCAAACTTCCTCAAAAGTGGCAGGTGAAAGGCCTCTTTTCAAAAATGACCTACAGCCCCTTGTATCAGATGATCAAAGCCTTTCCCCAGGAGATCCTTTCTTCTTCTCTCTTTCCTGGAGCTGACTCTTTAAAACCAGGTTTGGAGCCATTTTATCAAATAAGGGTGCTCCATTCAAGGTGACATTGGCCCCAATGCAATGTCCAGCGTCCCCAGCTGTAACAACCCTGCCAGGTTATGGCCGACTCCACGTAGGATACTTAAACATTTCTATAACCTTGGCCAAAATTCATGCGGTGCTTATAAGCAGCTTCCCCCAATTGTCATGTCGACGGCTCTACCTTCTGGGTGGGACTTTTCAAAAGTGCCAGAGTGCCTAAAGAGCACAAATCCCTTCGTTTACAATGGGGCTCGTGTGCCTCACTCACTTGGGACACTTGAACTTCCTACTCTTTACGTCAAAGCCATACCCCCAACTAGACCCTTAGAAAGCAGGATGACAAGGGGAGCAAACACTTCCCTAAACACGTGCTCAAGTGTTTTCAACTGTCTCCATTGCACCTCTGTTGTGCACCGTCAACAGCCCGATGGCAGCTTCAGTGCTGGGAGCGTCCGCTCAATTCTCCGTTTTCCCCGAAGTTTGGAGCACGCCTGTGGGAGGGGTAATGGGAAGACCCATCCTGCCTAGCTGTAGACATGCCTGTAGTCCCTAGCTAGCCTCCATAGCTGAATTTGGTAAGTTGGCCATGGATTTTGCATAGTAGGTATTTGAAGTATCAAGGGTCCTGATAACATAGATGAGTGTAGAAGCACATGGTAGCATTCACCAAGGTCCGGTTCCTGAAGCGAAGGTAATACCATGTCCCAGAAAAATTTCACTTTCAAAATTGGGCAAGAATCTGTGTTAAGGTTATCCGGGTGAGGTAGATGCACAATCGATTGAGGCTCGTGACCTGTGATTGTATTTGCAATTCCATTCTTTATCCGTGTGGTGTGTGATGCTTCTTTGGATAAAGCTCAGTTAATTATTTTTGTAACGAAAGGGAAGAGGGAAACTAATGCTATTGCAACCCAACTGCTTCCCAAGGGACTGATCTGTTGAGGTTTCTTGAGGGCATGATTGCATGGTGCTCTTCCTCGTCTCCAGATTCATGAGGACACTGCAGACTGGAGGTGGATCCCTTTGCAAGGGCTGAGAATAGAAAGAGGCAGTCCAGCAGCTGTCAGATTTTCAGAGCAGTTGTGCAGACTAAAATGAAACCCCACCTGTGACTTACGGCCTAGTGAATATGGAGAATGTGATTTACCTTTGGGTGGCTAGTTCTGAAATAAATCTATTTAGCAGAAGAGAGCACCGGGCTGGTGCGGGTGTGTAGAAACGGCATCAGAGAAGACTACACGCCTGTCACTTCCAGAGGACGCCATTCCCGGCCCTGTTCTGTCTTAATTATGTTTTCTTCAAGTCCACCCCATTTAAGCATTTAAACAGTCTGGAAGTGTCACGATCTCAGCCGTTCTTGACAGTGACATTAATGGATTTCCTATTTATTCAGTTCCTCCTTTAATTTAAGTTTCATGGTGACTTTTCATGCTCTCAAGGTGTTTCTCCCTCCCTATCCTAATATAAACAGTTTGTTCTTCCTCCTTTCATCAAGTCCAAGATCAGGTCAAGACCTTCATGGCTTCCAGCTCATTTTGCTCGAGAAGCTTTCTGACAGATTGACATGGCAAGGTACTTTGAAGCATTTAGAAAGACACAGATTTAGAAAGCAGGTGACAGTAAAAGTAGCGGGGACCGCGGCTGGGTTGCAGTGCATAAGATCACTCACCGAGGCAAAGTTGTAACTCGTTAATTCTGCTTCACGGAGGCGCTTTGAAGACGTCGTTGTGTCCGTGTTCCCCGTTTCCATCCATGACAAGGCAGTAGTCATTACAGCCGAAGTCAGTTAGCTCATTGTCTATTCTCCTGGCAAGAGCCTGTCGGCTGAAAGACAGGTCTGATGGCTCTAGCATCATCCCTTCTACTACTTAACCTGCCAGGCCCAAATTATTTCACAACGTATCTGCCACCACCACATCTGCTAATGTCAAAATAGCGGTGCATCTATTCTCGTCTCTGAAAGTGTGCAAGGCGGGGGGCGGTATGCTGGGGGTGCGGGGGAATAAACAGCAGGGCACCCTCACTAGCTACCTCGTTGGCAGGATTATCAGCGGCTCAATCTGTTTTGCGAACATGACTTGCCGAAAATTATGTTTCGCAAAGGACGTGATTATGAAGCTGGCGGGGGGGTTGTAATGGTAATACGTATGGCGTTTTATCTGTCCTTCTGCTCCATCTGGCTAAGTGACAGCTCACGCGCTGAGTGGCATATCAATATTTTTGTCTGTACACGTACCTCAAACTACAAGTAAAGAAGGAAAAAAGGTCCAATCTGTCAGCAGTGCCAACCTGGGTGGCTGACAGCATCTCAAGCTAGGATGGATAAAACATCAGTGGCATTATCAGCAACTTAACAGGAATTATTTTTTTCTCCATAGCAGCCTGCTGGATGATGGAGGTGAGCCTGCAGCTTCGAAGTGGCCTGCTTGGAAAGGACGTTGTTTGTCTGGTAGCGTGTTGCACCTTCTGGGCCTTGCACGGTCTGATCTAGTCAGGGATTGTCTAACAAAATGGCCCTGCAGTGGAAAACACCGATGTGTCAGAAAGCCATGTTTTCTATGAAAATGTACTACTTTTCCCCCAACTTTCCTAGGAAAAAATTCTCAGGTCCAGGATGGGAATTTGTTGTTGTGACCAGAGAGGGAGAGTAGTCCCAGAAGAGTCAGTAACGCAACGGTTAAGGCCCTCACTTGTGATGTGAAGGACCATGTTCAAGTCCCTGCTACGCCAGATTCAGACCAGGGTCTTGACCCTTATTGTCCCACATCTCAGCTGCACTACCTGCTATCCTCCAAGGAGAGCTCTCAATTTCTCGTGGACCCGGTGTGGCATAGGCAGCTTTAGAAAGCTCAAAAATTGCATTGGACAGCCCTGTTTCTTGCTCAGGAGTCCTGGCATGTTTGTTGGATGCTGCTTAGATAGCAACACAGCCTTCAGAGGAAAATCTATCCACACCCAAAACTTTTGTGGGTTTTAAAATTCATTTTAGAAAGTGCCCCCCTGCTGCCCAGGCTGGGCTGGAAGACGGAGTGGGGCTCCTGGTCGTTCTCACCAAGGTATAAGTAAAAAGTACTCTGGTCTTCCCGAGATCAATAATAAATCAGAGAAACTCAGGTACACTACTTGTCACTGATTTTGGGGGGCTAAGCCATCGTAAGCTGAGGTACCAGCTACACCTAACTGTGGGTGTACCTATACATGCATTTTAATGCATATTAGCCTATTATAATGTGCATTAAAGCATCACAAAAAAAGTTCGCTTTTGATGATGTGCATGAAAATAGGATAAGGTGCGTTATTCCAGTACCTCACAATAGAGGCACTAAATTTAATGCGCATTAGCAAAAGTGCATTAATGAACATGTAGACATGTCCTGTATGTAGTATTGCCACTGCTATCAATCACCTGGGGTCTTGGTCTCTGGTGCTGTCTAGTGACCCTTCCTATCTAACACAGGGACTATCACTGGAGGTGATAGATGGGCAAGGGTCATATCCGATATGTCTTTGCAACCTGCTTGCTTTCCACCCTTCTGGAGAATCAGGGAGAAGTGAGGCTACAAGGGACCATGAGAGGTCATCTAATCCTGCTCCCTGCCTGAGGCAGGATTTATCCCTATCCAAACTATCCCATACAAATCCACTGTGTCACCACTTAGCAAAACTACAGCCAACCCTGACACAACACCCTTGTGCGTCACAGGTAAAGCAGGGACACCCCAATGGCCAACGTCCTCGTGCTGCCAAGGTTGTTAGTAGACTTGCAAGAAAAGGAGAGTAGCAGGTAACCGGAAGGACTCCAAAATGTGACGTGGGGCACCAAAACCTAGCTGTCCCTTTAAAGGAGCACCATCTTCCAATTGAAGGCAGGGCTGCGTTTGGCCCGTTTACTCTCGTCTTGGTAGAAATGAGTGTGTTTCCCAAGACTCGTTTTTACACAAAATGCTCAGCCTGCTGACTTGAGCTGTTTTGCCTGTACCTTAGGGGGGTGTTTCTTTCCAAAGTGCTTCAGTTCACCTTTAGGAGACGGTCCCGCCGAGGCGTGCAGTCACTCAGCTGCCTTGAAAAGGAGTCCTGCTGGGTTTATGTTGTTTTGAAGGGAAAAGAAGAGGAGAGGAGGCGATTCAGCATTTCCAGAGCTGATCCCACCACCGGAGCGCGACTGCAGAAGCAGAGAGAAGCCAAGGGACTTCATTGGGAGTGGAATAAAAGCCAGGTCTCCAGCTGCTGCCCATTTAAATAGGCAATTGGGAATGTGGGGTGGTATCATTAAGCATCAGTTATCAGAGTGATGGGGGCGGGGGGGGGAGGGGGAGGCCCCTTCTTAGACATCTGCTTTGCCTACCGGCTTGTCTGCATTTGGTTTCAGCTGAGAACCCAGGGCTTGATCCTACCACTGCATCTGGGCGGGGTGGAGGCGCGCACCTTTGTAGACCCCAAATGTGTGCTTCTCTGCTGCAGACCCCGATGATCTGAGCGGGGAAGCGCGGTCTCCTCTCCCTGCCTGTGACTCAGCGCAGGAGTCCTTGCTAAGTTCAAACCACGCAGCTGAAGACCCAGTTGCATGAATGGGGAGAGGTGTAGCACGGGTGGCCTTGAAGGTATAGATCATCTTGCAAAGTCTTTTCCTCAGTGGTGAGGTAGGGTGTTAGATCCAGCTTGAGTGTTCAATCTAGCACCTGGAGGGGTCCTCCTGAGGCATTTGTTCTTCTTCCCCACATCCCAGTATGAAAATGTACCAAGATATTGCTTGAATTTCACTTATTGCCCTAGATCGTAAAGGAGCACCCTCTTCCATAAGAGTGGTTAAACAGAGCCTTGCATACCTACACAGATTATGAAGGCTAAGGGGGACTATTGTAACCATCTAGTTTGATCTGCTATTTAAGAGGCCAGAAACATCACTCAGTAATTTTGGTATCAAGCCCTCAACTTGCATTTGAGCTTTGTAGCATGGCTTTTAGACAGGCACTGAGTCATAATTAAAGACAGCAGATAATAGAGAATCCTCTCTTATTCCAATAGTTAATAATCCTCTTTGTTTAAAAAATTGCCTTCTTTTAAGCCTGCATTTTTCTAGCTTCATTTCTAGCCATTAGATCTCTCTTTCTGCTTGATTGAGGAGCCATCTGTTATTGGAAATCTTCTCCTGAGGTAGGTACATATAGATCATGATAAAGTCACCTCTTAAACTGCCCAAGCTGCACTATTTGTAAACTTTATCGGCCATGATTTTATATTTCCTTTCAAATTACTAATGAAAATGTTGAACTCTGCTGGGTTGAAAACCTATCTTTGTGTAGCCTCACTGGGGGAAAAATGAGGTCGATGGTTCCTTATTAACAATTACATCTTTAGATATATCACTCACCAGGTGTATCTACACATGCACATTTACTGAGCATTAACCAAAATTACTGCACAATACAGGCGCACGTCTACATGTGCACACCCATACTGCGCAGTAAATATGGCAACTTATGCCAACTTGAGGGTTAATTTGATACCTGCATCGTACAGGTATCAGATTTACACCCAATTAGTTACTGCACAATAATGCATATGTAGACGCCTTACAGCGCAGTAACACTGTGTGTGTGGACTGACTTGGGACTAACTTCAGTCCCAAGTCAGTCCACACACAGCGTTCATGCACTTTAATGCCTACACGTGTAAATGCCAGCCTAGTCCTGCTTACTGCGCAGTAAATTTAAGCCATTGTAAATGCATGTGTAGACACACCCACTCTGTCTCAATATATTAGAATATTTCTTCTTCCTGTTGACTCATCTCAGCGAAGATGTGTGTTGATCATTGCTACCCCTGGCTGCTGTGTGTTGCTGGACAGAAAACAGTCAATAACCGTGGACATCCCTCTGATGGTAGGAAGGTGTCCTTGTTTCCCACAGGTCACTTCTGTTGCTTACCCTCAAATCTCCCTGATATTTACCATCTATTATCCCCTCTCTTTTTCTGTCCCCATGATTTCTACTGGGATTTTGAGGCCCACTGATGCCAGGAGCTCTCTTTGAGGACCGGTTACAAAAGTACATGTTTTTGCTTTACAAGGGCTCGCTTTTGCATATGAATATTAAATCTAAGTTTGCATTCTTCCAGCAATGAGTTACTGTACTGATACATCTAAACAGCTTGAAAAACGAGAACGAGCTGGGATTACTCATCATTCTCAAGTGCTTTCCAGAGAGGGTACATGGTAGCTGGATTACCCCGCTGCCAAGGCACCCTACTATATTGGGCACTAACAACTACTATGCCTTCCTGTATGCTGCCTGCCTTCATGCAATTATTGGAAATAGCCCTTTGAGACAATTGTTGGAACAGTTGTGTCTTGTCTCAGAGAGAGACTGTGATCTCCACTACCTGATAGATGGAGGCCTCGCCCGGGCTACTAAATTCTGCTAACATATCGCTGATAAGGAATATGGAAAGATAGCTGATGTGGCTGTGATGCCAACACCCCCAGCGTGTTCCCATCTCTGCTGGTAAAAGAGGCACATAGGATAGACTGAGCTAGAAAGGAGCCTTTCTTTCCCCTGGGGCAACATTTCTCTTCTGTGTGCATCAACATTGGTATTATCTGAGCACGGCTTTTACAGGTTTTTTTTGCTATAAAAAAGGAGGAATTGGACATCTGTAGTCTTGGTTTAGCATCAGAAATGAGCTTTTTGTTTCTATCTGCAAAGTCATCTTTTGGTTCAAGTGGTAAGTTATTGGCTGTTTGGTTTTGGATTTAATGCTCTTTCCTTCTGTGTGATTCTGTTCAATGCCTCTGCACCTTCCTAAAGGAAAAAAAATGTTATCGGGCAACATGTGAAGGTTCCAGCTGCAATACATCATTAATTCCAATTTCTTAGCTGGAATGATACAATACAGAATTTCAGAGGTATCGTTTTCAGTAATAGATCATTTGTGGCCCGGGCTATGTTCTGGTAATGGGCTTCTTTCTGATAATTATTCAGCATGGCGTGAAGCCACGCGGTTAAATGTAACGTTAAAAATTCAGAATAATGGGAGCGTGTTTTGCTTTGTTGCTCACCATTGAGGGTAGCCTTTCACCAGCACCATTGCTCACCGTTGATAATGTTCATCATTTATGATGATCACCTAGATCACATTTGGCTTTCCAGAATCCAGTTTATACTAGTGCCAGAGCATTTTGCCTTCCTGTGAAATGATCGGTCATAAAAGCCACAGAGGAAGCATTTTTTTTTTTAAATTTCAGTGTTTTTAGAGAATCATGGGGAAATCAGGCTGGGGGGTGGTCTAGGCCAGGCCCCTGCTCAAGGCAGGATTGTCCCTAACTAAAGCATCCCAGATAATCATAGGGTCATGGAGAAGTGGGGCTGGAAAGGACCTTCAGAGATCGTCTAGTCCAACCTCCTGCCTGAGGCAGGATCAGCCCTGTCCAAACCATCCCGTATGAATCCATTATCTAACATCTCAGCAAAGCTGCATAGTCAATCTTGAAACAACACAGGCATCTGCCACCGGTAAAGCAGGGGAACCACCGTGGCCAATGTCCTGCTGCTGCAAAAGTTGTTAATATATGCTTGAGAGATCCCAGGTAGAGACCACACCTCGCTGCTATAGAGGAAGGCAAAAACTCCTGAAGTCCATACCGATCTGATCAGGGGGAAAAGTCCTTTTGGATCGAAACTATGATGACCTGAGCAGAGGGACAAGACCCCCTAGCCAGGTACCTCTGGGTTTCAGCCCCGGGAGGAGCGATTCCCAGCCTTATCTGCAGCCAGCCTCGATGCCTCTGAGAGAGGCTTAGAAAAAGCCCTGGCGCATATACGAACCCCAACGTACGTGTCTAACCTGCTCTTGAAAAAGCTTTTAAGGATACCAATTCCACAATTTATCACGGTGGGGAAGGGAGTTTTTTTAGGTTTTTGACCTTGTGAGTGAAACCATCCTATGGACAGATCTCACTTTGCAGAAACTGATTGGAAATAATTACAGCCTAATTTATCCCACCTACCAGGAGTTGCTTTGCCCTTACACCGCTCTTGGAATGACCATGTCCAGACCGTGCAAGTTGAGCTGACCACGTAAGCTGCACGCCTGTGATTAGACTGGGTTGCAACGTGAAATGTCCAGTTTGCGGGACGTTTCGATATGCCGAAATTTGGCGTTGGTCCGGTTCAGAGAGGGAATTGCCCAAGGAACGGAAATCCTGTAGGCTTGCATGCTGTTTTCAAAACCGCCTCTATGCCAGATGACCGCAGCAGGGGTGCACGGAGAAGGGCACGACTCGTATCAGTTTCACCACTGATCACTTGGGGCAACACAACCCGATTTCAGACAACATCTTCCAAGGCTTTGCAACAGGGCAGCCCTACCCTCTGGACTTCATGGTGGGAGTCGGATGGACTTCATGGTGGACACATGGTGGGAGTCGGGCCGTGCAGAGTCAATTGGCTTGGGAGACCTGGGGTTTGCTGACTGTAAAACCACCCATGGGACCATCCCTGGCTCCATGGCAGATGGCCTGGAAGACCCCCAGACCGAGTCGGAGCTGTCAGCTCTGCCCTGCTGCCATTGTGCCAGGCTGGTCTTGCTGAGATTCACCCGTTTGCTGCCACTGGTATAGCGTGCCGTGTCGCACAGGAATCCAAATCTTTTGGGATATGGACCCAAAGCAAGAAGGAAGCTTTATCTCTAAGTCTCCAAGACCTGGGGCAGCAACGGTGGGAGAAGAGCTCTTTTTTTCACAGGAAAGTGTTGAGTTTTCAAACTTGTGTTAATCCTGAGGCTCCTTTTAGAGATTCCTCCCTGACATGTTGGAGAGGGGTTGTCAAATCGTGCACCAGGGAAGGGCAGACCCAGCTCCACTGTCTGCTTGGCCGGTTCGGATTGAGGAATTTCACCAGGTGTCTTTGTTTGGCCGGCAAATCCCAGATGAGCTCCTTATGCACTGAGACCTTAGCTGTCATGGGCTTGGGGCATCTCCCTCTGCCATGCCAGCCTGGACTTCCTCCACCTTCCTGGCGAAAGGTTCATCCAAACTCAAACTTTCCCACCAATTGGAATGAAAGAAAATGAAGTAGAAGAGAAAAAATTCTAAACCAGCAATTTTCTGGAGTCTACTTGTCAGTGAGAATAACTTGGTTATAAGGCATGTAGGGTGGTAATTTGCTTTGTGAGTTGTTTGTGCTACAGTATTTTAAACTAAAAGGAAATCTTTTTAGCACTTAGACCTCTCTGCTGTTCTGACCACTCTGCTACATCCCTTACCTATATGTTACCAGAATGCAGAATATTTTGGGCGTCTTCCATGCATTTCTCCAGAGGTTTGTCTTCCATGACCAGCAAATGTTTCTGAGATGGGACAATGATCAGCTCCCCATCATGAACCCAGAAGCCGGATGAATGAGTAGGCAGCTCTGGTCTCATGTGTCCCGCATTCACATTGCAAGGGAGGTGCTGTCTCTACCAGCAGTGACATTTTGTATTTCGCTTAAATGCTTGTTGATTAATGAAACTTATCAAGAACCAGTCCAAAATTGAGTGACCGCTCTGAAAGGAGGCAATGAAGAGTGGCACTTCTGTGCAGAAGATGTGATGGCAAGTTTGGGGGCTCTCCAGTTCACTGAAAATTTGAGAGGCCCCAAATTTGATGCACATCTTGCCAAGCACCTGCTTAGGCATCGAAACCCTAGATGGGCAAAGCAATCCTTGTTGCCTTGACAAGATGCAATGATCTCCTGCATGACTGATGTGTCTGAAGACCTGATACCGGAGACTTCCAAAATACAACTCAAAACTGGGCAGGTTTCCTTGTTAGGATCCAGAGTCCTTGGCGCATTGTATGAAAATTAGGGGCTGAGCAGGACCGGTGGTGTAGGCAGTTCATTGAGTGCTTCAGGGATGGGTTTGCAGACCACAATAGATGGGGGTGATCCTGGCACCCCCTCATAGTCAGGACCAAAGGCAGGTCCCCTTCTTCCCCCCCCCCCAGTTATGCTACTGAGCCCGACAGTGTGTGCTTTGCTAAATGAAGTTATTCAAACAATTATCCTTGCAATGTTTCCCGCGGTACTCTTGAACATTCGGTTGCTTTAGCTACTGTGCCCAGAGACGTCTGGGATTTCAAATAAAATGTAAAATAGCTTTAAAAAAAGAAAAGCAAATAGATGGTAAAGTTCAATAAGAAATTAGAGAAAGTAAAATAAAGCTGGGGTTTTCGAACATTTAAATGAATGAATGTAACATAGAATGAGGAAACTCATCAAGAGGTGATAAATGAGACTAATTGGGACATTAGTCAGCAGGGATCTAGATTACCTCATTGAACAGGATGCCTGCAATAAAAGCAAACTTGTTTACTTAGGCAACAAACTCCCTTTTCCTCTTTCGGCGGGCTGGGCTGGATTCTGCAGTGGGAAAACCTCCTGGGGTTAACCTTATTGCAAGCGTGCACGATGTGATATTTCCCCCCTGCATGTTATTAATTAGTAATGATTCTGAGGTTGTAGTAATTCCATATTTCATTTGCTCTGCTTGTTACACAAAAACGTTCGTGCACCAAGTAATGATCCTGGAGCATTTTTGTGATTCAGCTAAATGTTTGTTCTTATTTGATGAGGAAGTTAGTTAATATTCAATTATCGTTTCTTTGCTGAGGCAACGTTACTTTGAAGAAGGGTGGTGTCCATGTCCATGTTGCCAATGGAAAGCAACGTGCCCGAAGATCAGTTCTTGCTTATTCCCAGTAATAGAAACTGAACCTTACAAATTACATTTCCTCCAGTGCTTTAAATGTGATGTAACCACCTCAATACGCCTGCCTTTCTCAAGCACTCTGTGGCAAAAACGTTACTGAGCTCCAGCTGAAAAATGACCAAGAAGTACGTTTTCTACCCAGCCAACAGCTGGTTTCAAATATTGTCCAAAATGGGGGGTCCAGAGCCTGCGTCACAGAGAGGGAGTTGGGTAAGGACCCAGGGGACATTAGGACCTAGCAACAACCCAGGCAAGTTAGGGCGACCCATCAGGATCCGTGCCCCAGTGATAAGCAGGGGATAAAAGGGGAGCTGAGATGGGGAGAGTGGCAGGCTTGGGACTTGGCGGCCAGGCTGAGCAGCCGAGGGAGTCCAGGAGCTGAGGCAGGGGAAGAAGTGGCGATACGAACCTTGTCCTGCTCCCAAAACCTGAAACCAAGGGAGCTGGGGCGTAAGCAGCAATTGCCATGCGCTGCGCAGAGGTGCTGCTGAGCACCGGAGACCAGGGGTGCGGGATGTTGCTAGTGCACCCCCAAAACGGTGCACAGGGCTGATGAGACCCCCTCGTACTCCACCTTGGAGACAGGAAGAGAATCACTTTTCTTTTACCTTTTAAAAATTAATTAGCTATTTTACCCCCCCCCCCCTTTTTCCTTTCCACAGACAGGCTGCTTAATGACCTGGGCTGGTTGCGTAAAGCTAGTTGGTCTGATCTGGGATGACGAGTCCCGAAGCGGCTGTGTGTGAGCTGTGGGAGTAGGGCCTCTGTTTTCGTCCGTCTCAAGAGGTGCAATGGAGCCCTTGTCCAGGACCGGGGTCTCCCAGGGCCTGCCAGAGCCCGAGGAATAAATGATAGTAAAAGGGGCCAAATGCTCTGCTGGTGTAAGCTGAAGTATTTCTATGGAGTTCACGTTCCTGCCTGCAGAGACTTTGCCTTAGTTAGGTATGCTTCGAAGACAGGAGTGGGGTCATCAACTGGAGGTGAATGGAAATGGTCCCAGGCATTGCTAACCGGTTTCCTAATTGGTTCATAGCCAAAGCCGGTGTTTGTCTGCACAAACTCCTACTCCGGTATTTCTCTCCCGAAGACGTGACAGCAGCAAGAGCCATTGCAAAATGTGGCTTCATATGTGGGTCAGAGCATGATCTGCGTTTTCTGCTGGCATTTCTGACAGAATCTCAAAATATTCAGGCATTCACTTCAAGCTCAAAATCCTGTTTTATTTCAAGCTTATCAATCATATCCACCTTCGAATAACAGAGAGTATTCTAATTAACTGTACCATCGGCTGTAGGAGATAGATGCTTGCATAACTAGGCAGACAATTCAGCCAAGTAAAACTAATACAAAGGAAAGATTATTTTTAGAATAGAGCGTACTGTACAATTAAAATTTGAATCGCAGGAATAAAACAGTAATTCTAAAGCTAATTACCAAAGAAACAACACATGCAGGGAAAAAAAATCAATATAGTTGATGACTCCCCCTTTAATTTAATGGTTAAGGACAATTTCTTTTTAATGACCCTCGATTTTTTTTTTTTTTTTTTTGCGTGTGCATAAAATAAACAAAAAATAGTAATGATGCCAAGTGCCTGGGTGATGCACAAAAAATGCGACATCTGTGTCTTATAATTGTGTCCTTTGAAAACATGGCCAATCCAAATAAAAAAAAATGGGACTGTTTCTTAGCGCAAAATACAGTTAAGTGCAGTGTTAAATAACAACAAAGAATACTTTCTATATTAGTAATGGCTTCTGCCAACATTTATTTTCATAATGGTGTTTTGTTGAGTGAGCAGTTTGGGTGAAAGTAGGGGTAAATCACCACGAGTGAGACTGCCTGACACTCTAATGGCTACTAATGCTAGGTAACTCCTTGACTTTTTTTGTTTTATTTCTTTCTTTCATTTAATGCCACCCATTAGACTCCATTTTGTTGAAGGACATTGCCTTGCTTAAAGAGTTGTCAGAGGGATCCCTGGCAAAATATCTTACTGGCTGCAAAGAATATATATATGAATAACGTGAGTGTTGTACTTTATATCAGTATTTCATTTATGATAAAGAAATCATAGGATCACCGACAATGAGGGCTGGAAGGGAGCTCAGGAGGTCACATGTAGTCCAACCTCCTGCTCCAATCAGGACCAGCCCCAACTACGTCATCCCCGCCAAGGCTTTGTCTAGTTGGGTCTTCAACACCTCCAAGGATGGAGACTCCACCACCTCTCTGGGTAGCCTGGTCTAGTGTTTTACAGCCCTCCTGGTGAGAGAGTTTTTCCTAATATCTAACCTTTCTCTTGCTGCAGCCTGAGCCCACTGCTCTTTGTCCTGTCATTTGCCCCCACTGAGACCAGCCCAGCTCCATCCTCTTTGGATCCACCCTTCCCCAACCTGTACCGGTGCATGGGATTGTTCTGTCCTATGTGTGCGGCAATGGGCAATGTGATTCTACCCATGAACCCTTGATGCGATGAATATGTTTCAGGCTGAAGCACGTCCGGAGGAGGTAGTATAAACTGCTACAAGATGTGATTGTGATCGTAACTCCTGTTGAGGAGCTGGGCATAAAATCCGTCAGTCACCCGGCAGGGTTCAAAGCTTGCTAGGTAGGTAGACTTCCCTCTCTTAGGAACTTGGTCAAAATTCAAATGCCCGCCCCGAACGTTTCAGTGACAAGTCGGCAAATTCCAACAGAAACAGGTTTTGCCAGAATGGTTTCAACTGGCTTGAAGTACGAGCGGCATGGAGGCCTTGTGAAAAAGTGATTGATCTTTTATCGCAGGTCTTATTAATTGATTAGTCCTTTAGGAAGAGATGCTTCAGTTGAAGTGCAGCTAAGCAGAGAGTGAGGGGATCCATTAAAGATGGGTTATTTGGAGCAGGTGGGGGAGCTGAGATTGGGGAATGTTGAAAGAGAAGGGGGGGAAAAAATGAATTTTCAAGGTATTTTAATGGAAGTCAGTCTCCTTCAACCTCCAGAAGACAGGTGTGGACCCAACACATTTATGCCGTCATAACTTCTATGCATGTTGCGCATGGATGTAATTCATACCAGGACTCAGAGCAGACAGACGTGCAGCTACCCCAGGCTGGCTGCCCGTAGCCCTCATAGCTTCTTCATCACTTTGTGGTGGCGGAAGCAAGTTAAAAACACGTTTGCCTTGAGGAAATGCTTACCCCGGGATAAGTTGGGGATGCACGGCACATATGCAAAGGTCATATACACCTGTGTAGTTTTACCCTGATTTTTCTTGGAGTAATGCTACACTGCAATACAGTTGCACTGGGGTAGGGCTTGTACATGGTGGGCTGTTCCTATTTACCCTGGTGAAAGGCCGGTTGTGACGCCTGTACCCTGGTGCGTGTCCACATCCTTAGTAATGCCTTAAGGGGAATTGCGTTTTGTTCGGGCCTTCACAGGGGGAGTTTCCCTTTGAGCAAGGGCTGTTGGTTATGACTCCATTGTTAACCACACGGGACCCTTTCTATTTTAAGACGTGTTTTTGGCTCCTTTTCTAATGAAACAGTACTGATAGCCTCACGGCTAAATCTCTCTCTATATTACCAGTGTCTTTGGCCTTGACTGCCCTACTTGTGTACATGGGATATTTTTATAAGGACTCCCTAGGATGATTTCCTCTGTCAGTTGAATGAAGTTAACTGCACACAAGGAACCTTGCTGGAAGTGAAGCGGGTTTGGAGAGAGTGTGGGTTTGAATACAGTTTCGGTAAGGAAAGAAAAACCAGGAAGAAACTTGGCTTTGAGGTGCCCAGTTGACTGTGTTGCCTGCAGAGGACCCACGGTACTTGTGGCCTGAGCCACCATCGCTCACTTCAGCACTGGATGAAAGAGCTTCAGGATAATAGAGCTGCAAAGGCATCAGCTGCTGCACTAATAATAAAATATACAGAGCTGAAATTGCCCAAGACTGGAGATACCAGCTGGGCAATGGGATTTTCACACACAGTTTGAAAAGATCAATATTCACTGTTTGAACTAAATTATTATAAAGTCAATGTCATGTCTCATTAGCAGACATTTCCATGCAAAGATTTCATATCCTGTATGAGGGGAAATAGGGCAGTTGCAGAATTAGATCCATTTTTCATCTAGTTTACAGGTCCACCAGAGGGAAAGAAAGCTTTTGCCTACCGTGGTGTAAGTTCTCACCGTCTATTGTGGTGAGTATCTGATGCCAAGAAGAAAGGCTACTTCCATGTTGAGGTATCAACTCTCTTTTATGCACATGCTTTGAAAATATTGTTCCCTAAGTCAGAGAGAGGCAGAGAGAAAAGGTGGATGTAGCTGGGATAGTCCAAGAAGCCTAAGGCAGGTAGAGGCGTTATTTCCAAAAGCACCTAAATGACTTAGGCTCATAGTTTTTGGAGAAAGCCACTGGAACATGTGTTGTCAAGGCATTTGGGGGCTAAAGGGGATTTTCTGAAGCTTCTACCTCCTTTTAAAACTCAATCAGGCTTGAAAAGCTTTAGGCTCCCTTCAAGTGTTGGCTTATATATTAAAACCCTGGGGTCAGATCTAGCAATGGAAAGCGGTCTTGCTCCTTTGCAGTCAATGGCTCTGCGCCCTAATGTGGACCAGTGTATGAGTTTGCATGTGCATGTATTTGTTAGCTGGTTCAAATGAAACCTAGGCTTCCCCATCAGTCCAATGAGCCTACCACGTAGGAATACCATTTGTCTGCTCCATAGCAGGATTTCAACACCCGTTTGTTAGCATGTGTTAAAGATGTATTATTTTCTCTAGTTAAGGCTAGGTTTAAATCCCTCCAAAAATGGCAGCAGTCTTTGTTTCGGGTTAAATGCCCAACAGAAGTGACAATATAAGCTGAGATATTTTTTAAGCGATTTCTTGCTGCAATGCCGAGTCAACCAGAATTGGTTGGAATAATACCCTCATTGCTGGTGCATTACTTTTTGTGTTGCTTTCCATTCAGGTGCCTTTAGACTCTTTACAAATCTTATAATCTACAAAGTAATTGCCACTACTAATTTAAAGTTGATAACGTAAAAAAAACAACCCCATCATGCCGTGACTACCAAGCAAGACGATGATAAATGAACAGGACTAGATGTGAGCTCCTGAGGTCCCTTCCAACCCTCATTTTCTAGGATCCTTTTGCAAACCACTTGCATTTGAAACTGCCCCCTGAAAAAGTATTTGAAATGGGTAAAAGGAATAGCCAAATTGCAGCTATTTCTGAGCAAGGGAGAAGACTCATTGGCTTGGCCAACTTTCTTGACTTCCAAGCTTCTCAAATGTTCAGACAGGAGAGGTTTCCAGTTCAAAGACCCACACGTTCTCTGCAGCCCGTCGTGTGTAGATGCCACTCTGGTGAATGGGGGCGATGGGTGTATCTACCACATGTACAAACCAAGCCCTCATGCCCCCTAGATACTGGGCAGACAGAAACAAGATGGCCCAGGCAGGAGAGGACCGTATACGGTCCCAAGGGAGGTGGGGGGGATGCCAGAATCTGGGTTTCTTCAGCAAGAATCCCTTATGACCATCCTCCCTTGATGGCACCCAAGCCCTGCCATGAAGGATTCTCCAAATAAATTAAGTAGTTGACCTGTAGCGAGCCTGTCAGGACCCACTCCCAAACCCCCAAACTTGACATTGAGGGAGCAAGCACCAGTGCAACCCTCCACCGAGGCTGCAGCTGGTCGACAAAGGTGGAGCAGTATACGGTAGCTGTTCCTCTTTGAGAGCACCTCCACTGCCGGCTCCTGATTGGCCAGGGCTTCTGGATGTGGATTGGTTCCTCCCACCTATATAAGGTCTGCACAGGAAACAGGAAGTTGTCTGATTTGGTCCAACCCTCTGGCTTCGAATCAGCTATCACTCCGACCGCCCATTTTGGGCTGCAAGAGGCTGTTCGGACGCACACCTGTAGTCAATGGCAGGACGCCGTCTTCAACGGGATTAGCCCCTTGTTGCTTGGGTTTAGCCTTGCACAACTCTCCGAACTCTGCTTTCCCTTGCCCTTTAGCCCACTGCCATCCAGACCTACACAGAAGCTGAGCCGAAAAGTTCAGGATAGCCTATGCGTGTGGGCGAATGTTGCTCTTGGGACCTGAGGAACCAACGGATTTGGGAGCTGTGACCCAAGGGAATGCAAAACTTTCCTCCTTTGCAGCATGAATTGCAGATGCCAGGCGGCTCCTTCCCTGGCTTTCGTTTTTGGAGACCTGCCATGGGTTGCTTATCATCAGTCCTGATCTGACAGTGATCCCTAAAGCTGAGGTGCTGATTCTAATCTGCTGCTGCAGCCAGGTTTAAATCTTTATCTGCAATCGGTGAGTCTGAGAGCTGAGTGTGCAGAGACATTATTAGATTATTAAATCAATGACACTCAGGTTATTAGTCACACTCATCCGCATTACCTGACACTGTAATGATGTTCTATTTTTACTTCCACCCTGCTAATGTCCCAGAGGTACTGAAATTATGACCAGAAAATTAATTTCTTTACGTTTTGACAAGAAATAGAAATCGAGTGAATAATCCCATGTTGATGTCATAAATCCTCGCGGAGTTGTTTAGAAAAGATAGCGGGGGGGGGGGAAAGGAGTTTGAGAGAGACGTTTTACACCCCCCCATCTTCACATGCTATGGTGAGGAGCAAAAGTTCTTTATAATGGAGCCAGACTATTTTAGCTTGTAACTCATTTTGGGTAATTAGGGCTTCTGAGCTAGCATTAATGACTTGACTGGAACTGCCAATGTTTTCCTGGCGAATCGCTCCATCAGACACGTCGTAGGTTGGCTGTCAGGAATGAAAATCCAATCTAGCAACCAGAAAAAAAAGACAGTAAGATGTTGGGGGTTTTCTTTCGTTTTGTTTTCAAAAATTCCCGCCTGGAAAACGGACGAGCGAATATCTCAGGTTGAGATCTCGGTGGGTTTGCTTGAAAAATGATATCTAGGGCCTGGCTGGGAGGAAGAGCGAAGGCGCAAGGACAGCTGTGCTATTCCTGCCCTGCATAACGAACCCTCTGTCAATTAGGATGAATAAATACGTCACTATAGAAAACCATAATAAACCCCGTTGACTTAATTTGTTGCAAGCAAGGAGAGAGAGACGTGAATTCATATGGGCTTCTCTTCTGATTGCAGACATAAAGACTAATGCCAATGCTAGGCCCGTGGCCGACGGCACTTCCCACAGAGGGTTATGGGAATCCAATGGGCGTCCCCGGAGGTCTTTTGACATCTCTCGCGGTCCTTTCTGCTGGAAGGGCTGTCATGATGGGTATGCAGGATGCAGTACAGCTATAACCACATGGCCAAATGTCCCTGTAGAGATGGGATCTCAAACCCAACTGGCCTGGCTGGAGCAGACATAGCGTCCTTGGAGTTTTGCTTTTCCGGCAATTCAGTTATCAACCGTTCAATTCCCCAGCGCAGCCGCTGCGTTGAGAGGCAGGGGATGGGAAAAGGCATACAGCTTCCCTCCAGAGAGATGCTCTCACTTCCCCCCCAGCCCCTGCCCTTTTTATTTGCAAGCTCTCTGAACTCATCATTTGCCCAAATGGCCCATATATCACCTCCTGCCAGAGCACAATCTGTTTGCCATGTATACTTCAACAGCATAATTTGTTTCGTGTTTGCAATTAATTTCCAAGCAGGAACACGTGCCGGGGCTCGGCGTGTCAGAGACGGAGTAGAAAGGCTTTGCAGAACCTGTCAGCTGGAAAATTTCCACTTAAAACATGACAAAAAAACGGAGAGAAAAGAGTGCACGTGGCCGGTATCTGATACCTGCATGGCTGAGGCTGTTCCAGTGAATAAAGCCTGTAGTGGGATTATAATGGAACAAATCATTTAGGTGTAATTAAAACATGGAGGGCAAACTCTCCTGGAAATCCTTTACTCGAGACTTTGGGAAGCCAGCTAATAAGAAGCAAACATTTAGCAGCTCAGCTGGAGGACAGTATGTGCTTTTTGGTTAAACATTAAAGGGGCATTGTCAAGTGGTTCTAATTAATTAGCTAGGCTCAAAAATTAAATCAAATCAATTTGGAACAGTTAGGCTCCAATGAAAGCTGGTTTCACCTGGTGGGAAGTGGCCTTCAAACTAAACTTCTCCACAACAGTTGAAAAGTCTTTTGAAAAACAGGCTGCACCCAAATGATGCTCTTTCCCCGCTACCCGGAGAATGAGGCAGGTCAAGGGAGGCGGTTAGCTGCCTTAGTCTGAAGTCAGTCGGAAGCGGAGTAGATCTGCACCTTCGTAAACTCACTAAATAAGATATAGAGAGAGGGGGAGAAAGGGAGAGAGCTCAAGCTTTCACGAACCCAAGTTCACTTCATGAGAGGCTGTGGGAGTGTGTGCGGAAAGAGTGTAAAAGGGAGAGAGAAATGGGAGGAGTGGGGCAGGGCTACAAGAGAAAAGCAAAGGAGCAATAAGCCCCTAGGAACAAAGGGCCGCCCCAAAACTAATCCACATAATGAGACAATTCATAGTCCCCATTTAAACCACACCTAACACAGTGCAGTTTGTGCATGATTTCTTGTCCCATAGTCTCCTGTTCAAACTGGGTTTTAATTCTTTTTGCCGGCGGACAGCAACCCCGAGGTCAGCCGTGGTCTGTCCCTGGACATGGGCTGTTTTGTCACCGGTTTTCGTGCCGTTTTGCAGCTGATGTTAGATGTGTGCTCGTTCACACTTATGCATAGAATCACCCGGAGAATGACCCATAGTCAGCCGTTCTTCCGCAGTGCCCAAATCCCTGCAACAGCAGCGCACCTGAATTAGGGGCGTCTGTCTGTTTACTTACGTTAAGACACGAACATTTGCACAATATCTGCAAAGCAGCCGATACATCGCTGGCAAACGATGGTCTTGAATTATACAGTTTCCAGTGTTTCCCCCATCCCTTCTCGTTCGAACGCCCCCTGACAGAAATAAGCTATGCACATTACAAACCCCCTGCTCGGACCAGCCCCAACTCCATCATCCCAGCCAAGGCTTTATCTTCAAAACCTCCAAGGATGGAGACTGCACCACCTCTCGGGTAACCTGTCCCAGTGCTTCACCACCCTCCTAGTGAGACATTTTCCTAATATCCAACCTTAACTTCCCTTGCTGCAGCTTGAGCCCATTGCTCCTTGCTCATATAAACAGAGCAATGATTAGGGTTTGGGACAAGATACAGTCATGTAGACAAAGGCTGCCTACTCTTCCGCTGCAGCAGTGCTATTCAGACTGGAAGCTGGTCAGGACCGAGCCCTGTCTGCGCTGACCACTTTTCTGGGTGTTGTGGGTTCATATCTGGGATCTGCTGGGTGCCTTGCTATCACAACCCGTTCCAGTCTCAATTCCAGTCTCCAGCATCTTGGGTTCATGTGACTAAAGGTTAGCGCTGGGGAACTATATAGCTATTTTCCTCCAAGATGACTGGGGAAAAAATGATTGCTTGTCTGTCTGCCCATCTGTCATGCAGGATTTGGGGTTTTATCTAGCAAATGGAACATGGTTTAAAATGACAACCTTAATGTATTGCATGCCGTGTCCACTATCACAGCGGGACTTGAAGGAAGTCTGTGCTGGAGCTGTTGCACTCACCGCTATGATCCTGCCTGCTCTTGGATAACCATCCCTCCTGCGGTGTGCAAAGAGCAAGGAGCAAAGAACGGATACCCAGTGCAGCGGGACCCCCATCTGATAAGGAACTCCAATAAATACATATGTTTAGCCCTCTTGGTGTGTAGGTGGGACTCTCGTTTTGATTTGTGCAATTACTTTTCAGTTTCATAGTTTCATAGTCGGTCGGGTCGGAAGGGACCTGAGCAGATCATCGAGTCCGACCCCCTGCCCTGGCAGGAAAGAGTATTGGAGTCAAACGAACCCAGCAAGGTGATTGTCTACAACCCCAGCATCTTTGGTGTCAGCTTATAATACGTGCTAGTGACCACTGGGTTTTGGGACCAGGCTAGTTTTTCATTGGGAAATGCAATCCAAATTAGCATGGAAGAAACATTGGATTTCATTGGGAAACCCAATGATTAGCATTTAAAAAACAACTGTTGCACATGCTAAGGGTCTTCTCGTGTTGCATTGCTCCTATTCTGCCTACAAAGAATCGTACGGGGACTTTGATACTTAGCATTTATATTTAGACAAAAACAACCCATACTGACTCTGACACACCGGGCCATAATGGCTTGAAGCCATTATGGTCTATTATGTGAAGCCCTTAGAGTCTATTGAGTAAATAATCTACAGATTAAAGCTTCCTAAGTACACGGTAACTTGATAGGTAACTAGAGAAGCCATTACGATCTGTCATGTCAATAATATGAGGATTAAGGGTCCCTAGTAGTGTGTGCAGTGCCACAGTCGATCCACTGTAGCCTGGTGTTAAAGAAAAGTGATTGCCTTTTCGAAAAGAGCCTGCCGCGGAGCAGAGCTGGGGGGCCGAGACCATCCCGAGGGGTCGGAGGTAGGCATCTGTTTCCAATTTCACTGAGCTCGACTTTGCATGTCAAGGGATGGAGACGTTAGCCAGCTCAAAGCCAGAAGAGCTGGCTGCCATGCCGCTCATCAGGGACTTGGACTTAGGGGGTTTGGGCTCACCTGAGGCCTCATTGTGCTACCATAATGCAAATTAATTATATCACTAGGGCAGGGGCGCGGGCAGCCTGGTGCTCAAGCCAAACACGGTGCGCCTACTCTGCTAGGGAACGAGAGGCAACCTCAGCCGCTGCCTGGCATGGGAGGCCAGGTCAGCTCAAGAATTGCTCTTTGCTGGGTCAGATCCTGGGTGCATCTTGCCCAGTCTCCTGCATCGCACAGGGGCAGAGACCGGAGGTTAAAAGGAAGAGTGACCTGGGTCTGCCCAGGCTTTCCTCTGTTCCTCTCCCACGTGCAGCCTCCAGCATTGAAGGTCCAGGCAGCTCGGCTGCCCCTCGCTCCTGGCTCAATAGTGACCGATGGCCCTTTCGTCCAAGCAAGCGTCCAGCCCCTTAGTGAATCCAGCTGGACTCTGGTGGCCGCGAGTTGCACGCTTTGACGACACGCGATGTGAAGAAGAACTTCCTCGTGTTCGTTGTACACTTACTGCCGACCGGTTGCATGGTACAACCCCTCATTCGTGCACTGAGACAGACAGCAAATGCTAAATCCCTGTTTACTTTGTCTTCGCCATGTAGTATTTGGTAAACTTGTCTCATGTCCCCACTCAAGCATCAATTTTTCAAACAGAATAGACCTGGCCTCTTTAGTCTCCCCTCAGAGGAAAGCCCTGATGATCCTTATTGCCCTTCTCCTGTTCTTCTATATCCCGTATCTCCTACGACTTGCCCTTGGCAGTGAACTCTGTGTGCCTGTAGCCTCAGGCGGCCGGGCGTTTAGCTTCGACAAAGGTGATCTTCCAATAGATTTCTTCCCCTCTAACATTTAATTACTCCAAGCTTCCAGTTGATCTGATGTGTTTAATGTGAGTTATGTAAATTTTTCCCATGAACGATAGGATTTTGACAGTCTGATTTACCTTCCAGGCATACTCAAACCCAGCTCATTTTCTCGTCTTTGGGATTTTTGAATGTTTGGGTGGCATTTGATTGTTATTGGTTGACATATTTGAGCTCCGGGGTTGAGCGTAAAGGTATTTTAAATTTAATAGGTTTAAGATGTCATTATTTCTGTGCTGATGAATTTATGTGTGTAACCAAAAAAACTTACGGCGTTTAATGAACTTATTTAGATATCATGGTGCAAGCCTTAAACCCAATTTTGAGTATAAAATTAAATCACGCTGGATAAAAACTAACACCCAGAAGCAAAGACTGAACAGGGTAAATGAATGAATTTCAAAAGACAGAATAAATACAGACGTAAGGCACCTAGGGGACAGATTTACTAAGAGTTTTTGCACTGGTTTCAATGGAGCTTGTAATAGCATAAAAGTATTAAATCTGATTTACTAGAAAGGATTTGTGCAATACTCTATCACCTGGCTTCCCAGCCTGGGTAAGGCCCTCCCCCACCTCTTCCAGCCCCGTAACAGTAATTCAGGACACAGCCAAGCACTTGGTGAAGGAGGCTGCAGCTTTATGAAAGAGTTTACAAGCAACAAAGCAATGAAATAACACCGCCGTGCCACAATCCAAAGGATTAACAACGTGAAAATCAATTATCGTTCTCAACCGGTCAATATAGTGCAGTCGAGCTGCCTTGGGGGGACAGAGACAAATGCTGCACCACCTACCAGTGCCACCCTCTTGCTTGCCATCCACCACCAATGCAGAGGCTTTTCCTGTGCCGAGGCACGAAAGCCTGAGCAATACCTTGAAGGTCTCAGTCTTGCTTTGAGAACGTTTCAGCATGTATTAACCAGCCCCAAAATGCACGTGGTGCCTCCTCCATGTGCAAATGTGATGGCTGATTTCTTCTACAATAGCGCCCAGCCTTTCTCAGCAGGACCGGGGCTTCATTCTCCTAGGCACCGTCCAAACGTTCACTCAGAGCAGGTCTCTGTGCCAAGAACTTCGTCCACATCACAAAAAGAGAAGCTATATGAGCCCGGATTTTGAGAGGAAGAGCCAAGAGGGCAAGTGACTCCCCAGAGTCACCCAGGATGGACCTGGGAGTGTATGGGGCCCATTAACCCCAGTGCTGCTACTGGTTTGAGCAATTTGCATTTAGATGAGATGAGTGTCGAGATAAGTCCCCGTTCTCTCCTGTCCCTCCCAGTGATCTGCTGTTGATAGAGTGGGTTGAGAAATTTTCAACAGAATCGTTTCCAAATACTTTTTCATTGGAAAATGATGATTTGGTGGAATCAAAATGCGTGTGGGAACGTGTCCAGTCCATCAAAACTTTCAGCAGAAACCAGGCAGCCTTCTGGCTGGCTGACTTGCCTGTCTCCCAGCTGTTTATATAGATATAGATATAGACAGGGGTGTGGGGGTGTGTATATGTGTGTGTGTGTGTGTGTGTGTGTGTGTGTGTGTATATATGTATGTGTGTGTGTATATGTATATATGTGTGTGTGTGTGTGTGTATATGTGTGTGTGTGTGTGTGTGTAGCATTTTATTTCCTTTTCCTCTATTTTTTATATTTTATTCTACTCTTAAGTGCAACAAAAAATTGCCAGTTGCCAATCCGATTGTCACTTGGCCCAGGCTGTTTTATTCCACGTGGTAGATCTATTGCACTGGCATTTATACACATGTAAAGTAGGAAAATAAAATGGAAATATAGGAGTTGAGATGTTTTGACTTAGTCCGTGGCACCCCGTGTTATTGCAGCTTACAATTTTTGTCTCTTATTAGGTAACATAACATTTGAGGTGATAAAATCGAAACAAAACATTTCAACCTGATTGAAGTGACCTGTTTTCAATCTTACTGGGTCAAAATTAAATATCATTTCAGTTTTTGGTTTTTCCTTCCCAAAATGGAATTCCAGAATTTCATTCCGCAGGGAGTTATGAAATGTCGATTTTGGACTACGTTTGAATGTGTGTGTATTTTCACAGACAGCAGAGGCATTGTCCGTTTAAACGAGAGCACTTTTTCCTAATACTTCGTAAAGACAGAGCAAGTGCATGTCATGTAGGATGGATGGACTTTGTCAGGGGCAGGTAAATCATCCCAATTTGTTAATGAAGAGCCCTTCCTTGATGCCTCATCGATAAAATAAGAGTATTGCTAAAGGAACAACAAGCTTCCAACTCTGTAATTCGTACGTGGCCCACTCTTTCAGGAAGAAACCTGAATAAATAGCCGGGACGTATCTTCATCATCATTGCGTCTCCAATCCAACCTTTCTATCTGGTCTGTTCCCAATATTCTGCACAGACCCTTGCTTTGGACATCGGTGTTGCCAGATCTTGCGGGGCGCGTTGTGGTGCTCCAGGGCATCTCCACAGATGACCCACGGTTTGCTTCTCCTGACAAACTCATCGGTTGGTTGTGTAGAGGCCCCACGATTTCTTATGGCCGGCTAGGACCAGATACCTTTGGTTTATGTCCAACTATCCGATGTCATTAATGCCTAAAACAGCAGGAATCGACATCAATGGGTCTGCTTGCAGCTGTTGGTGAGGTCACTGACACCTGCAGGCAACATCTGGAAGCAGCAAACGTAAGTCGTCTGAGCTAAATAGGAGGAAGTTATTTCTTTACGGCTATTTGGATTTGGATTTCATTTGCAAAGTTTAACCTCGATCCAGTTATTTATCTTAATGACTGGAAATCTCAGAGAAGCAAGAGGGTTTTTTTCTTTTTTTTTTGCGGGTGATAACATTTATTGGACCAAGTGTACCGTTAGGATAGATTAGACGAGCTGTCAGGTACTATAATCCCCTTCCTTGGCTCTCAGGGAGAGAGGCAGGCCCAGCAGAGCGCGATAGCAGATGGAGCGCTTGTGTAAAACTCCTTGTGTAAATAAAACCAGGATATAAGAGAAAGTACTTACCTGTATAAGGGAGATGTTGAAGAAACCTGATGAGTGGAGGACTGGATTGTTATCACCTGTGAAGGGCAGAGATTGGCAGGTATCGGGGAGATTATAATGGGCCACGATGCCATTGTCTGCGTGAAATCCCTGGTTCTTAGCGTCCGATAGAAGAGTGCATTTTTGTTCCTCGGCTTGTCTTTTGAAGGGTTTTTTACGTTACGCTGGGGTATGAGAACTGCGAGGTCAAACAGAGAGACTGACCAGGGTGAGGCCGAGCAAGTCGGGAGTAACCTCCACAGCCAGGCAATCCCCCTGCTAAACGGAGGTGCAAAGACGGACCCCGCTCTTTCCAGCACGCACCTTCCAGCCACCAGCTTCTTTCCTAACTCATCTTTTATGCCCCAGATTTAAAAGGCCTGGGTGTGCAACTCCTAGATGTTTCTTCCATCAAGACCATCTCTGGTTTTAGTGCAGCTTCAATCAGCGAGGTCCCTGTCTTCAATACAAAGCTCCAAGGCCTCCTTTCAGTGCAACACCCTCCACTGTAGGCATAGATACCATGCTCCCTTCAGCACTTTTCTCAGTTTGGGAGCTGAGTTCCCGTCTCGCTACGACTGCAGCAACTTACGGTGAAGTTTGTCAGGGCAAAGACAGGAGGGGAGGCATCTCCAAAAACCCATGTTGGAAGTCGTGCAGAAAGCCCATGCACAAATCCCATAGTGGTGGCTGGACTCCTCCAGTTGCTTTTGACTTTCTGGGGCAATTATTTCCCATAATCTTGAGCGCTTGACAGAGATAATTTCGGCGCAGGGAGCAGCAGCACCACAGGCTGCCATTAGCAATTAAAATTAGATAAACAGTTAGCCTGTGAACTTGGCACTTGGGTCACGGCTGCTGTGGGAAGCCGCGATGGGAAGCTTCTGAAGCCAGCAAAAGTCTCTGCTCCCCGGTGCCCTTGGGCTCAAGATGAAGGGGCTGGAAGTCAGAGGCGCATGGAAAGGTTCCCAAGGGCCGGCGGAAATGCCAATACGAAAGAAGAGACAGTGGGATATTTAGTATTATTTATTGTACCTCCAGCTTCGTTTTCCCACCCTCGCCGCAGCACAGGAGGGAATACGAACATGTTATCTCATTTCCTAATTTTCCTGCCGGCTTTCTGGCTCCCAGAACGACGGCCCCTGAGTTCTGTAAAACGAGGACGGGGGAAACAAGCTGATACTGTTATAAACCTCCAAAATGGATGCAGAAGCACAACAGGCAAAATAGGGGTCAATAACCCTGGGGAAAGACCCGGTCCAGCTTTCTCCTCTGTCGACCCGTGTGGCGAGCCGGGGATGACTCAGACAACAGCGCCTCGGAGAGAAGAAGGGGAAACGGGGAAAATATCCTGTTGCGCTCTGCAAATCACAGCTGGGAGCATTGCAAAGTTATATGGCCTGTCATCAAACCAAAGCAGGCGCTCTCTGGCTTTGATAAACCACAAGCAGATTAAGCATCTCCTACAGGGCACGGGTACCAGAAGCTGCTCCCCTCAAGGAGCAGCTCCTTGTTCAAGACACAGCCGGGCAAATACCTTGTCGCCAGGCCGCAGTCTGTATTCAGGACTCCCGTTGCTGGAGATTTTAACACGGGATCTTGCATGCTAGATGGCGAGGTACTAAGTTATGTGACTCTGAAAAAGAGAGCCGGGGTAATATGGAGCCCAGGTACCCAGGTCTCCTTGCTGCTACCTTAACGTAGAAATGCAGACCGTGTCATCTGGACAGGGAGTGTCCTCTCCCTTCCTTCCCTTTGCAGCCCCCCGTCCCGGTTTGTGTCCTCGAAGGGGTCAGAGAGGCCTCCTGCCTCCTCCAAACCTCCCCAGCAGCACGGCCCGTCTCCACCACACACCTTAGCACCGTTCCTCTTGCTTGCGTTGACCTGGGCAGCGTGGGAAGAAGTGAGGCTACTGGCACCACTACCAGCTCGTGCTAGCCGCCGGCCACCGCAGCTTTCAAGATCCCAGCGTTGCCGGACGCGCTTCTCCAGGACGCGATATTATATCACGCCCTGACTGCAGAACCAAGCGGCTACCTTGCTGCACGGGCGGACGCCCTGCATCTCGGGCACGCTGAGATGGAGAAACCAGCCCGTCCCCGCGGCAGCACAGCGCGCCGGGGAGGCCGTTCTGTTTTGATAGCTCCCCGGGAAGCCCTGTTCGAGGCACGACATTGCAGCATCTGCATCCTAGCAGGAGCCAATACAGCAACACCATCTTCGACGCTGCTCGGGGGAATGGCAGTCCCAGCGGTGACAGCGCGCCCAACAGTTCTCTTGCAAGCCAGACAATCGAAGCGTGCGACGTGCACCCTCACCTCCGCGAGCGTGCCTGCGGCCTGGGTTTGGAAACTCTCCTTCCAACCCAGCCTTCCTCCCCGGTATGTATAACGTGAGCGGGCCCTGCCGATTAAGTGGAACAAGTTGGTTTTTCAAGGTCGCTGTCTCTGTGCCGTGACAGAGGCCTTTCCTAATACAAAATGGCACAGCAGCTGCCTGCATCGATTTTTTTTTTTTTCTCTTCCCCCACTACTGTTCCTATGGTTGTGTTCGTGCTTTCCCTTCTCAGCACTTCTCTACGAGGAAAGGGGAGCTGACCCCCTAGGCAGGCAGGGGAAGGATCGCTCCGTTCACGACCCGGGGAGACCTCTCGCTTTGTTGGGGCTGGCATGCTGCATGATGCTTCCTGGATCCGTTTTCAACCGGAATAAGCGTTTCGTGTTGTTAGCAATGAACGAACTGCGCTTGGCACGGGTAAGGCGTTCACAGCCGGCTCCCCCGGAAGAGTTCGGCGCTTACCGATTTCACCGAACGATAAAAGCAGCGTGCACTCGGTATCCATCACCCTCCCAGGAAATGTTTTTAGCAGGCAAAAGATCCAGTAAATCTATTTTATTCTTTCCCAGCGTAAGGACCAGCTCCACTTTTGCACGTACAAACAACATCCAGGTAACAGAAAGGGTATTGCAGTCGCTCTTCACAAATCACCGTTTGGGCTATTTGTAATTTTTAGTTCCTGCCCTTCTCTGGGCATTCGGCGAATGAGAGTAGTGAGATTTACAATAATGAGACAGCGAACAAGAGAAGTCAGAGATGTGACTCATTAGACAAGGTCCCGTGACCACGACAAAAAGCCCACGCCGTTCAAAAATATAGCTTGTGGTTTTCCGAAGCTGCCCAGCGTGTAGGGACTCATACCTCCCACGAGCTTCAGCCCAGACAGGCCTGAATCCCTTACATTGCTTTGAAAACCTCCCTCATTGACTCTCGCCTTTCTCCTATAGCAGAACTGATGGGGCAACCTATTTAGGAGAGGAACCTGGCCTGAAAGGTTCATAGTTTCATAGTTGTTAGGGGCTGGAAGGGACTGTACAAATCATCAGGTCCAGCCCTGACACCTCTTCCCAATCTGCAACTGTTCTCATCAGCACTGGTAAAAACAGTGTCCTTTAAACATTTAGCACTTGAACTTGCAAAATGTACATTTTTTTTGAGCTGGAGAAATTCAGCCTGTTTCGCAATTTGACAGTGGCTCAGTGTTGTCATTGCTATTTATGTCTCAAGCCCTCTGCGACTGTACGAAATTGCTTCCCCCTAGTGCCAGATCTGCGCACGCACGTGCTGCCTCTGTGCAGCGAAGAAAGGCAAATCCAAGGGGGAACAGGAGGGACAGTCACTGCATATTGGACACGGACATTTCCTAAGAGAAGATGACTACTGGCCATCAGGACTCAGTCACCTCCGCAGTGCCCCGGCGAGCCGCTGTGTCCCACAGGTCGATGGCTTCCTAGCTAAGTGCCTGGAAGGGCACAAGAGCTAGGCTGGTTTGAATCTCCTGCTTGGTGGGTTTTTTTTCCTGTTCTGGAGCAGACTTATATTTCTGCCAAGCCACTTGGTGCACCCCTTAAAAAAAAAAAAAAAAGCTTGTTGAGCAGCCCTAGTAATTTCTGTTCTCCCTGAGCATATAGGACCTGTAACAAATTGCATGCATGCAGTAATTACACCCTATTTCTACTTACCTCACATTGATTATTCAGATGTAAGAAGAATAGTTCTCTTTCCAATAAAAGAAAAATATCTTAAGGCCCATATATTGGATCGTTGCTATTTTTATTTCCTCCCTTTCTTTCTGCTTTTGCAGGTAGAGTTTTATGGTTCCCGTGTATTGAAGATATGGAACATTTATAAACAAAACCTCCCTGTCTGACTACTGGTTTGTTTGCTTAAAGGACAATTTTGTGTCATCTCTTTTGTATTTTTATAGTTGATATAAATTTTGCATAATAATTCAACTCCACTCTGTTGCCTGTAATGACGATCTGCATCTTTCTGATGGATGTTTGTATTTGTTTCCTGTGATTTACATGACCTGACATCTCATATAATGAGCTTCCCAGCACAAACGCCATTCGTGATATTCTGTGCTGCACTCATCTATCATCTGATGACCTTACAAGTGTTGGGGTCATGGATTCAATCAGTAAAATGTTTCAGGGTGTAATTAATTAAATTTTCCCCCCGCTGCTCTACCCGTGTTTTCTTTAAAACTTGATGAAAGCAATATTTTTTCATAACACTTTTTCAATAAATACCGTGTTTGTTTATGTAATCAATCATGCTAAGTTTGTGAGTTTTTAGTATTCATGAGTTTGTCTTGCTTGAAACTTCCAAATGTTTATTTTCCGGCATAATTTAATAGTTTAATTAGCTGAGCAACTCGCTACTGTACTTCTGAAAGTACATTCAGGTTATGATTTAATAATACAAGAGCAGCTATATTTTCACCCTCTCTTATAATGCAACAACCAGCTGCATTATCTGATTAACAGCTTTCCACTCGTGCTCGTTACGTAGCTGTTCCAAAGCAATGTCTAACCAGGTGCTATGCCAATTTGCTGCAAGGCTGACCAGTTTGCAAGCATGTCTTCTGAACAACATGGAACATTGCAAGCCGTCGTCCCATCGCAGTTTGAGGTTCCAGTCCTTGGGCGTATGTACACACCACGTTTTTTGCCCTTTCATGTGTTGCAACTGCGTGTCTGTTTGCATCAGTGGGATTTCCAGATGCTTTAAATGTCTTTCTTGTGCAGATTTTGGTGATATCTGAAAGACTGTCAAGGCTAAAGACGCTAGGCGAGACCTCTCTTCCCAGGGGCTGGTCCATGACGGGGGCTGAACTCGCTTAAGATCTAAGGATCATCCAAACCTCAGCCTCTTTTGCTTCAAAGGCAAGACACATTTTGAGTTTCCCTATCTAATATAAGCCCTGTTGATAGATATTGTGGCAGATACCCATTTTAGCTTGTGGGCTTGTTAGGATAAGGGTAGAACAGCACTATACTTAGTGGGATTCTCAGAATACTTTGTTAGTTGTGCAAAAGGCCTAACAACTCTGCTCAACCTTAGTCTGACCCTTTTGCCTAGTTACTTCTTCTAAGGGCTTGCTTAGTAAGGGTCTTGTCCTTATCTTTTGCATTGTGAATCATGTATGCCTTATCTTCTACGTTTCCTCTCCAAAGAAGGCAAGAATGTGAGATTAGTTACTGGTAAGAATGATTGTGAGCCCAATACTGTGCTATTTCAAGTACACTTCCTTTTCCAGCTCTCCAGCCACCCTGCCCTGCCTCCTTTTTCCAAGATAAGCATATGTGAATTAGTTAATGCTAAGGAAGCATCTGTTTGTAAAAAAAACTATCTATGAAAAGGATGGTGTGAGGTTCAGGAAACACTCCAGCATCATAACAGACCAAGGTATTAGCAATGTCTGCTAATGGGTAAGCATGCATGTTTAACATTTCTTTTTGTCCTAATGAATAAAGTTGTGCCAGCCTGATCTTCCAAACAGTCAGCAGTGCAGAGCTATCAGTCAGCAATGCAGTACGTGCACTTCACAAACCCAAATCAAACCAAAATAAAAATCCTCCACTCCATGCAGAAGTCCTCCCTCCGCTCTCCCCAGGGATAGGGTGAGAGAAAGAACAAACCGCATACAACATATGTTAGTGCATCACTTAACATGCTAATGGAAGCATTAGAGTGATGAGCATGGTCTGAGGACCTACGTAGTATAGATCAGAACTGATGGACATAAGTACCATAATGGATTTGTAAAGGGCATCTCATTTTATCTTTGCCTCCATAATTTGGGGGGTGGTTTTGCACATTCAGTCACTATGACTCCCAATAATTTGGTTCTTTAATTTATGGGTAGTTCTGGAACTGGTCTACAGGATCGCATTGGGAAAACAAGGTTCACTGCCAGAAGATTAAGGACTAACATATAAAGGGAACTTGGGAAGGAATAGAATCCCATCAGCAGCTTCACCCAGAATGCATTACAATGATTTCCTAAGATGCTATTATTATGTTAACAAGTTTTCTGTTATCCTGTAAAGGTCTCCAGGAGTCTTTCTATTGGCCATTAAGGCAAAGCAAGACAAAACATGCTGAAATTGTGAATTGAATGCTCACTGATGGAAAACCTATAATGTTAAGTGAATCCATTTCACTTCAGGTAAGAGAGATGATTGCTTCTGCAATACTGCTGTTTGTGTCATTAAAACCCAGAAAGCGAGAGGCGCCATGTGAGCAAGGAGGAGGGCATGGGGTTTTGGTAAAAATGAGAATTCGGAGAATGCTGAACACCTGCCTGGTGAGATGGGTTTCTAAAGAGATGCAGGAATAAGTCCTCCAGGGCTAGGTACAGACAGTCCAAAAGCCTGAGGCTGAATCAATTCAGTCTTTGCAGATTAGTCTGAACTGCACAGATGAGATTGAAACAGAAGTGAACAGACATTTACCTTTGATTCTGGAAATGCAGCCACATGCCTGCTGTGGCTCAGGCCAGAAGCCCGGGGGCGCTAGAGCACGGCTCTCTGACTGTGTGTTCACTCCCTTTTCCTGCTGCCCCCGAGGTCTCTGGGATTTGCAGTCCACAATCACAGCAGCAGGACTCTGCAGGGTTGCTCATCACTTCCTCTTCCTGCTTCCAGGTGCCTCTGGGATTTGTAGTCCACATTTGCAGCCAGCTGTAAGGTTGAGCAGGCGAAGGGGGGTTTAACTCCCCTCCCTGGCCCCAGGCAGGGTTTGCCTGAGGGAGGCAGTTCCCTCCCCTGCCCCAGTAGACTGGGCTGCATCCCCAGCTGGGCTTGTCCCCATCCCAGTTCCTTTGTCAGCCAGCCCTCACTGCTCCAGCTGGGGAGCAGAGGGGCCAGGCCAGCCCTGCTCTCTGGAGCAGACAGCACAGCCCAGCCCAGGGCTGGAAAGCATGCTGGGATGAATTAACTTGAACCAGGAAGGGGTCTGGGACAGAAGTTTCATAAACTGGTTTGACCCAAATCAGTTAAGTCTGATACTACATTCAACCAGGTTTTTCTTAAACAAGTTTCAGCCATTTTTACACTGGTTTATGTGCCCTGAACATATGTTCTGTTACAGTTTAAACCGGTTTATTATCATTTCAACCGATTTATGTGTAACCTCTGCCTCTAGCCCAGGGACGTAAGCCAGCCATAAGAGATCAGCGCTCTAGCATGGGAGACCCGAGGCTGGAAATAATGCCACATGTCATCTCCCCGTGTCGTTCCAGCGTGCCAGGCTTTACCTAGGTTTGGTACGGCTGCGGGGAAGGTGTTATTTGCTGTGCTAGCACCTCCTGATGCCCAGTTCTTGGAATGGCATTGCCCTCGGTATCTAGCATAATACTTCGCTCTTCACTCCCGCCATTTGAACCGGCAGCTTCCAGACCAGGGTGCAAAAGCTGCAGCAAAGAGGTCACGTGAATTCAAGCACTCTTAGAAACAGGAGATTCAACGGGCCACATCTCTGAGGACGAGCACGGCTGTCTCTTTCCTACAGGGTCTGGCTCCTGGCTTCATCGTGGGATCAGACCTGACCAGCAGGCTGGGTGATCCGGAGTTGCGCCATAGGAGCCTGCGGCTCTCCCATCTCCTTGTTCTGTGCTATGGAGCAAGGTGAGGCCTCCCCAATTTGATTCAGTGAAAGAGAGAGTTTGGAGCCCCTGGTATACAACTCACAGCAGCATTTAATGAGGACGATTTTCACGTCTTATCGTCTCTTCCCAGCCTTTGAGTGAGTTACCCCTATGCTCTCTCAAAATTATCCGCTGTTTTCAGCTGGTGTAACCCTGGGTTTTAGTAACCAGCAACCAGCCACGGCAATGGAGGGAAACTGGGGAGTCTGAACTCTAATACGTCGTTCTCACGGGGGGGCCTGACCCGCTGAACTCAGGAGCGTCACTCGCGGGAGTCGAGTTAAACGCGCGCGCCAGAGTTGGCAGAGTCGGTGCCTTAGCAAAAAGCTCCCAAGTTGTTTCATGGGATTTGGATGCAGGTGAGCAAAATGGCAAGCTGGAGATGAAAGGAGACGTGCCCAGCAGCAGAGAGCAGAGCGCGTTGCCCTTCACTTGCCTATTTAAACACGGTGTTAGCGGGGAACGCGCTGTCTCTGCACAGAGCTGTGAAATGCTCATTCGGATAGGAAAGCATTTTTGCAGCATAAGACGTTGGCAATGGCTGGTCCCAGGTAAGGCCTAATTACCGCAGTGTAATTTTTCCAGGGGGAGAGAACGGAAGGAACATCTGAAACAGCATGAAGTTGCTGTGGCTCTTGCTCCATCAGCAGACTTTAATGAAATTTTGCAAGGAAAAAAAAAAATTGCTTCTTGGCTTGAAGCATGAGCTGTATTATGAATCCTTGCAAAGGGATTTATAATAGGAACCCCGATGGAAACGTAGCGCCGCTGCTTTGAATGATGATCTGATAGTCTTGAACATGAAAACATACTCTGTCGTGCTCATTGAGCTTCTGATTGGAAATTACCCACGCCGTGGGGAGGATGAGAGGTAACACTAGCTCCCCTGGCTAAACCCTGCTCTTACCTCTCCATTGCACATGTATCAACCAGCTTCAGCCTGTCATGTCACCTATTGAACAGGTCACAAGCGGTCTGGTACCTTGTAGGAGACCTTGAGGAAACCTGTGGCTCATTAAAAAGGGTGTTTTCCAGTGCAGCTGCTGCAATGAATGTTTTTGGGGGAAACCACACACAGGGGCAGCTGAAGCAAGCCTACAGGATGGCATGTCTGCAACCCATCACCATGGGTTAGGACAGCAATTCATGGCTTAGTGTCCCAGCTGGCTGAAGACAGTCGCTTTGCCAGGGGGGCTCCAGGACCGCTTGGCTGAGCTAGGAGAAAAGGCGTGGGGGGTGCTTGGTTTCCTCCAGACAGGATCGCTGGTTGCATCTCTCATCCTGGCTGGCATGTCAGAGCAGCTCATCCATAGGAAATCATGACCCCTGCAATGGTGTCAGGGGGGCCCAGCGCAAGCTGGTGTAATAAAGGCAGTCACCTAATAGCAGCCTTTACGTGAGCTGCCAGCTTTTTTTTTTTAAGAGTTCACATCAAATTTGTTGCCCATCTTCTCTGAGTGCCCCACTGTCCCGCAGCAGCAGAGGCCTGGGAAGCATCACATTGCAAAAAGGATTCAGGCCACTGCGTATGCTCATTTGCTGGAAAGCAGGTACAAACCCAAGCTGGATGCAGAAACAGGCTACAAAACCGCCGGCAGCTTTTTAAATGCCCATTTCCCTCCCTGGACCAGAATGAGCTTGCACGAGCTGACAAGAAAAGTGGCGGACACCTCCGGGCATTTGGGAGACTTTACAAGAGGAAGAGGAAAGAGAAATGGGGCGTGGAAAGCCATCAAAGAAAGCAACACAAATGGGGGGTGGACAGGGAGAGAGGACTGCGTTACTGGCTTCATGCAGGAGAGACAGCAGCAGAGGGCACTGCCGATGCAACGGAGGAGCCGGGCTTGATCGCAGCGGGCCTGGAGCTGGGAGACAACGTGATCCGAGTGGGATTGCAGCGGTGATGAGTTGGGGCTGGGATCCTCCTTCACTCAAGCCCCAGGCTGACCCTCCCCTAAATGCTGCATGGGAACACGGGTCTGGAAGGTGCCTCCATGGGCCGCCAGCCCCTGCGCTCGCATGCAGACACTTGTCCAAAGGGGTCTAAGCGATGAAATCATAAAAGGCAAGGATCTTTCAGTGGCCTGAGGGCAAGCTATAGCTCTGATCCTGGCTTTCGGGACGCTTGCATGTCTATCGCAGTCTGCGGCAGCGCTTGCGTGCTCGTTAAGCTCAGGCCTCACCCGATGCATGGTGGTCTGGGTAGGGTTACTACAGTCACTCATATTATTACCATTTAGTTAGAAGCCGGGACACCCCGTCCATCCTCAGTATTAAAACGCGGAGTGGGAGCCGCATGGAAAGGCCGCCGCAGGAGAGCTCCTTTCCAGCCCTTTTCTCCCTGTCGTGAGGAAGTTGCCAAACTCTCCAGGAGGCTCTTGAATTATAGTTCTTCCTCGTCCTCATGATGCACCGGGAAAATAAATGCATTATTAATCTGCCTGCTGTCAGAGATCTATGTTCCCCCTCTCTCTGTCGGTACACAGAGAGACAGATTGACGGGTAGTGCAGACGGATGCAGAATTACCCGGCGCTTATGCAAGCGGGTGAATCACCAGATGCCTTGGATGTTTAAGTGCTCTGCGAGCACCGGTGTTTTAAGCCACCTACACTCTCAGGTTGTAATTAATTTAGCAACAGCCCACAAATGACCGGAGGAGGCAGGGCTCTCGTGGGATTCGTGATGGCTTCCTGTGGCCTGGTCTAGAAAAAGAGGGCTGGAAGGGACCTCAGGAGGTCACATCCAGTCCAACCCCTGCTCAGAGCCTGCAGCAGGACACTAGGATGTGCTTGCTCTTTTAAGGGAGCGAGCAGCCTGATGGACAGCTTGCAGGGGGCAGAGGGGAGCTAATGTCCTAGGAGGAAGCGAATTTGACTCTGCGGACCAGGGAATTGAGGCAAGTTCCTAGGGTTAAGAAAGAGCGGGCTTTTATAGGCACGTGCCCTTGGTTTCGTTAACCCCAGAGGGTTCAGGTGCCTGCTGGAGGGTCTGAGAGCCCAAGAGGGTTGAGTATACAAGCTAGGGGCAGGAAGTCAGCTGGGGTCAGATCACCCCAGCAAGATGAGCATCCAGATGTTGCAAGATGAGCATCCGGGCTATTACAGTTGAGTTTCTGTTAAGGCCAGGGGCTGATAGTTTTGCTACTGGTTATACTGGTGGTTTGGGTTGGCACTGTAAGGGCTGGTTTTGGAGGTCCCATGAGTGCCTGAGAGGCATGCAATTGCCTTGAGCCCTTACCAGGGGTGGGTTCAGGCCTGAGCGATCTTGTAGCCCAGTGTGGGGGCAGTACAAGGCTATAGAGCAGATGGGGGCCAGGGGCCCGGTGTCCGGGAGGGGTGCAGACATCGCGGCAGACAGAGGCCCGGGACCGCAGATTGAAGTCGATAAATTGAAGCCAAGCCAGGTCCAACATAAAAAGGGGTGGAGGCCGAAGCCCCAACAAAGGAAACAATTGTACCATCCGCAAGACCTGGGGCACAGTGTAGGGGAGGAAAAGGAGCCGTGCAATTTGCCCCTAAAGCTACAGGTGCCCAACACGAGTCTCGTCAAGCCGGGAGGGACTATTAAAATTGAGGCCGACTCAGAGACCCTGCCTGCTTTGATGCATGCCCCGTTGCGGCTCGTCCCTGCTCCTCCTCCTCCTCCGGGTCGGTGAAATAGCCTTGCCCCCCCTGCGGAGCAGAACAGGGCGCAGGCTCGGTGAGGCTCAAGCTTAGTCCGGAAAAGCAAAACCCACATCATGAAGACGTGCAAAAGTGCCGGCGGTGGCTCAGTCTCTGTGGGCCGGCTGCATCCCGGAGGGGGAACCCTGCAGCAAATCAAGCGACAGCAGCTGCCTAAGCCCCGCAGGGACGCGCCCCTGCTGAGCCCCGGCCCGGGCTCGTACGGGCCGATGATTTCAGCAGAGAGAGCCCTCAGGGAGAGGGGATGCCTAATGAGATGGATCGGACACGAGCCAAAGCCGAGGGAGGCTGCTGGGAGAGGACAGAGCTGGGCTACCAGGGACAAAAGGCCTCGGTCACAATGATCGCCCTAGGCACCAGGGTCTTATTACCTTTCCTGGTCTGTTTGTCCAGCCATAGGTATCGCAGAGGCTGTTAGGATTGATCATCTGCTTTCAGCTAAGGGGGTGTGCGCCTCTGGCCTCTGCACACTGGCCCCTTCCCTTTTGTGGAGACTCCCCTGTTGATTGCCTTTGTGGAGGTGGCGTTCCCAGGGGCATCATTAGGCTAAAGCCATTAAAAAAAATAGCCAGTTGCTTTTCCTGTGAACCGGAGAGCACATGAAAACTAACATAATATTTAGTTTCTGCCTCTCTATTTATTTGCCATAGGCGAGACCCTGATGCCTTTCCTCGCCCTGGCCCGGTCCTTATGCAGCGAGCGCTCTGGAAGGAAATGCTGCTGTGGAAGGAGGCATTCAAAAGGGGCCAAAAGAGCAGAACAGGACTTCCACATTGGCTGGGTTTCTGCCTCAGAGAACCGGCCTGGCAAATCCGCTCCCTGGTCTCCGGGGTTATAAAAAGTGTTTTCCTAAAAGGACCCTAATTTTGAAACACGTATATGGAGATGAGTCACAAACGTGCCCTTGCTGCCAAGAAAGCTAACACTGGGCTGCTTTAGTAGAAGCGTTGCCAGCAAATCGAGGCAAGTGATTCTTCCCCTCTATTCGGCACCGGTCACATCTGGAGTCCTGCGTCCAGCTGTGGGCCCCCCACAACAGAAAGGATGTGGACACGTTGGAGAGAGTCCAGTGGAGGGCAATGAAAATGGTTTGGACACTGGGGGACAGGACTTATGATGAGTAAAGACCGAGGGAACTGGGCTGATTTAGTCTGGAGAAGAGAAGACCGAGGGGGATTGAGTAGCAGCCTTCACCTCCCTGCAGGGGTCTGCAAAGAGGATGGAGCTGGGCTGGTCTCAGTGGGGGCAGACGACAGGACAAGGAGCAATGGGCTCCAGCTGCAGCAAGGGAAGTTGAGGTTGGATATTAGGAAGAATTTCCTCACCATGAGGGTAGTAAAACACTGAATCTGGTTACCCAGAGAGGTGGTGCAATCTCCAACCTTGGAGGTTTTGAAGCCCTGGCTAGACAAAGTCTTGTCTGGGATGATGTAGTTGGGGCTGGTCCTGCTTGGAGCAGGGGGGTGGACTAGATGCGACTCCTTCCCACCCTCATTTTCTGCGATTCAAAAATCGCAACCAAAACCACTATTTCCATAATTACCTGTGTAGTTTAATCTAAAAGATCCCGTTTTTGGGTGGGAAGTGCTACCGCATTATGCTAGAACATGATACCTAGAAAATGAGTTGAAATGGGTGTGTTTGCAGTGGGCGGTGAAAGCCCAGCTGAGATAAGAAGACCCTGTTCCCTATGTACAAACTTGGAAAGAGACAGTCCTCACTCTGCAAAGCTCATGTACTAAGCAGGAAAGAAGGGCAAAGGGTGGGTGGAAGGAAGGATGATGTTAAACGTGGGTCAGATCGGCGCTGGCAATGGCTGTTTTGTACATGGCTTTGAATTTGCTGTTGTGATTGTCTTCGCCCGGCCCACGGTCAGTCCAATTCAGCCTCTCTGGGTCCACAGCTTATAATACAAAAGAGTCATTTTTCTTGCAGCGATTCCCGTTTCTATTTTCTTCTCTTCCCTGGGGCCCTCAGGAAGAGTGCTGATTAGGTCGGGTCCAGCTCTCTTCCCTCACGTGCTCCGGGGCATGGTGAGAGAAGGTCATTTTTCTCCGTGTGAGCATGTTAATAATCTGGAGACATGCATCAGTGCTAATTGATTTCCTGTCTCTTTTACATGTTCAAATGATCTGTTGTATCATTGCAATAAATGTCAATAAAAAGCTGGTGAAAGAGGGGGGAGGAAAAGGGGATTTGCTGCCGTTCTGTGCTATGAAGCTGCCATTTCACTCGTAGGAAATGGCTGCATTTTGCTGCTCGGGTCTGGTGTTGGTGTGGCGCTGACCATTTGCACAGTGGAGCCTATTTGTGCCGTGAGTTGTGGGAGTCTCCTGCCTGTCGTTGCATGCTGAGAATATTTAAGACCAGAGCAAATGGGTTAAACGTGATGCTCTGTGGGTGTCGGGTGCCCCTGGGCCGAGGGCAGCGTCACTAGGTATAGGCTCGTGCTCGCACAGTTGATGCTGAGGTTATAGTCACGCTGCACTGGGCAGACTTAGCTCCAGAGGAAAAAGTGGACTGAGTTTGAGAGAGGAGCATGCAGGGCACGTCAGATGAGGGGCAGGTGCTGAACGACGGACGATGCCGTGCAAACCCTACCTGGGAGCGAAGCAAGGTGAGTAGGGGCCTGCACGTTCAGTTCAGAGAACAGCTAGCCCTGCCTGTGAAACGTGGGCTGGATGAGACCCGCAGCATGCGCTTGGGTTAAAGCATGCCTTTGATGTCCAGAGACTCCATGTAGTGGGGAAGCCGGCACCAGGTCTCGGGTAGGTGGTTTGGGTTGTCAATTAACCTTCCTCTCCATCATTTTGCTCGGATGCTGCATGTCTTTGGGTAGGGTAGCTAATAAGCTCTCCTCAGTGGTTTCAGGAGCTAGCAGACCATTGCAGAGCAGAGGGAGAGAGGCGCTGCTGCAAACTGGAAGGCAAGGCAGACCGTTTACAGTATCCCAGCAGGAAATGGGTTTACTATTATCCAGATCAGTTAACGACCCTCCATCTCATTTGCACTCAGCTCATGCCAGAGGCTCCCTATATGTCTGGTGCTGGTTAGTAAGATCAGAGGGGGATCCTGTACCAGCATGGGCGAGAGCACTGTGTGGGCTCACAGGACTATGTGATGTCTTCCTACAGCCAAGGTGCAGGCTGTTGACTGCAAGATCTGATGGGCTGCAGGCATCAGTGGGCATCTCTGCATGCCCCCCAGATTATGGATGGCTGTGGAGGGCACATGCAGGAAACCCTGGCTGCACTGCAAGCTGCGGACGATAGCACAAGACTTGGGCAGTGCCAGGGAAGGGGTATAAAAAACCCTAGACCTTGGTGGCTGTTTAGGGGGAAAAAGTTACAACAAGTTGCACAGGTCAAGTTTTCTAACCAGGGGTGCAAGAAGGAATTTAAGCTGCCATACGGGAGGGGTAGTGTGCACAGACATTTCCTCGGGTGCCCAAAAAGCCACAATCCCATGACTGGTCATGCTGGGACAAAATCAGCCTGACTTCAAGGTGAAGTGAAAGCAGCAATACAAGAACCTTGTCCATTATATGATATGTAGAAACAAGGGGAAGTTGATAGCGATGATGTGATCTACACTGGAGAAATGACAGAAAGTGGATCAAAGAAGCAAAAGTGCACAGAGAGGAGGCGGTGGCTAGCAGAGCTCAGGAGAAGAAGGAGGGCTTTTTTTCATATGACAAGAACGAAAGGACCCCAAACAACGGCTTGGTGACTAGGTGGGAATGGTAGACTAGTCTCCCCCGCGGACATCTCGCATGTGGCTAAGGGCAGCAGACCAACACAAACTAGGCAAGGAAATGGTTAAATTAACTTAGTTTAATTTAAGATAACGGGTGATAGCACTTACAGGTGGGCAGGCATCGTGTCTAGCCCCAAAGGCTGCTGTGTGGATCTGCTGGAGGGTCCAGCATTGGCACTGGCCGAGTTGCAGCGCGGTGGACCTACGAGTGAGTATCGATGCTTTAAAGCGCATCAAATCTTGTTGGTGTCTGTCTTCAATATCCTGCTTTGAATCCTGGGGTCTAGTTGGTGGCACTCCTTTATTTTGCTGGGCTGACTTGACTGCTTTTGTAGGTTTTTGTCAGTTCAAACCCCTGTTCTCCTGAAATTTGCTTTGTCTTATCAGCTTGACCCAGCCCACACGTCGGCTGTCGCTGATCCCACACGTTGGCTGCCCTCGTCTCTAACGTGTCTGAAGCGGGGTTGTAAGTGAATCCTCGCCAGCAAGCAATCGCATCCAGACCTTCTTTGTCGGCCTTAAAATTCACCAATATCTTCTTTAGAGGTCTGAAGCCCCCAAGATATCGGGCCGCTGTCATTACTAAGGATCAAATATTATAACAAATGCCCACGGCAAAATGCTTTGACCAGGAAGTCCTGCTTTCTATGTTGCAGGGGCAATTACTCAATGATCAGATTAGCCTTTTTGGCCGCCTTTGTACTGCCTTTCCCCTCCTGCACGGAGGGCTTCCTGCCGAGCCTCTTGCCCTGGCACCAGGTAAATAGCATTGCTGCTGATAAATAACCCAGGGTTTTAGCACCCTGTTATTCCAAGGGCTGGATCATCTCCTCGATAGCTTGACATTCAAGGATCACAAAGCTTCACCATAACAACAAACAGGCCAATCTAATTAGATTTTGACAGGCCACCCCACAAAACAATTAGATGGGACTAGGTGCATTTTATCATGTAGCTGCATCTCAGAGACAGGAAGGTATGAATGCTTTTAAGTGAATCCAGTCTCCCGGGCCAGTTTCCAGCTGGTGGAGACTGGTCAGACTCTGACTGGAGTGGATCTACTTTGATTTATGCCGGTTGAGGGTCCGGGCCTTAATTTGTTTCTTTAGCTGCTTTCAGCCCCTGAAAAATGAAATGGAAAATCCATTTAGCTGCAGCAATTGTACCAAATGCACCTGACGTTTGGAGCTGGAAGACTGCAGCACATGATTTTCCTTAAATATCCAAGTGAATTTCTGATTGAATTAGCCTTGATTTGGGGCGTGCTGCCTTTGAGTTTTGCTTCCCTGGTTGCTAATGCAAACACTGCTCCTGATCCTCCAGTATCCTGCACCTACTGTAGCCTTGCACCTCGTGTGCCTATATTGCAGCGTGGAAAGGAAGATCCACTGCCTGATGCGGTCCACATACCTACCATGTGGACACCGAGGTGCGTCTCCTATGTTGGGTCTCCCTCTGACACTAGCTGGTTTCTTTTTGCACAAATAACATTAAAAATCCTGTTCCTCACTGTAAAAGACAATCAGGACTCATAGTAGAGATGGTATCTTTTATTAGACCAGCAAGATTTTTGCAAAAAAAATTTTTTTTCTTTATTCACTTTCAGATCAAGAATTTTTAAACGACATTCATTAGAACCAGAGGTACCTTCTTTATATCATCTTTATTAATATTTGGTTGCCTCTACAAACCCTCATAGATATCTGCTTTTATTTTTTTTTCTTGAGTCACACACTCCCTAGTTCATGGACAAAATGCATGGTAAGAAAATCATAAGCAGACCCAAATAAGGCTTGTTCCTACAAACTATCCCCTTGGATCTTTGCTGGATTAGCTGCTCTGGTTTAGAATGATTTATTTTAGCATTCTTTGCAAACAGCATATGTCTACAATTACAATGGCTTTGCTGATTAAAAAGGCAGAATGCATTATTGTAAAGGGCCCAAAAAAGTTTCCATTAAGATAAATAGACCCTTTAGTATAATAAATAGTACTGAGCATCTCTATAGCATTTATTCCTCTTCAAAGGGCTCTAGAAATGATAATTAACCTTGAAATAACTGCCCTATAAGCAACCCCCCAAACTTAAAGAAGGTCGAGACTGTCAGTTCTTCGGCGCCCTTCCTCATGGGGCCAGAGGGTACTCAGAAAAGGATTACAACAAAATGTATTAGGCAGAAAACTTGCATTTGCCCATGTCTTTTGTGCTTGCAAATGGGCCAAATATAAGATAAAAACTTTCAGAAGGAAATTTCCCCCTGATTTCGAGGAAGCATAGCAGGGTTCAGTCACAAAGGTCAAGCTTGGAGAAAAGGATGAGCATCTGAAAACGAGTCGTCGTAACCGAAACGCTTAGTCAGCCTGCACCGTAGGGGGCGATATGCCTAGCCGCGCTTTAAGCAAAATTCACACAATGCTGTGGGAGGCTTGTAAGAAGTGCCTTTAGTTTCTTCCAGAAAAGGTACCCAATTATACTTAGTAAATGTCAGGTTAGGAGACGTTTTGTACAACAAGTTCTTTTCCTCTCGGAAATAAAGGTTAGTTTAAGCTTATCAAGAAAATTAATTGCCATTTGAACTGTAACATGGAAAAAAAGCTTTCACTCGATACTGGAGACAGCTGTGCTGCTGTAACTCTCCTTCTGGATGCAAGAATAACATCTTTGTCAGGGTAATAATTATCCCCGAGTCTGGCTGTGTCTTCCTTCCACTCAGAGACAATCTAAAGCTGGGTGACAACGTCTGGAAATCAGAAAATGCACAAGATTTCCCCCCCCCCCCCTTATAAGAATGAATGTTCCTGGTCTTGGCTTCAAATATTCTCTCTCCCTTTAGGAACAGGAGGCTGCACTGATATGTTCATATTTTGGTCAGGCATGTTTTTCCCATGACGCTCATCCTGCAGGAGCTCCCAGGACCTCCGTTTGCTCCTGTGAGCAGGGTGGCATTAGCCATACCATGCTTCTTGGACAGCTTGCGCTTTGAAATCCTGGGTGGGCATGTCTACATGTGCTCGTTTAATGCACATTAGCCCAATTTAAGGCACATTGAGGGCGTGCTACACATGCACACCCTTAATGCACCTTAAAAATGCTGGTTTAAGCAAATATCATGGCATAAAGGAAGCATCAGATATAGGTGTGATTAGTTAAAGCACGTTAGCGCACATGTAGATGTGCTAATGTGCATTGACACGGCATGCGTCAATGGATGTGTTAATGTGCGTTAGCGCATCTGCATGTGCGCTAATGCAACTTAGCTATTTGCACCTGAAGTGTAATGGGACTTCATGCACATTAGTGTGCCACATGTAGATGTGCACCTACATTGCCTTAAATACACATGTAGACATGCCCAGTGAGCATCTGAGATCCAAATCCTTCCCTAAGGCAACTCACTATTGCTTTTGGGATGCCACATTTCCAGGGTACAAAGCAGGAGAATTTGGCTTGTGAGACGCTTTTGAAAACTCCCAATGTCAGAGTGACACTGAGAGGAGATGCCCCCCAAAGATGGGCTCCTTGCAGCCCTGTCGACCCACAGACTCACTGACTCTATTGAACCAGGCCTAATGTCTATGCAGAGACACTTGTATTTGCTTAAACCCGTGATTGTGAGTGCAAAACGCTGCTCATCTGAGACCAAGGGGAGTCACCCACTGGTGACTGTTCTCTCTTCTGAGCGAGCTGAGAAGTATTTTTCCCCCCAGCTGGTAACCTAATTTTTTAAAACAGTTTGTACTGATCAACCATTCCCACGTATCAACCATGTATTTGCTCGGCATCAGGGATATCCCACCAGCATCCCACCTATATGTGCGTGTGTGTGTGTGTGTGTGTGTGTGTATACATATATACACACACACACATATATACTCACATATATATATACACACACACACACATATGTATTTGTATGTTTGTGTGTATATGTGTATGTAAGTATGAGTATATATATGTGTATATACATACACACACACACACCAAGGGCCAGTGCACACAACCTCACCATCTTTACTGATTCCCCGCTGAAACCTAGAATCATTTCTTGGCCTACGGCTGCTTTATCAACAGTCATTTCAGATTTGTCTGCTTTTCTCGTTACTGAAGGGCTAAGTTCTGCCCGTTGCTGATCTCTGCATCTTATTCTGCGTGACCATTGAGATTGGACTCCCTTGTTTTTTACCAGCTGCCACTATCATTCTTTGCTTTTTTGGGGGGTCTGATCTGAATTGCGTACGACCCCTGCATTTCCCTGGTCTTTCCAAGCCCCCGCCAAGTTGCATTACCCTCCATGCTGACAGATCCTCTGCAATTGTTTTGTTCCATAAACAAATTGCATCGCTGGACCGTGCCTTCATTCTTCCAGGTTATTGATTATACAAATTAATTAAACTGATTCCAATATTGATCGCTGTGGCAGGCTACGCTTTGCAACCCAAACTGCTTTCACTTAAAACTACCCTTTCTCATCAATATCCAAGCCAGTTCTTTATCTACTCCAGCAGTTCCATCCATACGCTAGCCAATATGCACTTAATGACCTTACAGAGAAGACCTTGCCAATCCTTTTTCTTGTCCAAAAACTTTTCTGTAGTTTTATAAGGCACGATTGCCTTATAACACTTTATATGGCGCTTTATAAAATGGATAATACTTTTCTGGCTAGCAGAAATGAGGAGCGATGCGGTCCATACAAATGATTCTAATAGGGAAGTAATCAGCCTTGGGAAAGAATAAAATAATTATAAGCCTGGACTGTAGCTGCCATTAAGAAGACTGCAGTTACCGAGCCTGAAACAGAGGGGCCCTCCCATATTTTCCCGTTCGTAGCAAAGGAAATCAACACGCCGGGCTCTTGAGACTCTGAATCCATTTCCTTTTCTTAGGTAAGGTAATAGCTGCAGTATCTCAGCTTGCACTGACTTCTTAATGGCTATCACTGTGCTCATGCTCCGTAGAGGTGTTCGGTTTGAACTCACATAAGTCCCGTGGGTCTGATATGTCTCTCTTCCCGCCCCCCCTTGCTGTCGCTTGAAGAAAGCCACTGTGTGGCTGTTTCCAGTTTATCACGATCATCTGCTTTGGGACTGACCCTGCAAGATCTATTAATTTCTCATCATTCCACTTCTAAAACGAAGACCCTTTTGTAACCCACGGCGTAACCTTCACGGGAGAGCGGAGTATCCTTGCCAATTATCTCAGCGATAGCTTTATAAACTCATTCCCTCCAAATATATTTTACAGCAAGAATAACTCGCATGAAAAAAGACTCACCTTCCTTTCAGCAATGTCACTAAAGTCACAGTCGATTCAGAAAAAAGTTGAAATATTAAGAGGAGTTGCACAGATGCGCACACGTTCGTGCCGGGCCGCCTGTCGCCTGTCCGAGTGCTCCGAGATCCCTGCCATCTCTCTAACAAAGCTGTCCACGTTTCTAAGTCATTGCGCCCTTTGACACATGCAATTTGTCCCTGTATCCCACAGGACCAAAAATAAATGGGAGACTTCTTCATTATCTTCCAAATGAGATGTAAAACCAAGGTCCTGACCTCCTGTGACTGTTAGAAATCCCATGGCACATTTTGCAAGAGCAGGGCTATTCGTCCTGATGTTCTGGCACAATTCCAATTTGGGTAATTATAATTACATTTTGCCTACTTTTTCATTTCAATGAGATGATGTATCCATCTTCACTTCCTGCCCTGGCGTGCTGTAAAATGGAGCGATGTGCTGCCCGTCAGCTGTGGGGGTCCGCTTGCGACGGGGACGTATCAATGGCTCTTTTATGATGGTTTTCGCATATGCTTGTTGGGATCTTTGGATTAGGGTGCTGGAGAGCAAAGCTCTCGCAGACAAGATCGTTGCGGGACTTCTGCTGCCATCTGGGGATGCTGACTCCCTAAGTGGTGACCACAGCTCAGGGGCACTTCTGTGGCACCAATGCTTCATGTTGGCCCTCTGTGTAGGCAAGGTTTGTCCTCATTCGAATTAACACCCCACCCTGGACAGCATGTTCTAGCTGCAGGAAATGATGAAGATCTTGTATCTAGCCATAGTCCATTGCTCCTGGACAGTGGCCAACCTTGCAAACCTCTTGATCTGCACCTCCTACGTCCCACGTTATGTCTCTTCTATTACATTGTGTGCATTGCACGAGGTGGCCTCTATTGCCCTGTAAGCTTAGTTCTTTAGGGATTTTCTAGCAATAGTTTAATTGATCAAATACTACATGCTGCCAGGATCCAGTGGTGAATCTACCTGACTCGCAGCCTGTTGTAGTTTCCTCTTGTACTTGCAGTTTGCTTGTGTATGTCCAGCTCCTATGAGTAGCGTTTCACCAGCAGTCTCTTGGGCATGTCTATAGGTGCATTAACGCACTTTAGTTCATGCGCATTAAATCTAGTACCTCCAGGCACTTGTACACATGCTTGCAACACCTGGAAATCCATATCAGCGCTGAGAAAATGGTGGTGGTGCGCTTTTGAACTAAAACACATCAGAGGTGTTTTAGTTCCAACACACACCGCTGCCACTTTCTGCACGCTGACATGCATTTTGCCACTTGTACAACTGCATGTGAAACAGCGCAGTGAATGTCAGCCTGCGTGCAGAGCACATTTGATTAACCAAGTCTGCTCCAACCCACCGGATCTCCGGCACATTGCAGGATGAAAAGGTAAAGAAAATGCTCATTAGCCTGTATTAATGTGCAATAACTAAAGAGCACAGTTTTTAAGTGGCACTCAGTGTGCATTGGTCTATTTTAATGTGCATTAACTAAATAGCATGATTTTTTAGGGACGCTGTAATGTGCATTAAAATAGTCTAATGCGCCTTAAAGTGCATGTGTAGATGCACCCTTCATAAGCAAGTGGAGTGTGGCTTCTTAGAGCAAGATGTTTTGTATTTCTGTGTACAAGTAGTGGTTGTTGGATGTCCAAATATCTCGAAGCTTGCTGTGATGTGCAGAAAGAGTCAGCTTGTCAGTTGTGCTTGCTCAACGCAGCTAGCTCAACATCACCGAAAAGCAAGGTAGCCCCTCTCGAGCCGCATCTGCTGACTGGGCTTTTACCTAAAGGGGAGCCTTAGGCAGGTCTGAAATGCAGCCCAAACATTTACAGGTATGGGCACCATGAAACACAAACTGTTTCATTGTGGTGCTAGCAAGCAAACATGAAAAGCCAACTCCAAATATGTGCAATGAATGCAAGCTCAGTGACCTCCTTTCCCTAAAACTGGAATAGTTTTTCCCATTGAAAAGTTCCATAAAAACAAAATAATTCCTTGTTTGAATGTTTCGGTTTTTTTTCCTGAAGGAAAAACTAAAAATGTAAAGTTTTGACTGGGAGAGGCGGCTGCTGCAGTGCCTCTGAGCCGGTGTTCGCGGCCTCCGGCACTGCCGTGAGATGGGTTTCCACCCCGGGCTGGACTCGGTCTCCCATAAGGCCCCCTCCTGCTGAGCGATGGTGACGTATCTGAGTCTCAGATGCCAAAACACTGTCCCTGCGAGGCACTGCAGCCAAATTGAAATGTTTGGGTTTCTGTCAAAAGCCCATTGGTTTTCCACCATTTGGGGGGGAGGTTTTTGGCAGGAAGTTCATGTTTTTGGTGGAAAGGTCAGATGCTTTCTGCTTAAAAATGTCACATGGGTTAAAGCCCGTTTTCCCTTGAAAGCTGGTTCTAGTGGAGAATTTGGACCCAGCCCTACCCAAAACCTGTATCTGCTGAGCAGAGAGGCGCCGCTGTCCCTGGGCCTCAGGGTCCTGCTGAGCGACAGACCCGCTCACCCATGGCCATATAGCGAGTGGAGATGGACCCTCTCTTTCATGCCCTGCATCACGCCACATACAGCTCACACCAGGCCGGTGAGTTTGATCAGATGCATTTGTTTTTGCAGATGTTAATTTGGCTGCTTGGTCGCTCAACAGGTATCTAATTTCCCCAGTTCCTTTGCATTTGTTTGAAGCCTGATTAGAGCGAATATGCAAATCTCTGCTCCTAGCTGGAAGTTCCTTCTGCAAACATGCTGGGTGCCAGTGTGTCTAGGAAGCAATAGTCCCTGCCCCATCCCCCTGGTAAACTCAGCTCCTGGAAAGTCTCTTGCTTGCTGAAGAAGAGAGTAAAAGGGAAGGGAAAGTTGGGGCTTGGAAGTGGGTGGAAAAATCTTGCTGATTCGGGGTTATGTGTGGATAGGCCAGATTGGCCCATCAGAGCATGTGCTGCAGAAGGCCATGCAAGCAATGGTGTTGCTGACATACCCAGGGGCAAATAGCAGCATGCAGGGGATGTTAGGCCATGAACTGGGCTGTGTGTCAGCTCCAGGATAGGGGATGGGGCATGCATATTCTCATGGGTTTGCAGTAATGTAGACTCAGCTGCCCCCCTGAGTTGTGTGTAGGAGACCCAACCCTAAACGGGGGTTGCAGCAGCAGTACGGAGGCTGCGCTTGTAGGCGGGGGAACAGATCCTCCCCTAGCTCTGGTGCCCAAAGCCGTTGGGCTCAAGGCAAAGAAGATAACTTGTCTTACACGGGGACGGGGGCTGTTGCTTCAGGGGCAGGGTAGGGCTGAGCGAGCAAGAGCGTGCCGAGGTTTCCCATCAGTCGTGCGTCTGATGGGAAAGTCAGGTCCTTGTGCAGCCTGGAAGCAGACTTCCCGGCTGGAAGCGCTCTGGGCATGCCATGCAGGGGCTGGCAGATGGCAACTGGCATCGGTATTGGAGGAGGTGTCTATGGGAGCTCCCCTTGGCACACGCCAGCCTGGGGCTCGGTGCCCTGCCCAGCTTTAAAACCCCGTATCTGTAACGCGAAAGACGGGGTACAGACAGAGGGAGGCTTCTCTCTTCCCGAGCAGGGCTGGGGTAGGGCTCTCTCTATTTGTAATTAAGCTTTGCATTAATATCAGATGAGATGACTGCTTGGAGCCTTCCTCCTTTTAAACGAGAGGGTGGTTTCTGTTGCGTGTCTGTGTTTAAAGAGGAATTGTACCTGCCGATCTTGATGAATGGCTCATTTGTGCTGCAGGTTTTCTTTGGAAATGAGGAGTGGAGCCCGCAGCCCCCGTGCTGATAAGGAGTGCGGTTATTTTGTGTTTTGTAGCCGTTTCTCTGGGAAGCCGACGCTTCATTTGCATTGCTTTTTTAACCTTATATGCTCAGTGGGCCTAGTCGAGGCTTCTTTCTTCTTGAATTAAATGTAATCAGGCTGAGCAGTGAGGAAGAAATGATGAATGGGAACATCACTTCGGAAAACACATATCTCAGGACTGCTTATCTCAATGACATAAGAAGACTTGAATACAGTATGGGAAATAAATGCAGATAGGGCCTCTACATATCACATTAGAGCATAATAGCTCTGGAGGGGCTGCACCCGGGCAAAATTATTTTTTCTTCAGGGCATGGCTGTGATAATCTTGAAAGGCTGATAATTAAGATTTAAATTTTCCTATCAGAAATGTGGCTGAGGAGCCCAGTGTTTGGGTGAGGCAATGCCTGCAGGTCATCTTTACTGGGCTGCTGAGGAAGGTTTGAATCCTGGACTTCCAGGGGCAGGAGGTCCTCCTGGACGGCCGGCACAACGGCACGAGCCACCCACCGAGCCCAGCCTGCTCCGTGTCCCCAGTTCTCTTTTCTTCCAGGAGAGCACAGGCCCCACTACAAGAGGTGGGAGGACCTGGGTTGGCAAAGGGGGGTGTTGTACAGGGGCATGCATGCAAAATGCAGTGCCCATAGCATGCCGGGTAGAAGCACAAGGACATTCAACCCAGGAGCCGTTGTCCTCCAGGAACGAGCTGTGTGAAGAGCCCAGCCTTGCAGGCGTGCAAACCCAGAGGAGACCAGCAAGGACTGCCTATGCCTCAGCTTGTATCTGGCTGGAAGGAAACGTGGGCACCCACAGCACAGCAAGTGCCTGAGCCCACGTTTCCCAAGTCCTAAGCCAGCACCTCAATCCAAGGACTACCCCCCCCCCCACGCTTTTGTCGGGGACCCAGAGTGGCACCATGTCTAAGCAGGTTGCCGTTCCCAACACACAAAGTAAATGCAGTAGATCCCCTGTGCCCCGAGCCCCTTTCAGTCGGTGGGAATAGGGTTGTCTTGTGCAGACGGGTCATATTGTTGGCTGAATACAACGTGCTCTTGGGACTGTTTGTGGGAAAGGCGACCAACAGTCATGGGCATAAAATCGTAGGAAATGAGGGTGTGAAAGGAGCTCAGGAGTCGCATCTAGTCCAACCTCCTGCTCCAAGCAGGACCAGCCCCAACTGCATCATCCCGGCCACGGCTTTGTCTACCCGGGTCTGCAAAACCTCCAAGGACGGAGAGTCCCCCACCTCTCTGGGGAGCTTGTGCTTTACTACCCTCCTAGTGAGAAAGTTTTTCCTACTATCTAACTTAACACAAGGCACTCAGATTTGCAGAGCGGTTTGCAGACGTTTGCCACTACTTGTGCAGCAATCTTAGTCAATGCAGCAAGAGGTAAATATCTGAGCTTTCAACTCCCCCCACCCCATCTCTTTGCATGAAATACTAATGGCTCGGCCCAGGTATATTCCCTAAATACTTCCTCAGCTTTATAAGCGGATGAATAGAGCAGGGCTGGGAGGGATATTAGGTTTTTTTCTTTAAAACTGGAACCCTTACAATGTGTCGCAGCAGTTCTTTACCTGGGACTCGACTCGCTCTTCCGAAAACCAATATAAGCAAGTCTGCCAAATCCAACCTGCCGATACCGTGACAGCGTTCGTGTTGCAGCGCGGAACCCACCGGCATTGGGAAAACATTTGCCGTTTCATTTGGAGCTAAATAATCTGCTTTCCCACAAAACAGAAAGGGTTTAATTCTTTTTTCCTTTCGCTGACAACTGTGAAACAGAGGCCTTGAAAAAAAAAAAAAAAAAAAAGGAAAGACTTCCTGCACAAATCCAATTTTGCTCAAATGTGGGTCTCATTTTGTGCGCCTGGTTGCGGTCTGCTGGGGAAGTGCGGTGCTAGAGAATGCGCCTGGTAATGGGGA
>NW_017729029.1:13662057-13663899 GCF_001723915.1 Gavialis gangeticus | reverse complement strand
ATTTTGCTCAAATGTGGGTCTCATTTTGTGCGCCTGGTTGCGGTCTGCTGGGGAAGTGCGGTGCTAGAGAATGCGCCTGGTAATGGGGATGCTATAAAAATGTACAAAAAGGAGCATACAAATAACCACACACAGGCTTTGTGAATTAACCTCTGCCGGAGGCGAGGGCTGTGTGAACCTGGCCTGGCGGCGTACCGGCAGCAGGGAGGGTTGCGACCGGGGGATCACAGTCGGGCTGAAGGTTTCAAGGTGCTGGGGTGGAGCAGAAGGCAGCCTCTGAGCTGGGTTTCGGGTCTGGTTCACGGTGTTTGAACCGCCGAGGTTGGCAGCACTGCATGTGGCTAATAGTTATAGCCGGCAGAAGAAAGCTTTACAGCACCAGGTGAATTGCTGCTCATTTTTTTTCTGGGATGGGGAACCAGAATTTTTGATCGCTCAAAAGAAAAAGATGTTGTCGGAGCGTGTTTTGATATTACGGTCCTGGCCGAGATAAACGCAGGACGGAGCCGGGCAGGGGCTGGGCGGGAGAGCGGTCCTCGCCAGGCAGAAGGAGCAGGTGGAGGGACGGATGGTGGGTCTGGATTAATACCAAGTGGGACCTCGCTGTCCCACCTGCTGCCTCGCTCGCTCGCTGGGGGTGAAACCACCGGTTCTGCACCCAGCGGAGCCGAGGCAGGAGCATGCTTCATCCCCTTGGGAGCAGCCGGGCTCCCCCAGCCCCTCCATAGATGCCCCTGGCAGCTGGAGGGTAAGGGCATGGGGGTAAACCAGAGGGCAGGCTCCAGCACTAATTGAAAAATATTTAGCTACAGCCACACGCTGCAAATGCCAGACCCCGTCCCCAGACGCCATTCACCGTGTGCCGAGGTGTCGATCTTGGCTCTCCTGCCAGCACCGCTGCACGAAATCAGCTGGCGTCGTATGTCGGCTCCCCGCTGGGGGACAGGGCCCAAATCCCCGCCTAGCCGGGGCAGCGTTTCTGCCCGGCTTTGATGGAGGTTTGCAATCTGCCGCTGCAGCAGGAAGGGCTTGTGTTAGTAGTCTCAGTCCTGGATGGATTCAGACGGTGAGTTAATTAACACACGTTTGGTGGCATCGCCGTAGGATTTGTTGTCAATTCGCGGGGCTGTGGTTTTGCGTGTATCGAGCGCCGGGCCCTGCTCTGCTGGGGGACCTCTCACGCAGAGGTTGCAGCTCCTCCGGTTTCAGAGCAGGGGTAGTGGAGGAATCACTGTCTGTCACCTCTGTGTGTCCCCTGGTTCTGCGAATGAATCAGAGCAGCCCCAAGGCTGCTCTGCATGGACCCAAGCGGCTGCTCTGGTCCCCGGGGATGATCAGAGTATCGCTTCACCCCTGGGGGAGGCTGGAAGAGAGCAGCCGCTCCAGCCCCGATGCAAAGCAGGACACCGGCCATGCCGGTGCAGCTGGCCTTCCCCTTGCTCTGCGTCACTCCAGCACGGCGCAGACTCTGGCCAGGCTCAGCGCTGGGTGCAACTGTGCAGTGACAGCCGCCGGCTGCAGGTCCTTGTTGGCGGGCGCGGCGCCGTGCGCGCGCTGAGCACGGCGGTTTTGCATTGCTCCAAGTTGCTGCAATGGAAATGCTTCCTCCTCTTGCGCTGCATATCTGCGGGCTGTCCATTACCCCGCTTGATCCTGCGCTGACGTGGGTAGGGCAGGGATTGCTTTGCAGGGAAAAGGGTGGTTTCCTGAATGGGCCCTGTGCTTTAGGAACCAAGGCCTGGCGGGTGGCACCTCTCCATGGCTGCAACCTCATTGAGGTCCCTGGAGTGACACCTCGTGAAAACCAATGCCATGTTGCACCATCGAGCCAACCAGACCGGA
>NW_017729029.1:13657811-13662046 GCF_001723915.1 Gavialis gangeticus | reverse complement strand
TGCCATGTTGCACCATCGAGCCAACCAGACCGGAGGAAAAACCGTGTCGTTTCTGCCTGTGACTTGATTTCTTCCTGCGCCATCAGGATCCAAGGAAGAGGACCCAATGCCCGCCTGAGCCCCGGGGCCCTGATTCTGCAGGGCTCCAGCGCCCGGTGGGAAGTGCTTTGCTCCCTGCAGATGCTCTCCGCACCGCGCAGGATCACAGCCCGAGCCAGAGGCGCCGGCAGCGTTTGATTTGGGAAGTTTGCAGATCCCCCCGGGAGACCTACTTAGAGCGACGCCGAGACGACAAGTCAATTTGTATCGGAGTGACTGGGGGGTCTGGAACGAAGTGTTTTTATAAATCATTCAGTGGCCTCTTTACTGAAAACGACAATTATCCTTTTGGTGTTATTGTTGGGGGTTTTTTTTTTTATTTTATTTTGTTTTATTTTTTCAGTGTTAAAAGCATCTGGTTTGAGGTTCTGGCGGGTCCCCCCTCCTTGCTGGTTTACTTTAGCAATTATCTCTGAGCGGGATGGCAGTGCCAGGAATTGGAGTCATTACTTTGCCTGCTGTAAAGCTACTAAATCTAGGAAACTAACCATGAAATCTAATAACCGAAGTTTGGACTTAGCTGTGCCAGGGACTCTTGTGGCTGCAACACAATCCAGGGAGAGGGGAATAATGAAGCCCAAGTTAACCCTTTGCTCTGGGATGGTTTTGCCATGAATGCCCAGAGTTAAGGGCTGAAGTTTTGAGTCGTAGCCTGTTTTTCTACCAATTTGCTCAATGGTCTGTGACTGCGGGCATCTCGGAGTGAAACTCAGCAGACCCCAAGGTGAGCTCGAGAGGAACCTGCTCAGCATGGACTCTTGCACAAAAGGAGATGTCCCCTTTGGTGCCTTACCCTTCCCATCTGTAAAATGGGTATAATCATGACTTCCCAAGGAACTAATTTGATACTCCTTGGAGAGCACTTTGTGGTGGTCAAATGGAAAAATGCTATAAATGGCAAGCTATTATAATATTATCACTTCTAGGCTTATAGAACAGCCCTTTCAGAGAGACAGTAGACACTTATCATGCATTTGTCCTCCAAAGGCTGCTGTTTTGCAGGCCACTGGCTTCTAACTCGCGTGTGTTGTGGAAATAAATATTGGCTTGCTAGGAAACTTTGAGGCAGACATCCCCCCCCCCCATATCTGCACACTGATCTTTAGACTGCGCGTTGTATAAATCAGCTCCACCAGCTAGATCTGGAGCCATATGAAATATTGTATTTGCTTTGGACCAGTTCACACCCAGATTGCTTTTGTTTCCTAAGGAGTCGGGTTTGGAGATCTATGGACATGTTTGGCTTTAGGTTTGCATCCGCTTTGCTGGCAGGAGGAAAACGGGTGCTTGGGTTTTGCAAACATTCCCCAATTATTTTCCCAAAATGCTTTGGATGAAACGTGGCCGGTCTGTGTAATTAGCTGAAATCAGACGCCGGGCAACTGTTTGTTTGTGTTTCTTTCAGGAAGGAAAAGTGCTACCGTGAGCTTGGCATCCTAGAGGGTAGCCTGGCACCGGCTGTTCTGCCGGGGCTCTGCAGGGATTAGGGGCTGGGGGTTGCGATTAGCTGCAGTCCTGAACGAGTGCCTAGAAATCCTGAGCCTCGAAGGGTTTCATCTGCAGAGGAGACCACGAAGAAAAGGGATGGAGAGTCACGCTTCCCTCCAGGGCTCTGCTCCTGTGCTGGGAAATGTGATTCGCTGCACCCCTGAACTCCATGCACCCAGCCAGCAGCCCCTGGCTTGTGCTACTGGCTCTGCTTATCGCCTCCCTCCATGCCCGCTTGCCTCCTCCACAATCCTACATGGCCCGAGGGCTAAGGGAGCTCCTCTGCATGTTAATAAGATGTGTTGCACTGACTCTGGACCCCAGGAAATGGAGGCAATGGGGTGAGCTGGGAGCAGGATGGGCAATGCTGGTCCCCCAGGCCTCTGCATCGCCCGTCAAAGCTCTCGCTGTCTTTCCCGAGGTCTCTGCACAGTCACCTGGCCCCGAGCCGTGGTATCAGTCCAACGATACCACTGAGCCGTGGTATCAGTCCAAACGCCTTTTCCCTCCAGATTTTTGTAAATCCAAGAAAGGGCCAAAGCATTCGGTGGTGGCGGCACACTCGTTCTGAACTTCGTGACACTCGTGAGCTTTGCAGCGTGGGTGTGCATTGTGGGCTGGCCTATAACACGGGCAGAACAAGGGGGGCCTGTGAGCAGCGTCCTGTCTGGCAGCTGCTGGGGGTGGCTCCGTGAAGCACGGGCTCAGGATGGAGGGAGGTTCACAGTATGCAGCTGCTCTCCTGCAAGCAGTCTCATGCACGTGAAAATACGTGGAGCTAGGGCATGCACTGATAGCGCAGGTACAAATTTGCTGGGGGTGCAGTGGGTCGAGAAAGTTTCTTTTTTTCCTAAAAGAAAAACAATAAACCTGCTAGTTATAGCAAGAGAAATACTTTTGTAACATTTCTGATCATTTTCTGATGGAAACAGGGGCCTGTGTGGTTGTGTGTGTGGGTGAGAGGGAGGGAGGGAGAGTGGGTTCATTCTCCCCAGCATTTGCAAACTCAGCCACGAGCTGTTTCTCTGCCCTTGAAAATGGGCAGTGAGGCTGACTAGAAACACTCTCTTGTCCTTGTCCGAGGTAGGTGAAATGCAAGCAGTAAACCAGCTTTCATCTGGACTTGGGTCTTGTGGCGGTGGTAACACTAGAGAGGAAATTTGTTTTTTAACATTGCTTTTGAATACGATATTCACTTAAACTCTGCAACCACCCTGCCTTCCTTCCAGACTCTGAGGATATTCTCCCTTCACTATATTTTCTCTTCCTTCATCTAGCACGGGTTGTGTACACTTGAATGGTGGATCAGTCACCATAAGAGCTGTTGTCTTCGAGGTTTATTAATGCTTTCTAACTCAGTTCCTGTTTTTCTGCTAATAACCCTGCCACTGGAGCGCTTTTTTGTGGGGGCACATCATAATTCATGTGGCAAACTTGCCATCTGAATGCTGGTGGCTAATTAGTAGGCTCCTCATGCCACTAGAAGCAAGTCATTTTTAATTCCTGCAACCGGTTTGAAATTGTGATTATTTCACTGCAGGCGAGAGCGGCGCACCAGAAAAGCTAAGTCGCCGTAGGGCACGGCGGGGAAGGAAACAGTCGCTGCTGGGCACTCGGAGCACTTCATTTTTGCCCCACACTGCATGCTCCTGGGATTGCTCTGTATCCTTATTTTCCAAGGCACAGCTGGAAGAAGGGAACTGCCATAGCTGACATCCAAAGGGGGAATTGAAAGTATGGGCTGAAGCCTTGAAACCTGGTTGGCTTCAGGGAGAGGGACAGGAGGTGGCCTGTAGTCGTCACCGTTATTGTCATCGTCATCTTCCAAGTCCTCCTCTTCTTTTCATGTCCTGTCTGAGATGGTTGATGACAGGCATTTAGCAGAATTTGAAGATTCGTTAGGATCTGACAGGGCTTTGAGTGCTTCTGCTGTGGGCTGTACTGAGCCGGTATCGAACCTGATGGGGATGGAGAAGAGGCAAGCAAAAGGAGATGGAGAAGTGATGGGAGTCAAGTGGTGGCTTTTCTCTGAAGTCCAGAGATGGGCAGGAGACATGCTTCTCCCACCAGTTAAATGGCAGGAATCATCTCATTAGCTCAGCTAACAAAGAGAAGGGTTATGGGCAGATACAGGGAGTGACACCCAGTACATTGACTCTGGATGAATTTGACTTTACTTTGGGCTGCTATTGCCATTCACTGATGTAAGCTGCTCCACTACAGGGTAAAATTACCCCTTGGAAAGTGAGGGGTGACTATAGGTCAGAGTGAGCTTGGAGGGGAGCAGGGCTTTGGGGTAAGACACCCATCGCCCCCATTCACCAGAGTGGCATCTACACATGACGGGCTGCAAAGAATGTGTGGTTCTTTGAACTGGAAACCTCTCCTGTCTGAACATCTGAAAAGCTTGAAAGTCAAGGTAGTTGTTGGCCAAGCCAATGAGCAGGGAAATTAGAAATAGCTGCAACTCGGCTATCCCTTTTACCTTTTTATAATACTTTTTTGGGAGGCAATTTAAAATGTGAATGGTTTACAAAAGAATCACAGAATCATAGATGAGGAGGGTGGAAGGGAGCTCAGGAGGTCCCATCTAATCCAATCCCCTGCTCAAAGCAGGACCAGCCCCAACTACGTCGTCCCAGCCAAGG
>NW_017729029.1:13629900-13657800 GCF_001723915.1 Gavialis gangeticus | reverse complement strand
AAAGCAGGACCAGCCCCAACTACGTCGTCCCAGCCAAGGCTTTGTCTTGCTGCGTGTGGCGGCAAGGGCTGCCACTAAGGACTAGAAGTGCTGGGGACAGACCCCGATATTCCTGGAGATAGACCCCGGCCATGCAGAAAACTTACCTGGGTGAGAAACGGGGTCAATAAGCCGGCAATGCACCGGCTTTTTGAGCACCTGTCAATCTAGCTCAGTAATTAAAAAACTCCAGCAGAAGCTGGGTACAAGGGGAGAGGCAGGAGGTGAGACTCCGAGCTCGCTGGAGTGTGACCCGGCCGAGCAGAAACCCCACACGACTCTGCCCTGCTGAGAGTGGGTAAGGGCAGTAGTTGGGAGGTAGACAAGGCTCCTGGACCCCAGGATCCACAGGAATGGGCTTGGGGCTGGCCACCAACCCCAGAGCATGGAGGACACAGCAGGCACAGGCTTGGCACCGGGGCCGAGCAAGGATGAGGGTCCAGAGTGAAGGGCAGGTTGCAACCACAAGCCTGCACTTCAAGCAAAGGCTGAGGAGGCTGGGGTCCATCAGCTGGATATAAGAAGCCAGGACCACGGGCTGGTGCAACGGCATGATGATTATGATGGTTGGTGAGTGGACAGGGTGTAGGCGAGGCGCAGTCCCAGGACCAACCAAGGCAAGGCAGTGAGTATCCCCGTCTCCAGGCCCAGGGCAAGAACACCACCGAACCCCTCCTTTCAGTTAAATTTCCATCTAGTCATGGCAGGAGAGTTGGGGGGCTGCCCCAGGAAGTGGGGAGATATTCACAGCACCTACCAAGGTCACTACACTGGGTCTTAAATATCTCCAAGGATGGAGAGTCCACAGCCTCTCTGGGTAACCTGTTCCAGTGCTTTACTACCCTCTGCATGAGAGTTTTTCCTAATATTTAACCCTGGCTTCTCATGCTGCATCTTGAGCCCATTGTTCCTTGTTCTATTGTCTGTCACTACTGAGAACAGCCCAGCTCTATCCTCTTTGGACCCACCTTTCAGGGAGTTAAAGGCTGCTATTAAATCCCCTCTTGGTCTTCCCTTCCCCAGGCTAAATAAGTCCAGTTCCCTCATAGAAATTCCCATACCATAAAATACTGGGTTAAGTAGTGCTGGATTTGGGTTCACTAGTGGCTCTGTGCACAAAAATAAAGGAATCTATATTAGCAGTGACACTCTTTTGACATTGACCCTAAACATGGCTTGGAACCATGTGTGCTCCAACAGTCAGTGTCTGATTTGAAGTCAGTGTAACTGAGGCTTGGAGGAGCCCTGCCAAACACCGTCATATGAAAAAGGATGCAAAACATGCATAAAAACACAGCAATCTGCCATTCATCTCTAGACAACTGTCAGCGCCTGAAAGGATGGATGCAGAAGTCAGATATTGTTATCTTCCTTGAGTCAGTCATGTACCCAGTTTTATGGTTGGGAAGCTCATCTGTAGACTGCTCCAGAATGAGATAGGTGCCAGTAAACCTTATAAACAATGCTGGTTTTGCAACCGACTGTATGCGTGTCCCCCATGAAAAAAGATTAGATTAGTGGATTGCCACCACCTAGTTGAAAGAAGGCCTCCAGCCTTGTTGAGAGGAGTTGGAAATTATGGACTTTGCCAAAGTCAACTAATGCCAACACTAGTCTTTGGTCTATACAGGATCAGGCCTTGTGTATCTCACCAGCAGAACCACTGTTCTTGGAAGGAACGAGGTGGTGTGTTGTAGTGAGTGCAGTGCACCCTTCACCATGCAACAGCCCGGCAGATCTCCAGTCAAGACTGCAGTGGAAAGGACTGCAGCATGCCAGATCATGCTCTAAGAAGGTCTGCTCCGGTTGGATCTATGATGGGTAGTGTGAGGCTTAAGGATCTTGCTTTGGGAAAGGAAGAACTGTAAGAAAGCAAAGACTCCCATCAGTTTTAGTGGAGCCAGGTTTTTTCCTTGGACTCCCTGCATCTTAAAAAAAAAAGAAGGTATTTTTTGTATATTTTTATAACACTTTTATTGTCATTGGTCCGACCAGAATGTTCAGTAGCTAATTCTTATCTCAGTGGGTGTGTCTACACATGCATATTTACTGTGCAGTAATTTAGGCTACTGCACAGTAATAAAAAATTATTATGTAATACGGGCATACATCTACACATTCATACCCATACTGTGCAGTAACTATGGTGACTTATGCCAACTTGAGCATAAATTTGATACCTGCATCATGCAGGTATCAAATTTATGCCTGATTAGTTACTGCGCAATAACGCTCATGTTAGACGCTTTACTGTGCAGTAACACTGTGTGTGTCGACTGACTTGGGACTAACTTTAGTCCCAGATCAGTCCACATTCAACGTTACTGCACTTTAATGGCTGCACGTGTAGATGCCAGCCTAAAAAACGCTTACTGCGCAGTAAATGCACATGTAGGCACGTCCAGTGACTGTGGCTCTAGTCCAGTGGACCAACCTCATCTCCAGGTTTGAAGTCCATGGGATGGTTCCAGTTTTGTTCTAGCAGTTTAGCTTAGAGACATTCCTTTTATAGAGATCTCAGTTGTATTGCAGAAGTGTTTAAGATGTACTGAGTCTACGTGTGGCTTTAGAATTTGTATAGAATCTAAATTATTCACAACAGGGTTTCAATATATTTAATCACTCCTAAGTTATTAATTTGCAACTTAGTTCCATGGAGAGTTAGCATGTGTAATTGTCAGAGGTTAGCCATACAGCCTGTGTCCACAAAGCTGCATTTGGTATAAATTAAATGGGTAGACCTTGCTGGCAGCAAAGAATATCAGGATAATTTGTAACACAGAGACAAACTCTGTGTTTGATACTAGCCAGTAACAGCCTGAGTGATACTTTTTTGATCTTGGTCGGTGCATTTTGCCCAGACTAATCAGGATGTACAGTGCTGTGTAATTAAGAAAATTAATTAGAAGCAGATGTTTATTGAGAGTTGAGGTGCCGCAGGAAGACGTTTGTAGCAGAGTCTTTTCAGGATGATGTTACATACCTTATATGAAGTGCTAGGTCCTGACCCTAGGAGATGCCAAGTGCTTTATGTCAAAGGGAATCTGCTTGTCTCCAACTAAACGTAGTTAGATTGTAAGTTCCCTGGAGCAGGAACTATCATGTTGCTCTGTGTTTGTTCAGCACCCACCACAGTGGAGTTTGAGTCCATGATGGGGGTTTCTAGGTGCTCTGGTAGGAACAGAAATGATCATCATCACCAGTTCTTCAACCACATCTAACATCGCCCAGAGTTTGGGCCTTTCTGCATACAAGGTGCTGGCTTGGCTCAGCTCTTTACAACAATTATATACAAACTTCGTCTCCTGACTCAGGTTCCTGAATATTCAGAGTCCAAGGACACTTGTTCAAGGGTTTTGGTTCACGTCCATCTCTTGAGTTGAATGTTAGGACGGGAAGGAATCCATGCCTTAGTTTTTCCCTTTCTCCGTGGCTACTACAGTATTATATGCATTGGGTTTTCTTATGTACCAGTCCTTTCAACATTGACATGGAAACAAGGAAGCTCTCCCATGCTAACAGCCCAGGTCTTGGTCCATTTTTGGAATCAAATTCATACAGAGACTCCAGTAAGAGTCTTGCATTTATCTTTCCACTGCATGTCCTGACCTGGTTCATACACTCCCCTCCCCATCAGGTCTGGCGGAGCAAAGTGCCCTGTCTTGGGGGACCCAGTAGGGAGAAGTGGCTCCTCCCGAACCTGAGAAAGCTAGTGCAGATGCTGGCTCAAGGAGGCAGACTGGACCTGAAGATCTTGGTGTATGGGACAATGTTCCAAGCCACCTCAGGGAACTTCTCCCAGTTAATCAAACATACTGAGTGTGTCTACACGTGCATTTATGCCAGCTTAAACTTACTATGCAGTAAGTTACTGTGCAATAAGTGGGAATGGGCTGGTGTCTACACATGCAGGCATTAAAGCTCATTAATGCTGTGTATGGACTGGCTTGGGACTAAAGTTAGTCCCAAATCACTCCACACACACAGTGTTACCACGCAGTAAAGTATCTACACATGCATTACTGTGCAATAACTAATCAGTTGTAAATTTGATGCCTGCATGATGCAGGCATCAAATTTACTCTCAAGTCGGCATAAGTCACCATATTTACTGCACAGTACAGGCATGCACGTGTAGACGCACGCCCGTACTGTGCAGTAATTTCGGTTACTGTGCGCTAAATGTGCATGTGTAGACGTGCCCACTGAGGGGTTTTGTCTTGACGAACATTGTCTGGGGGAGGGAGCACAGCTCACCTTGACCTGCCTTTTATAACCTCCTCTTTCTTGCTCCAGGAAAGATATCACATCTACTCAAAGACCCTTGCTCCAGGAAAGGGAGACAGTGTGGGACTGGGTGAGCCCAGCTATGGATGTGGCACTCCTTCTCTAGTTGAGTTCTCTGGCATCTCTTGCAGGGTTGGAGCTAGCTAAGTGGATCTTCTCTGCACCCTGTTTCAGCTGCTGGTCAATGCCCCGTCATCCCTGCCATAAAGTGCAATGGATCCTTTGGCCCAGCAAATAGCCTAGTGCCAGAAAACACTCAGGTTCACTAGCTAGGGAGTTGATTCGTCAAGGCCCTGAGCACCTCAAGGCCCATTCATCTCCGTGGGGCCAAAGGTGCCCAGGACCTTTTCGCCTCTCACGCAGGATCAAACATCAGTCTCTTGGTTCTTTTTACGCATTGCTATAGCTCTATAAAGAAGCCCTGCAGAACATTAAATTACTTACTATACAATTATAATCATATTTGTATACCTTTAAGTAGGTCACCAGTCTCGTAGGTTAATCAATTATAATGGCACTCACTCTGGCTTCTTTCATAAATCACTGGCTTTTAGTGTATCCACTGAGACAATGGAGGAAAACCGTCTAATTCTGATGTAACGAGAACGAAATGCGAACGTGCACAATTTGTTTTTACAAAGTGTAGCTAATGTTCTTTACATCTGTATTTATTTGTGCTGGTTTATGCTGCATGTCGCTGAAGTGGCAAAGAATGCAGAAACCCCTGCACTTAAAAATAAATGACCCAGCATAATACAATTTATCTGCTTTTATTTTGGAGCGTTCATCATGGCAGATATTTTAATAACCCACTTGTAGTGGCTGATGCGCTGATTGCACAGCCGAGGCAGAGCTGATATCCGAGAGCAGGGTGGCCTGTTTGATGCTCCAGACAAACGTTTTGTAGGAAAGTCTTAGGAAACTTTCTCTGAGCTGATCCTGGCAGCCGGGGAGGGAGTGCACGGACATTCAAGCAGGGGGCGGGCGCAGCCAGTGCTTTCGGGAACGGCTGGACATCTCCAAATTTTGAACCTCTACTGAGCCAGAGATGATGCGGCTGCTTTAATTCCTAGCCAAGCAACAGATTTCAGGCGACAAAGCAAACTGGATAAATCATAGCCTATTGGTTTCTATCTTCTGCAGACTTTACTCAGGCACCATTGTCAGACAGTCAGGCTTTCAGAAGCAGGATCTCATAAATGAACTGTCCTAGCCATATCAGCTAGGACTAAAAAACGAGAGCAAACCAAAGCCCAGACTCCAGACACTGATCAGGCTTCCTCTGATTGTGCCTGTTTAGTGGGGAGCAGCATTAAATCCCCCAAGATTTGTTGCTTTTCTTAAAACCCCAGCTCCTGGCAGTATGTGGTCACGTGCGCATCTCAGCTTTTGTTTAACACTGTATGTTTCTAGCCATTGCAATAGCTCGAAAGCATGACCTAAGTGTGCCTGAAAGCCAGGAGACAAAGACAGCAAATACCCAGATGTATTTTTTTTTTAAGTCCCAGATGTCTTAATACAACACCCAACTTTTGGAGCCCCGACTCGGGAATTTGCAATGCTTGAGCGGGGCCATGCTGTGTTGCCGTCGAAATCCAGTCTAAGGTTGCTCCCTGACTGGCCGGCATGTGCAAAATATCCCAGTACAGTCACGTGGCATTTGGCAACCGCATGAGGATGGGGGGCATCTGTGAACATCTACCTATGGGGTGACCCTGCTGAGGTGACCCCAGACAACCCTAAATGCTAGGCAAATTTTAGGGTCCATAACTGCCTTTCTGAAAATGAGAAGCCAAATACGAATGATACCGGCAGGGTCTAATATCAGGCACCGGAGCCCCTTCAGTGGAAAGCTCAACAGGAGCCCTGCAAACAAGGGAAATTTGCATTTGCCGTAGAGTTCAAAGAAATTACCAGTGCATGAGTGATGCGACGACACTGCACCCACGTCTAGACACACGCCGGCCCCTCTTCATCCAGCCTGTCTTGTAGCAAATTGAATGCAAACCAGATTTAGCTTTCTGTCTGCATAAATGTCTGCCTAAGCATTCGTTTGGCCGACAGCCTGGAAAATGCCAGTAGTCTATAGGTGGTGGTGCGGGGACTGAATCCTGAACAAACCAGTGTGCAAATTAAACGGAGAGAGAGGGCTGCTGGGACTCACCTTGTGCAGAGTTATTGACGGCTCTGGAAATGAAATATTGGTTATGAAGCTGACGCGAGTTCTGCGCTCCTTGCTTTGGCATGGGGGGGTTTGTGCCACCTTCTGAGAAAAGGTCTGAAAAGCAAATGCGTGACCCCATTCAGCTCGGCGACGTGGCTGCTGCTTAATCTTGTCTAGCCTCCCACCCCCATGCACCATGTGTCTCTGGAGAATTGCAGCCTCTTAAGGTATCCCTGGAGTCTTTGCTTCGCTGCAGGAGCTCGAATGCAGGCAGTGCCACGGACAAGGCATGCCAGAGTTAAGCTCATCTTCCAGGTCAGTGTCTCCCCAGTGCCACGGACAAAGAGCAACACTTGGTTCCTCTTCATGGAGACGCTGGTGTCGTCATTGGTACGTCTATATGAGATGCATTAATGTGCATTAACCTAATTTAATGTGCATTAAGGGCACATGTCTATACGCATGCATCCTTAATGTGCATTAAAAATGGCATATTTAGGCTAATTGCGTAAATGCAGGTATCAAATTTAGGTGCAATTAGTTAAAGCGCATTAATGCTGTGTGGGTCGACTGACTTGGGACTAACTAGTCCCAAGCTGGTCCACACACAGCGTTAATGCACTTTAACATCTGCACATGTAGATGCGTGCCTGAACCTGCTTAAGGCACATTAAGCTAATGCACATTCAATTTAGGTGTGCTTAAAGGCACGTGTAGACATGCCCATTGTGTCTTATCACCAGTTCGTATGGCTACAAACAGACCTCTCATTTGTTCTTGAATAAACCATTTTATTCCGGGATAAAGTATGGGATAAGAAGCAGTGACAGTTTATCCCAGGATATCGCAAGGTGCATCTGAATGGTTGTCCAGAAACTGCGTCACTGAATCAGTGGCAGTGCATTCAGCCGTTCACTAAACACTGATTAGAAAGGCAGTGTGTATATGTGACAAGCCCAGACTATTTCTGTTCCAGGACCAACACAGGCACAACTTGTCCATGGACAAATGCAACCTATCTTCCTAGCCTGAGTGATGGAAGATCTGGGAGGCTGGTCCTTGCCTTTGGCCCGTATGCACAGCAACCAACACACAATCTGAGCTGCTGAAGTAATAGCAAACATTTGCATAAAATAGCAATTAATAATATAGAAAGAGTAAAGTAAGGTTTGAAGAGCCAGGTCCACAGCTGGTGCAACAGGACATAGTGCTATCAACTTTGAGAGTGCTACCCTGATTTCCAGCAGCTGCGGATCTGTGGCAAAATGATGGGAGACATAGAAGATGGGGGCGGCGGGGCAGGAGTGATACATTTTTGTGCATCATCCGCCTAGGAGCAAGCCACCTGTGATCACCTCCTGGAGAGATTTCGATTGAATTCTCTTGGACAACATCAGCGTTTTGTAAAAATTGGTTGGGAAATCCCCCCCTCACCCAAAGCTTTGTATGTCTCCCAGTTTGGAAGTTGTCTTTTGATAAATGCACGTGGTAGGTTGACAGTCGGAGAGAACGGACTGTTGCTGATGTTGTTGCTCCTGATGGTACTTCTAGTAGCAAACTGGGGCAGCAGCCGGTAGATAGTTGTCACCCCTGGTGTTCCCACAAAACCAAACAGCCAGCTGCCTGTTCCAGTTTCATCATGTCCTTTCATTTCCTGATCTGCTTTCTGGCCTTTTAGGAGTATGTTGGCAAAGGGGGAATTCTCCGGTGGGAGTCTTGGAATGAAATGCATTTTAAAAGTCATTATTACTACTACAGGTACTCCTCACTTAACCTCATCCCGGTTAATGTTGTTTCATTATTTCGTTGCCGATCTATTAGAGAACGCACTTGTTTAAAGTCATGCAATGTTCGGTTATAACGTTGTTTGGCCGCCGCCTGCTAGTAGGTCGCTATTGTGATGTAATTGGATTCGCTTAACATCGTTTCGCTTAAAGTCGTATTTATCAAGAACGTAACTACGACGTTAAGTGAGGAGTAGCTGTACTAAACTACTACGACTACTAGCATAGTTACGACATCAACTACTACTACTGCATGACTGTTATTACTGTTGTTGTTCTCAGTGCTACTACTGCTGCTGCTGCTGTTACTAGTATTACTGCTGCTGCTGTCATCCCAGCAGAAGAAATTTAACAGTAGAACTCATTGAAAAATACTGCTAGTATTTTGTGAGAAATTAAAAAAACGCGCTCCATGCCCCCCCCCATTTGGTCTAAACTTCTAGCTTTTAACAAGCATTTTGGTTAAAAACAGGTTTCCCAAAAAGTGTTTTTTTGTTAAACGGTAACATTTTTATCCAAATGTTTACTTTTTTTGGCTTTTGTTTTTCTAATGGAAAACTACCAAATTTTGTCAAACTGGTTTTTGTTTGTTTTCCTTCTGTGAAAATGTTTCATAGATTTCATAGGCATTGGGGGCTGGAAGGGACCTCAAGAGATCATCGGGTCCAGCCCCCCCACCATAAGCAGGAATGCAGCTGGGATCAAATGGGGGTGGTGGTATTTTTCGCCAAGAACTGTTTCTGTTTTGTTTTGTTTTTAAATCATATTTGCTTTTTGGATGAAAAGGTCCCAGACAGTGCTGCTTAGCAGACCAGGAAGGCTGGCTCCTCATTTATGGTGTTAGTGGTGGGTTGTTTCGCAGTAGCGGTGAAGGACTCCAGTTTATCCGAGAGCGCCGTTTGTCCTGGAATCGGTACAAACACACACGTCTGCTGCCCAGCCAAGGAGACTGTCACAGCCCAGGAGGAGGGTTACGGTACCGAGCTTGTATTTATTGCCCTTTGTGCCCCGGGCAGTACAGTGGACCAAGGCAGTGCAGGTGCAGTCCGGGCACTTCGAAGAAAATCATCCTTTGGTTCAGTTCAGGGCAGGAGCCACTTTCAGTGAGAATCCACGTGCTGTTTCTGTGTGTTAAAATCCCATTTTTGGGAGTGGGAGTGGAGTCTGTCAGCAGCATCAGAAACATGCTGGGAGTCGATACACTTTGACTCATTATCATCCACCTGGTGCCTTCTAACCCCTCCTTGCCACAGGTGTTAACGACCCCCTCTCCTTTTTAATGGTCTTGATGCTGCACCAATTAAGCTAGGCTTTGTTCTGCAATTCTGCCGTCTGTTAGCTGCCCCTAAACTCCTGTTTCACAGCCTGCAGCTTGTTTGTAACTCATTGCAGTGAAGTTGCATTTGTTTTTGCTTCAGTCTTAAACAGCCCTAGGCCCCTAGTATGGTTAGTAAAGCTCCTAGTAGTTTCTTTTGAGCTGGAGAAAAAAATATGTGTTGCTTTATATGCGATGCCTCACCCTCTGAAGCCTGCTTTGCAAGATACTAGGTCCACCCATGTATATGCTCAGTGATTTGCACCAGCAGGTACAGCTCCCTGAGCTGAAGAAAGGGATAAAGTGTGGTTTCATGTTTTATTTAAGTTTTTAGGGAATATTGTGCCTTTGCAAGGTGCCAGGGGAAGATTGCTATCTGTGGAACAAGCACGCTGTGGGTAGACCCCTCCACGACACTCTCCCGGGGACAGCCATCCACGGGCACCAGGTCTCAGCTCAGCCTGGGAAGCAGGTGAGGCTGCTGGAGAGCTGGTTGCAGCTGCCCTGTCATCTACCACCGGGCATGAGTAGCAATGCGCATCTTTACTAGCTCCCACTGCCTTTACCTCCTCCCCTCTTTGCATTTCCCCCTTCACAGATCTGGGTGCTACTCCCACCAGTTGTTGCTGCATCCCTCCATCACCTGCTCCAAGTGGTTGCTACCACTGCTGACTTCCTCATCTCTGGGATCTCCCTCTCTCCTCCACTTTCTGCTGATCACTCCGAAATTGGGCAGCTCTGCATTGGGCCATGTGGGCTTTCCTCAGCCCCTGTGCCTACTCAGACTTTGAAGCCTGTGCTGGGTTTGCTGGGCTGGGCATTGACTGAGCCTCTTCTCTTTCCACCAGGAATTGCACGAAGACCCTCCGTTCACTAACGGATGCCACATGGGAACCTGAATTGGAGGAAAAGTGATGGACCCGGGAGTCAGTCCTCTGAGAGCGCGATGCTGCTTATTACAAATCCCCCAAGCTATTTCATTCTGTTGGCCAAAAATGAAAAGACTGTGTTTAAAACACCCTAAGGGCAGAGCCAAAGAAGCTGGGGACAGCAGCCATCCTAGAAGTAGAGCCAATGTGGTAACTTGAAAAAAAGTTTGGGTATCTAAGAACGATCTTAAATACTGGATGTAGCCAAATGACCTTCACATTTCAACAGTTTACTCTGGACCAATGCAATTCAGGAGATTTTTTTTTTTTTTTTAAAGAAAGAGATCTAATGTTTTAATTATTTTAATTCTCAGTAGATAGCTTTAATCTGTTTCTATTTATATGGCAGCTTGAAAGCCTTGCATGTCTGAAATGACAGCAGGTGGCACAATAGAGGGTTTAACTGAGTTTTGTGTATGCCGACGACTTAAATTAATTAACGGTAATCTCTTTAAAATGTATGCCAGGGTAATATCTGTCTAGTCTATAGAAGATTCTTCAGGACTTAATAATGTACCATGAGTAATTAATTATGCAATAACACATGGTTAAGAAGATTTTATCAGCCAATCAGAGGATAGGATTTGGTCTTGCCATTTTTCAAAGACGTAGGCACCGTATTTAATCCTTTTGTTGCTCCTAACAAGGTTAGGTTTGTGCCATCTCATAGAAGAGGTGGATCTAGTCGTGAATCTAATAGATGTGGGGCATGAATTTCATTGCATGTGCTTCACAAGATTAAAATGATTAAACTAGGAAGTAGCAAGGATCAGGAAACCCAAAATGGCTGGGAAAACTAGAGGGCGTGCTTATGAAGAATCGTGTGCGTATTGCATTATAATGTGAGCACCTATAGGAATCTTTAGCATTACTAAAGCAAAAAATAAAAATGCAAAGGACTCTACACACCAAACCACTTAATGATAGAGGCTGTCATAATTACACAGTAAGCCCATGCATACACACATATAAAAAAGCTGCCAAATATAGAACCATTAATTAGCTTCCTTTAGAAAAAAAATAACTGATTTCTTCAGCCAAGGAAATATTATTAGCTACATTTTATTTAGCACCCATAGCAGAACAAGCACCCCTAGAACGTCCCAGAAACACATCACTTGAATCAGCAAAGCACATCGACTTCAACCAGGTTTAAACTGGTGTTTTCATTAATGGGCAAGAATTTATGCCTATTCTTAAATGTAAGTGTATTGTGCATATGTTGTGCCACTGTTAATGGGCCCCTTCATCTTTCCCAGCTTTGTTTTATGTTTGTTTATCTGTTTTTTATCAAGCCAATGAAAGAGCATCTTGCCTATAGAAAAGTCTGGGATCAAATCGATGCTTTGTCTTGGTTGTGGGTTTCCCTATGCAAGCACGTACATCACTTGGGCCTGGATGCTTTTAATGCCCTCGCTGTAACCGCTGGAAGCACAAAGATCCAGATATCACATTGTATTAACATGACGTGCTGGACTTTGAGTGCATAGGTACGTAGGCTATGAAGAGCCTGCATTTAAATCTGCTGGCCCAGCAAGGCCTGGGGAACTTTTCTGGGGTTAAAAGACCTGGGGGTTAGTTACTGTGGACAAAAAGCTGGATAGGAGCCAGCAGTGTGCCCTTGGTCCCAAGCAGGCCAAGGGCATCCCGGGCTGCATGGGTAGGAGTGTTGCCAGCAGATCGAGGACAGTGATCCTTCCCCCCTATTCAGCACGGGAGAGGCCACATCTGGATCCTGTGTCCAGCTGTGGGCCCCCACTACAGAAAGGATGTGGACACATTGGAGAAAGTCCAGTGGAGGGCAACAGAAATAGTTAGAGGGCTGGGGTACAGGACTGGTGAGGAGAGGCCGAGGGAACTGGGCTGATTTTGTCCGCAGAAGAGAAGACCGAGGGGGATTGAATAGCAGCCGTCACCTCCCTGCAGGGGGGCTGCAAAGAGGATGGAGCTGGGCTGGTCTCAGTGGGGGCAGACGACAGGACAAGGAGCAATGGGCTCCTGTTGCAACAAGGGAAGTTGAGGTTGGATATTAGGAAAAACTTTCTCACTAGGAGGGTAGAAAAGCATTGGAGCAGGCTCCCCAGAGAGGTGGTGGACTCTCCATCCTTGGAGGTGTTTAAGCCCCAGGTACACAAAGCCTTGTCTGGGATGATGTAGTTGGGGCTGGTCCAGCTTGGAGCAGGGGGGTGGACTAGATGTGACTTCCTGAGCTCCCTTCCAGCCTGCGTTTTCTACGATTCTGTGATTCTTGCAAACAGTTTGTCTCTAGTGGGTTATGGAATAGAGGAAGATCCCACACAATTTACTGATTCGTTTGATGCGCCTGGCTGGGCGAGTATTTGGTTGATTGCACGATTTCACAATGATTTTACACTTAATTCATACAACACAATTTTATTTTAAAATTCCTTGCTACACACATAACACTGCTTAGCTTTAAGAAATCCTTCCCAAACAATGCTATAAGAATTAGTATTACAAAAACAGCTACAATTACAAGTAAAGGTTAAACTGGAATCACTACTATTATTTCTCGTGGTATACTTACAATCCTAGAATTTGGAGAAACGAAATCCCCAGATATGCTTTCATTCTTTAGTGATGGTTTTAGGGTTGGTCTCAGCAGTGATAGGAACAAGTCCCCTTCCTTGGGTCCCACTCGGACGCTCCGCGGCTTCAGCGTGAACGGGAGCTCTTGTTCACGGAGCGGGTGGTTCGGGTGATCAGTCCGATCCGGCCTGCGCTTGCGATTCTTCCTTTGGTGTTCTGCAAGCGAGGGTACCTCCAAATTGGGACTGTAGGTGATAGGTTATATACTGGGTGAGTTGCCGTCTTGGGCCCCTCCTACCCAAACCTGTCACTACTCCCAAATTCGAGCTCTGATCTTTTACCCAGCAGATACCTTTCCTGGGTCGTCTTTGGGAAATTTTCCACATCACTGCTGTGACCTCTTTTGCCAACCCCCTTCCAAAAGCCCCTAGGTTTCGATCTCTCGAATGTTTGCCCCAGGGTCGCTTTTAGGTTATTTTGTTAAAGGCCTCTGGAGATAAAATTCAAAAACCAAGACATTCAGCACGTTGGCTGCAAGGCCTCTAAAGATAAAATTCAGAATCAAGACATTCAACACATTCGCGGAAACAAGCAATGGCCTCGATAAGAAGATGAACCTTGCCTTTTTCCTAAACTGGCTAACGGGTATTTATTACCAGCATTCAAACTATTGCATTCAATATGACACAGTTGAATGCTGGCATGAGGTTACACCTGTGACTATTTCAATGCTGATGTGACACGTGAGCATGTGCGGGAATGGACAGACCTACTACCTAGCTCGTCTCACAGTCCTGAATGCAGCTGCGTCAGCTTGGTCTTGCCCCACGCAGCAGGAAAGACAGATGCCAGGACCTCCCTAGGAGCTCGGTCCCTTGGGGGCTCTCCATGTCCTTTCCTGGCAGCGGTTTGGGTGGCAAGTCTGAAGAGTAGAGAGAGTATGGGGTGGGGCTTGCTCTACTAGACTTATTGAACTTTTCTTTTCTTTAGTCGCAGGGGATCCTGGCAGTGGCCGTTCCAGGCATTCGGCTGAGAACAAGAACTGCTCTGTAATTAGAAGCATTTGCAAGAACCCCACTGAAGCGCTCTGTGAAATCACATAATGGCTGGAGCCTATGGGAGGGGGCTCGAGGGCACTGGAAAGAAAAGGGTTCCTGATCTTACCGCTATTTATATTGAGCCTGAATAGTTACAGTAGGTGGGGAAGATTAAGGAAGAGGCTGGTAACAGTTTTAAAGCATAGCATCTATGGAAATCATCCCTGAGCCTTTGTGTTTACCTGCAGCGCTTCTGAAATGTTTTTAATGATTCCTTAAAAAAAAATAAACATGATGATCCTGGAGGTCTTTTAACAGCTCTTGTTGCTGCTAACGTGAGTTCAAAACGCTTAATCAAAGGCTGCAGTAATGCATAGGAATTGCAGATGAAGGTTTTCCTTCCACCCTTTCCCAGTGCAATTGGGCCAGGCTTATTCTTGGCGCCACCCAAAGCAAGTCTGTGGAGTTGATGCCAGGGGCAAACGCGACCGGTTTCCTTCCAGGTTTAATATCATTGGGCCCGTGTGACTTCGCAGAGCTGTGCTGAGTCCAGAGGCAGTGAAGCTGGCTCGGGGCATTGCAGATGTATGAGGGTTATGAGGATTAGGGCCCAGTTTTGCAACCCCTCCCTACCCTGGGCCGGTGTCACATCACTGATGCCCAAAACCTGTGCTAAACGGTGCTGCGCATGAGTCCTGCCCATGGGGAAGTGCTTGCTGGGGGAGGACAAGCCTAGACTGGGACTGTAGCAGCCTGCATGTAGCAGTGTAACGATGCTCCCAGCTGCTTAGCCCAGGCCATTTGCCGTGTGTGCTGTGTCAATAGTGTCCCTTAGAAATCAGGGTCTTGTTTCTTTGATGCGCATGTTGAAGGTCAAGTTTCCACCTGTGTTGGAAGAGACAAGCATACCCAGTGACTCCTGCAATAGCTCGGCCATAGGTGGTTGATCTAGAACATATCATTGTTGTTTGCTTGCGTTGCAGGAAGACCGTGGAGTCCCAGCCACAGACCGGGGTTCTGCTGCAAACATCCAATCTGGATATAAAGACTTTGTGCAAGGGAGAATTCATCCCATCTGTCACTAAATCATGCCAGTGGTTAATTATGCTCCCAGTAAAAACTCCGGGAGAAGTCATTCTGGCGGAAAGCGTGAGGAAATGTAATATGCAGAAAGCATGGCATATAGACATGTTTGGTTATGAGCAACGGCTACCAGCAAATCTCCTTGATGTCTTTTCAGGGAAGGAACAAAGGCATTTGAACCATTTGCACAACATAGACACTTTGCAGCACAACACTTTAAAGGGCCTGGCTTTGCTGGGCCGATCTTTAAGCTGGAGAGTTGTGAAAAAAAGAAGAGGTTTTATGGCGGAAGGTCGTATGGGAGACTTTTATTGGCAAGGGCTTGTCCAGTGACATAATCCCAAGGGGGAAAGGGGAGGAGGGAAGTTAAATTTAATGTTTGCCTTTTTTGGAAGGTCAAAGCTGTTCTGTACGATTGCAAAGCAGCACAAGAAGCATTTTTTCTTCTTCTGTCACAGCTGTCAAAAAGGGGGAAAGGAGGAGATAAAAAAAATAAAAAAATAAAAAGGTCCAAGGCACCACATTTCATCAAAGCCCTGAAGGTAGAAATTATATCCCGGCTTGAAATTTATCTTAATGAGCAAAATCCAACCAATGGAACAGGGTGCAGATGAAAGTGACAGATGGGATCATTTAAAGTTTGATTCTTTGCATGAAAGAAAATAGTATTTTTGATAAGTTATTTTTCATCTCGTTGTTACATTCTTCTGCGTGGTGTCATAGTCTCCCAGTGCCCAGTCAAGCTGCTTCAGGGGACCTGATTCATTTCGGGGCCAGCTCCTCGCCGGATGTAAACTAGCAGAGCTGAAAGAAGAGGCAGAGACTTGCACCAGAGGAAAGGGAAACTGGCCTCTTGGATCTAACAGATTTGGGGGGTGGCTCTGGGTTAACTGCCTGAGGCTCAGCTCTGATGAGGCTGGGACAATGTGTATGGGATGGGGGAGAACAAATGGCAAAGATGAGATCTCTGAGTCCACAGGAGAGTTGAGAAGGTGTCTAATTCCAACATGCGCATCCCCTCCCCGATGCTCTTTGGCTGCGGTGGTCCCCCTGCTCTACCTGTGGCAGGTTCAGGTGTTGGGTCTGTGTTGATGGTTGTCTTATGTAGAGTTTAGATGATGGTTGTCTGGGATGGTTTGGATAGGGTTGATCCTGCCTCAGGCAGGGGGTTGGGCTAGATGTGATCACTGGAGGTCCCTTCCAGCCCAACTTTTCTGTGACCATGACCATGACCGTAACTTGCTATTGAATTCTGTGGGTGTAAGATCAGAGCAGTGAGCAGCCACACACAAGGAAGGGGGCCGGCGTGGTCCACGGATCCCCATTGAGTGCTCTGCTCTCCCCTGCTTGCTCGCACGCCTAAGCACAGTGACTTCTAAGGCAGACAAGAGCACAGCGTCAGGCTCAGGGAATGAAGAGCCTTTTCTGGGGAGCTCTTTGGAAATAACCATTGGCCGTTGTTCTCTGTCTGTTGTCACCGCATGGTGAGCTGCTGATGGCCAGGATGCATGTCACCATGTGCATCACAGTGGAGATAGGGGCCCCTTTGCACTGTTATTGCACGTGCGTCTAGAAAGGGCCATCCCAACCTCAAAGATTTTGCAGCCTGGAAAGACAAATAGCTGCATTATTGACCCCTCTTTTTCATTTCCAAGCATTGCATCCATGGCTTGCCACATCCTCAGGTTGGAGGGCCTGTGTCTGATCACTGAAGTCCTATGCAGTCACATGGCCTGAAAAAAAGGATTCAGCTGCAGCTGGTACGAGGAAGGCGGTGATGCTGCTGATGGTGGTGCCCTTCTCCAGCAAGGCTGGATCCTATTTCTGTCTGAAAGTGCAGTAACACAGCTCCTAGCTTTAAAAAGAATAAGCCCTCCCTCCCTGGAGAACTTCCATCTGGTTCCTTGTATTCCCTCTCTGGGAATTAGCAGTTTCTAGACACTTCCACTCTCTTCCAGATCAGATTGAAATCTCTGCCGCATCTGCATTTGGGCAATGTTACGCCATGAAGAAGTCTCCACCTGGTACAATGATTGGTCTTCTCCCAAAGCTGGACAAAGAGGACCATTTCTTAGGATTGCACCTGCCACAATACTGGGATGCAGTTAGTCACTGGCAACCTCATTAATATCTTTAGGACGGGCAGAACCGGCACTGCTCCGAATGTATTGCGCAAAGCCCATCCACTGCAGTATACGGAGCCCCAGATCAGACCTCGAAAATACATGAAGGTGTTAATTGGACTGGGTTGGCAGAGTTTGTAGAAACGTATCAGCTTGTCACCGACTATTTTCAGACACAAACACCTGCAAAAATTTACCGATGCTATATAAAAATATGCCGCTGTGCCTACCCCGGTCACTAAATGTTCTATAAAGTTGAAGAATGTCATTTCTTTGCAGTAGATCTGTTGAATTTTGATGCTTAGAAGTGCTGTCATAAACTCCTTAGTACTTAGGCCTATATTGTTAACATGTTGCTTATCTTTATTAGGCCTGTAAAAGAAATAGGATTAAAGTGTTGTGTAGTAAAATAATAGCTGTGAGCCCTACTATCTCCTTGCACAGGTAATGTTACAGGGATGTCATGCATGCACACCATGAACTGGCACTTCTCCCCAGTTTTATTGACTTAGGAGCAAAAAAAGAAAGCATTAACCTTCCCCTGCCCCCCACCATCTATTTCCTATTGAGATTGAATATTTAGACCAATAGCTACAGGCAATTGGCTACAGGCTATTGGCTTGCATTTAAATCTATTGGCTTGCATTTAAATCTGGGTAGGCCAGATTTTTTCAGACTATGGGACACAATGTTTGACTACCCGTTGCCCCTGAACCCTAGCTGAGCAGTCGTAGAAGGGGATAAAGGGGCTTCTTTTTAGCACTTGGAGGCTGAAAACAATTCCCCCTCCCCCCACCAATCTCCAGGTAAGCGTTGCTTGAATAAAATCTAGTATTTTGCTTTGCTGATATTCTGACCGTTTCTGTTGGGTTTTGCCAAAAGGCCTCAATATTGCACAAAATCCTGTGACTACGGATGTATGGGCATGGTAGCAGCATGGGTCACAGGGATGTGCTGGTGTCACTCATGTTAGCTTTTATTGCTGCCTCCTCTCCTGTCCAGGAATATGGAGGTGACTGGTCCAATGCAATGACTAGCCCATAGCCAAAGGCACAGCCAAGCTCATTACCAGTTGAGCAATTCCCAATCAACTTGTTAGTTGATGAAACAAAGGGGACTTGTCCAGTGCTTTCAGCATTATCACCCCTTGCACAACCAAAGAGCAAAACAGAACCAGTGCTATCCTCCGCTGTGATTTGCAGCAAGCAGAGGAAGGGGACAAAAAGGGAGACCAGGCTATGGGAGCTAGGGCTTGGGCTGGCACAGCATGGCGGTGTCTGGGACAAGGGAGATGTCATTTGGCAGTCCTGAGCAGACTAGTTCTGTTGCAGTAAGAAGCAGGGAGGAAGAGCCTGTATCCCTTTGCACCCAGCTGGATGGGGCTGTGCCTGGCATGAGGATGCAGAACATGCCATCGCTGTCAAAAAAACAAAGGCCAGATTTGTCACAGGATGTAGGTGCCTGTTGCTTTCAATGGAAGTTAGGCACCTACTTAACCTTCAAAATCTGGGCAGAGGTATTTAGGAGCTGGGAACCAGGGAAACCTCCTCTCTTGCTAGGAGAAGAAACAAAGCTGTCTCTGCCTGGCAAACTGAGTGGGAAAAGTGGTGCATCTCACTGGTGACAGTCCTAATACAACTCCTGTGCACAAGGTGAGGAGCGGGACCCCATGTTGGGGGCCAGGCTCCACGGTCCCTCTGACAGTCGCTTTGTGTCGGCGATAAAGAAATGGAGCTGTGCGTAAGGTCGACAACCTGATCGGTGGATAAAAATAGTAGCGGCTGTCTCGAGTGTGCAGGATTGACAGCACGTGCAGTCGACACAAAGGAGCAGATTCAAAGAACAGCGTGCTGCTTTGATAATGCAAATACCATCCTGTTGCCGAAAGATCAGCCCCGTTAAAATGCTGCCCCCGGGCATCTGACCTGACCTGCTTGAATTTAGGATGGGAAAATGCACACTCATTCCCCCTCGTTGCTGCTAAGAGTTTGAACAATCACATCAGCTTTAAATGAACCAAGGGAACAAGAAGTTGCTCCTCTCAGTATCCTGTGTATTTATATGCATCCCAATCCAAGGGGTAGGGATGGGGGGGCAGGATGTATATTTTATTGATTGATTGATTGTATCTTTTTATTCCACAGTTTATAGTACAGCTGGAGGCACATAGTCTGTTTTCTTATCCAAGTCCAGGATTTTGGATGGGAGGAGGCTGTAGAGGAGGGTATGTTGACAATGCCTTTTTTGTGCTACAGTCTAGGAGGGAAAATCTTGTGTCCGTGCTTGGTTTTATGATAGCTGGCTGCTTGCTGCACTCACCTCCACTGTTTGGTTTAAAATAAGGAGGGGGGAAAGTATTTCCGACTCCCTTTGGAGATTGTGAATAGTGTATTTGTTACCCCTGAACCGCCCTGTTGTGAAGTCTGGCGGGGGCACAGGAGTGCATCCTGGTTTTGCTGGACACCCCCTTTCATCCCCTAAAGATTCAGCTTCATCTGAACCTCTGCTGTCGAGTGTCTGTATTGAAAGCTGAGCTCCAAGCAACCTTTCTTTTATTTTCACATCCCCATTCTTCTTCCTTCCCAGGCATTTATTTTCATACACATCCGGTGTTTGTGCGGAGCTGTTCTTGGGACCCTGATTTGTGCAAGTCGGCCTTCCTCGCACAAGTCAATCCCATGATAGTGGTTTGCCAGGACTGGGGATCAATTGCTCTAAACAAATATTTATCCAATTTCTTAAGCACAGCCTGCACACAGACATTGCACCACGTTAAGCTGAATCCATAGTAACTGCTCTGGGATTGACTGAAGAGCGTCTACACAAAGAAGGAGGCACCAAGGTACCTAAATGGATTTAGGGAACTGGTTCCATTAAATCAGTGCCATTTCTATGTGTGTGGCAGGGTTCATTCAAGTACCTGAATGCCCCTCGGGTCAGAACTCACCGATCCTACTTCATGACACACGGGCTGCCTCTCTGAATGTAATTTTGGGCTGTTTCCTTGTTGCTGAATGCATGCCCCCATCCCATCGCTTTCCCTGTGGTTTTAGAAAGAAGCGACTTAAATAGAAACAGCTAATGTTTTTTATGAGTGTTTTATAGTTTGTTTCTCTGATGTGAAATTACTGCTGAATGCAGCTCTAAGTACTATGAGGTTGGCTCTTATCTTCCATAACTTTGCTAATACTGCAGTTTTATTTTAAAGTAGGTCAGACGGAGGAGGGCTTATATTATACAGAGGATAACAGGAGCTTGAGCGTGATTCCCAGTTCAGGACCTTAGAAGAGAAAGCAGAGGAGAGAGGAGTCCATCCAGCATAAAATGAGGAGGGGATTTGGAAGGACAGTAGGAAAAATTGCACTCCTCCATAATGATGGGAAAAGAGCTGTGTAACGAATGGATGATGGACGTGCAGAACTGCCGCTCGCGCCATATGGCCTGACACCCTGCGTTTTGCAGGCTCTTGCCCTTTATCGTTCCTATTAATCTGCTCCTGAGGACCTCCAAGGAGGGTGCCTCCAACACCTCCCTTGCTAATCTCTGTCAATACCCAGTCGCTCTTCAGGTCTCCTGCCAGATGGTATTAATATACCCATCACTGTAATGATCCAGACAAGTGAATGGCAGCAGGAGCAGTTGAAGTGGTCCCAAGTTTGCACTTTTTTTTCTCCCCCGGCTGAATAAAGCGGAGCCTTGAAAAGCCTCTTTCATCCCCGTGGATTCTGTTCCTGGGCGTTGTCCCAGGCCGTCCTCATCAAAAGCAAATCTGATGTTTCAGCAGCTTCTCAGCCAATTTCATGCTGGTATAAGAATTGGTCGTGATGACAGAGTATCATTTATTCCCTCTTTGACCATTGTCCAGGAGGCTGGTAAGCCTCCAAATACCAGCCCCTCATCAAGACCTCATATAAAACCTTTCACGGGACAGATCTGTGAGTGAAATGGAAATATTGCTCATATCACATCACTGGGAAGTTAGCATGGCTTTTGTCCTGTGCAGCGTGCATGGCCAGCTTTTTCTGTGTGTTATTTGGACCTGTCGACAATTTTGGACTGATATTATAATGGGTCAATTGACCAAACTTTATTTGACCGGTTTGAATACTCAACCTTCCTTCAACACCCAGCACAGCATGGTGTGTACACCCCCCAAAATCCCGTGTTGGGCTGGTCAGAGGGACGTGTCCCCACAACACGGACAGGTAGAGGTACATGGAAGGAGCAGGCGTATAGATGCGAGGGCTTGGATGGCCATGCTACCAAGAGCACGCTGGCTGCTATTATTCCTTTGATCGGCTGTTCTCCGATATGCCAAGTCCATGAATAATCAAGCCTCATTTTCTAATTTATTTATATTCATCGTCCTCCCACTCCCTGCCTTTCCTGATTTGCATTCCCTTTCTCCACGTGAGGGCCCTATCCTGGGAGATGCTGAGTGGCTCCGGGGCCCGCTCGCTTCCCTGGGAAAGAGCTCAAAGCTAGCCTTTGTCAGCATTTTCCTGGGGCTTCGAGGGCTGCTCCTGTCCGTGGGAGCTGGGCCCTGAATGGGGGAAGTGGGGCTGGATTATGGGTGTTGAAATGGTTTCTTTAATGACGCTGCCTTGATTACAGAGGAGGGGTTTGTTGTGGCTCTTTGATTCATCTCCAGCCCCTGTATTGGGAAAACAGTTGCAGCCTTCAGACGTGGGACGTGACGACTCCCTCCAGAGTCTTTTAATTGGGCTGCCTGTTTCTGATGAGTTTTGGGGTGAGGAATTTCAGCCCGCTTTGAAACGGACCCAATCCTGGCGGTGGTTGCTCCACGTCACCCCAGGACTTCCCTGGAGACCCAGATGCGTGCAAGATGCTGCTCACTGTATATGGGGCAAGTCTCCAAGCCGGCTCCGAAAGGGGAGCTCTGGGGGCATTTTCCTCCCCCTGTTCATGGGGTTTCTGGTAGGAAAGGGAGATCTAGCTTTAGAAGACGTGTCCTTGGCACCATTGACTGCCAGCCAATGCCCCAGTCCAAGCCAGGGAGCTATGGCGAGTGGCCGGTTCATTGCTTTTTGCTCCCTCTTGGCTTTTGCATGAGTGGCATCCCTTCAGATATGAAACTTTCTAGGCAAAGGCCTCAGATTTTAGCTGTAAATACCAGGAAAGCCCCTAGCAGTCGAAAGTTAGTAACTATTAGTACTCGTCCCTGATTTCCTAGCTGGGAAGGAATTGCCACACTGAAGCAGAGAGTGGGGCCTTGCGGGCCAGCGTCTTATCTCTGACAGCAGCCTGCACCAGCAACTTCAGAGGAAGGAACAAGACAAGGCACAAGAAACCCTAGGGAAGGGAGATGTGGGATAATCTCCACCCCCCGCGAAGACCTTGTGATGTTCCCCTCACGCTTGCGGAGATCAGGCTGAGGCCTGAGGCACAAGGCAACGTTTTGCATTGGTCTTGCTCGGGGCACAAAGCAAACGCAGGCTGCCTTGCAAAATCCCCAGCTCGGAGGGATGTTTCCAGGGGTGAGTCAGACCCCACCCATGGGTACAGCCTGCTTCAGCTCAGTCTCTTCCCTCCTGCTTGCTTTATTTTTTTTAAGAGAGCATCCAAATCGGTACTTGCAAGAAACCACGACTCTGGTGCAGCCAGCCAGCGGCTGGCAGGCGGTGAGAACGGCAGCTGGGAGCGGAGCCCCATACTCAGCCCTATGCACGGTTTTTGCAGAGGACACTGCTGACTCCTCCGGTCCCAGGCAGCTTATATGTGCTGGGCCTACCCCGGTCCTCAGAGCCCAGCATGAAGCTGCCTCCTGCGCCCAGCCACCTGCAATCACTCTCTCTTCAAGGCACCCCAACCAAGGAGGATTTATGGACTCACACTGTTGCACAGAGCAGATCCCCTGCGGCATCTCTTACCTGGGGAAGGACCGTGCGCGCGTCTGGAGCAGCTGGCAGGAGAAGGTGCAAGCCTGGCAGCTGCAGCTGGGAGGGAGGGCAGAGGGGACCAGCCAGCTGTGAAGAGAGGCTGCTCAAGGATAATAGATGGCATGGGGGCAGGGAAGAAGAGTGATGAGATGTGAGCATGTAGGAGAGATGGGGTGTGTGTAGGTGCTTAGCGAGAGGCACCGAATGTGCATGCACAGATGCCGAGTCTTCTTGAAAATTTTGCCAGGCTCCCAGTTGCGCCACTCTCCAGGACCCTTTGCCACGCTAACGCAGCCGTTTGGGGCAGTTTGGATTTGTGTACCGCTGATGCTCAAATGAATGCTGAGGCTCCTCTGATGGGAAAAGAGAGCCTCTTCACCGTGGGAGAGAAGGCAGCGAAATGGAGACTATCTGTCATCAGTGAAAGGATGATCATTGTTTGTTTAGCCCATTCCAAAATAATGGCTCTGCTGGGAACACCGGCCCAGTATGCATCATGTCTTTTATAGTATATATTAATTTAGTATAGACATTAGGCCATCATTATACTCGCCTTTTAATTCCCCTGTATTAGCATTCAGGATCAGTTTTAACCCAGTACACATCTTTGTGATTTCCTAATGCAAAATAAAGCTGGAGAGCAAATGAATTTTTTTTTTATTTTTATTTTTTATACAGACTACTGTGTGAGAGTGATGAATATAAAGTGCGGAAACGTCTTTATAATTTTAAAGCTTGAATTTCAGAACACAGTGTTTTCATTAAATGGTGCAATCCATTCATTTTGGAGAGACAGATATAAACAGAAACAAATTAACTCAATAGTTTTCATGCCTAGCATCTTTGTGATAAAATTGCCCATTGTTGTGAGTGTAAATGTTTGCAAAATATTAGTGACGATGAGAAAGACAGGGGAGGCAGGGTAGGTTGCTCAAGAATAAAAAACCAGATGTCTCCACAAAATGCAACATGTAAAGAGTGAAATTACTTAAAGGTGAATTCTGGAAGGGAGGGCGGAGGAAGGATTTTTACCCCTTCATTTGTCTCTTTTGCGATGGATAAACAGTCTGATGGTCTTCCGTAACTGCTTCTTGTCACCTACTGTTTATGTGAGAAATCCAGCTCTAGGCTAGTTAGACAGCTAGTGAAATGAAGATATTTGAGGCACCAGTCAAGTGAAAGCTGAGCAGCTGAGACAGAGAGGGGCTTTTAGTGAGACTGCTTCAATCTCAGGGGTCGTTTGCTTTTGACACCCATTTCACATCTTTCAGAGGGAAAGACAGCTTTTGAGTGGCTCTGAAACACCCTCTTCTTGGCAATCCCTCACCGTCGAGGATGATTGTCTTCCACGATTATTTTATCCGCATGTCCAAAAATGGCCAGCGAGACCTATCCAGGATCGACAGACCCTATAGAGCTTCTAGACCTTGCAAACCTGCTCCCATCGCCATGAACTGGTCGCCGAAGGTGCTGGCAGGGAAGACACCTGTGCAAATGTGCGTGACTTCTTTTATTGTGGAAAAGCTGCAGCACATCAACTTCTACACACACAGCTCTGGACTGTATGGGACCTTGCTCCAATGGCAAGGCAGCCAAGACAACTAGGGATCTTTTTCTGCTGCACCCTATACCTGCCTTTGCAGCCATTGAGATTTGGCGGCAAGAAGCGCGTTGTGTACAAACGCTCCAGCTAACCTGGAGGCTAGACTCATATGTGCTCATGTTTAAGAAGTAAAAAGAGAAAAAGAGAAACTGGGGGTTGGGAAAAAAAAACCTTCCCAGGCACCAGGCAAATTTGATAAGTCTATGTTATAGGGCACTTAATTTTCTTAGATGTTAATTACAATGACAGTAGTTCTTCCTTCAAGGGACAACATTTCAGTTTATTCTGGCACCGTCTATAGCAAGCATAGACATTGCTCCGAATAACAGGGAAAGGCTGATTTTCTGGTGGTGCCCATGGCCTGCCCACTTTCCATAGTGGCACACAACTTTACCACCAACAAGGCCTCATTGACCACATACCAGGAGCCTGATGACTGCACAGCATTTGCGTATAAATATACAAAGGATTTTAATTGGAGATAAATCCACAGAGTCAGTATTATTATTATCATTAATAATAATAATGATAATATTTTTTATTTATTTACAGAACACGCTGAAAGACAAAATATGCATTAGCAGATTCTAAATGAGCTGGAATCACTTGGGAAAGGGAAAGTTTGAGGGAAAACCTCTGCTCAGCACACAGCAAGGATCAAAAGGAGGAAGCGGAGTGTTAGCATGCATAATAAATGGGGTGGACAACAATACCCCAGGGCTTCCAGCATGAAATGAAACAATGCAGCACACGTACCTGGAAGAGGAGGTTTGGTTTAGGTCACCCTCTCACCAGAAGACAATATAGAGAGGGATGCTGGAAAGGATGAGGGATATATAAAGATGCCAACCTCTGAGGCTATTCAGATGAGGGAAGCAGGGCTATGACAGGGCTGTACAAAACAGCAGACGACAGAGAGAAAGAGTCTCCCGAGCATCTCTTACCACTTCTGGTACTACAAGAACAAAGGGACGTGTTATTTCCTGAGACAAGTTTAAGCATCACACTTAATTACCCTCTGGATCTCATTACCTTGATGCACCATGGAGGCCAAGAATAAGATGGTAGGAATTGGATGCTCAATATGGATAAGTTATAGCTCTGTTGAAGCAAATGAACCTCTGATAACCTCTGTTGGCTGAGAATCGGGCCCTCGCTGTTTGGATGCACCATAAGAAGGCCCGTGGTTATGTTACCCCGGACCCAATAAACCTGAGATGTGACATAGCTCTGGTGACTCAGGGCATAGATCAGTGGTCTCCAAAGTAGGGTGCACAAGACGATCCATTGGGGTGAGGGAAGAAAATATTAGAACTTCTATTTCTGTTTCTATAAATATAAGTATATTGGGGGTGGTGCTCAAAAAATTTTTACTGATAGGGGTGCGCGAATATAAATATACATATATTGGGGGTGCATGCTCAAAATTTTTTTACTGATAGGGGTGCGCGATCAAAAATGTTTGGAGACCACTGGTGTAGATCACCTCGCCATGTCAAGGGTAAGAAGCGTTTTCTCTACTGCCCAGGGTGCATCACCTGGACTGAAGCACCTAGGCCTGATCATCCTCAAGCAGGCCCTTGGAGAAGCTGCACCCTGATTTGATCCAGCAATGCGCTTCCATTCCCACATTTTTGGGGGAAGAAGAAATGCTGAGGGTTAGACTGGCACAGTTTCTCAGCAGCAAAGGCCCTGAGGCCCAGCGGCGTTTCTGCCTCTGCATAGCCCTGCCTGCTATGAAGCAGGATGAGCAATTGCAGCTGCATCATTTTAAGGACTCATACAAGTTCACATTCCCTTCAATGCTCTTTGGCCTCTCTTTTTGTCCCCCACCCCCAGTCTCCCGTCTCATTTCCCAGAAACACATACAGAGCCACATGTGGCTGCAAGGCTTTTGCAAACTGAAGGAAGGTTGTGCCCATCTTTGCAATGTCTGTAGGGGGAAAGAGAGGGCTGAAAGCTGCAGGAGACGGCTGCATTTTGAATCACGGTAATTACACCAGGTGTGGGGGGGATCCGCTTGAGCGAGATGCACAATATCAGGCGGCTCGTGATAAAAATCACGAGTTGGCGCCTCTGGGTGTTTCTGTGGCAGGGAGCGGAGATATTTCTAGGGGAGAAGGCGGCAGCAGGCAAGTTGCGTCTCTGGTTCCCTCCTTCAGAGCCCTGAGACTGAATCCTGATGCCTGCACGGCAGGGCGGCAAGGCCGTTTTCCCCAGGCACTGAGGTCACCTTAAAGTCTCCTTGTCCCCAGGCCCAAAGAGGGCATCTCTCAGGGCCGGGTGCTGAGCTGACAGGGCACGTGGGGCTGCAGCAGCTGGAGAAGGAGCCATTCCCACCTCCCGGGGCCGCAGGAGGCTCTCTCGGGGCTCCAGCAGCTGGGATCTGCTTGGCTGAAGGCAGCCTGGCTCCTGGGAGACGGGCCCGTGGGGAAGGAGACGGGCGACCTGCAGTGGAGGCGGAGGCAGGTTTGATGCAGAGGCTGTGCCTGATTTCACCTGGCGTGTCACGAAAGTGTGGAGCTCACGGCCGCCGGATGTGGCCACTCAGAAAGGGATGGGGGACATCCTTGGAGGAAAGGGGTCTGGTGAAGAAAGCTCGTGGGACTGGGCCCATCACAGGGAAACTATAAGCCCCCCTTAAGGGACCACAGGCCCCATGGCTCTAGGCTCTGGCCTGGCCTGTGGCTCTTCCGTCCGTTCCTCCCCAAACGTGTCCAACCCCTTCTCTGCTTGCAGCTCCCAGCACGTCGGGTGGCCACGAGTGCGAAACACCTGCCTCGCGTGCACGGGTTTTGTGGGGTGAGCCTCCTTTGTATGTGGCGTCCCCGCTCGCTGCCACTGTGTGGTAAACCCTTCTCCCGCTCCCCGCCCTGACCACAGCAGGCCTGGCCGTCTCCACACAGTCCTTAATGCGCCCGAGCTACTGCCACACCCGCCCTAGTCAGTTGGTTTAAGAAGAGAAATCGCATTCACGGAAAGAGCCTCTTGTCCTGACACCGCTGTGACCCTACACCCTGACGCCGTTACTGCGCCTTTAGCCGGCGCTTAGTAAAGGGCTGAGTGAGTGCGCACTAAGTGGGGGG
>NW_017729029.1:13623770-13624542 GCF_001723915.1 Gavialis gangeticus | reverse complement strand
CCCGCGCGCTTCGCCGCCAAGTTCAACTTCTCGGCGGCCGAGCTGCTGCGGCGCGTGGACTTCAACATCAAGGGCGACGACCTCATCGTGTTCCTGCACATCCAGAAGACGGGCGGCACCACCTTCGGCCGGCACCTGGTGCGCAACATCCAGCTGGAGCAGCCGTGCGAGTGCCGCGCCGGGCAGAAGAAGTGCACGTGCCTGCGGCCCGGCAAGCGGGAGACCTGGCTCTTCTCGCGCTTCTCCACGGGCTGGAGCTGCGGGCTGCACGCCGACTGGACCGAGCTCACCAACTGCGTGCCCGCCGTGGTGGACAGCAAGAAGGAGCTCCGCCTGCGCCCCAGCCGGTGAGCCCTGCCCCCGCGTCCCTCCGCCCGCCGCACACCGCGGCTCCCCTTGCCCCTGCTCGCACCGCTTCTTCCCTTCCCTTCCCTTCCCTTCCCCGCAGCCTTGTCCAGCCGGGGGCTCCCTTCCCTTCCCTCCCCTCCCCTCCCGGGCGCCGGCTCGCCCGGCTTCCTTCCAGCCCCGGAGCCCCTTTCTTCCCGTTCTCCTTCCCCTGCGCCCCTCCAGTGGGTCTCCTTTCCCTTCCCCTTCTCCCCCGCCAGCCTGGGGGATGGTTTCCTTCCCTTCCTTTCTCCCCGCTCACAAGGCTTCTTCCCTTCAGGGCTGGGGACTCCTGCCCCTTATCTGGTGTCCCTCCCCCCCGGGGGGTGCCTGCCCTTCTCTCCTCCCTGCCTCCATGCCTCCTTCCAGCCTGGGCGGGGGGGGGGGG
>NW_017729029.1:13606337-13623588 GCF_001723915.1 Gavialis gangeticus | reverse complement strand
GGGGGGGGGGGTTTCTTGCTTTCCTTTCTCCCCCTTATACAGCTTCTCTGCTTCCCTTCACCTTGGGGGACTCCTTTCCCTTTCTTCCCACTTGTACTGCCTCCTTCCAGCCTTTTGGGGGGGGGACTCTTTTCTTTGCCTCCTCCCCCTTCTACTGCACCACCAGCTTGCGGGGATCCCCTTTCCCTTCTCCTCTCCCTTCAGCCCTTCCCCTCTCCTTCCCTTCCCTTCTCCCCACTTGCAACCCCAAAATGTCTGGCTCCAAACAGCCCCCCCAGCCTTGCCCCGGTGCAATGCTGCCGCAGCAATCCTAGCTGGCGTAGAGGGGGAGCGCTTAGCTGTGCTGCACCATGTCGGTGGCGCCTGGCCTGTGTTTTGGGGTTGGGGCTGGCAAGAGCGCTCCTGCAGCGTGGTCTTGAAAGGAAAAAAAATCTGTTGTGCCCCCCACCCCAGTTCTGCAAAGTGTTTTGAACAGCCCTGGGCACCTGGTCAGTGCAGTCCTGAGCATATAGCTCCTGGAGGTCCCGGCTTGGCCGGGGTTGTGGTCAGCCCTGGGTTACAGAGTGACCCCAGCATCGCTTTGGTGCGTCTGTGCGGTGCTGGCTCGTGGCGCAGAGGGATGCGCTGTGCAGAGGCGAGCCTGGGTCGCAGTCCTGTCCAGTGGTGCCCGGCTGGACTGTGCGGGCCCCAGCGCAGAGAGCTCAGGCCAGACCCGTTTCAAATGGCCTGGATGGGGGAACCGGGTGACAAGTCCGATCTCCCTCGAGTTGCTGACCGCAGTCCACCTCTGCTCCTAGGGAAATGCTTTCTCCCACGGGCAGACTTCACTGTGGCCATTATAACGATCGCCGTGAGCCCAAGTGTGATGGAGGCGCTTGTTGTTTGAGTCGGGTGCCAAACGAGCCTGATTTCTCCCCCAAAAGTCCTGAGCTTCCCTGTTCCCACCGACCTCGAACGGATTGACGGGTGTGCCAAGAGATGTCAGTGCACTGAGGACCTGCCCGTGGTGCTGAGGTCCTGCCTCTGCCTCGAACAGCATTGCTCACTGTCTAGTTAAAGGTGCATTGGGGTGGGGGTGGGGTCTCTGGTTTTGCATTCAGCTTAAACGAACACCCAGGTTTGCAAAGCAGAGTCCCTTCTGCCACTGAAGGCTGCTTGCCCTTCAGCTCTCACCTTGTTTTGGGTTTGGGCTCTGAATTTGGGTGAATTCTCTCGCTCCTCTGCTCCATGTCCCTTTGTGCCGAAGTTGCTGATGCCAGCGATCGCAGCCGTGCTGTTTAAATGCAGTCATCTCGCAGGTGGGTCGTTCCTGGCCCCTTTGCGTGCTCGGAAAGATCCGTTGGATGACGACACACGTCCGGTTGTGACGTATGGAGTCGCTTGTACATCATCGGGTGCATGGGATGTGTGTGGCACTGTATGTAGGGGAAGGTGATGGCTATTGTGTGTTGGTGCTTTTTTCCCCCCCTCTAATTGTCCAAGAAATGAGATGCCAGGATATCGCTGTCTTAGATGCGTGTCAGGTCCCCTTACGATGGAGGGACTGTTGTATTTCACATTATCTGAGCAGTCAAGTCTAAGCACAAATTCATTTGAAATAGAGTGCATTTTCTTTCTAGAATTTCTTTTATATACTGTGACACTACACTGCCATCTAGTAGAAAAATGGTCCGCATCATTATCTTCCCGTATCCAAGATGAAGCTCTTCATAAGACTCTTAGCTGTTATGATTCTTGTTCTTTGTTTTCCCCCCTGCTTTTACATGTTGTTCAGGCTCGTTTTTGTGGCATTTCGTTTGCAGCCATCGAGAATTAATTCCTTCCCCTTGGAATCCATTAGCTGCAGAGCTCCAGGATCCCCGAACCCTTTGAGCTGTCTGTTGGTGGGATTTATTTTACCTGTTCGGTAAATTTGTTGCTTATCGGGAGGAGAAAGAGAAAGGCACAAAGTGCTTTTCAGTTCATTGCATGCCCGTGCCATCTAGTTGGCTTTTTGTTCTCGCTTTTCGTCTACACAGCCTGCAACATTTTAATTGATAGGGATACCTTGCCTTTTACTTACCCCCGGAGTGCACTCATTTAGAGCTTGGGGTTGTGTCCTGCTCCCCTGCGGAGCTGGGGCCTAGTTACAAAATAATGATCTGGATTCCTGCCTTGTAGCGTGCAGTATTGGGTGGATTCTCACACAAGGTAGGAGTTTGCTCGGGCTCAGACCTAGGCGGTTATTTTTCCAGGTGGCATCCTGCCTTCTCCGTCGGACGGATGGGCCTGTCAGCGAGCGTGTTCAACGGGGTCGTCCAAAACAAAACAGTGCATTCTCCGTCCAGCCCAACTGTACCGTGCATCAGCTGTCATTTCCAGGCCTAAGGGCACGTGATCGCAGGGAAGCTGGGGGCAGGGGTGCAAAGCTCCCCAAAGCGTGCTGCTCTCTCGACGGTGGCTGCTCGATGCTTCGTTTTTACTAGTGTCGTTACACAATTACAGCAGTAATTCTCCCTCCGTCCTATACAGGTCACTTATAATTGTGTAAACAGCCAGCTCTTATGCGGAGGGTACCTGCAAAATAATAAAAATGTGCATGAACGGTGCTTCCCGCTCCTCCTGTTATCTTGTACCGATTGCTTCTGCACGTTCAGGTTGGCAGCGATCGCCTAACGAGCGGTTCGATGCCACCAGCCGCGATTCCTGGCTCTGTTGCGATGTGCGGCTCTGCACCTTTGCCGCATGGATATTGGCTCCCACTAGAGCAGCGTCATTAATAAACAGCCCTGTATTTTGTGCTGGCAGTAACTAAAAGGTTAAGCATCTTGGGGTAGACCTGTGTGTGAGACGGGAGTCGGAGGGCTGAGGCTCGGGTTCCATGGTGACGGACCATTGTCAAGAAAAACCCAGGCCAGGGATGCACGCGTGACCTTCACGGCACCTGGTCTGGATCGGCCGAGCTGTCTGGCTGTCCTCATCTTTGCTGTAAATGCCTGGCAAGGGCTGAGATGCTGGCTATCGTTTCACTGGACGGTCTAGCCTGCATCGGTATCCGGTTACTCCAGAGAGGAGCTGCTGCAAGCGTGCTGGCTCTCGAGATGAGATGGCTGTCTCAATCTGTCACACCTTGGAAGCCTCTTCCCTGGCTTGTTTCGGGGCTGAACGTTTGGTCCAGGAAATCCGGAGGGTGCGCCGTGACTCTCGGAGACGCAGCAACAGGGATGTGATCCGGGTAGATCGGCTCCAAGAGGTCTGATTTAGTTCCTGAAAAAATTCCCAGGCTGTGCTCTCTTTGATTAGACCAACTAAATAGTTGAGAGGGGAACAACAGGCTTGAAAAAAATCCCCCTTAAAGAGGACTGGGAGTCCTGGGCAGGCCTGTTGGGAATGGCTGAGCAGTGAAGGAAAGCAAAGAGAGAGTGTTGTTGCTTGTGTGGATTGCCCTGGAAACTGTCTCGTGAATCGTGGGACTCCTAGGTGAAGAGCAGAAAGCTGTGGCATCCTGATTGCAGCTGGAAGAGGGGGGAGGGAAGCATGTGGGGTGTCCACTGAGCTTTGCGTCGCCCCAAAAATGCAGTGAGATGGAGCTGGAAGGTCCCAGGCAGGAGGGCCGTGACATGCCGAGGCTGCCTGGGGCTGCAGGGCTCCCTTGGGGGCTGTGGCTGCCACCTTGTTGGGGCTGTTTCTCTGGCTTGCCCTTTGGGCCTGCCCCTGTGCTTTCTCGCTTTCCCTCTTCTCTGCATGGTCCCCATCTCTCCCCTGCAGCTCCTTGTATTTCATCCCTGTCCTGATGCTGCAGTGATGGGCAGAGGTGTGGCTGGCTCTTCCTCCCTGCATCGCTCCAGCCCCCAAGTGCAGGGCAACCGCGGTGCTGCCAGAGCACCTCGAAATCATTGGGATCCTGCTGTGAATTTTTAAGTGCTGTGAAGGAGCAGGTAATTGAGGTTGCTGGTCGAGCAGAGGGTAGTCAAACAGCCTGGCATCTGCAGCGAGAGGGAGAAATGCTCCTTTTCCTAGTCGTGAGTGACTGGCTTGAGTCACCTGATTGATTGTGGGAGCCTGGGAGCCTTTGGCACAGCGAACTGAAGCGGCATCCAAAATAACTGTGCGTGCGAGTGTCACGGAGCTGAGGTTCTTCTCAGCTAATTATTATGGAAAGTATCTACCTAACTTGTCTATAGTAATAAATCCAAGAGCAGAGTTGTTAAAAAACAGAGTACTTGGGTTTAGGCTGAAGATCGTATCAAGGCATTTGGGCAGAGACAGGAACTCCTGATAGGAGAAAACGGTGTGGTGGTTTGGCTTTATCTCCTGCTAGAGCCATGGTTAAGGCAGGCTGATGCGCATTTTCCTGGTGCCTCACCATGGAGGTACTAGATTTAATGCTCATTAATGCACATATAGATGCACCTAGTAAGTCCCAGCCTGGGACACAATAAGCAAGGCCTTGTCTTGCAATAGTTGTTGTTCCCCCATACTTGAAATGAGGGTAGAGGACTGCCCAGGTGGAGCTCATTGCAGAGGTGAAGTCCGCTTGTGTCTGGTGCATGGTGTGTCACTTTGGACATGGGTAGTGTTGTAAAGGCATTGGAAAGCCAGCTGCTTTAGCTCCCCAAGCCCATGATGGTAAAGAAGAGAAGCTAGTCCTCTCTTTAAGAATAAGCTTGTCATCTTCTGTTTGAAACCAGGAATTCCTGTCTTGGAAGCAATTTTGCAATGCCTCTCTTGGGCTGGGAGCAGATGTTCCCGTCGTTACCAGGGGCCGGATGGCAGAAAGACACAGAAATCAGTTTGCTACCGTCGTGACAAGATACGAGCCATCAAAAACACATGGGCATTTAGTTTTGGTTGCTTTTATGACCCGCTGAACTCCATCCCTTTGGGGACACGTCCCGTTTCTGCATAGGAAATCTCATTGGAGGTTATTTCACGTTAGCTGTGCTTCTGTTCCAGATGTCTTTATTTTGCCCATATGCTACTTGGGCAGAGGTTTTTCAGTCTGTATTGGGGTTGCTGTGTGGCGATGGCAAAAACTGTTACCACCTGTGCTGCTGGCAAAGTCCCTGGAAGGAAAGAGGGCTGCAGGAACAAAGGTTGCTGTCAGACGCTCCCTTTGCCAGGAGGGCCTGGGTGTGCTCCCGCGTTTCCAGCGCGCCTGCTTCTGGGCCCTGTGCGGCTTGGAGCCTGTTGCATCGGAGAAAAGTTTGCGTTAGCTTTGCACAGAGAGATTAGTGTTCCTCATAGAGGTCAAAACCCTCTGGAGAGAGCTGCAAAATAGCTGCCTCGAGGGGTTATCAGAAGCTGCTTCCTCTCAGCAAGTCATGCCGATCTCAGTATTTCTCTAGGCTCGTTGGCCTACAGCTTCGCCTGGGTTTGTAGGGCTGTGTGCGTGGTTGGAAGCATGCACAGCATCGCCCCTTGCTGCGGGAAGCTGGAGAAGGGCAGTGGAGACGAGACCCTGCCACCTCCTCCCCCCCAAACTGTTGCAGGGTCGAGGGGATAAAAAGGGGTAGGACCTGCAATAGTGGGGTGCAGAATTTCTTTTTGAACCCCGGATGAGATTACTCTCTTTTCTCTGTAACTATGGTGATCGGTGATTGTAGTACACGATAAACGGAGAAAGCGGTAGGGACGGAGACGGGGGAAGGGGGACGTGCATGAAAATAGGGAAAGGCTCAAAGGTAATAGTAGCTCGGGGCTGGCCCCGCTGGAAGGCTATTAGGAGAGGAAGTGAGCAGCATGTTCCCTGCCCGCGACTAGGGAGGGAGGATTTTTAAGCCAGTCGATGTGATGACCTCCTGCGACGTGGCACATAGCCAAGGCCACCAAGCATGACATAGCTGTCCTTGAAACGAGCACTTTGGGAAGCTCTTTGCAAAAACGACTTTGTATTAATTAAATGCTAACCCCCCCCCCAACACTGAAAACCCACGGGCGTGCTTTCCTGTATCCACAGGCTCTCTGAACGACCCGTGGCTTTTGGGTTGGTGGGGGGGGCTGCAGGGGTAATGAATGGATGCTACCTATTGAACCGTCAAGGCCACTTCTTGCAATGTTTGGCTTTTCCTGAGGGTCTCCCACCCTGCGGCTGGCCGGGCCTGGCCCAGTTGGGTCCAAGAGGCCACAGACCAACTTGGCATGGCACAACCGGTTCTCCAAGGGCTGAGCTATTTTCCTAAGTACGCATTGTTCCTTACCTTAATCTCCTACGAAGCCCTTAGACTTGACCTCCCAGGTCTTGATTATAAGTTCAAAATTCATTGCTGTGATTAGTATATTCAGACGTGAAGCTTCCCCACCATTTTTGGTGACAGACCACTGTTGGATTTTGCAAATAAAATGATACACATTTTTAAAAGACATCTTAAAAGGACAGTAAAATAAATAGTCTTCCATATTGGGTCTCTTCACTTTTCCTCCTCTTCACTCGGGTGGACTGAATTTAGTTATCTGAAGGAATAAATGACCTGCTGCCTTTATCTTTTGGGTTCTGGGAGCTGTTTCTGTCTGGATAGAGGTAAGTATCCTGCCTCAAGAGGGGGGCTGAGCTAGATGACTTTGTGAGGTCCCTTTTAGCTTTACTTTCCAACGCTCCTATGAACTCATTATAAATTGGGAAATACGCTGCTGATGGTTGCGGTGGGGCAGGTTCGAGGCTTCACATATTTATTCCACTTCTTATCCTGTTTGTTTCTGCCAGATCTTGAAAAAGTGGAGGGGGTCGGGCACAGCTCGATGGTGCCATAGCTCTAATGCTTGAGTTGTATTTCTATGTTAGACACTTTTCTCCCCCCCTCCAGTTTTATAAATATTGAAATGCAGTTATAAATAATTGCTTCAGTGGTATTAAAATACGTGCAGGCTCTGCGTGAGACTGGTATTTATAATTCGGTGATGTGGGCTGTCAGGTGTCAGACGAGCTGGGGCATCGGTAATAGATTTGTTATGATAAGAGATGGGCAGCTTGAAGTTGCCCAACTCGGGTGCCGCTATGGAGGTATGTTAACAGAGATTAATTTGTCCCTCATTTATTTAATCTGAATTGTCAAGAATCGTGTTCGCCACTGATGTAAATGTTGGCAAAAAGGACTTATTAGTAGATTTGATTGCTTTTTAAATTTGACTAGCAGAGATGCGCCGGTGTGCCTAAGAGAATTGGGCTGTTTCTTGTGAACAGTTCAGTGCCTCATGAATCACTTCAATGTACTTTTCTGAAGGAAAGCAGAGCAATTTAAATGTGCAGTGCATTGATTTACATCAAATGGATTAGGCCTCTGTGTGCAATCCCTTGCATTAATTTACTTTCTCCACAACTGTAATAATAAAGACAGCACTTCAGTACGGTATCGGCTTAAATGAGCTCGTGTAGATCCCTAGGAAGGGGAATAACAGCTTACTGCAAGGAAGACTGGGGAATGGGTCGATTGGAAATGGCTTGGGTTTACAGACCGGGAGCAAGCCAGGTGAAAAGGTTGCAGCGGCTGGTCCCGGGGCTGCTCCTTGGAGGTCCGCATGGCTGAAATCTCCATCCTTGGAGGTGCTGAAGACCCGGCTAGGCAAAACCTTGGCTGGGATAATCTAGTTGGAGATGGTTTGAGCAGGTGGTTGGACTAGATGTGACCTCCTACCATCCTTTCCAACCCTCGTTTTCTATGATTCTGTGAAAGTTTTGGGACCGGACAAGTCCCGCAACCGCCCAGTAAATGACTTCCATCCGCTGCAGTTAAGCACAGGCTCGTCTTGCAGCTCATATTGTGTTTCTTCTGGTATCCTGGAACTTGTCTGTGCTAACGCTGAACAAAATGAGATTTGTTAAAGGAAAAGAAGTCGGAATCTCTCAGCCTGGCATTTTACAGCACGATAGAAATAGATTGTTATAATTTGGTGTAACTTCTTTAAAGTTATTGGTGTTTCTGCAGTCTTTCGTGAAATGACTGACGGTACAGAAATCTGGAACTGAAGTTTGCTCGAGGACATTTCTTTTTCACGGCTGCAGGAACTTTTATTTCTGCAATGTCTGATCTCTCGTGCAATTTGTTGCACCCAACTGCTGGAATTCCTTCTGACACAGGCTGGAGGAATGCAAAAATCTGTATAATATTAAACCACTTAACAACAAAGATGTCATCTCTGCTTTGCTTTAGACCCATAGAGATTACTGTTCCTAAGTAGCCCTTGCAGCTATTTTGCCCTTGTTTGGAATTATCCACGCATACTTTTTTTTTAGTACTTGAAAGCATAAAAAGCAAGATGATCTTCTCAAACTGCCAATCCTTATGGCTGCATGATGATCAGTGCAGCTGTGAGACTCCCTCTGATTTACAGGAGAGAAAACAACTGCAACCTCCTGGACTCCTACCTTGTGTCATCATGGCCCTTGTTCTCCCGTGCTTGCTCAGCGGGTGGGGTGAATATCCGTAGGGGTCACTTCTGAAGGTGGACTGCAAGATTTGGCTCTGTATTTGCATGCCATGACTGTGAGTGGCATGCTGTAAGGGAGGGAGCTTATTTCTCTGCAAGGTGGGATTTAGGGGCATGGCAAGACCTAGCAGAAACGAGTAGGTGGGGTGGGCACCACTGAAAAGATGGATGGTTTGCCTGCTTTGCTGGTCTCCAGATCGTGGAGAAAGCAGCTCTGGGAGCTAGGCGCTAGGCAGCAAGCTCTGATGATTTTTGTGATTGATTTGCTGATGCTGGCAATTGTACAGTACGTTCTGAGGCTAATAGGGTAGCACCAAATTATTCAGGCATTATTGAAATGAATCATGTTTGTGATGAGTAATATGTAGCAGGCTTTGGTATTTATGAATAATTAACTCAGTAAAGTTTTTCTTAAAAAGACATGAAGAAATGATTTGATTTAATTTCCACTAAGAACACTCTGTAAAATTAATGAAAGATAATTGCACTTGCTACCATGCGACTAAACAGCTAAGGCAATACATTTTTTTTATTTTTATTTTTTTTGTATTTAAATTTCTGTTGCTGGAATAAACATCAAATACACAATCCCTTTAGCCTGGCTTGTATTGGGTTGGACTGATGTTTAACATCTCTTTATTTATTTGATTTTCTGTTTGTTTGTTGCTTATTGGAGTAAACTGAAGATCGACTGGCAAACATTCGCTCCAAATGGTGCTGGGCGTCCCTGTCTCGGTGTGGGCAGTACAGATGCATGCACCGCGAGGCAGTGATGCCCAAGTTAATGACAATTAGCAAGGGACCAGCTTTCTTTTAATAGAGCTCCTCATGTAACTCCAGTTCATGCTTTTCAAGAGAAGAATCTTTTTGAAGTATTGCACGTATACCGTTTTGAGTGAAATACCCATTTATTTCAAAGTGCCTTGGAAAATCATTAGCAAAACGCTGATAGACCTGAATGTCAGAAGACCCATTAGGATGAGGCTCAAATTATGCTACTTGGTTTCCAGCAGCTCATCCACCTCTGGAGGAGGTGTACTTTTGATGTGCTAGAGCTAAATATATGCAGCCAAGAGAGAGGATCTTTGCAGCTTTTGAGTCCCCCATAGAAATGCTAGGCAGGAGATGTCTTTTGCAAGAGCCTTGCAGCAGGCCCTGTTAATTTCCCCTAATCAAAAGGATTAGTGGGTTTTGATGTCCTTAGAGGTCCAAGTATCCTGAAGAGCAATTCCTCCTTTCTAGGTGATGGGAGGATTAAAATATTGTCAGGCTCCCCGTTACGGCAGTGGGAGTCATCCTCCCTTCAAGGCACAGCTGGGCAGAGAGTTGCTCGCTGACGGAGGTTGGAGGCGAGATGCTGTCACATTGCTTATCTTCTCCAGACTGGGTCTTGAGGTTGGTAAGTTAAAACAAAGCAACATCCATTTGTTGCTCAAAGCCAAAGAACTGTTTGTTAAGCTGCAGAACGGTGTGGGAAAGAGTCATTTTGGGGGTAACTTTCTCCACAGGAAACTAAACCTCACTTTCCTAAGCTGAAGCCAGAGTGTGAGGTAAGCAATGCTATTCCCAGAAGTAATCCTGGGCCTGTGGGATTTATGTAGTGCAGACAAAAGTTGTTTAAAACACTGGTAGGAAATACTTTCAACCCCTTTCCTCTCGGCAGTAGAGCACTGAAAAAGCAGTTAACTAGACTGGGACACAATGGGCACATCTACACGTGCACTTTAATGCACATTAAAGTATCACTAAAAACCACTAATGTGCATTAAAATAGCTTAATACTCATTAAACTTCACTAAAAAACAATGCTGTTTTGTTAATGCGCATTAAAGTGCATGCGTAGATGTGCCTGCTGTGTCCCAGCCTATTTTCATGCGCATTAAAACATCACTAAAAAGCTGTGCTATTTAGTTAATGCACATTAAAATAGGCTAATGTGCCTATTTTTAAGCACATAAGCCAATGCGCCAATTTTTAAGCATTGCTTAAAAATCATGGGCATCTCTGCATGTGCTCTGGGAGTGGAGGGGTGCCTTAATTAGAGCAGCTCTGAGAACCGCTCTAATTAAAGCACCCAGACTGTCGTATGTATCAGCATCCCCTTGCTGAAAAATGGTGGTGGGGGTGCTTTAAACTAAAGCTTGTCAAATAAGCTTTAGTTAAAGTGCCCGTCACCATTTTTCAGTGCAGGGGATGCTGTTACACATGATGGTGGAGTTTGCTGGAGCACAGTTATTACCATGCTCCAGCAGATTTAGTTCGTTGAGTCCACTCCGATGCTCTGTAATTACATTGTATTAGAGCAGCCTCACTGCATGTATCTAGGCACCCCATGCTCTTTAGATAATGCGCATGAAGGCAGGTTAATGTGCATTTTCCTAGTACCTCACAATGGAGATACTAGATTTAATGCACACTAACTAAAGCACATTAATGCACATGTAGACATGCCCAGTTGGTAGGTCCCAGCCTGGGACACAATAAGCAAGGCCTGATCTTGCAATAGTCATTGTTCCCCATTGACTTTAAATAAGGGTAGAAAACTGCCCAGGTGGAGCTCATTGCAGAGGTGAAGTCTGCTTGTGTCTGGTGCACAGTGTCATGGGGCAAGGGAATGGTTTCACAACGCGGCCTGTAAAAGCTGTGCACTGTCCTGCTGCAGGGATGGTCAGCCAGCCTCACGTTAGCACTGGAGACCAGGAGGAGAGGACTGGCAAGTATATGGGACCTCCAGCAGGACATATCTGTCTGGCAAGAGTTGAGTTGCAAAAAAATAAACAGGCAAAGTGATGAAAGGGTTCGCGTCGCACATGCTTTGAGCTGTAACCCACTAAAATAAGTCGCTGTTCACACAGGAAGCTTTCCACATTGATGTGGTCTCTGTGACTTCATGCCCTCCCTTTCTCTTGTGGTTCTCAAGTTGCAGGCTGTGGTCCAGGCTTTCGCTTTGTTTGACTGTCTGCAGAAATCTAAACAGGAGCAGCCTTTGATCATGGTTGCCAGTAAAAGGCAGTGTGCCTGCTTTTCAGCGCAGGATCCTTCCAAAGCAGATGGGACGGGCGTTTCTACAGGCTGCTGGAGAAGTTGTGTAAATCACTCCAAGATGGGGCTAAAAGACTGTTCTGGTCAGGCCGTGGCAAGGGCACAGCTGTTCTTGGCTGCATGGCTTATGGTGCCCTTTGACCTAGGGAGTGCGGGCTAGCAGGTAGAGCACTGGACTGGTAGTTGGGAAGCCTGGGTGCTAGTCGGAGTCGCTCCATCTCCTGACCTGTGCTTTATCCATTTAGCTTCAAGCAGCACCTGCACACACGTCTGGTGCACAGTGCAAGGAGGTTCTGGTCTTGGCGGGGCCTTGTGCTTCTGCCGCGAGCTACCTGGTAAGTCTTGGCTGCCATATTGGAAGGCCTGTGATTGTGCGCTAGTGGCTCTAAGTAGAAGGCAAACCTCTCTTCAAGGGTTTGACTTGAGTAAAGGGAATCAAAATATGCATTGCTTTTTGCACGTGGGGCTTTATCTCCTGTATCCTCTCTGCCCCCTTTATAAGGGCAGGTCCTGCTGAGTGGATTTAGCATGGGAGGGTCAAAAGACCTGGCAGAGAGTTGGCACAAAAGACCTCCCGAGGCATTCGAGAAGCCCACAGAACATCCATTGCAGATCGTGCTGCTCGTGAACTCACGCTCATGCACGAACATCCATTGTAGATCGTGCTCATGGACACCCATTGTAGATTGTGCTGCTCGTGAACTCATGTATGAACATTTGTTGTAGACCATGCTCATGATGTTCATTGACACCCATTGTAGATCGTGCTGCTCATGAACTCATGTATGAACATTCATTGTAGATCGTGCTCGTGATGCTCATGGACATCCATTGTAGATCGTGCTGCTCATGAACTCATGTTCATGCATGAACGTCCATTGTAGATCGTGCTTGTAATGCTCATGGACATCCATTGTAGATCGTGCTTGGGATGCCGCAGGCTGAGCTTGTGCATCATTTGGTGATGAAAAAATGAATCTAGAACTTGGGGTTTAAAAACGATGCTGGTCCTGGAACGGATAAGGTAGGCCCTCCCAATGATCCATCACCTTCTGCCTGGGTTTGAGGCCCTTCCCCAAGTACAGCAGTAGACTCCTGTAGCACGTGAAAGCAGGAGAGGAGAAATCTTGTTATATGTTGGACTACGAGTGGCCGTTCCAGCCGTCCCCAATGGGTTGTTTTGCTTACACAACATTTTTAACATCCTCATCTCCCATTGGGTTTGGCTGTGCTAGCCAGAGTTTTGAACTGGATTATTCGTGCTTGGAGGATTACGTACTGGTAACTCCCAGCCAACTGGAGTTAGATTTACAGGGTAGCACGGAGGTTCAGCAAGTATGTAATACCTGCTGGATTTAAGAGATTGTAGCTTGCTGCTGGTGATGTAGGTCAGCTGAAGAACAGGGCTTTTGCTACTGATGAATTTTAACTGGGGAATAGTTTTGCAACGAGTCTTGTCATCAGCTAGGTTTTGTTTTTTTGGTTTTTTAAGCCTTTCAATCCACTGCTGTGTCCAAGGAGAAATTGCATTCTTGCAAAAATCCAGGCACCAGCAAATGTTTCAAGGAGACCCATGAACATGGCCTTGTGATTGGATTTTTTGTGCTGTTTTGTTGAATGCCAGGACCAGACGTGCATGAGTAACTTCCTGGCTACAAGCTGGAAAAATGTATTGTGCCTGTGGTTTGGCTGCAGGTATTGCCTTTTGAGATCTGCACTCAATTGTATCCATTTGAACAGATTATGTGTTTGAAGACTGAAGTGGCACCTAGACTGTTACTAGTTAGGTGGTCATTATGCAGGTGTTCAAGTCCCCTTGGGATAGCCATGCTGTGATTGGGATCGTGCAGTGTATATGGGCCTGGTTGCAGGGTAACGGAAGAGACTGAGTGGCAAGTTTGTCCCAGCAAACCCGTACTTATTGCTTAGGCGTTTCTCAGCTGTGGAGCCTGCAGCACTGGGGCATGGATGGATTTTGAGAACCACTGGGTTTAGAGCATGTGGCTGGTGCTTGAGGGAAGCAGAACAAGCAAAGAGGGAGGTTTTCTGAAGAGGAATGGAAGAACTGCTTAAAATGCATGCGGTATTACAACATCCCAATCACAAGGAGCTGTTGACTTGCACAAAAGCCATTGTTTGCCCTGTTCTGGATTGAAGTTATCATGGGGCTCAGTTCTGTGCCCAGCATAGGCCCCTTTCAATCCATGGCGTGGCTGGGGTGCAACAATGAAAGGCTTGATTTGGGGTATTACCTCCAAGACGTGTGGGTACGTCAAGTTTTTTCCTTCTGTTGCAATCATGAGGTCCAGCTAAACCTATGTGAAAGGCTCCTAATGTGCCAATTCAACACTCGAACAGGGGAAAGCCTTAATTCCTTTGAAATCAAGGCAGGTTTGTATTTAAATTGGGGCTGACTTTGCTGGAAAGGCACTTCTGAATCCCCAGCTAGCTTCCTTTATATGCTGCTTCTCTGACGGAAGATCCCCATCTCTTGGTCATCTTTGTTGGACAGAAACTGCAGGTTTTAGTGCTGTTGACATCTGCCTGACTCTTGACCTGAGCAACAATTGGAATATCCTTCTTTGGCGGGTCTGTGAGGCCTGCAAACTGCACTTGGGAAGGGTGGGTGCTAGGGGCCCGCTTCAGCAACTCACAAGTGCACGCGTTAAGTGCTGGGCTGAATTGAGCTCCAGAAGTGGTCAGAGGCTGAGCACTTTTTGGGACCAGGGGGATGTGGACAGCCTTGCAAGCTGGGGTATTACAAACCTGCTTCTCATCTCCATGGGGGTTTTCAAGGGGGGACCAGACCCCCCTTGAAAGAACATTACCCACTGTTGGTCTTCATTGCATTACTCTGGGCTGTTATTGCACATAGGGAATCATCTCTTAAAAGCACGTGGTGGTTTGGCTTCATGGTGGATGTTAGATCAATCGATCTAACGTCTGGATCCTAACCTAGCATAAATAGGTGCAACTCCAAAGCTGTTGGGCTGCTGTAGTTGAGGACTGGGCACAGTTTTTCTTCCAGTGGATATCTGTCGTGCCCTGGGCTGGGGGAGAGCTCTCTCAGGGAGGCCGTGTAGTGCTAATGCTCTTTTCCCCCCGCCCCCACCGTGAAGTAGAGAATTAGGGTACGGATTGGCTGTATTGTTGAGGAGTCTTCTTACGACAAGCGGCGGATTAATACTGCAACTTGCGTCTTGAGGGATTTTTCTTGATGGCAAAATTTTCACTGTGCAGCAGCTGGAGAACTCTTTTAAGCCTTGAATATGGTGGTGCTGGGTGCATCTACACATGGGCTTTAATGCACATTGGCCTATTTTAATGTGCATTAAAGCATCACAAAAAATGTGCTCTTTAGCCAATGCGCATTAAAATAGAATAATGCGCATCTTTCTAGTACCTCCCAATGGAGGTACTAGATTTAGTGCGCATTACCTAAAGCACATTGATGAACATGTAGACATACCCACTGAGAGGTCGGGTTAAATGTCTGTGTGGGAACCGGGTCCGATAGAACCAGTTTTAAAGAATTTATCGGCAGATCTTCTCGTTGCATTTCCTAACTTTCCTTGGTGTTTGGATTCCCTCATGGCACGTCGCTCAACGTTTCTTCTTCCTCTTTGCTGCTCACATGGAGTTTGATGGTCTCATTTGGTCACCGGGACTCGCTGTCCCCGCTGTTGTCCTGGCCTGCTGGCTATCACGACTCCTCCCAACAGACTTTGCAGGAAGGAGGAAAAGGTTTCCCTAGCAGGGGCTGGGTGGCTGTTTGAAGTCTTTAAATCTCACCTGGATGCTGTTCTGAAGAGAAGGCCGAAGCTCGAGCTGTTGACGCAGGGCTCGTGGGGGCAGGTTGGTGGCTTTGGTATGCAGGAGGTCAGGCGACATTGCTGTTGTGGTGCAGAGGCATAGCTCTGACTTCCCTGGGATGGCAAAGTTGGCTTGTTCAAGGCAAGGGACTCTGAACTGGACCTGAAATGCAGGCCCTTGCACTGGAGCAGAGCAAGGGTTTCCTTTTCCAGCAGGCTGATTACGGGAGACGTGCCTCCCTGCCGCTTCCCGAGTGGAGATACAGGGCTTCTCTACCGCTGGGGATAATCAGTGCACGTGCGCTACAGTGGCAACGAGGTGTAGGTAGTGATTTGGGCTAGTGGTGGAGGTTTTTTTCCCAAAACTGGGATGGTGGGACTGCAGCATGTCAACAGCAGCCCCCATCCCAGCCTGCACGGAGGTGGCTGTGCCCTCGTCCGAGCGCAGGGTTGCTGTAGTTGGCCTGTGCCGTAACACGCGCGGTGAATGGTGTGGTGGATGGTTCCTGCTGCCTGTTGCTTAAAGGAGAACCCCAGATCAGACTGACTTGTCCCCCGACCCAGAGGCAGGGCTTTCTGTGTGACTCAGGCTCGTCCGGGGGTGTGGGTCCATCAGATTTTTTTTCCCACCTCTTTTGGTGAGCTGCATGGTGCTCCCGGGACAAGAGCCGTGTGCCTGCCACGTCCTTACCCTGGATGAGCTGCTTTCCAGCCTGGCCCCTCTCCTCCTTTCCCATCCTGTAAGCTCTCAGGCAGAAAAGAATAGGGAAGGGCTAGATGTCCATTTGAACAAGCTCAGTCTGAGGTCCTCTCCTCTGCTAAATGTTGGGCTCTGTTTAAAAAGCCGGTTGGCCAAGCTGAATGTGTGCTTGTATCCTCCACTCCCTTGGCTGGCACTGTGGGGGTCCAGCCGGGGGTTTCCGTGCGTCAAATGCAACAGCTTGAGCCAGAGAGTAAGGTTTGCTAGCTGGGACTGTGACCGACTCCTGTCCTCTGGACATCAGGTGCTGGGAGCTGTGCCGTCACGTGTACCCATTGATGAGCTGCAAGGGATGCTCGCTTGCTTACTTGCTCTCTCCAGCATGAGATCTGAACCGAAGCGCCCGATCTGAACACTGGGAATCTGAATTGTGATCCAAACCCAAACCTGGAGTGGCTGGATTGGTTTTCTAGCACTAGCTGGCGTATCAGACAGCACAGCCAACAGGGGCGCGGGAAGGTTGGGGAATAGTCAGGCTCAGCAGGAGATAACGTTTCTAAGATCCAGGATTATGGGGGGATCTGGTTATTTGCAAAATGGGTAAGCAGATCCGCTCACTGACAAGGGTGGCTCAGGAGCCGCATCGGAGTATCGATGGGCATGCTTTGCTCTTCTAAGCTGCTCGTGCCGTGCTGGAATTAATAGTGACAAAAATTCAAGAATTGCATTTTAGCTGCACATTGGGAAGCTCTCCTGTTTCCCAATTAGGAAGCAAACACCTCCTGTTTGTAACTCCTCCATAGATCTTTTTCTTTTTCTTTCCTTTTAAAAAAACCAAACCCCTGAGGGTATTTTCATGAAAACCGTATTTCTGAATCTAGTTGTCTTTTCATTCCCTCCTAGTCTTCCTCAGCACTTGTGTGAAGTCAGTTTGTCGTCACAGGGAAGTTCGGGGCTTGGTTAGACCCGGTTTAAGTCGCTCTGCTGAGCACTGTGAAATCAGCAGGAGCAAATTGAGAGGGGTCCCGTTTGCGGTGTGTTATGGCTGGGGCTGCCCGTCGGAAGAGCTCATGGTTTGGGCTCTTTGCCTGTAACGCAGGGCAGGGAGTTAAACCTGTTTTGACAGCGCTGTGATGGACGACCCCACGGGTGCAGGCTAACTCGAGACAAATGAGGGCATTTGTACGGGGCCATCAGGTCTATCCAATGTCCAGATTAATTTTGGGGCCACAAATTGCTTGCCCCCACTGCTTTGTGCCTTAAAGATGGGGGGGGGGGGTTTTTTTCCCTCTGG
>NW_017729029.1:13587414-13606250 GCF_001723915.1 Gavialis gangeticus | reverse complement strand
GGGGGGGGGGGATTTTTTCCCTCTGGTCAGGAACTTTTTAGTTGCTCCTTATTTGCTACGAGTTACGAGACATTAGGCACCAAATAAAGGATGTCCCTGCAAATACAGGTTGGGTGGAGCCCATTGGTCACACAAGGCTCTGCAGATGGCTCACCTAGCGAGGTTTGTACAGGGCTGCATACTTGAAAATGAGCCTAATTGCTTTTGTTACAGCAGAGGACCGGCTTAATTAACTATGGAAAGGAAAACTGTACATCTGGGATGCAGGCTAATGTCAGCGGCGGCTCTGGAAACTGTCACCTCTTTCATCGTCGGAGTTTGCCGAGGGCGGTGGGGCCGGGTGCGAGCGGTGTCCTCGCTGGCGGCTGGATTAGAGATGCTGGAGGACGTGTTTGGTCCTGAAATGCTGCAACCCTGTGTTGCTGCATGTGGCCTTGAGATCTCTAGTGGAGGCTGGGCATCTTAAAGTGTCCTCGGTCACGTTAGGGTTTGTTTGTTTTTTAAGCCATGCGTGTGAGCGCTGAGATCGGGTGCTCCTTCCCCATTTCGGAGGATGTGCTATAGCAGATGCTGAAGCTGCCTGGCTCTGAGCTGTGCTTGCACGGTGCAGATGCAGCGTGCAGAAAGGGCTGTGCTCTCCAACCTGGGGCTGACGCCTGTGATGCCGGCTCGTGCGGTGCTAGAGGCACACTCCCTGGGGTCCTGGGTGTTGTTCACGTTGCTCCCGATTGCACTTCCTTTTCCTAGCCATGATGAGCGAGAGCAGGGCATGGCCCGTTTTGACGGCAGAAGCAGAATCTGCTTGCCCTGGGGTGATGCTCCCTTGCCAATTTGCCCTCATACACCTGATTTTTCTTTTTTTTTCTTTTCTTTTTTTTTTTTTTTTTTCCACGGCATACTCCTTTCCCAAGATCCCCACGCGTGCAAGAGGGTACCAAGGCTGCTTGGAGCAGTACGATGTCCCAGAGTGGGGACCTTTGCAGCCATGAATGCGTGACAGATGCCTGGGAAAGCTCGGGGTAGTGCTACAGCAGCCGAGCGACTTCCTCTTGTTCTCTGCTAATGTCACAGGCTAATATTTAGCTTGTAAACTCCATTTCACTTGGGTTCCCAAGGACGTCTGTAAACAGAGGGAACATCTGCATAATGGGATACTTGCTGGAGAACTTTTCTAGTGCGCTTAAAAACTAATTCTAGTGACCTTTTATTGCCTTTTCCTGTAGGCTTGCTGTGTTTTTTTTTTTAATGGAAAAGTTCAGCTTGTGCTCACCGTAACCACATTTTCAATATTCCTGGAAAATTTTGACGATCGGATAATGTTCCTCTGCTTTGCCTTTTTGCACAATTAGCTTGGCAGAGATCCACTTTGCTCCTTCATTTGCCTTTTTCATTTTGCAAAGGTTTTTTTTTTTTTCCCCCCACTGCCCCTCTGTGTCCCCTCCGAAAATTAACCTTCATATCCGTCTATAGCAACACCATTGCTGTGATGAGAGAGCACAGCATTGATTTTTAAAAGACGGGAGGAATATTGTATATGCTGTAATCCAACCTTGTAGCATTGATTTCTTTCTCTTTTTCTGTCTCGTGTATTGGCTGCACATCATCCACAGATTCAGTGTTTTGAAATTAAGGATTTAAGAAGGGGAAGAGGTTAAATGAAGGTTTTTAATACCACTTGGCAGCTCTTCCACCTCCCTCCCCATCTCTGTGTGCTCAGCCCTGGACCCTGGTGCACACGGGGCGTAGGAAGGATGTCTCGGTGCCTCCGTGGCTGAGAGCAGCATATCACCTGCAGCTAGCTTGTTCTTCTTGATGGGGGTTGGTTTCATAACCTGGATATGTTTGTATCGGAGCAAGACGCCTGTATGATGGTAAAAATGAGCTGAATGTTCACTGTCAGTTCCTATGCTAGTGTAGTGTATTGTTATTCAGCGTGCAATTACCCAAGGACTAAAAATACCTGGTGTGTCCATCACTATCCTGGGGTAGCCTGTTGGCATTGAGCAAACAGCTACCGCAAGCTCTCTTGCTATGCAGGGGCAAAGCACTGTCTTAGTACTTACCCCAGTACTGCCCACCCTGGGATAACTGCTTGTCTGTCTGCTCTGAAACCTGGTGCAATATATGCTGGTGTGAAAAGCTGATAGAAACTGCACCGGTGTCATTGTGTTGTGTGTTTGCCTCTCCCTCCTGCCTCTCGTGTCTGCAGTGATGCGGGGACGCGTGGCCCCAAGATGCCCCACAGCACATTTTGGGAAGATCTGACCTGAATCCTGATGGGAGCCTGGGGCTTTCCACCAAGTCCCGTGCAGGACTGAATGGGAACAAACATGCCTACCTCCTTTTCTTACAATTTTGTTTTTAACAGGTGGAGAAAGGGCTGTTGGTATGTGTAGCAGGCAGTAGGAAAGTGATTGCAGGCTTGCCTGGAGGGCTGGGCTGGCTGATGAGGATAACTGGTTGTCCCAAAGGAAGTTAAAAGGCTCCCAGGGAAGTGACAAAGGGAGAGGACTGTGCGATGAGCATCTGCAGCACCAAGACAGGGACTCTCCCAGGGTCTGGAACAAGATGGGGTAACTGTATCTGAGATAACTAGGTATTGCAAAGTCAGAGGCTGTAGCAGTGAGCCGGGGAACATGCTCCAGAGAGAATGAAGACCGCGGTGCTGAGGAAGCAGCAGAAAGCTGGAGTTGCCCTCTCCGGGTCTGGGAAAAGCCTCTAGGCTGTGAATTAACCCCTTGTTGGCTGTTTGCTATTTTATATTGCATCCTGAGGGGTCAAGTGTCCCCAGGAAAACAAAGACTGCATGATGTAAAGCGACAACCTGCTACAGCATCCTAGTTGTCAGATGCGGCTCCTCTGTTGATATCCAAAAAGCATCACCGAGATAAAAGCCGGTAGCAGAAAGCTTGAAAGTCCCGTTCGAAGGTAGGTGAAGTGGTGCAGGATGAGGAGGAGTGACAATCCTCCCTAGTGCTCTTACGTAGCCTCAAAATCTCTCGATGGCTCTCCTTTCCCTGGGTCATTTCCAATTTGTTCTTGATTACGTTTCACCTTCGTGTCGGTCTGACGCTTCTTGACTGATGTCTTGAAGCGGGGGCTTAAAAGTCAAGTTGCAAATTACAGTCCTGCAGCACCAGTGATTGCCCTGCCGGTTATTGCAGAGGACGGCAGGATTTCTGTTTTTATCAGGGCACTTATCTCCCTCCCTAATTTTTGTGAAGAATCATTCAGATGCTTCTCGGATTAGGTGGTAATAGAAGTTGTGGCTATAAATGTTCAGGAGGGCTCCATTCCCCGCAGTGATTTACGGGTTAGTCGCAATTACTTTGGAGCTGCAGTGTCACATATAACACCAACCTTTTAAATCCACTTCTAGTGAAATCAGGTCGGGCTTCCTGCGAGCAATGCTACTCCAGCTGTTTGCAGGCGGCGGTCGCTCAGACCCGCGGGCCAAGAAGCTGTCTGGAGCAGGCAAGCCTCTGTGGGGGAAAGCAGATGATTGTGCCTGCCAGTCCCCACCACGTTCAAGGTCTTGTCTCCTTGCATTTCAGCTGCTGCTTTTTGCTTAATAGAGTTTTGAAGGCGCTTTCGGCCACAACTTTGGACTGATCTTGGCTGGTTAAAACAAAAAACCCCCGCGCCAATAAGGAGGTATTGGATCGGTTGGAGGAGATGGTGACACTCCAGCTGCGAGGACACATGGGGCCAAGAGGTTGTCATGAAACCTTAATTGCTGACTCTAGCCGGGTATTACTCTAGCGTAGTATCGCCTCTCCTTTGAATGTTTTCCATGTGGGTGTTAAAGGGTGGTCTGTCCTCTATCAGTGATTGTGGGCCAGCCAGGGCATGCTCACGACAGCATGCCTTCGAGGAAACAGGTGTTCGGTGGAGCAGCAGGCAGGCTGGGGAACGGAGCCAGAGGTTAATTGAGTAGCTTCCTCCTGGACGTGATAAAGCAGTGGGTGACTCAGGAGGAGGGAGGGGTGGAGAGAGCTGCAAGGGAGCATCAAATGGGGAAGAGACTTCATAGACTCATAGAAAATGAGAGTTGGAAGGGACTCGTGTAGTCCAACGCCCTGCTCCAAGCAGGACCAGCCCCAACTACATCTCCCAGACATGGCTTTGTCCAGCTGGGTCTTCAAAACCTCCAAGGATGGAGATGCCACCACCTCTCTGGGGAGCCTGTTGCAGCGTTTCACCACCCTCCTGGTGAGAGTTTTTCCTAATATCCAACCTCAACTTCCCTTGCTGCAGCCTGAGCCCATTGCTCCTTGTCCTGTCATCTGCCCCCACTGAGACCAGTCCAGCTCCATCCTCTTTGCAGCCCCCCTGCAGGGAGGTGAAGGCTGCTATTCAATCCCCCTCAGTCTTCTCTTCTGCAGACTAAATCAGCCCGTTTCCCTCAGCCTCTCCTCACCAGTCGTGTTCCTTGGAGCAGTTTCGGTCTAATCTCTTTGCGGGAGCCTAGGGTAGCATTGGGCGGCTGAGGCTGTCTATGGAGGGAGGGCTGTCCTACAAGGTCTGCTGAGTCTCCCTGTGCAGAGATGGGAGCTGGCATGGGCTGGACTGGTCTTGGAGCCCTCTGGACACGGCATGTTGCAAAGTCGATGGTTTTTATTCTGGGCTTCTGGCGAGCCTAGAGAGACCCCCTCTCTAGTATTGTTCAGGCTGGTCAAAGTACAGTATTTGCAGGTTTTACCCAGAGAAGGCTGCTCAACCATGGTTAATTATTGCAGCAGGTCCATGCAGGGTCACGACCAGGTGTGGAAGGGGAGTGCTCGCCTCTGCTTGGGGGCATGTGGCTTTAAAACTGCCCTTTTCCCCTTGGCTGCCATATCTACCACATGCTGCGTCGCTCTGGCCATGTCACCTGCCCTGCGACCTGGGGCCGTGTCCGCAGGCACGTGGGGCTGCTCCCTGGAGGCACTGCAGCTGTGTCCACACAGCAGTTTACCCCGGGCTTGCTAGCTCTGCCGAGCCCCAGTGCTAACGGGCTTCTCCGCGGCGTGGCACGTGGCCGCGCTGCTTGCAGCTTGGTGCACAGGAGGTTGCTGTGCAGACTGACCCCGTCCGGGCTTGAGTATCCCTCTCCTTTTGGGGAGGACTTGGGTGCTTCGATGCCCTCAAGTTAAGTGACCATCCAACCTGTTTTCCATTCTGTGAGTGAAATGGCAGTCGTGAGAGGCAGGTTTCCCTCTCCTGAAAGTGAACATATCTAGCTTATTGTCTTCTAGCTGTTGTATGCGACACCAAGGCTGCATGGTTTGGGATGGTGGGGGAAGAGTCCATGATAAAAACTGTCAAACAGAATGAATAAATCTGAGATGCGAGTGACAGGAGCTTAAGCCCATTGAATTTCTGTCTCCGGAAATCCTGGCTCAAAATGTGGAATTCGTGAGAGCATCCTTAGTTAGTCAACACACAGGCTTCTGGCTCCTCTTTCTCATTCGGGCCTTTTTTTTGATCAGTTGGTACTAGAGAGATGCCCGAGGTCCCTGGCTATGGTTCACTGTCATGGCCATCACTTCATGGCATGGTTTAGGAGGTGTTTTGTTGGAGTTGTGAAGACCCGGTTCTGCTTGTGACCACACGTGAAAGCAAAAGGATGTATTGAAATTCTGGATTTGTGCAAACTTCAAAGCCTCTCTGTCCCGATGACTTTACTAGCAAGCTGTGCAGAGTCGCTGGGAATTTCTAGCATAATCCAGGGCTCACCTCTTCCTCTGCCAGCCAGCTCTACAGAAATATTTACCACTTCGAAAACCTTGCGTCTGACACCCAAGTCTTCTGCCCTTCTCATTCGCTTTCATTTAAGAAACCACGTTCCCTTTTGTAGTCTGTGATGGTGAAGTATGCCGCTGCTTTTAAATGGGAAGGTAGCTAAGATGAGAGCAACCTCGGATATTGAGATGCACAGTAGGCGTTGAACCAAGTTTCCTAGGAAGCGTGCATCTCGGAGTTGCTAATGCCATTTGCGTACCTTTCAACTCCAGGTTTGCTTTTGGGCAGCCCTGGTTGTCACCGGGTGCCTCCGTGCCCTGCCTCTCCCCGGCTCTCCTGTGCATTGTCGAGCCCTGGCGCGAGCTCTTCGGTTGATTCCCAGGGCTGTAGACTGCAGGTGAGTGCTTCTTGGAGCTGCCCAAGCCGAGGACAAAACGATTTTTATAATGAGCTGGGCAAGGGAAACCTCATAAATATATGTATTAAGTCCTAGGGATTTTTTTAAGTGCTCTAATGCATTAGGGGAAGATTGACGTGTCGCTTCTCTGCCTCCCCGGCCTTGAGGAGCGCCTGCGGTCAGCAAAGACGGTGCGCTGCTCCACTGCGGGGGGAAGAGAGCGCACGGGCTGTGCGTGGCCCGGTGCGGCGTGCCGATACGGACTTCATCGGAGCCGAGGCTCTGGGGGACCCGAGCTGCTTGAGCCTCTGGATGAGCACTCCCCAATGCCTTGTGAGATCCGCTTTGAATGCATCCCTGCTCCCTCTTCCTTCCCCCGGCTCACATCCCTGCCCGTCTTGGCCAAGGCTTGTAGCACGCGGCAGGGGGCAGGCCCACTGTTTTTTGCCCCCAAGCGCTCTGCATGCTCTGGCAATCTTGCAAAGAGGCCGGGAATGTCCTAGCCGGCTGAGTCCATTTTGGGGTGTCGCCACCTCGGTGCCCAAGATGGGGCATCTTGCAAAGGGCATTGCTGAGCACCCTTGCATGGGAGCTGCAGCCATGGATGTGCCAGGGACAGATGTCCTCGTCTCACTTGGCTTGGATGGAGCTGTAGTTTTCCCAGTGCCTGGCTTGGATTGGGAGCAGGGGGAGATCTAGGTGCCTCTCGTCAGGCATTCCTCGTCTTGTCGCGGAGCAGAAATGGCAGCGGGGTATAATGGGTTTGGCAAGAATTTGGGGTGAGCACATCCAAATGAGCAAGGGCTAATGCAAGGTTGGGAGGTGGGGTTCAGAGGACAGGGGAAAAACCCAAACCCTTTTAGACTGTGCCGCAGCTTCACTTCTCTCCCAATTTGAACACAGGCCCCGGTCCTGCAGGCTTTGCTCAGGCAGAAATCCCATTAATTTTGGTACCCCAATTAAGGATGACAAGCACTTGTCCTAAAATACTTAACCAACACCACCCCCTCCCAGTGGGGCAGCCTTTGCGGGGGGAGAAGTAATTTATGCCTCAGATGGTTCAGCCTGGGGCTGATTAAGCAAGGGGTCCATTTGGCTTTCATTATAAGAGGGTTATTTGGGGGTTTTTGTTGTTGGTTTTTTTTTTTGTGCAGTGTCAGCTGCTTTCCCATGTGGTCAAAGCCGGGAACACAAAACTCATTAGAGTTATATGATGGGATGAGAGGTTAAAAGTCAGCGTGATGGGTCTCAAGTGCCTCCCTGCCTTACAATGAAAGGTCACTGCGTCCCCCTTCAGCCCATACAAATCAGGAATTACTAATTGCGCGGGATTTGTGGAGCAATCTGTTAGGTGGGCTGTGCATCCCTGGGCGAAGTGTATTTAATAAGTGCACTTTATACCATACTTCAAAACTCAGATGGGGTTTCCATGTCGTGCTTTTAGTGCGATCAGTAATGATTTGCTGGTTTTCACTTTCATTATGGGCCGCGGGAGTCGGGGAGAGGGTTGTGCATCACGTGGGACGTCGGGATGCAGTTCTGGGCCTGAGACTTGGGGTGCGGGAAGCCTTCCTGTTTTCAGGAAGCCTCGCTGGGTGCCTTTGTCACTGCTAACGACTCTTAACCAAATGTTTAGGTCCCGCATGTGGTTGTAAGGTCACTGCTCACGTCTTTGTGGACTGGCGTTCAGCTTTCTGCAGCAAGGCATCTTGATGGGATATGCTACGTGCTCCAGGTACTCTCCAAGGACTAAATTGGTACCCGCATCCCTGCCTTATGGATGCTCTCTTGGCTTCCCGCAGCCCCTGCAGACTGCCGGGTGTTGAACTGCTGGCATCTGTGTGGCCAAGCTGCGAATTGATAGGAAATGGGGTGACGGAGCTGATTTCTGGGTACACGGACAATTAAAACTGTGCAAAGTGGGGAAAACCCATCCCGCAGAGACCTCTGGCAGCTGCTGTCTTTGACTGGGAACAAACATTTTAAAAAACCAAACAATTGAAATTCTCAGCCTGGGAACCTCTTGCTCCCTATCGCTTGGCTGCTTTGTTTCTTCATCTTTTATTTTTGTGTCACAACTGCAACAGCGTGTATGTTCAGGCCACGCCGGCCCTGCCCAACGTGCACTCGAACGCTCCTTTTAAAGAAAGCTGCTCAGACGTTCTTGGTGACGAACTAGGTTTGCCGTGAGCCTGTTCTGCTGCCCTTCATGCTGGTGCTGGACGTTATGGTGAACTCAACCTTTGGCTCGCTGAGCTTTGATCGAGGAACTGAGCTAGCCCGGAGCGTAGAGCATCCCATTCATCAGAGGCAGGGGTGCTCATAGCAAGCTGGGTTGGGGTTTATCAATGAAACAAATCCCTCACCTGTCCCTGGGAGTGTTTGAGTGGCAGCATGAGCCCGACGTGCTAAAAAAGAAAGGGAGAGAGGTGGGGGTTCAAAGTGAGAGCATTGGAGTCCAAACTTCGCGGTAGCCCGGAGGTCCCAGGAGCTGGCGTCTTTCAGGCTTGTCAGGTCTGGCTTTACAAGTCCACCTTGCCTCGCATGTCTTTGGCATCTTAATGCGTCGTTATTTATTCTGCGTATTCAGGCCACATCTCAGCCTGGCATCGGGGCACGTTTTCCAGATTTAGAGGTAGCAGCACGCACTTTACCTTTTCAAAAGGAGCAGGACTTTGCTGCATGATGGAGCAAGCGGGGGCCAGCAAAAATTAGCCTCGAACCCTCCCCAAACGCTATTCAAATCTCCTTCCCCTACCCGAGCTGCTGTTCAGCTTTCTGCTCCTTGCCCGATCTCCTGCTCCGCTTTTTGTTCCCTCCCCTGTGCTGCCTGCCGGCTCTGCTTTCTGCACCCTGCCTGCTTGCCCCCCCCGCTCCCTGATCTTCAGTATGCCACACGCACGGGCTGCCCAGGCCACTCATGTCATGACTTGGCCACCCCCTGACAGTGCTTTGCAATGTTGCATGGGGGGAAATAATAGTGGAGAGTCCAGAACTTGCAGCGGCTGAACACGACATCTTCAGTCTTTGTTGGGTTTGGGAGAAAATATTTTTTTTAAGTGCTAATTAGCAATGTCCCTAAACATGCAAATTGTTTCATTGAAGCTACCAGGGCTGTTCCAGGTGCTCAAAGTGAGGTCTGTGCTTGAGCCCCTTGCTGATTTCCCAAGCAGCTACTCTGTAAGTTGAGTTAAAGTAAGCTCCCCAAAGCGAGAGCTTGCAGAGCACATGGCTAGTGCACTGGAAACCCCATGTTGGAGATCCCAAGCAGAGGCAGGGTGCCAAGGATGAACGGACATATTCGTATTCCCCTTGGAGGTCCAGTTGCTGGATGCACGCTTTGAGGCAGAGCCCTGCTTCGGGCTTTTACCGTGTTTCTCCAGGTCGTGCATCATCCTGGCTATAGCTGCCGTGCAGCTTTGGGGCCAGGATGAAGGGTCACTCTGTTTATTTTCCCAGCCTGGAGTTTTCTGACTTGTTTCCCTCACCTTGTTGCAGGTCTCAGCTTGATTTAAATAACACAGCTCCTCGATGAGAGGAGACGGCTCCGACATGCAAGAGCCGCGTTTCGTGATGCAATCAAAACAAATTATATTGCCGTTCCGATCGGTGGCAGGCGACCATCTGCTCATTATAGCTGTCCCCTTCGCTTGACCTTAGCTTTCTTTTGAGGTGGCTTTTTCCTCGAACCCAATTACAGAGCCAGCGGCAAGGAGTCGAGTAGGGGAGGGAAGGCTTGGCCAGGGAATCCACAGGAGGCTTCTGCAGCCTTTTCCCCTTCCCCTTCAGCGTCCTTGTCTAACTCACCCCTTGCATCTCTCTCAGCCCTCCGTGCATCCCCTGCTCTGTGGTTGCGGCTACGGAGGAGGCTGGAGCTGGCCAGTTGCATTGTCCCTTTGCCTAACAAGCTGCTTATAACGAGAGAGGCAGCGCAGCGCTGATAAAACCAGTCCTTGGCCCCCGCCACGCCATCTGTCCTTATCCTGCAGCAAACGTGCCCAGAGCCAGCATCTCTGTCATGTCGACAAAACCAGCCATGCAAAGAACCCATCTCTTTTGGAGACGGCCGAGGTGGCGGCCTCCGTGTTTTCCACGGGCCTTTCATTTCCGGCGTGGCTCGGTACGTGCTTTCTGTGTTTGCTTTCTGCTTTGAACGGTCGTGCTCCCGATGTGTAAACAGTTTGCTTTGCGGAGCACGTGGAAATGCTGTGTTGTCATGCATGATGTACGGGGTCTTGGCCAAAGCTTTCTCGATAAGCAAGGAGCAGGCCTGGGATTGCTCTACCACCGCTTTGCTTCACGTTGCTGGAATGAGCTTTTATGCTGTTCTTTAAAAGACGCCGTCCTGACAGCCCTGGACACCCCGCGGTACTGCCTGAGCCGTGCTTTGACTTCTGGCTTTGTGTGAATTATGGGTGTAATATAACCCTGGCGCAACCAGGAGTTAGGCCTTTTCATGGCAAGGCTTTCTCTCTGTTTTCTCAGCCCTTTCCACAGCAGTGAGGCACTAAAACCCTCTAGCTGAAAGGGGGTTGCAACTCTCACCAGCACCTGGAGTTATAATGGGGTTGGGGGGCTGAACCTGGAAGGATGGGGCAGCTGTGGGGTGGACGTCATTAAATCCACGCGGCTTTAAAAGCTCAGAGTAAAATGGTTATTCCCTGGGGCAGGGGGAGCTAGGGATGGGAGAAATGATCACATGGTGAAAACCATGGAAAGAGGCAATTGGGGGGGGGAGTCTAGTTAAACAGGTTTTTTGGTTATTTCAGTTATCAATAAAGCCAAATCTCTGGGCCCCCTCAGTCCCATCCCAGACAGACCAAGGGTGCGTCTACACAAGACCTTTTCTGCAAAGAAGACTAGTTCTACAGTAAGTGTCTTGCGTCTACATGCGCAGCCCTTAGGCGGCAGGAAACTAATTAACTCCGCAGCAGGGTAGCACTTATAAATACAAGGATACTCTCCTGTGGAGTTTTTTCATGCACAGCACCGCGTGTGTAGACGCTGATGGGGCTGGCTGGGGCAGGAGGGTGCTTCAGTGCGGGGCTGCCTGCTGGCTAGATCCACCCTGGAGCATCCTCGTGCCCCAGCCAGCCCCTCCACAGCACACTGAGCCAGTTTGGAGCAGCCCTGGACTGACAGCCTGACCCTCGGGGCTCCCTGCACCGTCCTGGCTCAGCGTACTGTGGTCCTGGGCGCTTGCTCAAATGGCGTGCCCGGGGGCAGTAAACTCCAGCACGATATGCACCGGTGTTGATTGCTACCTGGATGCACCGGTGTTGATTGTTACATGCTAATATCAGGTGTAGATGCACCCCCTGTGTATCTGCTGTTTTGAGAGCTCTGTTTGCTTGCAGATACTCTGCAGAAATACAAACCGCCAATCTGAAGTGGCACCAAAATAGCCCCGAACTAAGGAGAGTTATCTGGTGCCCAAAATCCTTCTGGAAAGGGCAAAGAGAGTTGTGGGTTATGAGTTAAGTAGCTTACATCTCCTTGCTCCTCCTCATAGTACGTGTATACAGTTCATGGCATTTATGAGCAGACTCTTGCTTTCCCATGTTCAAGTGAGGAGGGGAGTCTCTGGCTGGGCGGCACTTGATGTTCGTACTCTTGCGTGCGATTCTTGCCCTCTGGTGATTGCTGCGGTGGTTTGGGTGCAGCTGCTGCGGCCCCAGTAATTTCCATCTGCCGGTGAAATGCAGAGAGGCAGAGACGCTTGTCCCTTCCTCTCTCCACCCACAAGCCCTTGGTCTAGGAGCTTCGTTTGCCCATCGTGACCCCCAGCCCTTTTCAATCGCTGCTTTCTGAGACAGTCACGCGCTCTGTCGACCAGGCCCATGCGCCTCATTCCTGGTGCATCTCCTTGCCTCCAGCTGTAGGAAAACCCACTATCGTTTTGTATTTTCAGCTAAACGCAGACATCTGCTTTCCTTGAAACTTTTTGTCCCTTGCCTGGATATTTCTGGCTTTTGGATAAAAGTGATAACTTTTTATTTTTCCTGTTGCATTTTTAATTTTCATCCACACTTCTCCAGGGACCTGTGTGCAAGGGAGTGGGTAGGGTGGGACATGGGGTTGTAACCACAGCACACGCCCCGCGATGCATGTGTGCGCTGTGCAAGGACAGAAGCGCTGGGGGGAGGATAACGTGGCTGGTTCCGCTTGCGTTCGCAATATTGGTACGAGTGTGCGCACCAGGGGACGTGTGCACACTTGTCACGAGGTCACGGCAGGTTCTTTGGGAATAGCCTGCGTGTCTGAGATGCCGAAGAGCTTGTCGTTGCCAGTGGCTGCCCTTGCGCTACACGTTTCTCCAAAGAAGGCTTATCCGTAGCTGATAGTGCGTGCGGTTGTCTGCTGACGGCACACCCGAACAGTCAGCTGGCTGTTGCGAATCGGAAGCAGACAGGCCTTCGAAGGCATCTTTTGGGCTGCCAAGTGGTCACGGCCCGGGATCCAGTCGTTCTGGCCCAGGAGCGGAGCATCGCGATGCAAACTTCGGTGCTACCCTGGCCGGAGCGTCTGGTTCGTAACGTCTTGACTTCTAGCAGTCAAAAGGGAAATCTGCACTGAATCGGGAGGGATACCAGAAAGCAGCGGGCTTCATCTCCTTGTCCAGAGAGCTTTTTCGGCGACCATGTGCTAGGCCAGAAGGACACGTGAGCGCAAGCTCTCTCCCTTCCTCATGAGAGGAGCATAAGGCTTGGCTGCCGGGTGTAGTACGAAAATAGTGGTTTGTCCTAATAAGCAGAATGCTCCACAAATCTGCAGATTTTCCATGGGTTTTTATTTATTCTTTTTTCCCACGCTCCACCTCCCCCATGCTCTGGAGGCTAAATCCTCTTTCCACAGGTTGGAGGAGAGGCAAAGACGAGCCGGGGCGTCCCGCAGAGCCAACTGGTAAATGGGCGCACTCTGTGCTGTGCTCTCCAGCTCAGTCGACTGTTTCACCAGAGCTTTGCTTCCATCCACACCAGACGCTCATCTTTCAGAGACGAGTCCTGGCTGTGGCCAGGCGCTCATCTGGCCTTTCAGGGCGCGGATGCTGGGTTTGCTCCAGGGAACAAGTGCGATGGGAAATGCAACCCCAGAGGGGAGCGTGTGCATGTGGATAGTCCTTTTAAAACTAATAAAAGGAAGATCTTTTACACGCAGCGTCACGAAAGTGTGCAACGCGCCGCCACGAGATGTGGCGGGAGCTGAGAGTTTAAAAAAGGGCTGGACGCATCCTGGGAGGAAAGGGGCGTTGGTAGCTATTGAGTGCAGGAGTGAGGGGCACGGACCTTCCTAGACCTTAAATGCTGGAGGCTGCAAGTGAAAGAGGGAGACAAACCCCCCGTCAGACCCAGTTCATTCTCCCTTTCAGCATCTGCTCTCTGCCCCAAGGGTGATGCAGAGATGGGGCAAGGTGGCCCCATGGTCTGACCCAGTAAGTGGCTGTCATGTTCTTCACCCCACCCTCTGTTTAGGACCTGTCCTGCGCCGTGTGTAATGTCATGTGCCTTTTTTTATCAGAGGCGAATCAGCAGGGTGCAGGGGGGAAGGGTCCTTTTTGGGAGGAAATCGTTCGCTGCAGGGTAAGTACCGGCTCTGCCCCGGCGCACGTTCGAAACGCCGAGTGAAGCGCAGCGCGGGGATGGAGTCACCGTAGAGGTCTTGCAAACAGATGCTTTCCCAAGTTCCTCGTAAAATAAATGATTTGGACCACGTCCTCGTCCTGATTGCAGCAGAGGGGAGGTCAGTGCAGCCGCTTTCATCACATGTGTGAGCTTCAGTGGAGTTGGCTCTTCCCCAGCTGGAGGTCTCTCCGTCCAGGTGTTTCCTTCCTTGCCCTTCCAGCGGGCTCCTCACCTGAGCAGCCGCTTCACTGGTTTTTATTCTTTCCTTCTTCTGTCCTGAATCAAGCTGGAAAAGCTCCTGGTTTCCCTTTAGACTACATCGCCTGTGCCTCCGGAAGACCTGCTGTCTGCAGGGGTCAAGGCTTCCCGGCGCTTGGTAAATTCAGTCCTATGGTATTGCAGCGAGGTAGCTGGGTACGGGCTCGTTCATCGCACAGCAAATTAGGAGCCGCCCAACTGTGTGCGACCACGCGTCTCGTGTCGGGCACGTTGCACCCCGCTCCACTGCCGGGGTCACCAGTTCTCCGTAATGTTGCTCCCTCACCTCTCCACCGCATGAACTAAGCTTGCTGGCAATGCATCACGATAATGCTGTGCTCCCAGTGCATTGGGACAGATCCCACCCGCCCATAGCTCGGCTTCCCTCAAGACGTCCAATATGGTCCAGCCTTTCAAAACTCCTCGACTTTTCCTTACTTAATGGCGCCAATCGGTCACCGCATTGTCTCTGACCCTGCAGCCAGTCCATCAGGATTTCACTGGCCACACCGTTATTGGGCACGTCTCATAGATGTCATAGACATTAGGGCTGGAGAGATCATCGGGTCCAGCCCCACCTGGTTTTGAACTGGACAGGGTCACTGCCTCAAACCCGTATTAATGGCAATGGCAACCAGTGTCTTTGTGGACAAGTTCAAACCATGTCCCACGTTGTTGACTCTTGTCCATGTACTGCGTGACCTGGTGGCCTTCAGGCTCTTCGTGCTGGTGATGCCAGGGCCTTAAGATGGCTGGAACAATGTGCCGAAACAGCATACGCTAAATAATATAAATAAGCAGAGAATTACCTCTTTAATGATGGGAAGACTGAACTACACCAAGGCCGTGTTAAGTATTAGGAAAAACTTGCTCATCAGGAGGGTGGTGTAGCGCTGGAACAGGTCACCCAGAGAGGTGGTGGGCTCTCCATCCTTGGAGGTTTTGAAGACCCGGGTAGACAAAGCCGTGGCTGGGATGATGGAGTTGGGGCTGGTCCTGCTTGGAGCAAGGGGCTGGACTAGATGTGACCTCCTTCCACCCTCATTTTTTGACTTTATGATTCTAATGATTGATTTAGTTTTTGTTTTGCCCAAGTTTTAGTCTTTTCCATACAATGCTTGTAGCATCCTCCAAAAAAGTTTTCTCCTCCCCTTTGGTTTGATGCTATTTGTGCAGCACCTGTGCTCTGTTGTTATCCTGGTGAAGTCTGAAACGTCTTTGGATGTTTATACGCGTGCTCCAGGAGTGGGGGAGTGCTTTAATTAGACCGGCTCCAAGAGCCAGTCTAATTAAAGTGCCTGGAGCATCTTGTGTATCAGTGTTCCTGCAATTAAAAATAGCGTTGGGGGTGCTTGTTGAGCGAGCTTTAGATAAGGTGCCCCACTTTCATTTTTAAGTGTGGGGATGCTGGTAGGTGAGACGCAGGAGGCTGCTGGAGCGCAGTAATTACCACGCTCCAGCAAACTCGATTAATAGTCTGCTCCGATGTGTTGTAATTACAGCGCATCAGAGCAGCCTCCCTGCTCATGTATAGGCACCCTTTGTTTTTGGGGTCTGCCAGAGCAACCAATTTGCTCCTGGAGTAGCGATGGATTCGCTGTGTATCGGCAGCATCCAGAACCAGCTTCTAATCTTCACGCAAACCATTGCAACCCCTCTCAAAATAACTTGCGTCAAAACCCATGTTGTAAATCTGAAAGATGTTTCTGTGCAGCGCGTGTCAACCCCGCCGCTGTCTAGACAGGTGGCCCATGTCCCTTCTGCGCTAGCTCATTATTTATTTATAGTTATTTATTATAATAAATGTGATTGCCTGCTGTAAGATGTTAACTTCACTGAGTCATCTTTCAGCTCGCTCGGTGGTGCTGGGGAGTTGCAGACTAAATAGAGCACCCACAGCGCGGCGTGTGAGCAGTCTGTTCCTCTCCTCCCTGTTTGTATGCGGTTCCTCTTAATCATTGCGACCCACGGGTTCCCCGTGTGCATCTGGAAAGGTCCCTTTGAGCTTCTCCGTTGTACGTTGCCTTGCAGAATGTCTCTGGTTTCCGGTCGGCAGAGTCCGAGGTGGAGGCAAGGAGGGAAATCGTGCCCCCGTTGGAAGAAAGTTCAGATCTTTTGCTGACTTCCCCAGGGCTGAGATTTTGCCCTGAGACCTGTGAACCTAGGAGGAGTTAACTTTGCAAAGGAACAGGTTTGTGCTCCTTCAGTACAACGGAGATTTCAGCAGGAGAAGGCCATCCCTTTGCTCACAGTCCCAGGCCCTCTGCTCCCTGGCACTTCACCCCCAAAGCGCTCCTAGTCTTGTCTCTTGCTACCACGGCTGCCAGGACTATTCTGTGAATTGGGGTTAGGGCTCTGCCTTCCCAGGTCTTTCTATTTCTCTGACACTGCCCGTCACAAAATTCGCCCGATCTGCATGCTTCTTGTGTCTTTCCTTTGGGCAGTGACATATGCCTGTATTTTGGGTGGAGCATCCTGTTCTGCCAGCTGTCGGATTCCTCCGTCGTCTTGCATATCCCAGATAAAAGGTGACTGTTGTATGCCCATCTGTATTGACCCGGTTTAACCCAAAGCAGAATACCAGTGGGGATTTTTAGACAGAAGACAGCCCTGCCAAGCAACAGCAAAGTGCTTGGCAAATGCTGTATTTCATATGCATTTCCAGTGGGAGAACTCTAGATCACAGGTCTGCTTTATTTAGTTTTGCCCCAAATGATCTGATGATAACATGTGGCCAAAATAGTGGAATTTTGCTAGACGGAGGTTTCTTTTTTCCTACGGAACTTAATTTTGCTAAGGTGTAAGAGAACATTAAGCTTGGCGTTTTATGAAATGACTAAGTTGTTTTTTCCCTGTAGCATTTGATAGCATGTATAAAGTCCAGACGGAGTGAATGATTCACTTTTCAACTGTCAGCTGAGGTGGAAAAATGAGGTGGGGCTGGATTCGTGATTTGAAAATCTGTTCATCAGTGTTGGAACTTGTCAAAACAATAATTTCATCTTGTTAATTTTAGTGAGTTATTGAGTCGAAAGTAAATTATAAAGATTTGGTGGCAGAATAGCAAAACAATGTTTTACAAGCAGTGCTTTTTTAAGCCTGTTTTTTTTTTTTCCTTTTTCTAAAAGAGACTTTCTATAAAAACTTCCTGCTGTTGTAAAGTTAGCGTGATCTTGCTTCATAAAGCCTGCCTAATTACAGAATTGGAGACTTAATCATGGACCGGCTAACTCCTGTTTTCCGATTTAGACTTAAAATAACTTCCTAGTCGCAAGTAAACCTACTCGCTTTCCTTTCACTGCACATGAGATGAGGTCAGCGGTAATTATTGCATGTTCTATATTTTTCTCACTGACATTAATAAGTTAGTATTATACGTTTTAGCAGACCACGGATAATTAAGAGGTACTTCAAGTGTATTGGTAAAAAAGAAAAAAATAATCCAAGGCATTGAACACAATGGGGTGATGGAAGTATCCAACTTTTATCTTGCAAAAGAGATTAGTGATGTAATTTAACAAATATGGGTGAGCTGAAAGCTGTGCATTAAGCCTCTTGGGGTTCATTTGTCTATCATTTGCATAAAATCACCTGTCTGCAGTGGGAGAAAAAACCTTTAACCTCTTCTGTGAGGAGCTACAGGTGGTGGGTTGAAGGTAGATTGAAAAGCTACTTGGGCGATGGATAGGAGAAGGACCCTTCTGCATGGATAGGAGTATGTAGCAAGACTGCATTGGCCAAAGCCAAAGAAAAGGATGCTAAAGTAAGTGAGCTGTGAAATAGTGGGAGCCTGAGCAGGGTTTTAGCTGTGCGGGTGGATAGGAAAGAATCCTAGGTTTGTGCTGGAGAATCAGTCGGCAATATGTACTCGGACCTGGGAAGGGGGGGAGTTGAGAGAGGACAGAGTTTAAGACTTTGTCCAAGTTGTAGACCTGAGCAAGAGGTAGGAGGGTTGTCGAGAAAGGAGGTGTTGGAAAGCAAGAGTCGGGGCTTCATTTCTGCCATATTGAGGTGCAGCCGATGGCTTGACATCCCAAGGAGGTGCTGAAGAAAGAGGCTGTGGTTTTTAGTTTGGACAGAAAGAAAGCAACGGGTTTGGAATAGGGAGGCCGAGCATCGTCGGCACACGAGTTACAGCTGTGATTTCTTCGGGACGAGGTCACCTAGCCCAAAGGTGAAGGGAAAAGAAAAGCAGGTGTTGTTCTTTTTTCGTTCTTAAAATTGCATAGCTTCTACCAAAACTGTCCTGTGGCTGCTGCTGTGGCTCATCTGACGGTCCAATAGATGCATCATCGCCGGTACATCATGCACATTCCCATCCCTATGTCCATACCGTGCTATAGCCTGCACGTCTGTACGCCCGCATGTCCACCACCATCTCCATCACCCTTGCCCGTCAGATGAAAAGCAACATGCTTGGGGCAAGGTGGGAAGAAGGCAAGCCGAGGAAATGGGGAAGGGACTCTGGACACAGCAACCACCCTGCCCTTACGTCTCAGTCTCATATTATCCCAAACCCTGTGCATATGCTGGAGGGAAGTGTGGAGAGGTAAAGGACAGGTTGCCCAGAGAGGTGGGGGACTCTCCATCCTTGGAGGCTTTGAAGACCTGGGTAGACAAAGCCATGGCTGGGATGATGTAGTTGGGGCTGGTCCTGCTTAGAGCAGGGGGTTGGACTGGATGTGACCTCCTGAGCTCCCTTCAACCCTCATTTTCTATAACTCTGTGAGTCATTGAAGCTGAGGGATCCCAGATCTTAAGAAAAGCTCATTTGAAGACGATGATCCATCAAGGAGGATGAGGATGGAGCCCTGCGTAAAAGGAGACATCGTCAC
>NW_017729029.1:13578579-13582414 GCF_001723915.1 Gavialis gangeticus | reverse complement strand
TAACTCTGTGAGTCATTGAAGCTGAGGGATCCCAGATCTTAAGAAAAGCTCATTTGAAGACGATGATCCATCAAGGAGGATGAGGATGGAGCCCTGCGTAAAAGGAGACATCGTCACTGGAAACCGGTGGGAGAAGTTTGTCGCGTTCAAGGGAGAGAAGCCAGATCAACGGGGTCTGAGACAAAGTGCCAGGCAGCAATGTGCAAGGGTTGTTGGAGGAACAAAGAGATGAGGCTGCTGCTAGAGAAGGAAATGGGTTCAAGGATGGCTTTTAAGACATTGCATCATGTTTATAATGCGAGGGGAACGAGCCAGAGGAGAGCGAGCGAAGGGTGGAGGAGGGTATATTGAACCAGAGGCCTCTCCATCTGCTGTCGGTGGGGTTCCCCCCCCCCTCTTTAAATGATTTTGCATTTCTAATGAAAGATCTCAAAAAATTAATATGCTGTGTTGCCTAAAGGAATAAAAACACAAATCTGTTGTGTTTTTTTTCCTCCTGTCAAGAGTCGCTGCAAGTAACTTATTGCAGAAGCCTGAAAGCAAAGTGCGTGCTAAACAGTGAGGATATTTTTGTCTCTCTAGCTTTCCTTTGTCCTGCCCCCTGCTGACTTTCTGCATTTTAATGTGCCCTTAAAGGAGGAAGAATAAGACAATCAATTTGTTTCCCTGTTATCTAGTAACTAATCTCTCTTTTTGGTAGCTGTGGCTGCATCCAGGTTGGGTAGCCAGTAAGAACAGCAATATTCATCTGAGAAAAATACAGTGAGATAATGAAATGCATGCTTTCTGAATTGGAGCAGGCTTCTTTTCCTGGCATTTGGGCTTCGTGACCTCCCTAGCTGGACGTCACTCATCCTGGAGAGGTGATGGATGTGTCCAAACCCCGATGCACCAAGTAGCGTATTGGGCGAGACGCTGAGGGTCATGCGCTGCTGCCACATCTTTGCCTCGGTGGGTAAGAGACTTAGACCAGTGGCTCCGCTCGTCTGAATAACTCATTTTGAAATCTGCCTGTGAACTCTGACACAGGAGAGCTTTCTTTATCCCTTTCGTTCGTCGTTGGCCTGTGGGACATGTCCGGGGAAATAACACTTGGCAGCATTCGGGATGTGTGCGGCACATCCAAGAGACATGCTCTGGAGATGGATAACCATCCTTGGGTACTCTGGGCACCCCCTGAGTCCATGCACATACTTCCTCTGCCTTGCAGTGCTTTTTTTTCCCCCCCTTTTTTCTTTTGGCTTGTGGTCAGACCCGAAGCCAGTAGCCGGTTTCCGCTTTTCCAGGGAACAAACTGCAGTAGCACAGGATCGAGCAAAGAAAGGGTGACTTTTTATTAATTATTCCACTCAACAGCATTAACCTTCAATTCACGTTAAAAAAAAAAAAAAAAAGTGCACGCAACTAAAAATATTACTTAGCTTCGTTTCTGTCCTCAGGCTGGTAGTGTGACACGGTGACATCTGGCAGCCCGGGCTAATTCAAGAGGAGGTGCGAACAACGAAGAGGAAGCATTTTGACTCCCATTAGATCAGTGAGAAGCTGGAGGGAGGATTGGCAGACAGATGCAATGCCACTGCTCCCCAGATTCGGGGTCGAGTGACCTGGGGAACATTTTTGATAGTCAGCTGCCCAATGCAAACACTTAAGGCACGTACCTGCCTTCGTGGATGCCAGCAGCTGCTTTTTCAGCATGCCCATTAGGTGCTAATATTTTTTTTGTGCCGGTCTAATGGCTAATTGATTCTTCAATACTGCTGCTGCAGCTTCCTTTTCCCTCTGCTGCTTATTTCTGCTCTCTCTGTACTTTAGGTTTCTTGCTCCAGGGCTGCTCGTGCGCATGTTGCAGGAGGTTATATTCGAGCGGCTCTAACGCCAGGGTCCTGGTTCCTGGATCTGAGCGCTGTAGCTCGGCAGCCGCGTTGACAGGCAGCGGCAATGAAGACATCTCGAGCACTTTCTCTCCTCTGACCTCCTCCCTCGCTCTGTAATGAGGCGTATGGAGCAGCGCACGCGAGCTCAGTCCTCGAGGAGCCGTGAGCTCGCTGCAGAGGCCAGCCAGGCTCTTCTGGAGAAGCTGCGGTGCTGGGCTGGCAGGATGCGTGCGCATTGCCACTCCACCCGGCTCTTCCTGTGGAAGAGACGCATCGAACATAAGAATTTGCTGTTGACTGTCTGGTCATGCGTTGCCCGTGGGTCTGTCTGGTCCGGTGTCCTGGCACATGGGCAAAGAGCGGATGCTGCAAGGGAGAGTGAAAAGGGTCGTTTCCCCCCCGCCCTACTCTTCTCCCCCTTGCAGCCTCCAGCATTTAAGGTCGAGGAAGTTCTGCTTTGGAGGCTGCATCCCTCGATAGCACCCAATGCCCCTTTTCTCCAAGGAGGAGCAGAGGTCCTCCACCTGAAAGCCCCCTCTGCTCTGAACGTGCACGGCGGCCAGCTGCACGGCCCCATCAAAGGCTGCTTGCACCAATCCTTTGAGCAGAGGAAGAGAGGTCAAGCTGGTTCGAGTCTGAGGGGGTGAAATCCCTCTTTTTTCACAGTAAAAAGTGCAGCTAGCTGCATGCGTCAGGGCATGGTGGTGCCTGGCTCAGCGCACGGATGGATGCCTGGGGCCAGTTCAGTCCAACCTGTGCACCTCGGTGAAGTCCTTAGTGCCTCCAGGGTTTCATCGCTGCCTTCAGGAAACCATTATGCTCTTTCCTAGGGAAGACGGAGGGCTCTCAGCCTACCCTGCGAGGTGCTGCGATGGGGCTGTGCCTTGCTAGCTATCCGTGCCGCCGTGCGAACGAGCCGACGGCTTCCAGGTTTTATTTTGGGGAGAGGGCAGTTGTGAGTGACCGAGCGGGGACAAATTCAGCTGTGCGTGCACTTGTCCGTTGGACCTTTTCCCAGCGTTTTGCATCATCTGTTTGGAGCAGATTTGTTGCTCAGCTCCCCTAGCCAGCCGTTTCTGTCCTCTGAGGGAAGACTGCTGGAAGGTTGGTTTATTTGGGGGTTTTGACTACTTGTGCGTATTTACAATGGCTTTCATTTGGAGTTGGAGGCCCAAGTAAGGGAGCCTGGACTTGCAAGCCTGGATTATGGCCTAGCCGTCTGCTAGGGATGAACGGACCAGGTGTGCTTGGCGGTGAAAATGGGGATGTTAAGCCTTGGTGCCAGGACAGTTTTGTAGATGTTCTCCAAGCTGTGCGCCCCGCTTCGCGGCATGTGAAGTTGGTTTTGCTCTTGTATGTGGAGCTTGCACCATATTCTGCTTGCGTACTGTGCATGGCCAAGGGCTTAGGAGGCTTTAACCATGTCGCTAAATCGGGGGAGAGTTTGTTAATGGGAGCATTGTGTAGATGGGAAGAAAAGCAGACCCGCTCAGGATGAGAAGAAACCTTCCTGGACTTTTAGAGGCCGTGTGTGTACGAGTGGTGAATGTCCAGGACTGTTTTCTCCAGCTTGCGCTGGAAGATGTCTACCCTGAGGAGACCGAATCCACATGCGGCTCTGTTACTGCAACTAAAACCGCTTCTGATGCTAATCCTAGCCGGGGTCTCTCTCCGCAGACTGCAGCTTTCTCCTGCTTTCAGAGCTTCAGCTAAACTGAATAGAGGTAAAGCAATAAAAAAAAAAAAAAAGTAAACAAGCAAAGTAGGGCTTCCACTGAGACGCTGGTTTATTGCATTGGGGTTTTGTAGTTTGTCTTCATTATCATCCCATAGACGTACCCTTATTGTGGGCTGAGATTAAAGCCATCACTTTCAGTGTTCATCAACTACGTTTCCTAGTAATGAAATAGGGTTTCTTTAGGGCTCTTACACGTTCGAGTTGCAAATGATGTAAAGAGCGC
>NW_017729029.1:13577295-13578568 GCF_001723915.1 Gavialis gangeticus | reverse complement strand
GCTCTTACACGTTCGAGTTGCAAATGATGTAAAGAGCGCGTGCAGCGTAGCATGCTTTCCTATGTGGCGTTGCCTGCAGGACCACATGGCAAAGGACCCTGCGGTGATGACGGCCGCAGTGATGAGCTACCTATTAACTCCCCTCTGCATCCTAAATCCACAAACCGTCTTCTGAACAAAGAAATGAACTTGCTGGGGCAATACGTCCTGCTTTCTCCCTCCCTGCTGCAAACGTAAACCCAGGAGTTATCTGGGCTTAACCTACTCACGATGCTTGTGGGAGGAAGGAGCTTTGCACCCAGAGTGGGAAAGATTTGGGCAGCTTTTCCAGCCCTAAATAAATCATGCCCGTCAGGTCTGGATAGCAGGGCCCTGAACCTATTGGGAAGGGAGATTACCAGCTGTTCAAGGCACGGGTCCAGCTGTGTCTTGACCGTCTGCCTCCTCTCCAGGTCTCTGGTGCCGCCAGATGCCCGGCCCCGTGGGGCATTGCATGCTCCCTGACCTGGCTCTGGGTGGCAATCCCCTGGTCATCGCAGCGATCCCCTGGCAGGCCTGACTTTTTGCCTCTGAGGCTGCCGAAGGTTGCGTTCCCTTTGGGGCAGTGACAGCCAGGCAGCATTTCTGCAGGAGAAACGCATGGAGGAGAATATGACCCTTCGACAGGGTGCATGCAGGTCCGTTTTATCGTGCATGCGGCCCTTTTTCTGCACGGGGTCCTTGTAGGGTCAGCTGCTTTGCCCCTTCCCCCACACCCCAGCCCTCTCGGAGCTCACCGACAACCCCCGGGCAGCTCTTAGCAATCGAGGCACTTTTAACCGTTTTGCAGCCCTTTGATCCAGCATCTCCCAACTCCGGCAAAACACGGGTTTCACACCAGGAGACGGGGGCGCGGATGGATGCGATGGTCTGGTACGGGTACTCCTGGCTGTTTCTACTGGGGAAGCTCGACTTGGAAATGGGGGTCTGAGGGTAGAGGGGCTGCGGGTCTCAGCCCGAGGTAGCCGTTCTTTCATAAAACTCGGTATCCATCCTGATGCTTTTATGTCCCAGCTCCGTGGCTCAGGCCAGCACCCTGGCCCGTGCGACACCTGTTGCTGTATTGACAGAGAGCTGCAGCAATAGTGGCAACCACCTGCAAATTTGGTGCCTCGTGTTAAGTTAGATATTTGGAAAAACTTTCTCACTAGGAGGGTAGTAAAGCACTGGTACAAGCTACCCAGAGAGGTGGTGCAATCTCCGTCCTTGGAGGTTTTGAAGACCCGACTCAACA
>NW_017729029.1:13570294-13572295 GCF_001723915.1 Gavialis gangeticus | reverse complement strand
CCCGTGCGACACCTGTTGCTGTATTGACAGAGAGCTGCAGCAATAGTGGCAACCACCTGCAAATTTGGTGCCTCGTGTTAAGTTAGATATTTGGAAAAACTTTCTCACTAGGAGGGTAGTAAAGCACTGGTACAAGCTACCCAGAGAGGTGGTGCAATCTCCGTCCTTGGAGGTTTTGAAGACCCGACTCAACAAAGCCTTGTCTGGGATGATGCAGTTGGGGCTGGTCCTGCTTGGAGCAGGGGTTGGACTAGATGTCACCTCCTGAGGTCTCTTCCAACCGGACTTTTCTATGATCCTACGAACAACTGGGTGTTGAGATGGTCACTGCTATGCTACTCCCAGGGACCGTGGTCCGAGTAAACGCGCAGAAGGGCTGAGGTTGCAATAAACCCATTGCATGGTTTCGGACATCGAGGTCCTGTCTGGAGCGGTGGAGTTCGGGTGCTGCTGTCACTATTCCTGAGCGGTGGAAAATAGCTGTGTGGCTGGGAGCTTTTTTGCCACATTTAGCGGTCTTATATATGGATTAGCAAAGGCATTGCAGACAGGGACAGCAGTGGGAGGCTAGCACAGTGCATGTCATGCCTTCAGGGACCTCATATAACCTGTTTTATTAGCTCAAAGAAACCCCACTGCCACCACCCACCCCTTTGCTTGGCAAGCTCTTTCTGAGGAGGGCATCTTCATGGCTTCTCCTTCCATGGTGCAAGGATGGTAAATCACTGCTTTGTCCTACCGCGGCACAGGGTATAGGGACAGCATAAAATATTGTCAGCTAAATACGGGTAAGAGGTTTAAGCACATCTAATTTATGGCAGAACGCTCACTGGGGAATACGCTCACCGAGGTCTGAGTCCCACTGTGTCTTTTCCTGTTGAATGAATGGATTAATGATGGCAAATCCTGCTGTGTAAGGAGATGTCAGAGGCTCTGCGCATGGGTAACGGGAGCAAATATTTCAAGTGGAAAAAGCCACCAATTCTCGGCTCTTTCCCTAGCATGCTCCTGCAGTCGGTAACGGATAGGGAGGGGATTTTTGGGGGAGGTTTCACCCCCCCCATAGAAAATATTTAATTAGACGCTCTAATGAGAAGCCATTATAGCTGCAAACAGTTGTTATCACCCTTTCAGCTGTTAACATTTTCAGGGCGGTTGCTCACAAACTGTTCAGCAATTAGGCCCCAATTCATTGCGAAGGCAGGAGATGTGGCAGCAGTAACCGGGCTGCGGAGAGCACGTCTTACCAAGACACGTTTGCACGACTGCTGTCCTTGCTAAGGTGCAGAAGTGTGCACTGGGTGTGGAAAGCCGCGGCAGCCGGACGGGCACGTGACGTTCACTTCTTCTGTCTTAGACTACAGATTTTGATCGTGCAGGGGGCATCGTTTCCCTGGGCAATCGCAGGGCAAGCTTATTACTCCGAATCAGAAATGTCAGATGACTTCACAGGCTTATTTTAGGAGCACAAATCAAAGGCTGAGCTCCTGGCAGCTGGCTGGTGCAGCATTTTAGAAGTTTTAATTTAATTTCTCCTTCCAGCCCAGGCCGCTGTCATAATGGTACCTTATCAAAGCCCTGTAGGAAAGTTTAACTCCAAATAAGGGGCAATACAATTTACATCTGTTTCCTCATTAGAAAGCAACACTTTTTAAGCCAGCTTGATACAAATTATTTCTTGTTAAGAGCATGTCTTCATATTAACTGTGGATTTGTTTGAACTAGGGCTACAGTAGCCGTGATGCATTATTTTTTTTTTAAGCACTGACTAATCAGGTGAAAACTCTGCTTTCTCCTCTGAGACCTTTTTAAAATCTGTCTAGCTGATTTATTTAACAGCCTTTGATAGTCTCACGCGGTCAAGAAGAGGCATCAGGTAATCATTCGGTCTATGGGAGATTATTACCTGACTCTGGCACCAACTTGCTATGCGACCAGCTTTCCTCTTTATAACTCGCATGAGCCACCTGAACGAAGGGCAGCATGCCGATTTTTTTTTTT
>NW_017729029.1:13516506-13565294 GCF_001723915.1 Gavialis gangeticus | reverse complement strand
CTCATTAGAAAGCAACACTTTTTAAGCCAGCTTGATACAAATTATTTCTTGTTAAGAGCATGTCTTCATATTAACTGTGGATTTGTTTGAACTAGGGCTACAGTAGCCGTGATGCATTATTTTTTTTTTAAGCACTGACTAATCAGGTGAAAACTCTGCTTTCTCCTCTGAGACCTTTTTAAAATCTGTCTAGCTGATTTATTTAACAGCCTTTGATAGTCTCACGCGGTCAAGAAGAGGCATCAGGTAATCATTCGGTCTATGGGAGATTATTACCTGACTCTGGCACCAACTTGCTATGCGACCAGCTTTCCTCTTTATAACTCGCATGAGCCACCTGAACGAAGGGCAGCATGCCGATTTTTTTTTTTTTTCCGGTGACTTGCAGCGTAGGACATGCCGTGTTGGGAGAAACGTTCTCGTTGTTTCTGTAAGACGCTGAGAGCGGAGATGAAGGGCGGTTACAATGGCGAGTTCTGGTTTGCTTTTCAAAGCGTCGGGGGTCAGGTGCAGGTGTGGCACACTGGCACCAGCCATGGTTGTCTTGCTTTCGTATGAGCTGCCTTTGGTAGGTTGGCCTAGTGGTTGTTGCACTAGCTCAGGACTCGGGAAATGTAGAGTCAGGATCTGGCCTCTTGTGTAGCTCCTGGTAAGCCTGTTTTCTCCTTTAGCCTCAGTTGCCTATCTGTAAAATGGAGCTAAGGTCTCCTGACCTCTCTGGGGTATAAAATAAAATGTACGAAAAGAGCTCTGTGCTTTCTGCAGCTTGTCTGTTGTACCACGAGCAGCAGCTCATTGTATTCTGCCAGGGTGGCTAGGTCTGTTGCTGGTAACTCCTTCAGATGGATGGTCCCGGTAGCTCAGCCCAGGGTGCAAACAGTGTCTGCACTGGGCCTCTCTGGGCTGAGTAAAGTTACTGTCCAGGTGTCTTCATGCCAATGGCAGAACCGCTTTGCATCCTGCCTTAGCTTCTTCACACCCTGATTTATTCCCCTCCAGGAAAAGCTCTGAATGGAGCTGATGGTGGATCAACATGTCCACAGGACCTCAACTTCCTGTTCAGATAAACACCTTGTGCAGGTCTGGCCTAGCTCTGGGCACAGTGAGCTCCGTCCAGCTGAGCCCCCAGGTCCAAGGGGGAATTGGGGCCTGAATGCACTGACTCAGACCTACCCTAGGGAAGGGAGATGGGGGATATGTGTAAGCCAACAACTCTCAGCCAGGACACCTTGAGATCCTTTCCAGGATGTCATGCAGCATTAGCACCATTAGGTGAGCAAGCACGACTCACAAAATCAGCCCAGAGATTTCAAAGAGGAATCCAGTGTCAAACGCACGCTGGCCTGTTGTGATCTGGTTGAGCTCTTTGCAACAGAAGTATTGCGCGTATTTTTTTTTTCTGTAGTCAAAAAAAACAAGTGAATGCTAGGAGCTGGCACTTTGAGGGATGCTTTGAATTTATTAAGTTACCTTGAGTCTGAAAAGGGTGAGAACCACTGCTGTAGGCTGGTAAGCAACCATGGGAAAGTTCAGAGGGGTTTGCGGCCTCCCCTTTTCGTCAAGGTTTGCCCAGACTTGCATGTCCCTCCTTGGTGGATGCCCAAGTGGCCGGTGGAGCCAAAAATGCTGCTGCGTCTTCATCTTCCGCTGCTGCAAGGCTGTGCCCTATCCTTTTCCAGGTGCGGTGGCTCACCTGCTAGGTGGAGCAGATAGCATTGCATCCGCAGTCTGCGGCTGCCTCCCTCACAGCGGGTCTGTGTCAGGGTCCTCATCTTTATCTTCCCAAGCCTTGATTGCACTTAGGAGTGACCGAATGACTGCCTATGATGTGCCCCGCTGTGTTTTGGTGGGCCCTGGAGACCCATTTTGCTGTGGGAAGCAGTTTGTTCCAAGGGGATGTATGTCTTGAATTCGCTGCCACTGGAGATCAGGATAAGCTGCAAATCGGATCAGCTACCCAGATTGGGCCCATCAAGTGATGTCATCCCACCCACAAATCTGGGACGTTAGCAATTCGGTGGCATTGGACAACAGTGGCCGTTTAGCACCCGGGAGAAGAACAGTGGCCTAGTGTTAGGGGAGAGGCAGCCAGTAAATTGCTCCATGTCTTTACCCCAGTTCCCCACGGGTTCAGCCTCCCCATCTCTTTAGGCAGCTCGTAGTGGTGCAGCACTAAGCGCAAATCCTTCTCCGTGGCTGGAGTCTTGCAAGCCATTAAGAAGCCCCTGCCACTAAGAGCTCGGTGTGGTATGTACAGCGCCTGGCTGCTGTCCTCTGTGCAACGCCTTTCCAAATGCAAGCTATCTGTGTGGCGAGGAGTCCGATGCTTGTCTCTCCCTGCTCACAGAGTGGTCTTATTACCAAAGTGATTTATGACAGCAAAAGTATTTTGTGCACTATGTGCAGTAACATACAGCTTTAAAATAAAAAAAAAAAAGTAAAAGTAAAAAGTATCCTACTTTAGTCAAACTGGGTGTGGTCTGGATGTTCATTAATGTACCTTAATTAATGTGCATTTAGTTTAGGACCTCTAATAAGAGGTACCAGCTGAATGTGCAGTAACTAGTCAGTGCATTGTCTGGCGCACATTTTGTTTTTGTGACGCTTACTGCTCATTAGCGTAATAACACTGCACAGAAGGCTACCAGCACAGTTAATAACTGCTATGCTACTGCACTGTATTATTAGGCTAATACGCAGTAAACCTCTTGTGTAGACGTGTCCACTGTCACTTAGTTACAGTCTGCATCTAGTTGCACTAGAGGGGGGAAAATGTGCATCATCTCCTTTCCAACACACCTTTAATTGGGCGCAATGAAGCCATTACTTAAGCAATAAACCTTGCAAGACTGGGCCGTTTCCTTCAGTGCATGGTAACTGTGCAAAGATACTGCAGGATTTAAGACTGAAGTGGGAAGGTCAGTCATCAAGAGGGCCCACCTTTTGGTCTCTGTAATGACTGCTCAATAAGGTATAAATTCGAGCGAAGCAAAAATCCACGAAGGGGCTTAAGCTTTGTTGTGGAGGTTACATTTCGGGGTAAACAATTGGGAGTGCTCCACCTGGTTCTTGTAGCGTGGCTTCCCGACTCGAAAAATATCGATTGGGCGGTCCCACCTGGAACAAAACCATAGCGATGGCAAGACTCTGCATTCGATTTCTGTTGCTGCAAGACAGGCCTGTCAGTGCCGTTCAGTTCCAGACGGCACCGCTGAATCAATACCTGTAGTTGGAAACATCTGTCCCAGGAGTAGTCGGAGCATTTGTTTCTATTCAGTTGCAGTGATATTGTGGTGAATAAATATTATGTGTGTGTGCGGGAAGATCTTGAGTTCAGGCTCTTTCTCCCGTTGTTTTTGTGCTCTCGCTTTCTCGCGCTGGCAGCTGACACAGTGCAAGAACTGGCTTCGTGCAGCAGCACGGGGAATCATGTTGTTTGATGTCATTCATTAGATTTTTTAAAAAATTTGTGTTGATGTATATGGAGCTGAATGATGTAATAAAAATGAAGCACTATTTAAATTGCTTTCCCCTTGTATTGTGAAACTCTTTGTAGTTAAATTGCTTGTTTGCATGGAATTTTTTTTCCCCTCTTCTTTTTTTTCAAATTACATAACTATTTACCAAGATTGTCTTTATCTCTGTTTGCGGCGGATGACTGAAGGAAACTCTTAATTTCTATTCAGGGATGCAGGATTTGCTTAAACCAGTGAGTTTAAGGACTCTGGATCCAGATTTCCTGTTGCTCATAGTAATTTAGTGTTTCTAGGAAGGTGGGCAAATAGCCCTGTCCTGACTGCTAGGATGATGGTAAATTTACTGAGCTGCACATCAGTTCCTTTGTAAAACAATTTTTTTTTTTAAAATCCTCCTCTTTCATTGTTAATGTCACAAGCAGAACATTGGCCAGGAGGCCTGGCTTAGCTGAAACCATCCCAGGTTGTGGGTGAATTGGTGTGTTTAATGCCTCCTATGGTATTGTGAAACTAGGCTTTTCTGAGAGAGCTCCATTTGCTCGGGGGGGGCAGGGAAAACTTCTTCATTAGGACCATAAAATGCTTGGCACTTCATTTTATTTTTTTGGCTCTGCCTCATTTCAGTACAGAAATACACCTACAATGATGGAGATGGATATATATAAATAGATGTATATTTTTAAATTATACATAAAAATGTTATATAATATATTCTTAATAGATGTATAAAAATGTTTACAGTGTTTTCTTCCTGTATACTTATATATATACCCAAATACTTCACAGTATTTCCTTCCCATTTCTCTGTTTTCAGAGGATGTTGCTAGCCTCCCTCTCCCACATACCACAGAGGTCTGAGTCGTAGCAAGTCTCAAAGACGCTCTGTTGCCCTTGGCTGGTTGGGGAGACTGCTCTTTATATGGAGCCAAAGGCTTCGTTTCTGTTGCTACTGTGAAGGCTATGAAAGACAAAGCTGTCTGGCGAAGAGCAGCTTACCCTTGGTTGCATCTAAGCTAGAAGACAGTTTTTATTCGTTCGATGATACTACATGCTCGGGATGGAGATCAGCAAAGGGGCTGGAGTTATCTATTATGACAGTGGTGGAAGAAAATACCCATTTCTTCTGCCTAGTTTTCCTTGTAAATAAACGAGCTTTTAAACCGAAGCTGGCCACTTCCATAATTGGGTCATTTAGAAATTCATAGAGCCACAGACAATGAGGGTTGAAGGGACCTCAGGAGGTCACATCTAGTCCAACCTCCTGCTCCAAGCAGGACCAGCTCCGACTGCATCATCCCAGCCAAGGTTTTGTCTAGTCAGGGCTATAAACCTCCAAGGATGGAGATCCCACCACCTCTCTAGGTAAAATTGTCATTTTCTAAGACCTCATTTTGAGAACAGTCCCCATTACTCTTTTACAAGTGCAGATCCTTCCCCCTTCGCGTTTCTGAGAGCCTGGAATTGTGTTTAATGGGGGAAAAAAATGTCAAACAGCTTCAGAGCTGGTTTCTTCTTGGTTTTTTTTTTTTTTTTTTTCCCTGCGCCCCACCTCTGCTGAGACCTGATCTGATGCTTGCGCGGGCTGGTGAACTTGAGTTAGACTTTTTAAACAAGGGGGTTTGGAGGAGGCTCTTTGTGGATGTGCTTGAATGCGAGGCAGCTACTCATCCAAGTCAGCTACTTAAGAAGCGTGTGTCCTGTCTGGAGTGGAGGGGCAATCAGCATACCGGCACCGTGTTTCATGTAATTGCTCTACAATTACGTTCGCTAAACTACGCATGCAAGACAAGCGGTTTTACATTTAATATATATTTTCAACCAGGATGGCCTTTGAGAGACATAAATGACACAAGGTGAACAAACTGCTTATTAAGGTAAGACAATGAAGGCCCAATTTTAAAAGGTTAAGATGTACTAGAAAGTATCAGTGCATCCTCAAAGTCATCAATGCTACACAGAAGGCACAGTATGTGGTATTTTGAAAGGCCACTGTAACCTTTTCAAGCGTGAAGCATGCTAAAAGGAATATATTTCCTTACTGTTCTGAAAAGAAAAATCAGTTTTAAAAAGCCTTACATGTGTTTTTTTCCTTTTCTTATTATTTGCTTTAAATATTATCCTCTCTTTGGAGACCAAAGAAAAGAAATGATCCTGCTAGAAATGTAGGGGTTGCTCAGCTGAAGTACTTATTACAAGAAGACAACCGAAGACGGGAAATCTTGTGATGATAAGAATTGCAAAATGTCCCTTCCGTTTGAAAGAAAAGAAATGTCTGTTGCTCATTTCTTTCTTTGCTGAAACTTTCAAAGTCTTTCTTGAGCTTCAATTTGCCCGTTTCGCTTTACGCTTGCAGTAAGCCAAGTGCTGCTATTCTTTATGCTTCCAAGCTGGGCTCTTGCCTCCTGGAAATGAATTACAAAAGCTTTGTGAAAAAGCATCATTTGGGAGCCCTGACAGTCTACAAGCCAGTGGAGGCAATTGTAAAGAACCAGTGTTTGTTCCGAAGCTCTTGAATATTCAAAACCATTGAGTGCATTTGGAGGTCTCCATGCTTTAAAGCCAGCCATTTCAAGAGCACCTTCACTGCTTATTCCCGGGGTTCAACGTTGTGTCTGTACCTCAAACTGAGGGCCAACGTGTGCCTCCTTGTCCATCCAGTGCTTATTTTCAGGTCATTGGGAGGTCCTCCCAACCACTGTTCGTGGCCTGATGCTCCAGGTCTACGAGGTGCTGAAGCACGCTGACTTCAATGGGCTCGGCCTGCCATGCTGAACTTTGACAGGCGTGCAAAGGAGTTAGGAAGATGATCGCTTAAAACAAAGAAGTCTTGCTAAATGGGAAGATCACAATCCTGCGCGAAAGAGCAGTGTAAACGCTCGTGTGCTTAGCATCTGTTTGCCAAATTGCCTTTTCAAAAATATACAACGGTTCTGAATCCCCGTTTAGCTCTCCATGTTGAGACCCCTTTATTTTTTTTCTCTCCCAAATATTCGTGCTTTGGCTCTTGCTGGGGGAGGTTGGGACTGAAAGACATGGAAAGGCAGGGTTTGCAAGGCTGGTTGGCTAATTTTGATTCGGATGCCCCGAGGGCAGCTTCCAAAGAGTCCAGTTGGCGTGTAGGTTGGGAGACGCATGGAAATGACCTACTGTCAGCGCAGGAGGCTGAAGAGGGGATGGTCTCTTTGCTCATCTTACCGCACGTTCGGTTTCCTATAGTGGTATTCCAGCAGGTCTCTGATGAGAGCCTCCTTACCCCATGACCCGAGGGAGGATGTTTTTGAGAACCTGAAGTGCCCCAATCCCCAGGGTTTCTGAATTATGGGGTGATGCGTGCCTTATTGCTGCTGTCCGATTTAAAGAAAAGACGTTCCCGGGTAAATAAGCCATAAGACCCGGCTGGAGAAGGCTGTCAGGTGTCGGCAGCGGAGCCTCCGGCTCCTGGATCTGACAGCTCCATCTCCAATTTCCACTTTCTTGAAAAATAATCGCCATTTAAATAATGCATGCGGCGCTTTTAGAGGAGTTTTCCCGGTGTAGCGCGGATTCCAGTATCAGATCATAAACAAGGCAATCTAGAGCAAGCTTGAAAGGGACAAAGCAAGTCTCTTTGCAAGTCTCTTGGCAACTAAACAGATTCGTTATCTTTTCCTGGCTGAGGCTTGCCAGCATCAAGTTGCACTCCTGCGTGGAGGAACAGCGGTTTAGTGTTTGATAGCGATCGGATCGGGAGGAGAGCAGAGCACCAGGCATCCGACGGGTTGTCAAACCTGTCACTTCCCAGCCTTTTCTTCCCCTTGACAAGGTTAGCCACTGACTGACAAGGATACGGTTTGCCAGAACAGCGGCAGCCTCTGAAGGAAGGGGGAAAAAAATGCTTGCAAAGATGGCTGTGGTGCTTTCCGCTGATCTCTGAGCAAAACTCTGTTTCCAAACCTGTCTTTGCAATGAGTTTCCACCACGCACCTATTTCCCAACGTGACCGAAGGCTCGTTGCGGGGTCTCTTTGGAAGGCGCTTGTCAAACACTCCTGAAATGTTGTTGCACATCTCTTTCTCTTGACTTTAAAAATGATTGCGTTTCCCCCTCTGCATCACGGGGATTTCTCATTCCTGAAAAGGACTCCCCTTCTCTGCTCGGTATTTCCAGTGGGGGGTTTCCCTCCCCCGAGAAAACGGCTATCTAACTGAACTCAGCCGCTTGGTTCGGTTGCTTGTGTCCAGCGGTGTCAGCATCAATGTCGTGCCAAGCTATTTGCTTGCACTGTGGAAGTATTTGCTGGCTGTCCTGAGGTAGGAATCCTGATCCCCCTTTTTGCTTTTAAAGCTGAGGAGATGCTCCATTGCATGAATATTAGTGCCAGTAATATCAGCGGCAACATGCCAATGCATTCAGGCCTGGGATGTAGATGAGCCTTCGTTCTCTTCCTGCCCGTGACAGTGGAAGAGGCTGCGCTCTTGGACCTGCAGTAGCATTCAGTACCATCCAGTTGAAACACAAATAGTCATGGCCAAATGCTGGACGTTAACGTGTACGTGCTTGTTTTAGCTTGTTCAGACTGCAGCGGGGTGGTTTTTTCTGCATGGAGCAGGGTGTATTTGTGGAAGGGAGGTAGTCCACTCGGGAGCTGTGAAAGCTGAGTCCTAGCTTTCCCTTGCTGCCGCTGGATTTCTGCTTTAGATTTTGTTTAACGCACTGAGTCAAGAGAGAAGAAAACAAAATCAATACCAGGGAAAAACAACGGAAGGAAGAGAAGTAGCAAATCCCGGCTCAAAATCCTCTTGATAAAATTCACAAGAGGAGGGACCAGTCCAAGCAAGAAATATGTCGGCAAAGGGAAAACAAGGGGGCTGTAGGATTTTGGTGGCCCTGTGCCGTCTGTTAAACTTCCAGCGAGTGCACAACTGAATGACAAACCCTGGGCATTAGCATTTTGAAGTTTGCACGGTCTAACCTCTGGGGCTGGACCACCTTAGAAACTGCGCTACTGCAGCAAAAAATTAAATATATTGCATGCACGCGCACACACCTTTCCAAGAAGGAAGGGCCATCTTTATTCACAAGTTGAAAACTTTCTGGTAATTTTTTTTGCGTTGCTAATAGGTTGAGGCCTCCTTATGAGGACAAAACTGCATATCCTGAAGAACCAGAGGGTTATAGTGGACAACAGGATGAACAGGAGCCAGCAGTTGAGGAGAAGGCTAAGGGGATCCTGGGCTGCATGGGGAGAAGCATTGCCAGCAGGTTGAGGGCAGTGATGCTTCCCCTCTATTTGGCACTGGCGAGGCCACAGCTGGATCCTGTGTCCAGCTGTGGGCCCCACTACAGACAGGATGTGGACACATTGGAGAGAGTCCCGTGGAGGGCAATGAAAATGGTTGTGGGGCTGGGGGACAGGACTGGTGAGGACAGGTGGAGGGAAGTGGACTGATTCAGTCTGGAGAAGAGAAGACCGAGGGGGATTGAATGGCAGCCTTCACCTCCCTGCAGGGGGGCTGCGAAGAGGATGGAGCTGGGCTGGTCTCAGTGGGGGCAGATGACAGGACAAGGAGCAATGGGCTCAAGCTGCAGCAAGGGAAGTTGAGGTTGGATATTAGGAAAAACTCTCTCACTTGGAGGGTGGTGAAGCATTGGGACAGGTACTCAGAGGTGGTGCAGTCTCCATCCTTGGAGGTTTTGAAGACCTGGCTCAAAGCTTTGGCTGGGATGATACAGCTGTGGCTGGTCCTGCTTTGAGTAGGGGGTTGGACTGGATCTGGCTTCCTGAGGTCCCTTCACACCCTCATTTTCCACGATTCAGTGTAGTTTCAAAAGCATCTTAATCCACTAACTGCGAAACTTATTGTGCTCTTTGCTTCGATGCATGTTCTAGTGTGAATGTGAGTGAATAGGGGGATATGTACGTCTGATATATATGCATCACACGTACCATACTTACCCATGTATGGGCCATGCCCCTGAACACTGCTTCCAAATTTTTAAAATTATAAATGATTCATATAATGGCCACACATACATTTCTAGGGGAGATGCAAAAGAGATGCCTCTTAAGATGCAAGTTGTTAAACAAGCCATGCGGGAAGGCCACGCCACATAGCAAATGAGCCCTGCTTTGTGCTCAGTCTCCTCTCCGAGATCATGGAAAATGAAAGAGCCTGGGTGGGTCCTTGAATGTAGAGTGACAAGTTTTGTTTAGCACTGAAACTTCCTTAGTCTTGATTGGGGTTGCGTGATAGTAGCTGCACCCTCATTCCTGGTGGCAAAAAAGTGCGGCTCTTATGGTATATTGTGTGCGTGTGTGCACACAGAACATACCATACAATGCATGGTATTACGTTGCAATATTACAGTAATGCACACGCTAATAATGCATACGATAATTGCACACACTTAAGCGCATTAAGCGCTTCCTGGAGGTGATCTCTGCATTCTGCATTGAGGACTTCCAGGAAATGTATTTATTTCTCTGCTAAAGCACTGAAGTATTGAATCAACAGAGTGGGAGTACTGTATGGAAAACTGCAGGTTTATAGTGTTCATACTTACTCACCGTCCGCTCCAGATAGGCATAAACAGCTCTGTTTCTTTTAAGCAGAAAGGAAAGAAGCAGCTGCTTAGCTCTACACTAGTGCCCAAGTTGGCTGTTTGATATTCATCACGTCTTTTTAAGCATCTGTTAACAGGTGGGGAGAGTTTTCTGCGAAGAGAAGCATCACTTTATTGCTTACCTTGGGTATCAGCTGCCTGTTAGATCACTGACGAGGTAGCAAAATACTCCGCGCAGGGCTCCGATCAATTAATATGCACGGTTAGGGGCACATCTTATGAGAGGAGAGTGGCGTCGGGGACGTGTTCTAGGTGCGCGAACTGAAAGCTGGAACTGAGGGATTGTCGTGTTAACTCTGCGTGGGAGCACTTGGAAATGGAAACGCTGCCCCGCGCCTCCCCAGCGCTGCGCAGTGTTAGAAATTGGTTGTTTCGATATGTGCACTTATATTATAAAACAGCACTGATACGAATTTTAATTGTGAATTAGCAGGCAGCCCCGTGCTGAGGACTGCTGTGTGAATGCCGAGGCAGGTGAGCTGCGAGCTAGACTTGCAGAGGCTGCATTTCATTGGTGCAATACTAGCTGCAATGAGAAGACTATGGGGACTTTTTACCACCTTTTAACTTTCCCTGAGCCTGGTGAAGGGCGTGTGCACCCGAAAACTTGCAGAAAAAGATCTTTTATTTTTTGTAGTTTCTCCGTTGGTCTAATGAAAGGTGTCGCCTCTGAACCAAGAGTTATAGATTTCTGCATTTCTTTTGGTCTCGGACCAACACGGCTACCAAATACATCCCTGATACTAGCTGCGCAATACTTTCCCGGGGTGCTAGAAAGTCTCGGTGATGGAGCACGCGTTAGCTAAAACATTTCATCATTAAAAAAAATGAAAAAGTCCTCGTGCAACCCAGCTCTGTAAATCTGCCATTTGTCTTCAGGGTATCTGGAGTTAAGCTTTGACCTTTGGAGGTCAGAGATCTGTACCGGTGGTTTAAGGTTGCAGAGAGCCTGAGAGCACAACAGATGCTCGAGGAGACGGGCAGCTGGGTGACCTACTCGAGGCAGCTTGCAGGGCCCTGGTGCCTTGCTGACGTGGAGTGCTATAAAACCTGCTCCGCTCAAAGCACACTGTTTTTCACGCCGACTAATAATCAATAGTGTCATAACGGACTCAAGGTGCTGGTTTTTGTTGCATACTCTCTCCAGGAGGGAGAATTATTGTGCAGTGTTAACTGCAGCTCTGTCTTAATAGAGGTTTTTTGCTCTGACCTGGGCTGCTAGCTGCTGGCAGGTGCAAGAAGTGGGTTTCATATCTCTTTTTGAGTCTTTGGCTTTGACAAGCACATTCAATCGTGGGGTGGCTTGAGGGGTCGGTACTGGGTGTCCCGTCGTCAGTTAGGCATGCAGACTGGTTGGGTCCTTGCCTCGCTGGAACGATGCCCGAGCCAGCTGAACTTTTGTTCCTCTTCCACTTGGGACGCGTAAGAGGAAGGTAGCACGGCTTTCCATTTGTTCAGGTGTTAGACACTGCAATATTTGTCTAAATTGGTTTTGGTCCGGTTGATGCATGATCTCTCCTTGCTCTCTTCTGGAAACTGTTCACAAAGTGTTCAGCTCATTTCCGAGGGGGTTTTTCCAACTTTGTTTCCATTCAGGCATCATGCTCGGTCATAGCAAGCGCGGTCCCACTCCAGTGCTTCGGTAGCAGAGAGAGATCTGGGCGCGTGGTCGCGTACGGTACCCTGGCCACAGACAGCGGGGACACGGGCTCCGTCACCCGTGTGTACAACTTGTAGCTCTGTTCTCACATGAGATTAAAGCCTTGCCCCCTGTAGCTTGCTGCTGTGAGTGAAGCGGTATTCTCATTCCAGTCGATGGGAATTTTGCTCAATAACATCAGGATTCAGCTCATAATGTGTTGGATTCTTGTTTTTAAATTTTTTTTTCCTACTCCTTAAAAACAAACTTTGTGGGGCATATAGTCTGTATGGGAGCATCTGACCTCTCATGTTGGGGATGATTTTGATTGGGAACTTCTATGTCCAGCATCTTATTGCTGACTTCCTGGAAAATCCAGCTGAAATGCTCCATTGGCTTTTCTTCCCTTGAGCCCTGGAGGCTTTTCCTTAGCTTGGTACCAAAATGCCTGGATAAAACAATGCCTTGTTAAATAACTTTTTGACCCTATTAAATTTTCATGATGGGCGATGGGCTTTGCAGGAAAGACGAACTGCAGGGGATGAGGTGGAATAAACTCCAGATGAGTAGCTGGAGGATTGTGTTATAAAACTTTAAAATGGGGGAAAAAAATCCTTTGTAGTGATGTCCCGATGCACAGGAAGACTAGCAAGTACAGCCAGAAGACCAGCTTGGCTTAACAGGAAACTCTTCAGTAAACTAAGTCACAAAAAGGAAGCGTATAAGAAGTGGAAACTTGGACAAACAACTAGGGAAGAATACAAGAGCCTTTTTTGCTTCAGTCTTCACAGGCAAGCTCAGCTCCTAGACTACTGCGTTGGGCAGCGCAGTTTGGGGAGGAGGTGAGCAGCCCTCAGTGGTGAAAAAACAGGTTTAGTAAAGTTGGCCGTGTACAAGTCCACGGGGCCGCATGGGATGCACCCGAGGGTGCTGAGGGAGCTGGCTGATGTGATTGCAGAGCCACTGGCCATCATCGTTGAAAAGTCATGGCGATCAGGAGAGGTCCCGGATGACTGGAAAAGGGCACACATAGTGCCCATATTTAAGAAAGGGAAAAGGAGGATCCAGGGAACTACAGACCGATCAGCCTCATCTCAGTCCCTGGAAAAGTCATGGAGCAGATCCTCAAGGAATCCATTTCTAAGCACTTGGAGGAGAAGGAAGTGATCAGGAACAGGAAGCATGGATTCACCGAGGGCAAGTTATGGCTGACCAACCTGATCACCTCCATGAGGAGGTAACTGGCTCTGTGGATGCGGGACACAGGTATACGTGGTGTCCCTTGATTTTAGCAAGGCTTTTGATACGATCTCCCACAACATTCTCGCAGGAAGCTAAGGAAGTATGGGCTGGATTAATGGACCGCCAGGTAGATAGAAAACTGGCCGGAGCATCAGGCTAAGAGAGTAGTAATCAATGACTTGATGTCTAGTTGGCAGCTGGTATTAAGTGGAGTGCCTCAGCAGTAAGTCCTAGGGCCGGTTTTGTTTAAGATCTTCAACGACCTGGAAGATGGGGTGTGACACACCCTCAGCAAGTCTGCAGATGACACCAAGCTGCGGGGAGTAGTAGATACACTGGAGGGATGGGCTAAGATTCAGAGTGACCCAGACAAATTGGAGGATTGGCCCAAAAGGAATCGCATGAGGTTCAACAAGAACAAGTGCAGAGTCCTGCACTGGGGAGGGAGCAATCCCCTGCACCGGGGCAGGCTGGGGGTGATGGGCTGGGCAGCAGCTCTGCAGAAAAGGACCTGGGGTACGATAAACTGAATGGGAGCCAGCGGTGTGCCCTTGGTGCCAAGAAGGCTAAGGGCATCCTGGGCTGCGTCAGGAGGAGCGCTGCCGGCAGATCGAGGGCAGTGATGCTTTCCCTCTTCAGCGTTGGTGAGGCCACATCTGGAGTCCGGTGTCCAGTTTTGGGCCCTGACTACAGAAAGGATGTGAATACGTTGGAGAGTCCAGTGAAGGGCAGTGAAAATGGTTGTGGGGCTGGGGGACTGGACTGGTGAGGAGAGGTTGATTTTGTCTACAGGAGAAGACCGAGGGGGATTTGATAGCAGCCTTCAGCTCCCTGCAGGGGGGTTGCAAAGAGGACGGAGCTGGGCTGTCCTCAGTGGGGGCAGATGAGAGGACAAGGAGCAATGGGCTCAAGCTGCAGCAAGGGAAGTTGAGGTTGGATATTAGGAAGAATTTTCTCATTAGGAGAGGAGTAAAACACTGAAACCAGTTGTGTTGTAGCAGAACCAGCCCGGGACAGGCCTGCTGGGCAAATCTGCCCCAGGGCTGATGGCTTTGGCCTGTGATTGAGCAGGCCTAACATGACCACGTTTAACTTAGCATCGTAGCGAGGTAGCAATGGAGAGGATCTTAAGAAGTTGTCTAGTCCAATGCTGTGGTCCAGGCATCCCTGGTAGGTAGGCAGCCTGCCTCTTACCAGCGCCATCAGGCCAGCGAGCACCCCGGGGTAGATGCATTCACACTAATAACTTCTCCCAGGATGGTGCATCTGGCTTTGCTGCACCGGGGCAGGCGGCAGCATGAGCTTTCCTGCAACCACGTCTACACTTAGTGGTGGTGCGGGTTATGTCAGTGCAGTTAAAACAATGGCAAGAGACGCAACTAAAGCCTAGGGAGCTGTAACTTAACGCTGTGCGTCCTGCCTGATGTGGAGGCATTTTTTTACTGTGCCTCTAGAGGAGGGTCCAGCAATTGATGGGTTGGGGATACGGAGTCTCAATGAAAGGTAAGGGAGGCTCTTGAGGGTTTAAAGCCCATAACCAAGGGCCCCATTCAGGAAGGGTCTGAGAACACCTTCTCTAGTGCGGAGCCTTAGATGCTCAGAAACTTTCAGGGTTGGGTGTTCGGGTACCACGACCTGCTCCCATACCTAATGTGCTGAGCTGGCAATAGATGCAGCTCGCCTGTCACGGGGACGAAGCTGCATCCTAAGAGCCTTAGCGCTGCAGCCTTGCTCAACCGCTGGAATTACGATGTCATCCAATGACTTTGTTAGTTTTTTCAAATAATTTTAAATTAATAGGAAGCAGATTGCTAGGGGAAGTGCTGGCATCATTCCTGGCCTGCTTGCTGAGTCTCCTGTACTGCAGATCCCCATTTGCCACGCACAGCTGGGAGCCCGGGTTCCCTCTAAGGACAGCCGAGCCGGTCACATTTCCAGCACTAAATCAAAACTGACGTGGAACCACACCGCCAAAATCTTGCCATGTAAATCCTTGAAAAGGATCGAGATTGGCTGGGCCCTGCGAATAATGGGCTTGTCCAGTGTGATTTTGAGTGCTTTAAAAAATAAATAAATAAATAAAAGAGGAGGAAAGAGGATTTTTTGTCCCCTTCTGAGAGAGCAGCAGACAAACGCCAGCAGCTCTTCAAAGAGAGCCCTCCTTCGATTGCATCTCCGGCTGTTTTGCACCTCGACGTGGATCTCTAGCAGCTCTTGACCGGGCTGGTTTTCGTTCTGGGCCGGTCGGCTTCCTGCCGCGTGTTCGGCGCAGACTTTGCACTATGCTCTGCCCGTGCAAGGCTCACAAGAACTTTTGCCAAGAGACCGGTTTACTTCCTCCCTGGTTCCTACTGGTATTGAATGCCACTCCACAATAATAGCGGTAGCATTGATGAGCTGCGCGCCAGGTGCTGGCTATTTTCAGTGAAAAAATATCATCCCTGAGGTGCAAATTAGGATGGCAGTTGCACTGTTTGCATACTGCTTTCATTATAGACCTGAACCTATGTAGCTCGCTGTTCGGGTTGGCTTTTGGGGCTGAAACTTGATATGTTGTGCTGCCTTTGTTTCTCGACAAGAATGAGTGCAAATCCGTCCTAAAGAAGAGTTCGGTTTCACAGCCCTTTTTCCTTGCTGTGCCCTCCTCCAAGGCTGGAAATTAGCTCTTCCTCCTGCTCCCTCAGAGGAAAAGCGTATACTAGTTTTTGCTCCACGTGCTGCTTTGTAGCCCAGTATAATTGATGTTGGTTGAAGAAAAAAATAGCTCATTTACTTGTTCGGACTAGCTGTTCTGACTTACAGTAGTCGTGCAAAAATGTTATAGGTCTCAGCCAGATGAGGTTCTTATATCTTTTATTAGACCAACTAATAAACCCAGGGGATTCGAACAGGAATCCGGTGTCGGAAGCAGTCTGCCCTGCTGCAGTCTTCCTGAGGTCTTTGCAACGCAAGAATTGCCCTGTTGTTTTTTGGGCAGTCAAAAACCAAGTGGAAGCAAACAGCTGGCCCTTTCTGAGGGCTGCCACGAGTCTAAAGAGGTTGAAGACCACTGGCATGGCCTCTGGTTTCTGTACGGCACGAGGCTTTCAAGGAATCCACAGGTTTCGGCTTTTGCAGACTGCAGAGAGGTAGAGGCGCCTTCATCTTTGCCTTGCCTATCACTCTTGACCAATGCAGGTGCTGACCGTGGGACCGTTTTAGCCAAGTCCTCTCATTAGCACAGTGGTTGAATTATCATCCCCGCTGAGATCTCCGCTGTCAAGCTTGTTGCCAGGGGCTAACGAGGAGGGAGCTGGGTCTTGGGCTTAATTTGTGTGCGGGTCTTGGTGCAGCCTGGCTCGGGAGACGCCCAGGCTCCAATGCAGCAACGCCAGGATTTCACCCCCAGCGCCCGAAAACGAGCGCTGGCTGGACATCACGAGTGGCTGCCCTTGAATTTGGAAAAGCCAGACGCCAAAGGCAGTCTCGTAAACAGCCCATCCCAGGCTTCAGACTCTTTTGGGTGAATGACTTCAGACTGAAGAGATTGGAGTGGTCCATTTTAATTGCTATTAAATCAGTAAGCTCCAACCTTCATTTAAATAATTGATTTTATTTTAATTTTTTTTGGTGCGTGTATGTGCAGGGATGCATGTGTGACTATGTGAGTGGATGGATAGGTAGATAAATAATAGGAAGGGGTTCTCATGGCTCTGTGTGGCTATTAAATCATGTTTATACATTTAACAGAAAGGTTATATTTAGTATTTCTTCTTGATCAGGAGGATACATTATAATTCTGCATTTTTATTTAAATAGGAATATAGCTTAACACAAATGTGTCTATCTTTTTAAATTTGTGCTTTTTATCAAGTTAGAAAATGGTAAATTATGCTTTGATTTTTACTGTTTTATTACACTTTTTTTCATGATTAGTATCAAGCTTCGTTGCAATGGAAATTAGAATTAAATTAAAATACACAAAAACAGCACTTTAGATTGAATTATTAAAACAAGTTTCATGTGCTGGATGCATGAGAGAAGTTTTTATCTAAATGTGTTTTTCATTTCAGTGGATTTATTGAAATATTTATTTTGAAGGGAATCAAGCTAATTACTTCTGGTTTCCATGAAGATTTTAGAATCGGTAGACCTCATCTTCCCCCACTTCCTTTATCTTCCTAGGTTGGAAAAGGAAAATATGCTTTCCTGCTTTGTCAACTCCTGGCTAGTTTCTTAACTTCGAACAAACAATTTGAATAATTGAAATGACAATATTTTCAGTGTACCTGAATGACCTACTACATCATCAAAGGCAGATTTAGCACTTCAACAAACTCTGGTTTATTTTAAAATGAAAAAGAAAAGTTTGATTGAAAACTAATTTAAATAAAATATCAGTTTTACTTTAAGAAATTGATTGACCATGAACTCTTTTTAGTTCAATAGTGAATATTGCAATTCACTAATTAGTGTCGCTATCAAAACCCCTGTGAGAGAAGCTGCTACAACAAAAGAAGAATAATTTTAAGTCTTGAATATGGGAAGGCCTCCAGAAAAGAAAGTTGGGTTTTTAAGTTTAGATTTAAAAAAGGGGATGTAAACCATAAACAAATTTACTAATTAAAAATCTAGGAATTTCCAAATTTAAGACTACTAGTGAAAAAATTAGAAAATTAAGGTCAACCTTAAGGCTGAAGAAATAAATGCTCCTGAGTTTTTTGCTTGGGATTCTTGCTAAAATGATGGTCTAAATCCCCCAGTGGGTTGGAATATACTGCCTCTTCTCCCCATGGAGACTAAGAAAGGTTTGTCTTGTGTCAATCTGATCGTAGGCCATTGAAATTATTTCTAGTAAATTTAAGTTTGTTCAGTTGAGGAATGAGAGCGAGCCAGTATGGAAGAGGAGTTCCCCACTATTTATGTAAATCGGTCATGAAAGGACAAACCTTAGCATCATCAAAATAATAATTGTAGTAACATCAGTAGTCTTTAGACCCCAAGCATAAAACATTCTGCTCCTAAGAGCTATGTATGGTTTTTATGTCTCTGGGCCTGGGTGTTCACAGATACAATAGAAAATATATTACACTGAAACTGCGCCCCCCCCCCCTTTTTTGAATAATTTCTTTCTCCATGAAGTAGAAGGGTCTTCAACAGGTTTTTATGAGTTTTAGATTGTGAAGAAGCAAACAATACAGGTGTGCATTGGGATTCTTTGAGAACAGACATTTGGTATCCTTGATGGCGAGATGAAAAAGGCCATTTTAGAGGCTTTTGGGGGGGAGTGAATTGGGGTAAATTAAACCTGACTTTGCCAATAGAATTTAAAAGCATAGTCGTACAATTAGAGCAATTTTTAATGCTGTCATTTTTCATAGAAGCAATCCTAATAATTAAATAAATAAAAGTTTAGAAAATTTCTTGCATGACTTGACTTGATTTTCCTATCTCAGTAATAGTGGCTTGTGAACGTGCTGGTTTGCTCTTATATGGGCTGACCTGCCGTTGCAGGCTATTCCCAGGGACAGCCCATCTGGGGGCTGCTTCAAGACTGAGAGGGGAATCTGGTCTCCCCGGTCTTGTTAGAACTTGGTACTTCTTGCTTATTGACAGGGTGGATTGATTTATATCAGTGAATTTTAAATCGCAAGTTTTTAATCATGACCTAGGGCAGCAAACAGGAAACATCAATTTAAATAATTAATTTTTAATTTTTGTATTTATTTTCCTAAAGAGCGACTCCATTCTAACATATTATAATGGCTATGCCGACCCTGGGTGCCTTTGTGTGAAATTTGATGCTACTCTTTGCTAATCCATAGCATGCGCTATATTTATACATGCATAAGTAATTGTATAGCTCAACATGCATTCATTTGTATCTCTAATTTTGATGTGTTTCATGTTAAACAGTGAATTACGCATTCATTTTCTAATTGGTTATTTGATTTGGATTTTTAGCAAAATGCATTTAGGCAGAAATCAGAGTTCAGTTTATGAACAAGCAAAACATTTTTAAAATGTGTTTTCATTAGTTAGATTAGAAAAAGTTAAATCAGGAGAAAATATCAAAACATGTTTTGTTTTAAAGCTGATTTATTAAGCTAAAGGAATGTTAACCATAGGCAGTGAATTAAAAGGGTGTTCTTGGCCAACATACATCAGATTTTCAAGATATAGAGGTGTGTAAAGGTTACAGTTAAAGCAGGTATGTGCATGAGGCCCCCTCTACACATTACAGGTATTGCACAATTAACTGGTTCACTGTGCCATTACTTTGAGACCTGGTACACATGCAGGGTATCTGTCGCACCACAAAAAGTTCCAACCAGCTATAAAGTTAGACCTTGAAAATATTATGCCTGATTGCTTATCAGGTTTTAATTTGCACATGTAGCAGGGTCTCACCTGCGGCCGGGATTCCTGTTGGTGATCTCCCAGGGCTGGGGGATTGCACCAGCTGTTTCTCCCAGCCCCAGGGGTTTGTTGGGTGCCCCTGTGTCTGGGAACAATAATGGGATCTAGCATGTGGTCCCACAATTGTGCCTCATGCCATGCATCTGCAGCACGACGGGAGGTGCGATAGTGTGGACTGCATAGTAGATCCCATCATCCCTTCACTTGCATTTGGAGCTATTTTCAAAAGTGCTTTTCAGTCTAATTGATTAAATGCTTTTAACAGGTCCACTTGACAGCTCGCGAGGCACCTGAAATCATTCTCATGATCTGGTGCCACTTCCTTCAAGATTTTAGAACTAGTAGATCTTATCCTTTCCTCCGTGTTTTGATTCAAAGACTGGAAGAGGAAAATGTGAGGTTCCCTCCCCTGCTCCTCAATTCCTAATCTGTTTCCCAGTTTGGAATGATATCTCGGGGGTGGGGGAATAAAATTCACTGATCTTGTCATCTGAACTGAAACTAAAAGTGATTAAGGCAAAAGCTCGTCTACGCAATAGAACTTGAAAGTACTTCCATGTGGGGGAAATGTTTTATCAACATCCATTTTAGTACAAAGACTGAAAATTGGGTAGGTGCTTAATGTAGCATGTGACACTGTCTCATGTTTATAAACCTTGAATTTAGGGTTACTGTATTTCCAGTTCCAAAAAAGAAGATGCCTGTTAGGGGAGGTACATGGGGGGGGCAGGCAGTGATATAACGGTGTCCTGACCATGCTGTTGCCCCTCGCTCACAAGCCACAGCCCCCTCAGCCCTGCCCCTGCCCCTCACTCTTGAACCACAGCCCCACGCTCCCCCCAGCTGCGATTGCTCCCACCACCCTGCCTGGCTGCGTCCTGACCACATGCTTGTGCACAGGCATGTGGCACCCCCTCCTCCAGTCACCTTCCCCCAACTCCCCCCAGCCCCAACAAGCTCCTTGCTAGGGAAATCTGGGAAAATTTCAATGATGAGCGGAGCAAAATCCCGGACACTTGTTCACATTTTTAAAAAAACATCCGGATGGAGGTCGGAGGACGCAAAAAGAGGACATATCTAGGAAAACGTGGACACGTGGTAACCCTATCAAACTGACCTCAAAGTTACCCTCTTCTCCCAGCCTCTACCCCAGCTGCTGTCTTCATACAAATTTAAAATAAGTAGCACCTTTTAACTCATTTGAGAGAGGATTATTGGTCCATGCATTTGTGTATATCTTAGTGGTTTATGTAGGCTGTAGCAAGTTTATACTTTAGCATGTGTGTTTGTCATTTTAAAGCTTACTTTAAACTGGGTTGGGTTTTTTTAAATGCATTATTTTAAATAAAATCTGATTTTTATTTTTAAGGGCTTTTTAACGTAATTGATTTTTTTTTTCTAATATATTTTTAGCCATCCTGGTTCGGATGCTTTTAGTCCACTTTGGTGGGGATGGGGAGGAACTGTTTGCCTTGCTCTCGGTTCATATGCAACCCTGAGCCTGCACAGCATCACAGGACCTTTGCAAGTCTAACTCTGTGAGCTGCCAGCCTCCCAGTGCAGTGCTCACAGGACCATTTCCAGTCTTCAGATCTCTTTCCCCTGGTAGAGAAACAAAACCAGCGGGCCTATATCTTAATGTCTTAGTCCTATTTAAGTCGATGAAAAACGGGTGATGCCTCATGCCCAGTGCATCTCTGCTGCTTCAAAGCTGGTTGTTTCAGAAGTTGCTTTCCTCTGTGTGTCAGATGTTGGCATCCGGGGTACGGGTTTCCCGTTGGTATGACTGCCACGTGGGTACCTATTGCAAAGCCCATTGAAATGAGTCACAAGTCTCCTATCAAATTCACGGAAGTTCAAACCATCTTGGTGTTTGCAGCCCATTTGAACAGCTAGTTTAAAAGCTGCAGCCTGCCCATGTCAGCCAAACTTGGTTCAGCTTGGGTACCCAGGCTCTGCGTTTTGTGCCCTTCCTGGAACAGCGCCCTTTCATTAACTTTATGCTACGTGTCTGGTTTGGGGAAGGTCGGCAGAAAGGCGCTTACCACCAACAAGGTGAAGTGCGGCTTTCGTTTTCAAGTCGATGCCTTTCCAAGGCAGGGTTGGATTCCTGTGGGCCCGTCGTGCCGTGGCAGGCAGGTCTTGCGTGCGCGCGTGTCCGTCTGCTCGGGCGCGACGGGAAGATGCTGGAGTCACATCCGATGCTTCAACATCCTACTTCTGACTGCAACAACCTCCCTGTGTGGGAGATGATAAACATTTTTCTTCTCTTGAGGGAAAATCATGCACAGACGGAGACAAGCGCATATAAATAATTTACCAAGCTGTAATACACTGTAAATAACAAGCCTCCTGAATAATGAATTAACCCAACTGCTGATTCATAGGTAAATATCTCCTTGTAAAGCAGAATTTTTATGGATTTTACAGCTAAGTTAATATCCAATCGTATTTTATTAAGGCTGTTCAGGTGAAGTATTCTGGTAATAATATGTATATCTTGGGAAGTGGCATGGGGTGTCTGCAGTCTGCTGTTGAGCAGTCCTAAAGTGTCGCTAACCCCGTAGCGCGCTTGGTAAGTAAAGACTTCTTTGACCTGGATAAGCTATTCACTTTAGTAGGTGGGCTTTTCTTTCGTCCTCATGAAGGCAATAGTGATTAAACGGGAAGAATTTTGACGCGGGTAAAAGAATCTGAGACCTACCGGGAGGAAAGGAGTCTCTAAGCTGCTGGTAATAAATAATGCATCCAGTCTACTTTGAATGTGTTCAAGACATAGGGAGATTTTCCTGCGTCTTCAAGGACAGGGAATTTGAAAAGAGCTTAAAAGTGGAGTGGGGGGTGGGTGGGGAGGAGGTGCATAAACCCCCCCCCCCCCCCCAAAAAAAAAACGTGAAAAAATTAAATCAGCAGGTAGCATTTGCCTAGAGAGACCTTACCAGCAGTAATTATTAGTCATCATTAGCCCATCCTTTGGAAAGAAACGCAACACGACATTCATTGCCACTGTGCTGGGTCCCCCCGCCGCCCTTCCTTCCTCTGAAAAGCCTTAAGACATCAAAACAGTTGCTAAGCTATGGGATAGGGAGCATCGCAATGTTTTATTGCAGTTCCAGTATTAACTTGCATCTCTCAGGACTCAGCACATCAACAACAAAGGGACGGGAAGGGCTGTTTAGTATTTTCCATTGTTTGTCAGCCAAAATGCCGTGCTCCCAATGCAGATGATATATAGAACATGTCAATTGAATGTAGGTCTGGGGAGATGCACACAGTTTCCACCATACCTCATGTTGGCGAGCCGACAAGGTATTATCCGCATTATATTTCATTAGTTTCAGGACGTGTCAGTTGTCAAGTGCACCCCTGCTTTGTTTTATTTCTGATTACATCGGTAATTGCTTTCGTAAAGGACAGCTTGGTTTCTTTCATCGGGAAGTACCTCCGTTGTAAACTGCATTTTCTTTTAAACTCCAAAAGTATTGATGTCAAGACCGATTTTTCACTGGCAATATGCAAAGCTTGCTGGTGAAGGATTTTGCACTTAAGGTGCACCTTGACCGTCAACGGCAAATACTTTGGAACATCAAAATAAATGCCGTGGTGATGGTCTGCACTTCCCTGAATTAAACCAGCACAAAGTATCTGCATTTTTTTAAAAGCAGGTATTTCGCTCGGGTCTTTAAATGAAATTCTGCATCCGTTAATCCGGCATGTGGACTAGGCTTCTTTGAATACGTTTGGCCCTTTTGAAAATGGGCTTCAGTTTTGAGAGTCTCCCCTCCCGGCACTGCACTGCGCTCCACAAAAGAATAAAGCCGATCTGGAGTGCTCATTACAGAAGACTTGACTGGTCACAAGTCCCTTTCTAGGTGCTAGGTGATGATATTATTCCTGAGTGTAGAGACCTCTTTCTTGTGACCTCTTTTTCCATTAACTCGGCTGTTCCCTGTGCAGTTTCTTTATATGTGGGTCGTTGGGTTTTTTGGTTTTTTTTTTTTTTTTAAATCAGTGCCACCAGGGACACGTTTTCTGTAGGATGCATCGAACGAAATTCTGAAATAGGGACCCAGAAAGTTGTGCACTCTCCTTTGCCTGTCAGAAAACCCCATAACATTCTCTCTGGTACTCAGTGGCATATTTAATTAAGCAACCTATCATTTCAGTGTGTTGCAGACGGGTTGACAATACATTCGCTGCCTGTTTGGCTGACAAAGGAAAAGGTAACACTTTCAACCGGGGAAATGCTAATTGGTTGCACCGCAGTTCTTTTAGCCTGTTGCATTAGCTGTGATAGCTCAGGATGGTGTGGACCCCAATTAATTGAGGAAGTTGATGCACGTGGAGCTCCTCCTCTTGCCCTCCTGCCAAAATCAGCCGCTTGATTCCTGTGCTCAAAATGTCACTTCTGAATTCCCATCAGATCAGTAGAAAGTTAACTTCATCTTGCAAGAGCTGGAGCACATTGTCAAAGAAGCTCGAGCATAGATTTTGGTCCTATAGAGGAACAATTACTGCAATCTAATTAACTGGAGAAATTCACTGTCGCCTCATTGATGCGACTTGCTACAACAGTGGAGTCATTTTTCAATGCAAAATCCCTTTAAACATTTTTTTTTTCTTCCCTCTTTCATGAGATTAGCTGAGCCTAATTGCTGGAGAAGAGGCATGCATGAAATGGGTTCTCAGAGGTGACACGAGAAGCGTATTGAAAATCGGACACTTTAAAAAAATATGTATAAATGAACAGCAGTAACTACTAAATTGTGATGTTGCACCTTTTGGCCCCCTGAGGCGTATTTCTTCTAATTGTTGTGGGTGGGAGAGGAGGCCAACTACTTCTCTCGACTTGAAAGGGCTGTGCGCGCCCAACTGGACTCACGTGGATGAAGTTCCCCATGCTACTTATTCAGGGGGGGGCTTTAATGAGGGAGCTGCCATCGGGTACCAAGTGCTGCTTTCCTGACTAACCATAGAAATTGTATCTTGCCCTATCTGGGAGTAGCTTCATATGTCTGGTGAGCACCCAGTTTCCTTGCTGTTCTCTTCAGAAGCGGCTGCGTGGAGTTTCTCTGCCCCCGTACAGATAAGATTTTTTTTAAATAGTAACACAGCTCAAAGCTACTTCTTCAAAGCTTTGATGAGCATCTTTTGAGCAGGGCTAAGATAAGAGAAGATAAGCAGCGTTCCTCTTTCGTCTCTTTGGTCCCTTGTTTTTTTGCACCTAGTCATTGCCAGCACACGGCGTGTGCATGGCTGCCTCAGAGGGAGTCTTGAAATAAACTCCCAAATTTCAGACCGCTGGCAGGAGTGCAGTGGTCCTTTTGCATGCACAGGGCCTACCCCTGCAAGAGGCAACGAATGCTCAGCCTGGAGAGCATCCCCTTGCTTTTCTGGGCCCTGTCTAGATACTAGTCAAGTGGATATTGGGAGTGGCTACATGGGGTGGGTGGTTTTGTCATGCCCGTGCATGTGCCAGGAGCATCGTGGCTGGGGGTAAGTGCCAAGGAGCTGCACAGTTGTCTTGTCTGCAGCGTTTTGCTTTAGCAGGCGTCAAGAGTCCTTTGATTGGGACCACGCTGGGTGCTGCACGATACAAGTTGCGCATGTCGGGATAACGCCTGGCTGCCTGCCGGATGCAGCCTGCCTTGGGCTGAGCTCTGCACAAATGGGAAATGAGAATCCCTGCCACAAAGGAGTTGCAGTCCAGTTGGATGCTGCTTGCCTACGGAGCTGAGAACCTCAGGCCCTTGCTCCTGTATGAACTTAGGCCCAGGTTTCAGTAGGACAGTGCCCGGTTATATGCCCAGTTAGGTGCATGCATGAGTCTTGTCTGTACCTGGGCTTCACTTGCAGCCTGGAGGAAGGAAGACAGTGCAGTAAGAACAAGTGTTACCATGGACAGGAAGCCCTGTTTTTAATTGGCAGCGAGGTGAAAATACCTTGTGTGCTTGTCTGGCAGAGGTGGTAGCATTGCCTGCCCTACTGCCAGTGGCGTCCATCGCTGACCCGCCACAAGCCAAGAGTAGCAGGTACTCCTGGCTGGTGCCTGTTGCCACCCTTGACCTGGGGACTGTCCAGGCACTGGGTTTAGAAATCCCCGTGCAAATGTCTGGCAGAATTTTCTTTATTTATATGCTATGTTTGCTTCTCTTGGGATTCGGGACTTTCTGGTCTCTGCAAAAAAGAAAAGAAAAAGGGGATCTCTCTCCACCCTCCCTGGATTTTGTGGCAGAGGGTGTTCATCCGTCGTGCGTCACCTTCACATTAGAGTCTGCGTTTACCTGGCTGTTATCCACATATGCCTTTCACAGGGGTCTTGCAGATCAAGGTGGCAAAGCTGGGTGGATGAGGGAAAGCATCTAACCCAAACGCCACACTTGGTATTGAATATCCAGAGCGCCCAGCACTCGACTCGTCTGCGCGTTTACAATCCAGACTAAATCGACATCCAAAAAGCAGATGGAAAAGTAGCCTACCGAGATGGACCGGTTCTGTGGGCATCATCCAATGGAAAAGACATGCCCCTTATGCGAGCCGAAGGGCGCGGTGCTCTGGCTCTTCCAAGTGTGAGAGAGTATTTACTGGCAAGGTTTGAGGCCCCGATGTATTTATGGAGTTGTTTGCAAGCGTTGGGGAATCTGTTTCCCGCATGCGGTGAAGTGCCGCTGTTGAGAAGGCCTCCATCCCAACTGTGATGATTGCTTTTACAGGTCAGTCTTGCCATGCCCTTGGAAATGATGGCTCACACACCTGTGGTCTGGACCACAGGCCCGAAGGTGGTGATGGCTGGCTTAGCGTGTGGACATTGCTGAAGGAAAGGTGGGGTCGTGCCCAGTTTTAAGTCCATCCGTGTAACTCGTCTATGGTGCCTTCTCTGAGCAGAAAGCCCTTGATTTTCCCCTTTGAGGGGCGTGGATGAAGCTCGAACACGATGCCATTTAAATAACAACATGGATCTACTTCTTGGTTTTAATCACTTTTATTGAAAATGATGAGATTTTTTTTTCCCCTTTCTTTTTCTTTCCATGTTTTTCTCTCTCTTTCTTTCCCCCAAAAACTTTTTATGTTGCTCATGACTTTTTCACTAATTTGACACACTGGGACGTTATTTTACATTTCATTTTAGTCTCTAATCACTGGAAGTTATTACCGGCTGCACATGCTGGCTTTGCATTCTTGCATCTTGTTTATGTTCGTTTGTACTAAGGGCTGGCGCGCCGTGGATCTGCCCAATTTATTTTTCTCCGCAGCAGCATGAATTTCCAATACTCTGGAGCTTCATTACTTGGTGTAGGAAGCGAAATCCAAGGTTATCTACTTTGAACTTTTACAGCGTCCTGATGTATAGCGCCTTTTATTTATTTATTTAGGGTTTGTTAAGCTTTCCTTTTTTTAGAAAAAGAAAAAAAACCCCATCATTTGCCTTTAGAAGAAGTATCATCTGATGTGTAGTTTATGGAGTGAAGTTGATTTAATTTGGTAGTGTAAGCCGCTTGAACTCTTTTTGAAGACTCCAAATATTTGATTTCTGAAAAGCATGGACACGGGCTCTTAATGCAAGCGAGGGAGGGATGCATCCTGTCCCAAGAGGAAAGGATCCCAATTTCCAGCATTCCTTCTCAGTAGTTACTGGAGATCCCGTTTCTGATCTGTGGGCTCTCACTTTTTTTTTTTTCAGTCGGCCTCTGTCAGCAGGAAATAGGACTTTTTTGGTTTCAGTCTGATTAACAGCCATTTCATAGATTATTCCATCGGCGGACTATTTCCGGCTGCTGGTTTTGTGATGAGTTCCCAGTTCGGGCGCTTCTTCCTGTCGTATTTCAAATGTCTGCGGTGACAAAAATCAAACCTCCAGGTGTTTTATGGTCTGTGCAGTAGAAAGAATAAAACAGTGGGCACTTCTGCTTCGAAACTGGTCCCCAAATAAAAGGGAAAAAACCCCCCCTAGACTGGAAGGTGCTAATTATAGCAGAAATCCCTCAGCAGGAGAGGACCCCTAGGCGCTTTGCTGCCGGTGTAAAGGATGACGGCCTGTCTGGTGTTCCCCAAGATGGGTGAGGGTTGTTATCACTCGTGTGCCATAAATAAAACCCAATGGCCTGCCTGGTAAGTGCTTTAGGATTTTGCTGCGCAGCGTAATGGCCGGATCCTGCTTGCCCCTCTCCAGGCAGCCACTCCAGAGACACCCACGTTGCAAGAGGCATATGAGGGAGGTTGGTCTCCGTCAAAAATGTGAAGCGGATGATGAGGAGCAGCGGAGGGAAGGGCTCTTTTGCTGGCCAGGCTGCTTGGTCTGGAAGTGGGATTTTTGGGAAGCCCTTTTTTCACTTCTGTCCCTGCTCCAACCCCTTTGGAAACATTTGGCTCTGCTGCCACTTCATAGGAGCCTTTCGTGTTTGCCCCGCAGCCGAAAGCACTCGGGGCTTTGATCAGGAGGGCTGTTTGAGCATCTTTGTCTCTCTTGTTCCTCATCCCATCACAAATGTCACGAGGGTGGAATAATGTCCCTTTCAAAAGGCCCAGCCCATTCCCATGAGGGAAACTCCTCTTCACTTGCCTGATGAATGAGTTCATTTTGGTTTTTGTACTTTGGCGGGGGAGACTTGTGTGTTTTGAACCCTGGTGTGAATGGGGTGCTTGTGAGGGCTGTCTGTGGCCTATGTCAGAGAAGCAGTGGCCATGCAAACTCTGCCAAAATGCCTCGGGTTTGCTTTGGAGGAGCTACTTGGAGAAGAGCGGAGACGCAGTCCGTTCCTTCGCCTCCCCCTCGCTCCAAGTTGCTTATAGGAAGGGAAGGAGGGTGGTAATGGTAGTGGATTTGGGGTGTGCAGGTCATGGTTGAACATAGGCCTTGGCCCCCAAGCTGTAACCAGGCTGCGTCTACCCTGACCTCGAAAGGTGAGCCCTGGTAGGGACCGCAGCAGGCTCGGATGCTGTGGGGCAGAGGAACACAGAAGGGCATCGATTTGTCACTCGTTGGGGGTGAGAAGGTGGTTTTCAGTGCAAATGCAGCTCAAAGGTTGCGTGTCGGCTGCACTAAGCCTCTTTTTTGGCCCATGCCATTTGTCCCTGTTAATATAGATGATGATTAAGGAAAGACAATATTTTTTCCCCCTTCCCCAAGGCATAGTTTGCCGTGCACATGGAGCGACGCAGTCAGCAGATGTTCTCTCTCTTAAAATAACAGCTGAAGTCCCCATGGATTATGCCAGCCTGGCTTCTGATGCTGATTTTTCTTGGTTCAGGTAGCATCTTATGAACTTAAGGTGGCTTCCCTAATGGAGACTTCTCGTTGTAGTCTCGAAGCTGCTAACTTCCAACGAGAGGCCTCTTGCTATTGGGCTGAAAGGGCAGTGGGTGCGGATCACTATATCCAGTACGGTGAGGGGTGCACAGTCCCTGTGGCTGTTGTCTGTGCTGAGGTTGCAGGATCTGTGATCACAGGTCAGGGTGGGGGTCTAGCGCTGCAAAATTCATTGGTGTGTGTGTGCGCGCACACATGGGAAGTGTACGTGTGCATATTTGTATGCGGCTTCCTCTGTACTAGAAAGTCATCTTTGTCCAGTGTGTCCTAGACCCTCTTCTGCTGTTGGCTAACGGAGAGTCTGTTTGGCTTCAAGCACAACGTCTGATCCTACCGTGGGTGGTGGAGCCCTGTGGCACGGTGATCGTTCTTCCATCGGTTGCTATGTGATGCTTGAAGCGGGGGCTGATTTTGGAGCAATTCCTAGACTGACAAATTGCCGACATTTAGGATTCCTTTCCATCGAACCCAGGGGGTGCTTTGACCCATTGCTATGACATCAGCTGGAGCAAACCTCAAGGCAGACGAGGCTAGATGAAGGACATGGCCTCTTGTAGGAGGACTTGGAGATTCGTGTATGCCGGGGCTGGGGCTTGAGACCCCTTCCATGGCCATGCACATGAGCCAAGAAGCCGTCTCTTCTCTAGCCCTTTCACGAATGGACACATGAGGGCCTCTCTTAGCAGCAGCCCTTGTGCTTTGGGGAGTTGGAGGCTGTCTGCGCCTCCCTGAGGATCACCTTGCCCAGAGAGATGGAACAGGGTCAACCCCGCCAGGGGTGGGAAAGCTGGTCTGGACCTATTGGGGGTGGTGAGGTTCACGGTTCCAGGGCTGTGGCAGAAAGGTCAGGACTTAATTGTAGTCTCTGCCACAGTCTCTTGCATGTTTAGGGTGTCAAGCCTTGAGTCTGTGTCTAAAGAGAGGAGAGGCAAATACCCCAGCATCCTTATAGCTGAACCCGTGCTGGGTTATTCACTGAGCTGTATTCCCTGACCCTTCTTCATGGCATGGCATTTCCAGGAGAGCTGCATATAGGTTATGTCAAAAAATGGGTCATCCTAGAGCTCACCTGAGATTCCTCACGCCATTTGGGAAGTCGCTATCCTATTTGTCATGCTATGCACGGAGCACGATTAGATGTCCCCTCAGCGGGCTGGGTATGGGGGCAATGGGACGGTGAGCAAAGAGGGATGCTAGCACACTCACAAGAATAAGTCAGGACTCTTCAGCACAGGCTTCACTAGACTTTCCACAAAGGGGTCTGGGCGGTTTGAAGGCAGGGATCAGCTCAGCAGTGTCTCTGGTGTGTGTTGAGCATTGGTCAGGGGTTTTAATTTCGTGCAAAACATGGAATCAGTTGGAACGTGGCTGCCGTAGGTCTTACCAGGTGCGTGGTTTGGATAGAGGGGATGGATTGCCAATGGCTGGCTTATGCAGCCACCATGCCTGCACGCTTATCATTGTGGTTCATTGTGCATACAAGTGCCAGGGAATATTAAAATGCTTTTTTTTTTTTTTTTTTCCATTTAAATATTGATCCTTTGGATCATGGGGTACACGTAAGAGGTCTAGTCAGATGAATCCCTTTGTGGCTGCCAAGCCTAGTTCAAGCGAAAGAGCTTGTTACAAGTTTCACAGATCCATATGTTGTCTAAGTTGGAGTCCAGATTTACAGCACATGCTGCTTTCTTCTTCCTCGCATTGCCTCCATCCTCTGCATCAAAGCTGCTTTGTGTTGAGCTGCACCCCGTGCCAGATGTTATGGATGGGATGCTGCACACTCCTCCCAACTTTCTGTGTTGATCGACTTCATATAATTTTTGCACAGGTCATAGTACTACCATAGAGGATGATCCCACTTTCTACAGCCATCTCAAATCTCGCTGAACAAAATATTTTTGGGGATTCAGTCCCCTCCCATTCGCCTGACGCGGCTGAGCCATTGCAACCTCTTGATAGCGGCTTCTAAGTTTGTCAGCCCTGTATCCCCCAGTATCTCTTTGTTTGGTATTCTGTCTTCCCACTTTATTTTCAGGATCTTGCACAGACATCTCATGTGAAAGCTGTTCAGTCTCTTGATATGCTTAACATATGTAGTCCACATTTCTGAACCGTAAAGCAGGGATGACAGCACACGGGTCTCGTAGATTCGTATCTTCCCCATAGCTGATAGTTTGCTGTTAGTCTATGCATGTTTCTGTCCTAGCCCAAAATTTGAAGCTTCTTTTCCAATTCTGTTAGTCAGTGCAGTCTGAAGGGCAAGTTTCCTGCTGATTGTCGAACCCACGTAGCAAAACCTGTCAACGACACCAAGAGATTTATCCTCCAGAGTGATGTCAAGTATCGGTTCTTTCACCCCTTGGTACATGATTACAGTCTTCTTGAGACTAATTGCCAACCTGAAGCTCTTGTGTGATTCAGAAAATCTGCCCAAGAGATTTTGCAGGGAAGATTCCCCTGTGGGCTACCATGGCCATGTCATCCGCAAACGGAAAATCTCTCGGTACCAGATCTCTCACCTTGGTTTTCGGCGATGTTGTACAAGTCTCTGTCTAATCTGGTTTGAATATAAATGCTATCTATCATTGCTGTCCCTGAATGCACGAGGAAGCAGGAATGAAAAGTAGATGTTAAAAAGCAGGGGGGCTAAGATATAGCTCTGTTTGACCTTGGTGTGATGTCCCTTAGCCTTTTTCCAACCAGGGAATACCCACAAGGCAGTGGGGGCTAGGGTTTTGGGGCACCCTAAATTTACCTTACTTTGGAGGTTGCAACATCATGGTACCCCGCCATGAGTAGCCTCACTACATGGTCAGTCGCATGCAGTTTATGGTCATACCAAGGACCAACCCACAGATAACAGGTACTAAAATGCAGCCACATTTCTCTTGGACTTTAAGGACCTTCTTTCTCCTGGGCTTCTCAGCAGTGATCTCTGTAGCCCCTTGCCTGTGTCAGATTTAGACTGTCTAATATTTTTGTCCTAGGAGAGAAGGTTTTTGCAGTACCTTACCAGGTACAACCTATAAACTCCTGGCATTTTATATGGCGTGAGAAGTTTGTGTAAAGGAGGAATAGAGGCAGAATGGTGCCTGTGGAAACGAGCAGCTGGCATGACTATATAGAGTATTGTGGACAGCAAGATAGGAGAAGAATATTTGTACTGCAGCAGCGTGTAGGAGCTTAGTCCTGGAGCATAACCCTGTTGTGTTAGGAGCTGTACAAAATGCAGAACAAACTGGTTTCATGGCTAAAGGGAACAGAAGTGCATTTGTAAGTAATCTATTGGTCACTGCTGCTTATCCAAGTCCTCCAAATCATGAACCCCTTCCTGAAACCAGAACATAAGAAATAGAACCCAGCTCTTCAAAGAGGCAAATCTCTGCCAAAAAAACAAATCCTAATGTTCCTGGACCGGACAGTCACGTCTGTCCATGTCACGCAGAATTGTTGTTGGAAGATGAAATCTTTTGTGCACCAGCCCATCCGTGAAATACCACCATGCCGGTTCATTTCTTTTAAGTGGCTTCTAAGAAGCGCCTTGAACATTCATATTTGCAGTGATACATTAGTCCTGGGGATAGGATTTTACAATTGGTGCTTTGTAAAGCATTTAGCATGTGGAAGATCTTCATTTTTATCTCCTTCTGATATGCCAGTTCATTTGATTCTTTTTTTTTTCTTCCTCTTATCATTTCTGTTTTAAGTGTTTGTGAACTGATCCCTTTATTTTCAGAAAAGAATGCCAAATAAACAGCGATTTAGCATGAAATGTGACTCATGGCTTCCTAAAGGCTGTGCTTTATATCTGGTAAACAGTTGTAATTGCTGTAAGATGAAAGTGGCAAATTGAATACATTCTCATAATTATTATAAAGAGAAGGACCATTCATGGTCTCAAATCAAATAGTAATTAGCATGAGATTCCGTTTGGCTTCTAGAGGCTGACCTGTTTAAAAAAAAAAGTTAAATATAGATGTAAGTGCGTTACAAACTGTGCTTCTAAATCATTCAGTGAAACAAGCCCCATTCTTCTGCAGTGGTCAGGAAAGTGACATTTGTGTGCTGTGTTCTGTTTTTTATATGCAAAGAAACAGGTGCAATGTTGCAATGTGGCACCTGATAAAGAAATAATTTTACTAGAAAGTTATTAAAATGCTAACATCTTACTTCCCTTGACAAAAGCCACTGCTTAGTGGCTGGAGATGGAGACTCTCTGGGAAGGTGGTTCATGGAGTGCAGTACAAGTAGGTGTCTTTGTAACTTCTTAACTAAATTAAGGAAGCATAAGCCATCATTAAAAGAATAGTATTTACTGCAGAATTAGTCCTGCACTTTCTAGAGGCAGGTCCCATATAACTTGCTTTAAACCCACTGAATCGGTACAGATGTTCCTCTGGAACTTGTGTATGGTCTGGTAATCTCTGTGTAGTGTCTTTATCAATGTATAGGATTCTATAGTAAGGAAATAGGCTTCTATTAACACTTTTATGGATCAGCTTGAACATTCCTGAGAAAATACATTTTTCTAAATGAAATTACTCATCAGAAGCAATGCAGCCAAACAGTCCCCTGGGTTAAATTCTTCAGGACTCCAGGGATGGTGGTACTAACAAAACCTCCTACCCTGATCACCATCGGCTTTCTGGTGACAGGTGGTTATTGCTGGAAATGACATGCTAGTGGGTTTAAAAATCATCTTAGCCAGCCAATATTGCACCAGCCGTCTGAAAGCAAGAGCCAGGATCTTTATTCTGACAAGTGTGTGCAGCGGAGGAGTGGGTTTACCGGAAGCTTTTACTACCGTTCCCATTACTAAATGACTTCTCGGGCATGGCGAGGTGGATTTCAGTTCATTTGGGTTGCCCGGCAGTAAATCACTGTGTCAAAACCATTCAGGCTGCAGCATGACCTGCATGAGCTACTTCATCAAACATCAGGCTCTGGGAGGAGTGGATGGGGTTTGCTGTTCACAGTGAAACAGCCCAGCATGTTTTATTGGGAGGACGTGCTCCATGCATGGGTGGCTGCCATCACTCCACCTCAACAACACCCCCCTCTCAATGGCAGTCTTCCCTGTACCATTTTCCCCTCTATTATATATGGCTTAGTCTTCTCCTTTGGAAGACTGTGGAATAGAGGCATCGGTTACCCATGTGGGAGTATAAATACTCCAGTGTGCATGAGGATTGAGTATAGCTCCCATGAACATCACTAGGAAGCATGTGGGTGGTTTTGGGAGGCTTTGAAAGGGGACACATGTTCCATCTGTCTTCTGCATCTCATTACATGCCTTGTTGCACCCTAAGACCATGCCAGATAGGGCTATGTGGTGCAATGAAGTAGAGCCTCTGAAGATCAAACTCCTGGAGCTCCAGGACCTTTTGCATGGTATCCGTCCACCTGCCCTCCCTTGTTTCAGCAGTTTTGGGCCCTCCCTTCCTGCTGGGTGGTGGTCTGTCTGGTTGAAGGAACTGTTCTGACCATGGAGTTGCAGCTCTCTGTGGCCTTGGAGATGGTGGGGAGTCTGCCCAAGAGTCGGCATGAACATCCTTGTCTTCTGCTCAGGCCTCTGGGGACAATGCCATGGAGACAGAGCCAACGATGAAGGGTTATTTAGTGAATGAAGGGACCCTACCAGGCTTCCTGGAAACATCTTGAGTGTCTGCTTGCAGAATGGCCTTGGAAGGGTGGTCTCCACATCAGGCCTGTGCCCTCCCTGATGTGCCCAGAGGCCCCTATTGGCATCTGGATGTTCACAGGGGCTCTCCACCTCTCCTCCTCCATGAGACTGATTTCCTTTAGGTGCTTACCATCCCATCCCTCTTTGGATCTCAGAGGTAGTGAACATTTCTGCTAACTGAGCCACTTGAGAAGCTGTGGGAAGCCAGTCCTTGACGCATCTGAGAGCCATGGGGCACAGGACAAAGTGGGGATGAGGAACGAAGAATGTAGCAGTGCTGCTGTTCTTCCTCTCGGCGGCAGGTCGGTGGCCTCCCAGTGTTGGTTTTTGTTCCCTGCCTAGTAGCAATGATTGTTATGTGGACCTGTGTGACAGCAAGGGCTGGAGGTGACATCTTGGGCATGGCAGTCGGTCACCTTAACAAGGACATGTACTTAAAAAGAGTCAGTTGGGTAGCTAAACTTAAAACCCTTGGATGCTGTTCAAAGCAGTGCAGTAATAATGCCATGATTAAAACTGTTTTGCAATGTATTAAATATGCAGGTTGTCTTATAGTAATGAAGCCCCTGTAGACAAAGAATCAGTGAAAACCAATAATTTTCATTATGTGCAAATGTAGCATGGTAATTCTTTTGCAAATAAACATCCAAATGGGGAAAAAATAGTAAAACATACCATCAAATTGTGATGTTACAGGAACATATTCTTGGCAAGAGCTGCTTCCTTTTTAACTAAATTCTTTTTAAAAATCTAGGCTACAAAATATACTGGAGGAAGAAAAAAAAATTAAGCCAAGCCTGTTATAGTTCAACAAAAGCAATGGATTCAGCACTTGCTAGAGGCAGTTATTTTTTTTTATTTTTTTTTAAATAAGGATTCTGTCCAAAGCTAGCACAGGAATCCTAATTAGCGTATTTTCTAACAATAGCAGTAACAATAGCTTTGTCTTTCTAAATGAACAGAAAAGTACAATAGTGGAATTTTTAGCAGAGAGCTGCTTTGTCTTTTGAGGCACCATTTGATGACTCTGCAGTTGCAGTGTTCTTAAAACTTTGTCCTGGTGCAGCATTTCCAAGGGTCCACCTTTTTAAATACACCTATGAGCGCAGATTCACCTGGGTGTTTAAAAATAGCAAGGGTTTGGTGTAATAGCATGGTAGCTGGATGATTCAGATGCTAAAGGTTATTTCTGTCAAGGTGGATAATAGAGTTAGATTTTTGTTAAATTTTAAATCCTAGGGTTTGACTTTCATTTTATTAGGATGTCATTCTTTTACATTTTTAAAAATAGCACTTGGTATACAATTTGAAATTATAGCAACCTCTGTCAGTGCCTGAATTTTCCATAATTATATGATTCATAATTATATATATATAACATACAAAGAATATACCTGCTTGCATGTGCACACAGGTATGCATATATGTATATGTCTGTGCACGTGCGTGCGCACACGCACACACATGTGCACGCACATGAAATATGCTGCTCTTTTTTGAGCCTTCCTCAGATGGACAAGTTAAAGGGTGCTGATGTACGTCCAGATTTAGGTGGAAAACCAGCTTTCTGGAATGAAGCAAGCTTTTTAAATGTGAAGGTCATGTCCTGAACTCAGTATCTATTTTCAGTCTGTGCAGTGGAACAAATACTGGTGCTTACATTTTTCCAAATGCCATTACTTCCCGTTTGTTCTCCAAAAAAAGAACCAAGCGAGCACCTCAATTTCTTTTGGTTCCAGTTTAGCTAGTGGGTATATCGAGACTATTATTCCCTGTTGGACTGCTTTATTTGAAGCTGAGAAACCTGTTCAGGAAAAGAAAAACCTGTGGAAGCTCTGTTTCATTGTCCTATCTATGACTGACAGCAAAGAGTAGAGGATGAGATCCACTAACTCTACAGACTCGCATGCAGTGAGAGTTAGGGACCTGATCTGCTCTCGTGCTTTTGACAACACATCCACATCTTCAGGCACCGAACAAGCTTTGGAAATGGGGCTCTTGTGACTGGAAACAGTCCTTTTGCCACAATTACAGCTGCTTTGCTTAGTACATCAATTTAAAATACAGAACATATTCTAATCAACTTTTTTCCCCTTTCGTATCCAGCCTAAGGGAAAAGATTGTTTGATTTATCTTTTAAAAATAAATGTTGAATTACTGTGTCTTAAATATAATTGAACTCTGATTTCCATCTAAACGCACCTTAACACACATTCCAAGTAAAACTTTTTTTTATCAGTGTCATTCATCATTTCATAACACCATCAAAATGTAAAAATGAATGAATATCCGTTGAGCTGTACAATTACTTAAATAAATAACTGGTACAATGTACGCCCTTGGTTGACAGTCGCAAAGAGCCCCACCTAGATTACGTTGGCTATATCAGCTGTAAAAGGGTATAGTGGTAGCAAGTGGTTTTAATGACTATATCAACTAGCGAGAATTAAACTTCTTTACGTAGCTAATTAAAAAGCTACAAATGCAAAGCAAGACTAAAAAGTTATTTAATTTTGTGCTTCCTGCTGGGTGGATTTAAACCAGGCTGAAAATTGGCGGTTTGTCATTCCACCTTCACCCTGTTTGTAACTTGCTCTCTTTCGAGCCCGTGTATTTTGGAGTGCCCTCCCCACTGAGGGGTTCAAAGTTCGTCCTCTGAACCGTGGATTGCCTCACTCGAGCCATTGATTTTGCTGGAGTTTCTTTGCATTGTCTTGCTCATAACCCAACCCAGCTCCCAGCTTCCGTCTGGCAGCAGCCTAATGATCAGACAGTTGTGAACAACAGCTTTTGGCCACGTGGACCCATATTGCCAGAATGCATGCTTTCTGCATGATACAGTGGGCACGTCTACACATTCATTAATGCACTTCTGGTAATGCGCATTAAATTTAGTACCTGCATTGTGAGGTACTAGAAAAAGGTGCATTAACCTATTTTAGTGCGTATTAGCAAAAGCATGCTTTTTTGTGACACTTTAACGCTCGTTAAAATAGGCCAATACACATTAAAGGGGGTGTGTAGACCCATCCAGTGTGCGCCAGGCCAGGCTTTATTGACCTCTCTGCTCTTACACCCATCATGTGGCAGTGCAAAATGTAGCATTTGTTTATCGCGGAAGACAAGGTTGGCAATCCTAGGCATATCTGGGCCTTGCTTCTCCAAGCAATACCATGCAGAAGTGAAAAAGTGCAATTCATCTTAAAAAGTGTATTTTGAATTTAAGTAGAATTAAGTTTGGATTTTTCCAAACAGCCAAAAGCTAGAATGCGGGTCGGGCCTTTTGGTTAATTCTGCTATTAATTTATGTGTCGGCTGTCATAATGTTGCTGTGCTTTTAGAAATCTCTCCTATGACCTGGCGGTGTGTATGATAAGAGCAGTGATAGTAGAAATGATTCTACTGAAGATAGTTGTGTCATGTTTGAGGCTGGGCCGGGAAAACCTGTATTTGAGTAGATCTGCATCTTGGATCCTCGGGGAGGAACATAGGGATACAGCTGCACTTGATGAAGCAGGCCCTGGTAATTTTACCTCGCTTCCTGCCTGGTCTAAGCACTGATGCAAAAACCAATTTTGTAATTGGGGCAGAATGGAATCAGCAGGGGGGAGGGACCTGTGCATTGCATTGCAAAGATGATTAAACTATTAGATGCATTTATTAGAGTGGGTCCTTTAATTGCATATTAGGGGGTTTAGAGAGAGCATGGGGGATCTGAGTTGGGAGGGCATTATTTATTGCTAGGGGCTGGAGGTGGAGGGGGGGCGTCCCCCTTGTGATGAAGTTCACATCTGTCCAGGTGTAAATAGTAGCAATGGATGGAAATAGTGTGCTGGGAAAAAATCCTAGCGGGTTTGCTTCCAGAAACCCCCAGGGGAAATTTGGGACAAATGTACTGCTTTAGGAGTCGCATTATTTCCTAGCCATGCCTGCCTTGCACCCAGTGACTCTCTCTCATGCAGGGAGAGAATAAACAGCAAAGCTTTTAAGTTAAACTCTCTTCTATTTTAAGCAAAATCCAGTTTGTCCTTTTGGAGCTGAAGGTTTCTGTTCCCACGGGAACGCATATTATCTGGTTACAAGATGGTACGTGGTTGAGACAAGCTAACGAGTGGTAATACACTAAATGCTGCAGCTGTCATTGAATCGCACCAAACGTCCCCTGGTTTTAAGTTATTTATGAGTTTGAACTATTTATAAACAAAGACCACGGAGAAAGGGGGAGGCGCACGCAGCCGTGGAGCGTCCTGCAAAAGCACGGGACGGCAGGGGTGGCTTTCGCGTGCTGCTGGTAGGAGCTCATTGGGTCTATCTGAATGGTGCAAAATGCAGCTGGGACAGCACCGTGGATCTGGGCCAGTTGCTCCATCACTCCCATTATATGACTGCACGTAAAGCGCTGGTATGCTTTAATAGCTTATTCCTGTCTCATCGGCAAAGTCGCTCATCTTCTCCACGTGTTTCCACAAGCTTGTGCATCCTTTTGCTGCTGCATTTTCGTGCCCTCTTGGTCAACACTGTGGCATTAGGGCTCCGTTAAAGTGCTTTATGCAAACCGAGCGAGTTATTCAGCTGCGGCTGGCGGTTGGGTATCGGCGCCCTCTCGCTCGCACAGGCCCCGCACCCGAGAGCACGAAGCGTCCCTGGAAAATGTGAGCCCGCAGGCCGGCGCGTCTCGCTCTTTGGGGCTATGGCAGTTATGGAAGGTATCAGATTTTCTTCCTTTCCATTTCGAGAGCTTATTGCCAAGTTGCCCAGTGACCTCTCGGTTCAATGAAAGACTTGCAGGCAGTATTATGCTGTAGTACAGAGCCGGCTTCTGAGCAGGAAATCAGGGGATGAGAAACAATGCCAGAGATCAGATTTCAGGGGAATTTAATAGACCTGCTGCCAGTGTTTTCAGACATGATTTGATCTGGAAGAAAAACAGATCTTCACTTCATCATTTTAAACCAATTTCACGCTTCGGCGGTTCTTCCCACTTCTGTCATCTTGACACCACGGGTCGAATGGGACCCACACAGGAGACACAAGTGGAGGCAATATGAAGAGCCCTCCCTGGCCCCCGTCTGCTCGGCAGGTTTGCTAGAACCGCACAGGCCAAATCGGGTTTCTTTGAAGGGCCCCAAAATTGAGAACTTAAACAGCATTTTAAAACGGGCAGCATTGATAGGCGGGGAGGAGAAAAATTGCTCGTTGTCCGACTGCAAGGGTTTAACCGCGAGGCCGTGACCTTGAGACAGAACTACAGGGCTAAAAATAATAATAAAAAAAAGTCTCTTTCTCTGCTTCGGTTTCTTTCTATGAATTTGTTCGTGTTGCTGCATGTTTCCCGTGGCGTTAGGTGAGCGCTCGCTTCTTGCGTAAACTCTCCCGTTTCCTGAAATGTAATTAAAATGGTTGATTCGCTTCTCAGCTTTGGCAAGAGGGCGCTTAGCGATAAGGTCATTTCTTCAACTCGTGTTGTAATGAGGTCTCGTCTTTAGTAACACTCCATCTAGAAGGCCCCTGCTGATGGCTCATGTGCAGTCACTTGTATGTTAATTCGTATTTGATATCAAATAATCCCTCGTTGCAGTGGGATGGGATGTGGCATCAGTTCTTTTGTTGGTTATGCAACTGGGAGACAGAGAAATCATTTCTCCAGGTGAAGGCCACGTGCCTGGTGTGGCTTTGCTTTGAAGAGCACATGGAATTGCAGAAGACGCTACCGATGTGGCCATGGGTCTTTCTTGCAGACAACAAATGCTGAGGATGAAACCCTGGAGGTTTTGTATGCACCTGACCTGTTTTGCAACCGTACCATGAGGTCCGATTTCGACATTAGTGTCAAAAAGATGCTGCCATGTGCCGTACATTAAATAAGAAAATCTGTTGCTCTATACTCGGCGTTAAACCTATTAATGGGGCAATATCCACTTGTGCCCAGACAGCCAGACGGACTCAGACCCACGGTCCATTTAACGCGGCGTCCTCTCTGTGAGCAGGGTCAGTGCCAGATGCTTCGGAGGAAGGTGCAGAAGGCCTATGGAAGCAGATGGAGGATAATCTGCCCTCCATGAGGGTCTTGCCCAAATCTGTAGTGATGAGATTAAGACCTGAAATACAAAGTTTTGTCTTGGTTCCAGCATGTGCCAGCAGTGTACTCAAGTGTATTGTAGCCCTGGAGAGTCTTGTCACCATCCCTAATCTTTGTAATGTTCATTATTTTTGTACCCTTCCTTGTGAAAGTGGTTGTGTCTGGTACCAGCAGCTGCTTTAGAAGTGGTCTTTCAGATCCGGCTCCCTCTGCTTCGTTCTCCCTGTTGTGAAGATGGAGCCTCAGTCTGTGGACCTGGAGATTGGACAGAAGTCGTGGCAGAGCTGCCAGGGTCCCATGAAGGGCTGATGGTGAACCCTGCTGTTGCCTCCTGCAAACATGTGGCTGGCTGGTGGGCAGCACAGGGGCAGTGAGCTGGTCAGGGAGGAAGGAAAAAGTTAGGAAACTTTAAACAATGGCTCCATTTCTCCTCCCCGTATCTGCGCAGCACCAACATTGACATCTTTTCCAAGCTCTTTCCACGCAGACTCTAGAACCAGGTTTGGCCCATACCATCTGCTTGATGATGCTGCAGCCCAGAAGAGAGGTTGCTTCTGGGATCAAACCCAGTTTTTAGCCCTTAGTCTGCAGCCAGGGGCAGGTTGCTCATGCCTGCCTTTCTGAGAACACGCTTCCAATACCTCTCTTGCATCAGTCACCTCCAAGCGTAAGGGTCCGAGATTGCAGTCAAGTGACCGCTCTCGGTCTGCATACAGATGCCGCAGGCACGGAGGCAGGCGTGCTTGTACCTCTGCACCTTCAGGATCAGTTCTAGTTTGCTCAAGATTTCCTCCAAAGGGCGGTTGTTAATGTGCTCGCCGTCTGTTGCTTGCATCCGGTCCAATGCTGCGTGCTTGCACGCGGGCTTGTGTCCTGCCAAAGCAGCCCTAGTGCTTCACTCTTGCTTTCGGACCGATGCTGATGGTCCTTCTGGTGGCGTTCCCAGCACCCTCATGTTGGCTTTCGGCACGTTCGTCACCCTGATGATTTATGCCTCCGAACTGTGGCTGCCTGTTGCCTCTGTTACTGCCTGTGTCGAGGCTCAACATTTCTGGGTGCTGGGTTGCTTGGGTATTGCTGTGATCACAGGCGTAACAGGTGTTGGGGTGATTTACACCTCATAGTTTTCACTGGAGCATCGCGAGACCCTTCCCGCACCCTGAATATAAGGGTTGCACACTGCTGTCGTCAGTAAGTAGGGGCAGGTTGCAAAGAGGTGATGTAAGACCCATCCCCAACAGCGGTGGGCAGCATTTGGGGCTTTATTTTTATTTTGTTCCATTTAGGATGTAAAAATATCCTTCCTTTTTTAAATTTCCTGCCCCAAACCCTTGGGTTTCGTCCCAGAAGTTGGTGAGTGCATCGAAGGAAGAGTAAGCGTGTGCACTTGTGAAACTGCCTGGGAGCGCGATGTTCTGGGTGGCTCCCCTGGAAAAGGCTCGTTCTCAGCCCAAGAAGCAAGTGGAAATACAGGTTTCCAAAACCTCCAGCCTAAATTTTACCAAGGAAGATATGGGCGATGCAAGGCCGCGTTGGCATGTGGCCCTGTGGATAAGCGTGGTGAGATCAGGATCCCAGCAGATTTGATCTCTCTGCCGAAAAACCCACCACGCACACCGTGCCGCAGGGACTTAATTAAACAGCAGCACGCGTTTCTTGTATTCATTGAGGATAACTGAATACCAGATGATCGGACACATCAGGATTTTGTTGTTTTCTGGATAATAAGTCCTACCATCATGCTGCAAAGGGTGTGTGTTTGGTTGTTGTTTTTTTTTTTTTTTTAAATGTCCTTCATATTCACGTTGGAAGTCAAGTGCTCTGGGGTTTTTTGTTTTTTTTTTTTCTTTTTGGATGTGTAAAATTAAACACTGTACGCCTGATGTAAAATACTTGCAAGACAGGTAATTAATAACATTAGAAACTAATTAACTGGAAGTCCCACGTACCTGGCAAAGAGGACGTGAGCAGACTTGATTTGGAAATCCCTCTGGGGATGGTGAAGTGCTTTTATTCTGGAGTCAGGGCGGCTTGGCTGGGGGCGGATAAGGGCCTGTCTGTCCAGACAGGGCTGTCTTTGAATTTTCAGCGCGCACAATGTGTTGCACCGTATTAAGCCCAGTACGCTCTCCTGCAGACACGCGGAGAACCGAGCTAACAAATAAATGCTAGCGCCTTCTCCCTTTCGTGGCACTAGAGTCACTGGAAGCTGGGCTCCAGCATCGGGGTAATTGCATCTCCTAATTGCATCTCTGACGAGAGATGCTGGGGAGAACAGCCGGGTAACATATAAGGCTGATTCTTTGTTCAGCTAATGAGACAATCCCACGGAGGAGGCTCTGCGTCAGGCAGCTTGAAACCCAACCTTAGTTACGCTTATCCGCTGTTGGATTTACTGTTTCCCCATCCCACGCTCTCCAAGCAACGTACCGTGTGACGCCTGCGAGGGCTCCGGCGCGGCTCGCTTTGGTTTAATTAACGGTGAAATCGCTTCCAGGTGTGTCCTTAGGGAGCCGGCTAACCCTGGGCAGCCTGTAGGAAGCTGGTGAGAACAGATGCGAGAACCAAGTGGATTTCTCCATGCAGCTTTCTCCCACGGCAGATGTGGTACAGCCCCGTCTTACCATCCCTTGTCTTCGTCTGCCCGCCCCTGAAGACGAGGGGGGCAGGTGATGCTTCGCTTCGGCTTCCAGGTGCATTTCTTTATTGCGAGTGGTGGCTTTTAAAATGGAGTGAATTCCCTTCAGCCACGTGCTTCCCTTTCCTCCTTGTCCCTCCGTGGTGTCTGGGTTCAGGGCAGGGCCTTCCCGTTTAGGGTGGAAGTGCCGAACCAATATCCCCGTGTGTTTTTTCTGGCGTCCTTTTGCCAAGATCGCTGAGATTTCCCATTTCCCCACCGCACAGACTCACAGACCATGAGGGTGGGAAGGGGGCTCGGTTGGTCACCTCTAGTCCAAGCAGGACCAGCCCCAACTGCATCATCCAAGCCAAGGCTTTGTCTACCTGGGTCTTCAAAATCTACAAGGATGGAGAGCCCACCACCTCTCTGGGGAGCTTGTACCAGTACTTCACCACCTCCTAGTGAGAGTTTTTCCTAATATCCAACCTCAACTTCCCTCGCTGCAGCTTGAACCCGTTGCTCCTTCTGTCATCTGCCACCGCTGAGACCCTCCTCTTCGGACCCACCTCCAGAGAGGGCCGCGTTTTGCTGGCACCGGGGCTGGTGAGGATGTCCATCTTGTCATGTCTGAGAGGGATGACACTGTCCCCCAACCCACCGACCTGGCCCACAGCTCTGGTGCCTGCAAAGACCATGATGCACGAGAAGCAGCCTGGCTATCAAATAGGCCACGGGGAGGGTCTTGCGGTCTCATGCAGATCCAGCTGGGGCGGTGTTACCTTTCCCCGTAACCTCACCCCTTGCCTCCATCTCTAGAGAAGATGCCGCATCAGGGAGTGAAAAGGGAGCCGAGTGATGCCAGGGGATGAGGAGAGCAGGCAGGTTCACGGCGTGTGATGCAGAGCCATCGCCTTGCAGGCAGCTGCTTGGAGCAGCCCTCGGTCCGCCTGGCTCGGCCGAGGGAGTTTGTGCTGCAGGAGGGGAGCAGGGCCACGAGCCCCGGCGCTGGCGGTAGCCCCGGCATCTCTTCTCCCGCATCTCGGAGGAGATCGACAGTGGCCTGACACCCACGTCGTCTCGGGAGAGTTACGAGCAGATGACAGTCCTTGGCTACTTTTTGCAGCAGTCCTGGCAGGCAATAAACCGCGCGCTCGTTCTCATTATTACTAAATCAAAACGCTATTGATTGCATGCGTGTGAAAATCGGATGCCCCATAAAACACTTCATTTACACTCTTAACCTGGGTCGGTCGTAAAGGCACTGCTTTCATAAGCCAGGCTTGCAAAGCCAGCCCCGCCTGGCCTCCCCTTGCCCCGCGTGGGGGGATCTGGCGTGGTCCTTGCCGAGCCTGCCCGTCCCACCCTGCTCCGCGCAGCAGCTTGCTTGTCGGATGGGTGACAGCTCGTGCCCGCGGGGCAGAGGCCGGCACAGGCCAAAAGAGCCTGCATGTCATGATCTATTTATTGTGCCTTTCCCGGGAGTTTGGGCAGCGCTGCGGCACTGAAGCGAAGACACGCTTCTGTCCTCTCCGCAGCCCTGGGGGACAGCCACCCTCCTCTCTCCTGAGCTCTGCAGGAAGAGGGGAGGGCTGGATGGGCACACCTTTAACCAGAAGCTAGCAAATCTTTCCCCATATGTCGACTGAGCATATTGCAAAAAACAGGCTAGAAGTCGAGCGTTTGCATTCGGGATGGAGGTTGCCCGGTTCAAGCCCAGTGACCGACTTGTCTTAGTGTCTGTGGACAGAGGCTCAGTCGCCGCGTGTGGCGTGGCGCTTTCCTCGCCAGCCTAATTTTCACACGATGATTAGTGGTGTTTGTTCAGATGTCTCGTGCAGCAATTAGCTGCAGCAGGGTGTGCACGGATGGGCACGTTCACACCAAGAGGTGCTCCACGACGGACTCTCTCCGGTGACTGAGGGGTCCTAGCTAATGATGATGCATGTCGGTGGGCGGTGAGGTCCTTTGGGAGCTGGGGCCTGGCTCTGGCATTGTCCAGAAGGGTCGGCACCAACCCCACACCAGTGCACGGCTCAGGCCCTGCTGAAACCAGGCCTGTGCTGGGACAAATCTGACTGAAGGATCCTGAGAGGCGTGCGCTGCCTCCAGTCAAAATTCACACAGGCGTGCCAGGCGCTGCAAAACCTGTTATCGATGCAGGATCGGTGCCCCGAGTCGGACCCGGGCTGGGGCAGAGGGGAGGCGTCCTGCGTTATTGAAGGAGAAAGGTATTGATTCCCGCCCCGTACTCCGCTGGGCGAGATCGGTTTCTGGGTTTGATGGATGACGAGCTGAAGTGCAACATAATCTCCAAACCGTGCGGGGGAACTGCCGCCCTCGTGCTCCCCGGGCGGATAGCTCTGACAGGCGGCTCGTACCACCTCATCGTGTTGCTCTGCCTCAGCAAGAGCTGCAGCAAAGGGGCTGGAGGGGTGGGGGGAGATGGAGGGCTTAATTAGCAGAACAATTAAAGGGGACTGACAGGCCAGAGCCCCAGTGATGGGTGGGATGGGAAGGGCTTGGCTTTCTCCGGGCAAGGAGAGGCACCACCTCCATGCACGCCAGACCTCTCCTCTCTCCCCAGCTGGGAGACTTTTGCATCCTCAAGCTGGCTTCTGCATTGGGGCCCGGTGCTTTGGAGCAGCGTCTTCTGCACAAAAAAGCCCTTGCTCTGCCCATTGTTTGCAAACCCACAAAGGCGTTACAGGGCTGGCGAAGGCAGGGTGCGGGCTCCGTGACCCGGCCTGGACTGGAAATGCTCCCAGCTCAGGGGCACGTGCGCCTGTGCAGGTGACAGGGAGGTTGATTAGAAGTGGGGCAGCAGGACGTCCCCTTCGTGCCGATGCCGAGACGAGGGGTAAAAGGTGAGGATGAGTTCATCTGCGTAATGCTGCTTCCCGCTGGGACTCTCAGAGCGGGGTCTGTAGGTGACGTGGTTGTCGGCAGCATCCTTGCTCACCATCTTCACCTTGCGGCGGCATTTGTGCAGGATATGAGGGAGGAGCTTTGGGGTGGGTTAACCCCTGGAGCTGAGGGGTCTTGGAGGCTGCTGAAGAGGAAGAAGCAGTGGGCACAATACCATGCTTAGAGGGTGTCCTCGGCAAGGGGCTTGCCCTTCTCCAATGCAGGCACTGCCCTCTTCCCTCCCCCGTGCATGCCCTCCATCGCCTGCATTTGGTGCCTTCAGCCCAGGTGGGGGTATGTGGACTAGCCCAGGCCCTGTTTTCACTAGTCCTTTGAGACTTTCCTGCACTTCCCCCCGGGTACCTAGGAAAGCATGCAAGCTGGCTTTGATGCCGGCAGCACCAGGAATCAGAGGAGACCCATCCGAAGCCCAAGCAGGGCATGTGGGCCAAGGAGAAGAGGCCAGATTTGGGTTTGGCTTTGCACTGGGGCTGGTAGTTCAGCCCGGGTGCTGCAAGCTGGCAAGCTCCGTAGCAAAGCTGTACTCCTGGGTATGCCCAAACGCCCTGCAGTCAGGTTGGCCTCTGCCTCAGTTTACCCATTCCCCTGTCCTGGTCCTCCTAGGGCTCTGTGACCCCTTCCAAGCCTGCATCAACAGCGCCGGCAGCTCCCACGCTGTCCTGTCACTGGGACAAGCTGCTGCTGTTTGAAAGGTCAGTGTTCAGCTTCGTGACTATATGGCGGTAGGGACTGCATGGTAAGCCAGCAGGGTCCAGGCACCGCGTCTCTACGCTTGCAAATGGCCCTTAGATCTGAGAAGCATCATCCCTGCAAGGAGCTCTGGGCCAGGGGCATATAGGCAGGAAGAGCTGGGGTTGAGCCTAGAGTTTTAACCCCGCTCCAGTGTCTTTTCTCTTGGAGCATCTCTGTTAACTCGGTGTGCTCCGGCCATTCCCGGGGCGAAGGGCTGCCACCTGAGCATGCCTCTGCTTTCAGCAACGCCTCAACGTCCGAGCTGCTTCTGCCAGGTGAGGATTTCCCGGTGGGAATAGCACCTCTTCCCCACCTGCCCTGCGCCCGCCCTGCAACGCGGAGCATTTCCCCTCTCCAAATGGTTTTTCATTGCAAAAGGCCCGGGTGCTCTTGCAGTGCAGGTTATAGTGGCTCTTCCAGCTCCCTGCATTCAGCAGAGATGTTTGCAGACCAGACGAGGTATAGGGCCCAGTCTTTTTTCCATGCTCTGGATTGTGACCACCGCGTTGCTCTACCTCCCAGATCCCCCAGCCCTTTTGTCCATCTAAATTGCAAGCTGTGCAGGGCAAGGATTGCTGCTGCCCACGCAAGCTCGCAGCAAGCTGACTTCCGGGGCGTCGCGTGGGACTGAGATGCCCAGAGCAGTAGATGGAGGGGCCTTTGGCTGAGCGCGCAGGGCAACAACCGTGCCATTTCTTCCTGAATGGATTCAAGCGCAGGACCAGCGAACTGCAGCATCCGTGCTGTTGTCGTGCATGCAGACTCGATTAGGACAGCAAGCTGCCTCGTTACAATAAGCTTGCAAGTCTTCAAATGCTGGACTGTTTCTCCCATTGATAAGCAATATCGATTCCTGTGCTGGCTGGCTGCTGTGCTTTGCCAAGGCTGGGCCATCTAAGGACACCGAGTTGTACTTCAAAAAGAAAAAAAAAGTGAGCGTGCTTACTTCTGAGGAAACACCGTCATGGCCTGAAGACTGTTCATTTACTTGTGGGCAAGAAGCTTGGGAGGCGCTTTGAAGGGAGAGAGCTGCATTTATCTACCAATCAGGTGCTTTCAGCTCCATGCAAAGCAGCGGGGTTTGCAAGGAGGCTGTAGGTAAAGTAGTGCTGCTAACGTGTCTGCGGCACGGCTCACCGTGCATTGTGCACTGCAAAACCTGTGGGCTTTCCTCCTTGTCCCGTTACGTGACGGTTGTCGTTTCTTCTCTGTCCTGCCCCAACGTAATACGAATATCTAGCAGGGAACCACAACTCTCTGGAAGGGGGGTGGGATGGGGAGGGGGACTGAGCGCTTCCCTGCCCCGCGCCGGCTTCTGACATAACCGAAGCAGGCAGTCCTCAGCTTTTGCTGCAGCATAAACCAGTGGCACGTTTGATCAAAGGCCTTGTTATGAACATTGCTGTTGCACCCATGTTGTATTTGGAGATGCCTGCCCATGTTGCACCCATGTTGTATTTGGAGATGCCTGCGAAGGAGGGGTCTCTTGTAGGCATTTATCCTGCACTCGCCGTGTCTGGCGGGGGTGCATCCAGCATGCTCTGTTTTCATTATTCCACTAATTCGTGTTCAAAGCTCCCCTCCACAAACCAGATCGCAAAGCTGGGCTAGACTTTGGGCTTGGTTACAGAGCGAAGTCCTCCTCCTGTGGGCAGCAATCGTGGAAAATGCAGCTAGATGGCTTTCGTGCCGTTTGGTACGGGGCTGTAGACCAGTGGTACCCGTGGATCTGGACTTTGCAGCGCAGGCTGTCAGGCTGGATGTGCCGTGCTCATCAGTCAAACCCCAATGAAATCCCAGGAGTTAAGCCTTCCTGAGTGGGCGTAGGGGTGGCGGAGTCATGTTGGCTGGACGTTAATGGAGGCAGCCAATTTAATTTTATTTATCTTCATGTTTGGCTCTTATTTATTTAAACCCTAGGGCTGCTCATGGAAATTTAATTTTAAGCACTTAGGCTTTCAGATGACACGGCACTGCAAGGCACTTGAATAATAAATTTGCAGAATATTTTGCCAGGCTTAAAGCGCGAGAGAGACGTAAGTCGGCTCCCCCACTCCCCCCCCCCCCCCCCCCCACCTGACTT
>NW_017729029.1:13497419-13516372 GCF_001723915.1 Gavialis gangeticus | reverse complement strand
CCCCCCCCCCCCCCCCCCCCCCCAACAGATGAGATTTGGTTCGGAAATTAAAACAGAAACTGCTGTTGTTTCATTGTTAACGTCTGCAGAGCACATGAGTCATGTTTGTCTGGGAACCACCAAGGCTCGAGCTGCTTTTTTTTCCAGAAAACCAGCAAAACAGCCAGTGGTGTCTCACGTTCACATGACTCCAGAAGCTGGGTTGTAAGGACATTCGCATCTCATCCTGTTTTGTGAACCACAAGAGTTGCCAGCGCCATTTATTCTTCTCCTTGCAATCCAGTTTGTGGAGGTACACCCACGTAAAACTGGCCCAGAATCGGAGCATTTTGGGTTAACTGGGTTATACTTTCATAGAATCGCAGACCAGGAGAGTTGGAAGAGACCTCACATCTAGTCCGACCCTCTGCTCCAAGCAGGACCAGCCCCAACTCCATCATAGCTTCGTAGTTGGTCGGGTCAGAAGGGACCTGAGCAGATCATCAAGTCCGACCCCCTGCCATGGCAGGAAAGAGTAGCGGGGTTAAACGACCCCAGCCAAGGCTTTGTCTACTCAAGTCTTTAAACACCTCCAAGGATGGAGACTCCACCATCTCTCTGGGGAGCCTCTTGCAGTGCTCCACCGCCCTCCTCCTGAGAGCGCTTTTCCTAATATCCAACCTCAACTTCCCTTGCTGCAGCCTGAGCCCATTGCTCCTTGTCCTGTCATCTGCCCCCACTGAGACCAGCCCAGCTCCATCCTCTTTGCAGCCCCCCTGCAGGGAGTTGGAGGCTGCTATTCAGTCCCCCTCGGTCCAAATAAACCCAGTTCCCTTTAGTCCGACCCTCTGCTCAAGGCAGGATCATCTCCAGCTAGATCCTTCCAGGCAGTATAGTTGCATCTGCATTTGCATAGGTGTCTTCAAAGGGTCTCTTTGATATGTGCTGTGATTAGTGGGGTACTGTTAATCTGTTGAGATGAGTCTACCAATTAATACTGCGTCATGGCTCCAGAGGTAGTTCCAATACAGGACCGGCCATCACACACCAGACCCAATTTCCTTGCTATATGCATTTAAGCCATTATAAAATACCTCTGCATGCATGTGTAAGGTCACACCTGGTTAGGAGAGTCGAGATGTTCCTGACCTGTGAGCTCAAGGTTGGCGTTACCATTTATTTTCTAATTTAATGGGATATTCTAGGCACCTCTATCTGTTGGTTTTTTTCACCTACTCTTGTTGCAAGCACCTCTCAAGATTAGGACAATTGAATGACATGAGAGAATTTCTTTCTCTGATTGTTTTTTTTCTTTCGTTTATTTTGGGGAAATTCATTGTTTCCTTTATCCAGTCGGGTGCTCTGTTCCCTTTTCTTCATGTGGAGTTTTCCAAAAGGAAGGGGGAGAGAAACCATTGTTATTTCTGAAGGGGAAACATGACAGCAGACTCCAAAAACATGAGCTGAAGCATCAAGAGCAGGTGGAGTACATGAAGTCTGGCTCGTCGTTTAAACCGCCACGCAACTTGAAATCGGCTTTTAAGTCGCTCCTTTTTAATTGACTAAAGGAAGCCAAAATTACTGCATTCATTTCAGATGCTTCCTGTGCTCTTAGGATTGCTTGCAAGGAAAGGCTTTTGAAGGACTGCAGGATTCGCTGTGGATGGAGGTGAGGGACCACAGCACGAGGGGACAATACCTAATTACAACATTAACTTGGAAAGCTTCGTATCCTATTTCTAGCTGGCGTGTTCTAAGGGTGCTGCTTCAAAGTCCACTTTATCTTTTATTCACAAATGCTGATGTGTTTAAATTAATGGCGCAGTGCAGTTGCTATAAATAAATGTCAATACCAGGCTTTAGCACATGAAAGGCTCGTTGATGGGAACCAGCACTGATAATGGCTCGGTGGGTGCCTTCAGAAACCAGCAGGACGCAGGGAGAAGAATCAGTTTGGAGATCTGTTGCGGGAACGTTTTGATCTCGGCGGTGGCTCTTGCCCTGCTCTGAATGGGAAATGGAAACGCAGCGGAGGAGCCATACGTTGTTATTCCAGGGGAAACGTTGGAGAAGACGGGATCCAAATGGGTGGCTTTTATCAACTGATATCTTATGGAAAAAGGCCTGTCTTGGGGTCTCCCTTCCTGCAACTGCTGACCTGAGTGAGCTTATGATCCGTGAAGGAATCAATCTTTATGTGCCGTGATTTTCCTTTTAGATCATCTCCTTGACTCCCTGCCTCCAAAATCAATTTTTCTATTTGCAAAACTGAAATATCAGCAACCTCCTCCACCTCCTGCCCCCCAAAACTGTTGCCTTCAGCTCTTACGAGTAGTGCCTCGTGCTGAAGGATGGGTGCTTTAGTCCTGGAAATGGCTTATCTGGATCTCAAAGTGCTGCGCTAAACTTTGCCTAGGTTTCGTGAAGACAGCATGCTCTCCCGCTGCATGCAGCAAGGCAAAACCGAGACCCTGAGGTGAGGGAGGAGAGCGCAGAGGATGGAACAAGGAGCAATGGGCTCAGGCTGCAGCAAGGGAAGTTGAGGTTGGATATTAGGAAAAACTTTCTCATGAGGAGGGTGGGGAAGCAGTGGGACAGGCTCCCCAGAGAGGTGGTGGGGACTCCATCCTTGGAGGTGTTTCAGGCCTGGTTCAACAAAGCCTTGTCTGGGATGACCTAGTTGGGGATGGTTCTATTTTGAGCAGGGGGTTGGACTAGATGTGACCTCCTGAGATTCTCAGCCAGGTGCCATGAGGTCCTTTCAAGGGTGCCATGCAAGGTTAGCCCTGTTAGGTGTGCACACACAATTCACAAGATAGAAATCCAGAGTGTCCACAACAGTTGTGGTCTTCCCAAGCTCTTTGCAACAGAAGAATTGCCCTATTTTTTTTCCTGCACTCATAAAGAGTGCAAACTAAGAGCTGGCGTTTTCCAAGGGGTGCCTTGAATCGAAAAAAGGTTGAGGACCACTGGTCTCAGATGACACTAATGCTTCCTCTCCTCCCAGCTCCCATAATTGGTGCTTTAGAAAATACTTTGCTAGCGTCCTCTCTAATGTTCTCAGTTTTGTTAATGAAGCGGTCCGTTGGGGTGGGGTTGTTTGCGAGGGGCATGGGAGATGCAGCACTTGGTTCATTAGTTCTTCCTGTCTGTAGTGATTCCCGTTCGTGCGGTGGGGAGGCCAGGTCGGATGTCCCTGTTTTATCCCAAGTCGGTGCAAGTGCCGAGGCCTGTTGTTCTCTGTCCTTCTCTTTCTCCATCTTTCCTGAGTGCAGTGTGGTCCCAATGCTCAAGTCCAACTTCTGAGCAGATTTTAGGGTTACTATTTTAACGTGTGTCCCCATTCAAGTTTCACCCTTGTTTCAGCAGTTGTGAATGCCCCAAACAGCAGAGCGCACCTCGGTGTAGTCTTGGAGCAGGATGGTTTCAATCCTACTCCGTTGGCTCACGTTGGATAATGGATAGACACAGAATTTTTATTTGTACTCTTTGCCCTTAAATTTACCATTTTTGTTTTAGCTACTGGTTAGGGAAGATATTGGAGGTAGGCCGATGAGTGGGGTTTTTTTTCCCCCAAAGCATTGGGTGGGAACCAAGAGCAAGCCCCACCATGTTACACTACAGAAACGGGGATCTTGTCCTGCTGCGGCATCTGTCGAAGCACCTGTCCCATCAATAACTGCAGCCGTCATGTAGCCAATGGAAAAAATATATATTTGCCTCGACCCTGGCAAGGGCATATTGGTGATGGCCTCTGGAGTGGTGATGTGTGAAGAAGGATTTCAGGACTGTTGGTCTTGGGTCTGTTTGTCTGCGGTCCTTTTGATACTAGACTCTGATGAAAATCCAACTTGCCATGCAGACATGCTGAGCACCAAAGTCAAAGTGCTTAGAATTAACTTGAAAGCCATCAAACCAGAGGAAAGGCCCAAAAGAGAGCCCTTCAAAGGCATGGCAGTGTATACCTCTTAGTGACTGAGGAACTCTGAAGTGCTTTCCCTGATTGACGGCTTTTAATTGTGCCTTTGTAGTAAGTTGATGTTGATGGTTATTTTCCCCTTTTAGTGCTGCTCTTGATCGTGCGCCCTCTCTGTCCGCAGTGCGAGTTGTTTAGTACTTCAGCGCTGGTTTTGATTGCCAGGGAAATGCACAGGGAAGTTGATTAATGAAGAGATTCAGAGATTTCTGTTTACAATACTTTTCCTCCCATGCAAGAACAGGCGTGTTCCCCTCCCGAGTGCTGAGCCCCACTTCGCCTTCCTGTTGTTTGTTTATGAACTTTTCCTCTTCTCACTTTATTCCTGCTCTACAAGATGAGCAAATTAGCATTCCCTCCATAGGAAACCTGCCTAAAAAAGGGAGGGGTGCAGTAGTACTTCTGCAGTCCAAGGCACCCGCACAAAGGACACTAGTGTGCACATCCCGCTACGAAGCTCAAGCTCTACCACTGGATCTGGGGGAAAATATATATCGACGTTCAGCAAAGAAAGGGGCATAGCGGGGAGAGGACCGTGCACGGAGGTAGGGGCACCCGCAGGGCACACGGCTTTGTTCATGAAAAGCCTTTGCTGAAGATAAAGCATCAAACCCAAATTTCACTTTTCAAAATGAATGTTCAAGGAGCACCGGGGCTGGACTTATCTTAAGCGAGGCTGCATCATTTGTTTATGGCATCGTAAGAGATGACCGCTGTCAAAGGGGCAGCGTGAGGAAGGCGGTGTGTTGGCAAAGTTACCTTTCTTCCCTGCTCTCTCACGCTCTTTTGCCATGTCCTGGGGGAGGAGCGACTGGAGCCAGGCGCATCATGGGCCCTGATGCGTAGCTGGGCTGTTCGTCAGGCTCTGGTAGCTGATGTTGTCTGCTGCTGCTGCATCAGTCTTGTGGTGCATCATCAGTAGCTCCACTGAGGCCATGTCGTAGTTTCATAGTTTCTAGGGTTGGAAGAGACCTGAGCAGATCATCTAGTCCGACCCCCTGCCATGGCAGGAAAGAGTACTGGGGTCAAATGTAGCACTGTTGCAGGGCAGTCAAAACTTTTTGGGCCCTTGTAGAGCTGATCTGCTTCTCTCCTTACGCCTGCCCAAGCTCCTGACAGTGGTGGGAGGTTTGAATGAATGAAAGGATGAAGAACGAGCTGACACCCTGCAGGCACTAGTCCTGCTGTTTACGCACTAACTTGTCGTCACCATGCTGCAAAAGCCATGCAGGTGTCTCCTCCCCCATGGCTGCCACCTTCGTAGCGCGTACACCTGCTTTGCAAGCAGAGAAAATCTGGGATGAAGACTAGCCCGGAGTGGCGACCTTGCAAACTTCCTTCTCCAAGCGAGATTTTGCAATAGGAGACTTTTCTTCCTGAGCATCACCTGCAAGTTTTCACTCGTTCAGCCAACCAAGTGCCAAAAAATGAAAGTGAGCCCAGGGCAAGGGGCTCTTGCGCATGTAACCAAACAGACCAGTTTTGCGGCGACTGTTTTCGAACCCCTTGAGGAGTTTGCCTTGACACCTACCGTGTGGTCCTCCCATGTCTTCAGCAGGCACCTGATAAACTAAAACCGAAGTCTGAACGTGGCCGATTCCCCGGTGCTGGTAGCAGGAATCGGAGGTGGTGAGAGGGGAGTGTGGGTTCACCACAGCACCCAGGAGAGATCTGGCAATGAAATTCAAGGCATTACTGGTAATCATCTCCACTCTTGTTGATCTCCGGTCCAACATACAACCCGCAGAATTGGGTCAAACTGTGCCAAAAACAGTTGTCTTTTCTGTGCCCAGCAAGGCCTTGCTTTAACTGCCTTGTGCTGGCGGTCATTTACTGCAAGGGACCTTCCACAAACTCAGATATTTCTCTCTTCCAGCTCCAGGGTCAGTGGTGGTATCCGATATTTACCTCCGGACCCCAAGGATGTTGGTTGTGCCGTTCGTCTCCAGACAGCTGTCGTCCAAACATTTTTGCACAAGTCTCCATTAAACGGGGTCTATGTGCCAGCCTACCTCTTGACCACAAGTTATTCAAATCATTGGCCAAAAAGTTCAGAATAAGCATCGGTTACTCAAGCCTGACCTTTTCCTCCTGCCATTTCTCTCGGAGCGCCATTGAAAGCTATTTTGTTGTGAGAGCTCAAACTGCCCCGAGTGCCTGTTAAATTATATATCATTTGTTTGCACGGTGGTTTGGAAGGCTTCGGAGTTGCAGAGCGGCGAGGGGAAGTTGGAGAAAATATTTGATGATTGTAATAAGCACTTGGTCCTGGCCACGATCTAATGGGAGCTAATTTCGTCAGCCTTCACCCTGGCATGACTTAGGAAGGGAAACTGGCTCCATTTGAAATATTGAAAATAGTCTTTCTATTTGTGGCATGCTGTACTCTCTGGCAAAACTCCTGTTTGGTGAGTAATGTTAGCTTTCCTCCTACACCCCAGCTGAAGCAAGTCATGAAGGTGGCAGTGTCTTGTGTTGGAGAGGAGGGTGGCATCCGCTCCTTCTGTCTCCTTCGGCGCATCCCAGTCGGCCTTCAGAGCTCATGGGGAGATGAGGATTGAAATTGCATCCCAGTTTTTTCTGTGGGAGCTAATAAGGCAGCTGCATTCCCATGCTCCAGCCTCCTTAAACTGACTGGTGAGGAGAGGCTGAGCGAACTGGGCTGAGTGAGTCTGGAGAAGAGAAGACCGAGGGGGATTGAACAGCAGCCGTCACCTCCCTGCAGGGGGGCTGCAAAGAGGATGGAGCTGGGCTGGTCTCAGTGGGGGCAGATGACAGGACAAGGAGCAATGGGCTCAAGTTGCAGCAAGGGAAGTTGAGGTTGGATATCAGCAAAAACTTTCTCCCTAGGAGGGTAGGGAAGCACTGGAACAAGCTCCCGAGAGAGGTGGTGGAGTCTCCATCCTTGGAGGTTTTAAAGCCCTGGGTAGACAAAGCCTTGTCTGGGATGATGTGGCTGGGGCTGGGGCTGGTCCTGCTTGGAGCAGGGGGTTGGACTAGATGCGACTCCTGAGCTCCCTTCCGCCCTCATGTTCTCTAATTCTGTGCCTTGGCTGTAAACTCAAGATCGCTTTCTCGGGAGCAATCCTGGCCTAAGAGAAAAGCAGGGCTGGGAACCTGCTTGCACGTCGGATTTGCACGGGAACATGTGGAAACCTGCTTGCACCTCTGATTTGCATGGGTTGCCTTACTCCCCTTCTCCTTTCCTGTAGTGCTACGGACCCAACGCACCCCCCAGCATTGACTTGTGCCTGCATGACTTTGTCCTGTTAACAACAGCTCTGCTGTACTGATATGCTTTAGCAACATGGCTTTAAAATCACAAATAGATGCTGGGGCGATAATCCCAGGTGTGTCTTCCCCATTTTGCTGCATCTCAGCCCTTCCAAATGTTATACGCTTCCTTGTCTCAAATAAGGTGAAAAACATCCCTTCTCTTGGGGTTATAATTTCCTTTCTCCTTGTTCATTAGCCAGTCTCCGTGCACTGGTTCTGCTGTTTCCCCTGCTCGGGCACCACTGTTTATTCAAGTGCTTTGGGACCCAAATGAAAATGCATGTGGGGAGGGTTTCTCAGCCATGTCCTGTCTTGTGCTAGGAGTGGAAAGCACCCAAGTCTGCAGGCTCTGGAAGCCAGGCCCCTGGGACAAGGTAGGAGCCTGCTCTCTGGCATGTCTGCTACTGCCTTGTCCAGCCTGGTTTCAGCATCTCGAGTCTTGCGCAGCTTGCCTTGACAGCCTGCTCCGCAGTCCAGTGACTTTGCCATCGGGATTTCCTTCTACTTTATTGCATTCCCTCTAGGAAGATGCAGCTTGAAGCAATGCGCCCCAACCCCTTGGGCGTTGCGCCCCTCGGGCCGCGGGTGGTTGCAGCCCTGTGGGACGTAGGGCTCTGGGTTTGAAACCTGCCCAGCTGGGTCGGTTCTCAGACCCGGGCAGTCATTTTTGCAAGGGTTACAGCTGGAAAGAAGCGATGGGAGGGAGGTGGGTTCCTGGATGAGGGGTGCTGCAGAGAAAAGAGCGTGTCCGTTCATTGCTGAAAAGCCTCTGAGAGCTGTTGTCGGCTGGGATATAGGAGCCAAGTTTGCCCTAAGTTTTGTGTCTGGAAGGAAGGGCTGGGGACGAGCCCACCAGCCTATCCCTAGCCTTGCTTTCTGGTGCTTGAGCAAGGTTATGTATACATTTCTTTGTTCATAAACCATCCTTATCAACTCCTCCTCGATCGTTTTTGCTGCTCTTCTCCAATTTCCCGTCTCGTTCCCTCTATCTGCTATGGCGTCCCCCTGCGCTCAGTCTCTCGGTTGTGCTCCTGCAGCTGGAAGACCTCCAAGAGCTCGGCCATGACGTGGGCCCCCCCTCCAAAAGAAATGGAGGCGCATCGAGTACATCCGCCGTGCTGCTCTTTATTATTGCAAATGCTGGAAGTCTCTTCTGGAAGCCGGGTGCTATATTTATGAAACTTTTGTTTTCATAAACTGCTGGTTGTTCAATAAGGCATAAAACAGCCAGGATAAGATAGTTATTCGCTTTGCAAAATCATTTTGCTCCCTAGCTCCGATTTTATACAGCAGTTACTGCATTTCATTTAGTTCCCAAATAAATGTGACACAGTAGATTAACTATTGATAGCGAAATATGGAGTTCCCTGTATGACTGACGGTTACCTTGCTCTACCCTCCAGTCTCCAGATGATCTGGTAATGGCAAACTATGCGGCTCCTGGAAGGTGAGCTCCTAACTGCATCCGTAAAAAGAAACTTTTTACTCAGATGTTTTTATGCCGGTTCCCTGCACACCTCCAAGTTACTGCATACACTGCTCAGGTTTTAGTGCATGCAAGAGCATTTTGCTCAGACTAGCATTGTAGCTCGTAGCTGTTTTTTCCTAGTGACGAGTCAGCACATAACCACTGTGGCGCAAAAAAATATTGCCAGCATCAACATAGGTGACCGTGTATTAAGTCAATAGTGCATAATTAGTCGCATGGCAAATAATTTATGGTGCAGGGAATTGGGGAAATGCTCCCTCTCAAACCGAGAAAATAAGGCGGTGAGAAGCTGATTGGGACTTTGATTTCTTTTTTTTTCCCATCTCTGGTGTTGTACAACATTTTGCATTTAGGGAATAGCTCCTTCAGTCTTAACCTCTTGGTGCCTAGTCTCCAGTTGTGTTCACAGCCTCTCTTTTCTGTGTGTTAATTGTGATTCCCAGCAAGCGTCTGGACTCTTCAAACCACGTGCGCTGCATGGCCGGGCACGTGTCCCAGTAGCGCGCGGTCTGAGATGGAGAGAGCCTTCCCCTGCCCTGCGTGCGTGGGACGAGGTAGTGGGCCACGGGGGGAGAAGCCAAATCTTCCTCTCCAAGGGCTCCAGCTGTTTCATACGTGGTGCAGGAGAGGTGTGGGGAGGAAAGAGCAATTTGGGGAGAGGCAGGGTGTCCTTTGCCCCAGGCTGGGCATAGCTGGTCAACCCAACCCATTGTGAATGAAATCCAAGAGGCCACTTGTCTCTTGAGATCACTTGAGGGTTTCAAGCAACCCAGCCTGAGTCTAAAGGTGATTTATTGCCACGCTGAAGCCCAAATACGAATTTGTAAGTATAGGAACAAGGAAGGTAAAGCTGTGGAGGTTTGTATTCCAGGAAGCAATGAATCCATGGCCAAAAAGGGGCAGCACGGTCTTCAGTTGCATCCATGGGAGTAGCTGGAAGATGATGGCATCGATCACCTGGTGCATGGCATGCAGCGTCAAAGCTTTGCGGCACAGCTTCAAAGAAAAATAAAGAGATGTTGAAAGAATGGAGAAGATGTGAAAAACAGGCACGAGAAACCATATTAAGGGTTGGAGAAAAGGTCTCGCTGCTGTCTCCAAGAGTTCACTTCTGTTGCACAGAAAAACGAGTGAGGGATGATTTAATGCAGGTGTGCCCCTTCATGGGGAGAGAATATATAGGCTGAAAACCCCTCTGATGCACCTGAGAGAGGCATAACAAGAACGGATGGAGGGAAGCAAAGCCAGCTGAAGTCAAATTAGAAATTAAGTCCTTGTTTTCACCCTTTAAAACGAACTACCAAGAGGAATGGTGGATTCTTCTCCATCTCTTGGTGTCCTTTTTTGCAGCCCTTCCTGGAGGGTAAGATTTAGCCAAATGCAGGTTAGTGGGTTTGGAGAGGTGATGGGGTGACGTTTAATGGGCTGTGAAAGGCAGGAGGTCAGCAGCGATGGTGTCGGGTCAGAAGGGGTCATTGCAATCCATGAAGAAGCAAGGGAGAGAGTCATTTCCCTTGTTGGCTCGTCTGGCTTCAAGCCCAAAGGAAGAGACGAGCCATTGCTGAAACCCAGCACCCATCGTCAGAGCCAGGTGAGCTGGGCCTGCTCGTTTTGATTAGCGCAGCACTCTCCACACATTCATTGAACTGATTTAAGGCAAGCCGGGGAAGGGAAACAATCCTATAGGCGTATCTAAATCCCAACTGTTCATAGCCATCAGACCAAAGGGCTCTTCCCTTGGCTTCACTTGGGGTTTCCCAAGGAGAGCAACACTGATGCTGGGTAGGAACTGCCGAGCCTCTTTTAACTCCTCTAAAAGATTGCCATGCCATGCTTCGAACTAGAGAAGAGGGGATTTGAAGGTGTATGTTGCTAGAAACAATAGTGGTTTCTGGCATTGTGCATGCAGCCAGTCCTCCTAACCCTTCAGGGCATTAGTAGCTTAAAAGAAATCTGGAGGAGGGAGGATTGCTGATGAGCTGGAGGAATTACAAATGGACTGTTATGAGAAGGGCAAAAATAGATCTCTCCATATTGTGCTGGGAGGTGCCAGAAATCGGTAGGTAATGACAGGCGTGCTGCAGTCTTAAGTTTCCGATTACACTGACGACAGGGAAAAAGACGGCCCCGCGCGGGGTTCCTGAGATGGCTTTGTTGCACTAGGAGTTGGGCGCTGACTTTCCTAAATGTTAACGGTTGTCCGTTGATGGCAGAGCAAGAGCTGCCGCCTCTCAAGAACGTGAAGGTGACACTTCAGGCAGGTGTGCTCATCGGCAGTGTGTTTCTAATCCAGAGAACAGCTGTGTAGAAATGGCTCTGCTGGCTCCTAGGTGACCTGCAGTCCCGTTGGTATTGCTGAGCACAAAAAATTAGCCGAGTTTTACTGCTTTTATTATTGCAACCCTGCAGTTGCGTTAAAGACATGGCAGTGTGGAAGGGATGTCGTCTTGGCTTGCCAGTTGTCAGAAGAATTTTTAATGGAGGTCCAATTTCAGGTCCGCCTTGTGTTCAATGTATGCCCATAGTCAGGAGGTCCGAGCACAGGTCTCCACTGTGTGTTCAGCTTAATGCACCCCCAAGGGTATTATCTGAGTACAGTTGCGCTAACTCAATGCGGCAATTAACCTGTGCAATCTGTGTTAGCTGTGCCGAAACCAAGTCAACCCATCAAACTGACCTTCAGGCCCTAACTTATATTTGCAGAGCTGGGGGGTGACAAAGGCCATCTTTTATTTGCAAATCTGCTTGGGGAGATGCTCAACCCTGGGGCCTTTTCTGATGCTGGTTTTGTTGTGGTTGCAGAATGGATCGGTGTGGCCGTGTCTGCATGGTTGAGTCATTCAGTACTTGCTAAATGGCTGTGCAGTAGCATCTCCGCATGGCTTCGTGGTGATGCTGACTGCACGGTAGCGTCGCATCACAGTCCGCACCCCACAACGCGACTGCGCAGTAGTAATGAGCTACTACGCCGTAAGTGTCCTGTGTAGACATGGCCTGTGTGCAGCAATGAGTTAAAGTGCTGTTAGGGAGTAGTCCGGGAAGGTTCATCTCAACCCCGCCAAGCCCTACCCTGCTCCTCTTTCAGACCTGCGCCCTGAGTTGTCCTTGTTGAGTCTCAGCAGTCTCCCTACGCGCAAGCATTTCTCTGGAGCGCGATGTCGCTGCCGGCCTCACCTGAGTCTAGGTAAAGGTGACGGGTCTTCATGACGTCGCACAATCCTCCCATGACCAGCAGCAGCTGAGAAATGACCTAAGAGACGGAGTCATCTACGCTTGTCCTGTCTTTGAGCCAGGAGTGCTGAGATGTGGGGTGGGTTTGGCTCATGTTGCACTCTGGTTTCTCGGTCAAAAGGCTTCTGCTTGGGTATCTGCCCAATATAATAATAATTTAGCTTTGCCATTCCCTCCTGCCAGGCTCCTCTCAGCCTAATGGGCACATCGTCATCGTCCCACGCAGTCATTTGTAATGCTGTCGGAGCACCCACTGCTCGCGGAGCTCCCCAGGGAGAGGAGACGGGTGGAGAGGAGGAAGCTTTTCGTCCTCCCCGCGCTGTTTCCCCATCTGCACATTTGTCATAACTCACCAGCTCGTGATTTTAATCAGCTGCAGCTCAGCAAACGCTCATGGCAAAGTTGGGAAGCGGGGGGGGGGGTTGTTTTGCATCTCTGTGTACGTCAGTTTTAATGGTCTCTTCAGGACTGTGCATCGCAATCAGTGTCACTTTAAATGACCTCGAGGGAGTGTCATTCCCAGTCCTTAGATGAACTGCCCCGTCAGACACGCCTGTGACACACTCGCTGCATTAGCCTGCTTCCCCCCGCCCCTGCCAACATGCATGGGTTTGAGAGATGCGAGGGTGCTTAGGACACAAATGGGCACACTTGGCTTTGGAAAGTTAAAGACTGCTGTAATTTAAGCAAAGGAAAATCAAAACTTTGATTTCCTCCCCCCACCCCGCCCCCCTTCTTTATCCATCCCCCGCCTGAGACAGCTAAACTGTAGTTTCAGGTCCGCTTCGCTTGACCTTTTTAGCTTTGATAAAGGGAGCCTTTATTCATGATGCATGAGCCTGGTTCTTTGAAACCTCCAAGAAATGGTTTGTTCATTGAACATGCAAACAAATTACTTGCCGTGGACTGGAATTTAAACTGACATTAAAGCTGGGAGAACATCTATATTTCATTATGTGTAAGGGCCAGAAAACAATTTATAACCTTAAAGCAGTGTAATTAAAAGTGAAGTCCTTCCTGGGAAAGAAATTTATTCTAATAAAGCTCTCGGACTTTGGTTTGGTCTCTGCTGATGGTTTGGGTCTGAGCTGATGCAGGGGGAAAACAGCCACCTCCTCCTAATATTGGTTTTCAAGTTGGGAAGAATTGGCCAAAGTGCTCCCCAACGGTGTTACAGCAGCTGCTGGAAGCGGTGAGCCCCAGTACAGGACTGGGCATGAATCTTTTATAGGTCGGGTAACTGGAGCCAGGAAGCACAGTTGCGTGTCTTTCCAGCAGGATTTTCCAGGGGTGGAGTGGGGCTGGCGTCGCTGCACGAGGCTTGGCTTCTAGAGGGAAGCAGCCCCTTGGGATGGAAGAAGTGGGAGATATTTCCCTCCTTGAAGCAATGTGCCCTGCTGCTTACAGAGCAGTTTAATATGCACAGGCAGTGATTAAGCTGACAGCTTTTCCAGCTTGGCTTTTTGTCGGAGCAGAAGGGGGATAAATGCACAGTTTGTGAATGGGCACTTAAAATGCAGCAAGCTGCCGAGGTTCTTGCTCCTGACTTCCCTTTCCCCGTGCTGGCATCTCTTGCATGGCAAGGGCCCCCGTTTCCCCGGCCTCATCCCTTTCGTGGTGTCGTAAACGTCCTGTCTGCTTTTCCTATGTTGTTTTATCCGGCAACTGCCAGGGTGAATAGTGGCACTTTTTAGACTGGGACCTTGTTTCGAGTCACATGTGGGTTTTTTTGTTTTTTCTTAAATGCTGAGCTGGTTGGAAGACAGGCTGGTGTCACTAATGACAGCTGCTAATAGGAACCCAAGGAAGGGAGCAGTTGGCACTTGCAGGATGCTCCTCTGCCTGCTCAGGTTGCTTTGAAGCCTGTTCAGTCTCAGGGTCTGGTTTTCCATTCAGTGAGAGGAGGACAGCGTCCAGTTCACAGGTGTGTGCGCGCTCAGCTGCGGCCTGAGACGTGTGGAAGGCCGCTGTCTGAAGACATCCATGATCCGTTTGGTTTCGCCATGCCCTTGGCTACTGGCCTCTCTTTCCTTGCAAAATCGTTGTCTCAGCGCCTGCACGGATAAGTTTATACCCGTGCGACCCAGATTGATGTTGTCCACCAATATAAATTGCACCGGGATCCGGAGTGGACAGATGTGCAGCTATCCCAGGGTAACTGTATAGAGCGGGAAGCAATGATGTGCCCCATCGTTATGTGGCAGGGGGCAAATAATCCTCTATTTGCCTTAGGTGAGCGGCTACCCTGGAATAAACTGCAGACAGATGACATCAACAACTGTGTAACTTAGACCAGGGTAGTTTGACCTTTATTTTTCCTTCAAACTTTCAAGGGTTTAAGCTCATAATTTTATTTCTAAGCAGCAAGGAAAATACTGCAGTGGGTTTGAGAAGGTGATAGCGCTGCTTGTTGTGCATGCACGACTTGGTTACAGTAGTGCAAAGGCGGATTACGTTGGTATCGACATGTTGTGTGTCCAGTGTTTGAGTGCTGAGGCGCATGAGTTTCCCTGAGCTGCAGACTTCTGCTGGAGCTGGAGGCCATTGGGATGATGGAGCAGTTGCTGGGCTTCCTCCCTGGTTGGGTGTTTTTGGTAACTGGCTTGCTAGCACTTTTTACGTAATTATAGAGTTCCTTCACAGGGGCAAGGAATTGGTGTTTTTTTCTTACGAACCTTTCAAGCCCTCTTGAAAACGTCTTTCAGATGTAAATGTGCTGCATACTTTATAGTATCTTAGTCCTACAGCAGGAGCTGCAGCTTTGTGGACCACTTTTGTATTGCTTGGACTTCAAGGGGAGCCAGCTCTGAAATCGCAGCGGCCTGGTGAATGAGGCTTTCTGCTTCTCCACCCCTCTGAAATTTTATGCCGGTGATTGAAGAACAAAGCCAGCCGCGATGCCTGCGCTCATTCTCTATGCAAAGCCCATACCGAACGTCCAATGCGGTTGTGAGCAAGGCAGAAGGTGCTTGACAGTCCCTGTAGTTCAGTGCTTAAAGCCAAGCAAGCTAAGTGTGTATAGGCTTTCCCAGGAATCAAAGCTGTTACGCATAGGGGGTTTTCCCTGCTGCTTAGAAGTAAAATTACCAGCTTAAACCCTTGAAAGTCAAGATTTGCATAAGCTGCTTGGTGTGTGTACGTATATGGGTGTGTGTATGCATACGGGTGTGTGCACCTGTATGTGTATATCTACACACATACATACATATTTATATACATATATTATATAAATATATGTGTGTATGTATGCACACATGCATGCACACATGCGTTTATATACATATATACACATACGCATGCACACATACATACATATATATGCACACATGCATATGTACACGTGTGTGTATATAAATATAAATGCACATGCACGGACACACATACATATTTGTTCTGCACAAACTCCCAGAGCCTGGATTCTCCAAAGCACTTGTGCTGCATGCAGCATTGTCCTCCCAAGGTCCTGAGCTGTGAGCAATGAGGGAGGCAGGTCTTGATGTTGGGGTGGAGGAACGGACAGACATAAAATCAAGTCACTAAGTGCGAGTGTCGGGAGCTAAGGGATCAGCACCACCGATTGGGGGAAAGCATGACAGTGCTGAGTAACTCCTGAGTGTTGACTGAGGTCCATGGCTGCGGGGGGCTTAGTTCTCAGCCTGAGTAAGTACTGCAGATCTGACTTGCCCCTTGGGGAAGACTGAAATTTCCATGTAGTTTGCATTCACATAGGAGAGTAAACATTTATCAGTCACGTGGTGCAGCTGGTATTTTGCTACTGTGGAAAACCACAGAGGCAGCAAGCTAAAATGTGAGTCATTTGGCTTGCGAGGTGGTGGTGGAACCCATAGTGCAGAAATAATTGTGTAGACTCAGACATGCACGTCGATGGCATCTTCTGCTAAAACCATTTCCCTGCAAAAATGCAGAAGCATGAAAGCTCTGGAGCACTTGGAATCTGTGAACAGCCAAATAAATCCAATTTGGCTTTGTGCTCAGGCCCATTGCAACAGTGGCCCCATCATTTAAAAGCTAGATTTTTCTCCCTGCCCAAGAGAGAGAACCCCATCTGGGAGTATGTCCATAGTGACATATCCCCGGGCTAATCTCAGAATCTGCCACGTTTTGTTAAGGGATTCCTGGAGGGTGTTCACTGTGACTATTTTTGGTCAAACATTTAACCTTCCTTCAACCTTGCATTCATTTGTGCAAATAATCTCAGGCTGGAATGGGCAACTGGAATTTAAAAGCAGGACTTTGCAGGTGGGTGGAATTTGTTCTTTGCAGCTCCAGCTGCAAAACATACACATGGCTGGAGCTTTTTCTTCCTCCTTTTACCAGCGCCATTCGTCCCCCTCTGCCCATGCCCATAATGGAGCATTAATATTCCAGCAAAGCAGTTGTATCTACACTTGGCACTTTGCCACCTGCTACCTAAAGTGTCAGCATAAAAAATTATGGCTGCCATCTCACGGTAGCCCTTTGCAAAACTGAATGTTAAAAGCTGAACTGTAAAACCTTTGCTTTGTTTTGGAAACCAGGTTGGGGTAATTAAATAGAAAATAGTGCACATTAAAATAGCATTAATGAGCTGGAATTAAAAAAGAGGAAAAAAACCATCAGGATCTTGCAAAATCCAATTCCAAGATAAGATTCATGTCTCTGCCCTTGACTTACTCCGCTCTTTGCTTTTCTCTGGCAGCGCCAGGGGTATCGGCCTGGGAAACTATCAACTCAAAGCCCATTCTATGTATTTAGCTGTTACTTAGCATAAGGCAGTCCCTGCATCTCCTCACTTTCTTGTTTCTGATATTTTTGCAGGCAGATGTTCTTGTTTTCAGGATTTTTTCTGTCTACTTTTTGGCTGCGTGGCATACCCACACACCAGGGGAAACTGAGGTGCTTCAGGAATCTAGACACGACTACACACCAAATGCAGTCAACGGCGCAAAGCAAAGCCGTATAAATGCAAATGGGGGAATAGACATTTCCTGTATCTCAAATTTAAAATCGTATTATTGCATTATAGAAGTTAAGAAAAGTTGCAAACAGAAATGTCCTTTTTTTTTTTTTTAATTGGTCTTATTCTTTGAAATTGGTCTTATTCTTTAAATATGACTATCTTGATACTTTCAGGGTTCCATTATTTTAGCTTTTGCTGCTGATTTGCCTTTGGAAAGTTCTCGGCAGTATTAAGAGATGAGGATCTGGTAAAGTTCTGCGCAGCATTCTTATAGGAGCATCTTTAAGAGGCATTGCTCTCTGTGTGTGGATCATCTATAATAATCCTATATTGGCATACTCGGTAAAAACCAATTTGAGAAGTGCTCTTCTGGCTAATAGAAGTGCAAGTTTTTGTTTAGCTGCTTTTTTTTTTAAGAAAAATTTCCAAATGTAGCATGAACAAATTAGGAACATGTCGTTTTAATCTTTGTAAACTCAGAAATGATCCAATCAACCTTCTGGAAGCACCTCAAAAAGCTCGTAAGACCAGGAAGCTTTCTAACCTTTGCAGAGCTGCAGGCAAGAATGAATTTTTACAGCCAAGGTCTAGTCCTCTGCAAATGGGAAGTTATAATACAAATTTGTTGTTAGACCCTTAAGTAGAATAGCACTAGAGGGCGCCATTATAAAATTGAAATGCCAGATTATTTTTTCCCCCTGAATTAATTCCCAGTTGGAGGTGGAAGGACTCTACTTATAAGTACCGAGAGCAAAGCGCGGTGAGGAACAGCGCATCGGCGTGGCACGGTTAACGCTCTCAGAGGTAATAAACACCATTTGCCTGCGATTGTTCAGCAGTTCTCATCATCGGATCCACTTAGTTTAAGAAACCCGTGCTTTTGTTGAAGACATTACTGGGCGAACGTATGTTCGTTCTCAGAGTAAATGGAAGAAATATCCAATAGCGCTGAAATCAAGCAGTGAAAAGACGACATTTGGTGGGGAGGGAGGGGGGCACGCGTGAGGAATGAGCTTTAGCAAAATGTGTGTTTTATAATCTAATGGCTGCAAAAAAGTTAGCATTCAAAATGTTTGGGTTTGTTAATGGCTCTTTGGGGCTTCTCTGTCCGCGTTATGGTTGCAACCTACAGATTCATCAAACAGCCAATTCTTGGAGACATTCAGTGTCCTTTCCTTACTCGCTTAGCCGTATATTCAGCTTTCCGCCACTCCCCCTCCTCTCTCTCCTTGGGTTATAGGGGTCCGGATGGTCCATTATTTTTTTCCTTCCACCAGATCATCTTTCATCCAGTCGGAGCTGCATGTCTCTTTTGAATCCTTTATAAAAATAACCTTCCTGACACGGTGGGCTCTTCAGGTGGGAGAAAGTCTTCTTTTCTTGTGTGATCCCAGCCAGTTTACAAGATCTTAGCTTTCATTTAAAGGTTTCGTCCTGGACTCGTTCGTTCTTAATCATTAACAAAGTTGCTGAGCATGTCACTGATTTTTTCCTGTTGTCAGTAACCCACTTGAAATGATCCTCTGGGGATAATAAAGCAGCGCCGCTCATCAGAAACCGGTCCGCTTTGAAGAATGCGCCGTTCAACATGAAACACGTAAGAAGCGGTGTTTGTTAACCAGATCCCGGGGTGTTCAAACACCGCTTGGTCCAGCTGACCTGGGAGAATCAGCGGGCTCGTTAGAGAGTTAGGTAGCTCTTTGCTGCCTTGCCATGTTTGATGCTTCTTTACGAGCGAAATCCTTTAATTATGCTCTTCAGCAAAGTTGAGGAAATTTTGATGCCTGCTGATCTCTTGCTTTGAAAAGACGGTGGTCAGTGGCCATAGTAGCGGAGGGACTAAGTCAAGGCTTGAAGGTCTTCCCAAGCCTGGAGCCCATTGACCTGGTCACCTGCGACTTCCTCGCCCGAATGACCGGGGCCTTCGGCTGGAGCCTGCAGCGGGGCCTGACTCCCGGAGCCATCATGAGATGCCTTAGCTGACCTGCCTCCAGGTCCCTTTTAGAGAGAATAAATATAGAGGATTAAAAAAAAAAAAAAAA
>NW_017729029.1:13495546-13497408 GCF_001723915.1 Gavialis gangeticus | reverse complement strand
AAAGACCAAAACCAGTGCATGGCTGTGAAGTCGTTTAACTTTGGAATTGGTGTTTCTTTTGCTCGAAGCCAGCCCTCGACACCGGCATAGAAAACCACACATGAAAAGATTATTAAACAAAATAAGGACCGTGATTGAATGCGTACCCGGGTGCACGCTAAAGTTGAAGCATACCGGCAGTGCCATTTTTAGCTCCAGCATTAAGCTTATGCTTAAGTGCTTTGCTTTTCTGGCTCAGAGCGGACTTCGCCGAACCTTTCGAGTCCGTGTTTTCAGGCTGTTTTTGGCAGTTGCGAGGGCCAAGAGTTTCACTTTTTTAAATGGGAGCTTGGACTCCATTGTGGTCGTGTGATCTGGGACTAGGAGAACAGGCTAGACTCAGGAGTCATAATGGGATCCTTTGCCTCTGCCCCTGTTTTTCTCCTAGAGAGAAGGCAAGAGCACAGAGATGGAGGTTTTGGGTTTTGTTTTCCTTTTTTTTTAAAAAAAAAGGTGCTTGGCTGTTAACAGTTCAGAAACAGAATTAGCATTTTTCACTTGGGAACTGGCAAGGCTCTAAGGAACGGCCTGCATGTTTGAAAGGGTGGCCTTGCTTCGGTCTTTGTGTTTCCATTTTGCTCTGTCTGTGCCTGTCCAACATGAAGGACCTAGAATGGAAATAAAGGTCAAAGGGAAAAATACCCGCCCCCTCCAATTCCAGGTAGACCTGTCGAACAGCAACAACAAAAATACCCAGCAGCTAGGATGTGTTGCAAAAAGAGGTTGCTGCTTGCTCCTCAAGGCAGAATTGCTTCTTGTCTTTTGGGTAGGGAATGCTTATATTTAATGGCCCTGAAAGATCCCATCTCGCCTCTGAGGGGTTAAGTCACTACGGGGCCATGAAAGCCGTCTCGGGCGTTCAGCCTCTGGGAATATCTAGGCAAGCAAGTGTGCTCCATCAGGTTACAGAAACTCCTCAGCTGTCTAAATGTGTGCTCAAGTATCGTAAAGCAATGTTTGACAGAGTTCCTTTTATCAGAGTTACATGAGGCTTGGTCACGTAAAGTTATACGGGCAGCAAACGGGCCGGTGCCGAAATGAAGTTCTTATGGCTCTGTTTTGATTTCCACAAGGAAAAAGCACAGATTTGAAACGCCCATTCTCACTGCAGACGGAAATCTTATTAAAAGCAAAGCGAGCGCGGAATGGGAAGTCTTGCTTGCGATGGGGGATGTATTACAGGGCTGTCTCAATGGCTTTCTTGAAATTCGTCTTGGCCGTCGGGACCAGTCCGTCCGCCAGAACGGCCAGCGATGTCCCACATCCCGTCTCTCCCGAAGGGCAGTTTTGGCTGAGTGATAACTGCAAGATGGGACTCATTCTTCAGAGACTATTTTGTTAACCATGAACCCAGACAGGTTTCCCTTTTAAAAAAGAAGCAAGCACAAACCACGCCCCCCCAATGATGCTTTAGCAGAATAGAGTTAAGAGTTTTATGTTCCCCAAAAACTGCATTCATGCTGCTAATTGGTCCCTTTCTCTCTTTCCCCCGATGCCTTTCACTTGCAATGTCTGGACCTGCTTCCAATTCTGGAACACGTGGTCTCTTCGATGGCTTTTCCTTCATTGCGATGACCTCGATTCTTCTGGAAATGCAAACTTGAAGGTAAGCTCATTGCCTGAAGTATTTTGAATGCTATTTTGGACCCGGCTCTAGTGAAGGAGTTGATAGATAATGATGAAAAAACCCCAACTCCAGATAAACCCCCAAGGTCAAACCATGCAGTACTCCATTGTGTTCCATAGGTTTTAGTGTCACCAAATTAAAAACAAGAAAAATGGCCTGCCTCCCCCCCTTTCCAGGTCCTGCACCCCACTGAGGC
>NW_017729029.1:13493572-13495535 GCF_001723915.1 Gavialis gangeticus | reverse complement strand
TATAAAAAACGGCCCCCCCCCCCCCCCCTCCCCCCAGCAAAAATTAAAAAATGAGAACTTCACCCAGGAAAGCAACAAGCGTTTATTTGGACCCGACATGCCCTGGCCTCTCATTTCACAGAGCGTGGCTGTGCGTCATAGGGGTCCCTGGCTGGGAGGTATCAGGAAGGCAAGCACCCAGCGGGTAGTACGGCCCCGAGATGAGAGTGGGCATACAAAGGGACCAGGCAGCCTCACCCACGATGCAACGGGGCAGCATGTCCGCATCGAGACTCCTTGATCCCCAGTGAAACGTGCTTTTCAGGAGAGATTCCTTCAAGGCAAAATTTAGTTTTCCCACCAATTCTGGTGGAAACTGTTTGCCCCCTTGTAGGTTTTATACAGGACAGTCCTTGAGTCCGAAGGCTGCGGGCCTCTTGCGTGGATTTGGGCCGGCGCTATTGCCCCGTGCTGGGTTTCCAGGGTTTCAAGCCTCTGTCCAGCATTTCAGTGGGTTCAGGCCTTGCTCCGCTGAGCATTGTAGAGCCTGGCTTTTATTTCCAAAAATGACTTTGACCTTGGTGCGTGGAGCAGAGCAGCTCACGGCACGTCTGACAGGTCTCAAGCCGAAGGGACGCCACCTCTCGGAGGCAAGATTAGAATACGAGGCAGCTTCCTGCTCTTGCACGGTGTGCATGGGACAGCCCCTATGCATGCATGTGCATTTGGGGTGGGGGGTAACCAGTGCTGCAAGAGCAGCAGCTGGATCCGTAGCCAGCTGCTGCATGCCTTCGTGTCTTTTTGCGGGGGAGCTATGCAGGCCGTGTAGTCCCAGATGCATTCCTAGCAGCTGTACCATGCTACAGCGGTGCCATAAGCCAGAAGCTTGCTCAGGGCCCAGGAACAGCCGTGAGAGAGCTCTTTTTGCATAAATGCCTGCTCAGCAGTGCAAGGCACAGCCCATGCTGTCTCCATTGCAGGGTGCTTGTATTTCTTCTTTAATTCCTTGTGTGTTCAAGTTCCAGTCACTGGCTTAGCAGGGAGAGCCAGGTCTTAGCCGGCTGCATTTCTCTCTTTGTCTGTGTTTAGTATCTCACCGACAGGCTGAAACGCTCCTTGGCAGTTCCATCCAGGTCCATTCAATCCGTCTTTCCTATTTCCATGATGCAGCACATTTTCCACCCCCTTCACTTCCCTGATTGCAAATGGCTGTTCTTTTGTGAGAGATTTAATTACAGCGCGAGTGAGCCGCATCCATCACTTCCAGTCCGGAGCCCGTTCAGTGCCTCTCCTATCGTGGCGGGTGCACGGAGTTGCCGGGCTCCGCTGAATGTCCCTCACTTTGGCCAGCTGAAAAGGGAGCTAATTAGGGTGAGAGCAGGCTTTCCTGGGACAGATCTCCATGCAAAATCTCAGCCGAAAAATACCCTTTCAGGAGCCTGGTTTGCTACTTGGGGGCAAGCTTCAGACCTCGGAGCCCGACACAGAAGCAGTAGTGCAGTGCTAGTTTTACTGAGCTGTAATAACTAGCCTTGGAAATGGGACAGAAATAGCAAGGCGAGAGGCCAGTGCACATCAATTGGGAACAAACGAGCTTGGGCTGCGATTAGGAGCCCCAGCATTTTGCTGCATGCTTCCTCTGCTCTCCTGGAGCCATTCTGACCTTGGGGGAAACCTCCCTTTGCAGCAAGAAATGAGCAGCTTGAGGTCTTGAAAGTGGGTGCGTCTTCTTAAAATGAAAAGGTGTAGGTAGAAGAGCATACGGGGGAAGGTCCTGCGCTGAGATGCTGTGGGAGTCAAAGAGGTGTGACTGATGCTTGAGCTGGCGAAATGGTACAGCATTGCCCGCTCTTAGAAAGAACAGGGGAAACCAGCATCGATTGCTGCTCCGATCTGGCAGCTGTTAGTGCAGGGCTAATAAAGTAGCTTTGAAAGATGCCAGGACCTTACTTAAATGCAGCTTTTTTTTTTTTTTTTTTTTTTT
>NW_017729029.1:13487184-13493470 GCF_001723915.1 Gavialis gangeticus | reverse complement strand
TAAATGCAGCTTTTTTTTTTTTTTTTTTTTAAGTTTTGGGCATCCAAATCCCAAGACCTCTCGTGTTGGGCCTGCATGTAACATGCCTGCCAATGGATTTGGGAGTATTTGGAGTCCCAGGGTGAGAGCCTGGGATGGAGGATACTCGCCGGTCGTTGCGCCCGACATGATGTTCAAAATGATCAAGTTCTGCCTGCTCAATCGATACGGTTTTTGGAACAATTGAGTTCTGCTCAATTGATATGATTTGGAACTGATTTGGCCAATTTAACCTGGAACATGAAATATATTTAAAAAAAAATAAATCTCTATAGTGGAAGTAGTACATGGGTTAAAATGGGGGAGGCTGCTTGAGTGCTGTCGGTCATTACAGATGCATGCTGTGGTCAGGGCAGGTAATGGATAACACAGTCTTTTCCTGGAAGATGGGGAGAAGATGTTTTTAGGCATTGGCCATGACAGCCTCCTGCAGGAGGGAAGGCAGCATGAGCTGAGCAATTTGATGCATTTCCACTTTCTCAGAGGCGAGGCACAGTTACCCCCCCCAACTGGGCTTGCCTTTCCCTTCCTTGTGAAAACGCAGTGAACCCTCCTGGGGGTGGTAACCCATGAGCAAAAATCACAGGCAAAGCTACTGAATCCCTGCAGAGGTTGCTGGACCTTCTGTGAGCGCAGGCACTGTTTATCCACCCAGCCGTGCTCAGCTACCTCCTGTCTGGAGGGGATAGCCATTCGGAGTGAGTGTGAATGAGGATTTCTCTCATGTGGACGTGGCCTTTTCTCCTCCCCGGCTGGAATTCTGCAGTCCCGGTTTGTCCAGACCTGGAGCAATATGAGCAACTTCGCTGCGCTTGTATGCTGCACGATTCTGTATAGAGAGCCACTGCCAGAGTTTCAGTCCATGGTTTTTATGGAGCCTCTGAAGTCTGAGACCAGCATCTCGTTTCCCTGCCTCTGGGCCAGCCTAAAATTACATTTGCAAGCTTGCACTCTCTGTCCCTTCCTCCTAATTACACAGCAGACTTAGGAAAACTGTGTGCGCGCAAGTTCCAGGTCAGAGCTAGTGACCTTTAACTAATGAAGATTGCTACTCGCCTCCCTTGTAGGGATCATCGCCCCAAAATAACATCTGGGAGAACAGATTTCTGGAAGCTGCAAGTTGCACAAGCCCATCACAAAAGGAGTTCAAATGAAATGAAAGCACAGGTGTCCCTTACTGGTCAGGCTATTATCGGTCCTTCTTTAGGCCAGCGAGTCGCGTGAGCAGCTAGGTGAAGCACGCAGTCCAGCATTGCCGCTCCACTGCGCAGCTTTTGGCATCTGCTTTTGCAAAGAGCTGTTCTAGTAGCATTTGCAAGTTCAGAATGTGTGGATTTGGGATGTCAGGTTGGTTTTGGGGGTGTTTGATTTTAAAGAAATCTGTGGACTGTGGTAGCCTGTGTTATCCCGTCCCAGGAAGGAAGGGTGTGCCCAAGATGGTGCACTCTTCCTATGATTATGTCCTTTTATTTCTGTTTGTTAAATACCTCTGACGTTTGGGAATGTCTAAAGCGCTGAACGCAGCTGTATCTGGGCTGTCGCGTCCTCTGCGTCGGACTGCATTGCTATGCAGGGAAAAGGCATGACGTCATGACTTGAAAAAAGGCAACTAAAACAATAAGGTAACTATTGCTTTGGCTATCCCTGATGTGCATGCGGTTGCATAAATGTGCTAGATTATGATTATCTCTGCCTCATAATTAGCAATTTGCATAACTGCTTGCCGTGAACAAGAAGTCCCATCAGTATTGTGAAGGATTTATTTAGCTGTCTGCATATATTTTTGTTATTCAATGCAGGAGGAAAACAATCGAAATGGAAGCTGTCCCAAATGCCTGGTGTTATTTCTAACCCACACGCATAATTAACAGCAATACTAATTGTTCAGCACCAGAAACTCATTTGTTTCTCTATAGACTGGAAGAACATTAATTCTCAGAGTGATTGTCTCTCTTTTTCCCAGTAGCCAGTAGTATCATAAGGTCTGCAGTCGGTTGTAAGCAGATTATATTTGTTGTGTTCGCAGTGTATCGCGTGCGATAGGTTTTTTTCCAAGCTTCTGTCTAAGCTAGAAAATATATGCCCTAGGTAGCCGAGCCCTGTTCTCATAATCCTGAAACAATAGACCATTGTATATATATCGTCGCTTTAAGTGAGCTCTAATGCAGCTCTGGCATCATAACCAGCTATACTATTATTCTTTATGTAGTCCATTCACTTGAAGTATTCGTTGGTAGACAATGCAGATCGTCTGTTTGCTTCCTTGTTTTATTGTAAGTTCACCTTTTCAGTTGCTCGTAACTTTCTTTGAGACAAAAAAACGCATCCATTTGGATAGAAACTTCCACGCTTGGTCTCAGCCCAAGGAGAAATTGGTGAACGGAAGCAGTTTCACAGACGTGAAGCGACTGGCTTCCTCCGTCTATGTGGGCTTGAAATCTTTGGGCTTGTACAAGTTGGAAGATGCAAAGCTAGAAACCTCCAGCTCCTCGGCGAGGAAGGGAAACAAATTCAGATTTGTAGAGGATTGATTTGGTAGCCAGGTGTTTTGAACATTCAGGTCTTGGCACCAGTATTTTTTGTATGTCTACATTCAATTAAAGAAGGAGGAAAATGAGAGAATCCCCGTGTTATTGCCAGTCCTCCTCTGCTGTCATTAATACATTAACCTTGGAAACAGAAGCTGCAAAGATTAAAATAACGCTTGAAAGGCCAATTGTTCAAAAGTGCAGATTGCATTATACGTCTGCCAGCATTGTGCATCCTTAGGTGGTTTTTTGAGAGAGAATTTGCAGCAGGGGAAGTATTTCCATGCACTTAAAGCTGAATCTGTTTCTGTTGTGGGTCGTCACCATATATACTGGAATATGATACTTCCTGCTAGAAAGTCTGTCGGTCACTTGAGTGAAAGCCTTCTAGACACTCAAAGAAAACCATGAGCCAACCAAGCTCAGGAGTGCACGAATGAAGAAACCTTGGAGAGGCAGAGCCCAGTATTAATATTCCAGCAACGGGACCCGAAATCATTCATCTACACAATGAAAGATGCCTTGTTGCAGTCCCGGTTTCCCCTAAGGGGTGGTGTGATTACTTAGAGGAAGCAAATGGTTATGGGTTGTCCAATCCATCCCTTAGCACGTCACTTTACTAGGGGAAGGCCATTTTGCTTTGTTTAAAATTTCTGAATGAAGAAACAGTCTTCATTTACCATGAGAGGTGAGAGCTCGAAGCTGATGGATGTAGCAAATTTTGAAAACGGGGGGAAAAGTCTTATGAAAAATCTTTTATCTACAAGTGGCCTCTGGGAAGAGGCACTGAAAGCAAAGGGAGAGTGACTTGCTGTGACGGTTCCCATCTGCTTACATTAAGCTGAAGTCTTGATGTAAAGGCCATCTTTACAGCTGCTAGAAATGTCACAGAAATTAGTGCATTACTTGTGGCTGTAACCTTTGTCCAGACAGGGTATCAGATCCTAAACGTACGTTTATCCTTTCCTTTGCGTAAGAATCCCTTGTCACAGATCTGAAGGCAGGAATTTGCCACAACTGATGTTTAAAGTTATTTCATTTTTTTTTTTTCTTCTCTGTCACTCATTAGAGGAGGAGACTGCTTTCGGGTGGAATCCAGGGTAATTTTCGTATAGCATCATCATATAGCAGGTGTCTTGGGTAATATTACAAGAATCGCTTTAGAGCAAGGGAAGAGCTAATCTGTGAGAAACTAAAACATGCAAAGCTCAGTGTTAACACCAGAGACTGCAACTGTTGTTCAATATTTGTGCTTTAAGCTGTAGCAACTGGTCCTTCGAAGCTCACGCACACGATAGATCGTCTTGGCAAGGAAAAGCAGCCTGTGTTGAGCTTTCTGTGCTGTCGCAGCTCGGCTGCTTCTGGTCCCCGAGTTGGCTCGTTCGGAGCCGTTTTGGGTATCTTTTATCTTTCGATGCTGCTGCAGTGGAATGGGAGAAGCTAACGTTAGGGTCAGACAAAATCTTGTGGCTCCTGGTATCTTTAATCCTCCCAGCCTGCATATCATGTGGAGGCCTTTCTGGTGATGCCACAGTTAAGTTGAGTATCGTTACACAGGTGAAGTGGAAGTACGACATGAAAACCGCACTGATCCAAGTCGGTCTCTTCCCATTCTCCCTGGGAGTGCAAACAGCCTTTCCGGGATTGCTACCCATCACTTTTGCTGGTTGTTGTCAGCAAAGGAAGCTCACTGCTGCTTCTGGCTTTTGGACCGTGCATTGCATGCATGAATTAATTCAAGCATCACATGCATGAATTAATTGTGCCTTTCATTATTATCATTATTTAAACTCCACCTGATTTCGGTGCGTAGTCCAGTGCAACAGGCCGCATAGGTGTCAGAGTGTGGATTGGGGGGGGGTTGTAGCACCAACAGTTGTTTGCTAATTAAAAACTTTGGCACAAAAATTGGAGGCCGCTCCAGATCTGTGCCGTTCTTCAGCTACAAACCGGCTCCACACCAGAGCCAGCCTCCGAAGCGTGCATCTGAATTAGCATCTTGCAATCTTGGAGAGCTATTGCAGAGCTGTCAGTTTGGCCTGTCTATTATTCCTTTAGCAGGCCGTGACTCTGCTGCTTCAGTTTAATAACATGAAGATAACCAAAGACAAGTGGCTAACATATATGTTTCCTACTGCCCCCAGTAGCAAATATTTACAGCATCTGGATATCTTCTCTAGTCAGGAAAGCTTTTAAAGCACGTGGCATGCAAGTTATTTGGTTTTGAGCGCTTGCTAAAGGCTCTCTTAATTTGGGCCCTGAGACATCAAACTGATAAGGGCGGAAAGGGCTTTGTTTGAGAGCTGACTCGAAACAACACAAGACCACATTAAATCACCTGCCTCTTAAATAATATCCAGCGAACACGAAATCTCATTTCCAGGAGTGAGCTTACAGAGCCGCATCGACATAATTTACCTTCTTCTTTTTTTTCTTTTAATACAAGTATCTCCAACGCTGCTCTTGTGCTGCCAATAAAATATGAACTATTAAGGGGTTTTTAATCCAACCCACATTTATTGCAGGGTGAGCTCAAGGCCATAAATTACACATGCTAGAGGCATGAAGTGTAAAGTGGCATCGATGGGTCCCTTTGCTCTTCCTCGGGACAGGTTTCAATTGGCAAAAGGCAGAGCTTGTACCGGAGCTGATCAGCAGCCTCATCAGCAAGACATTAAGTAATTAGTAGGGTGTACATGGGGGCTGGCAAATGGATAGCTGTGGTGCATCCTCTGTAGCCTAAACCCAGGAGAAGGAGGGCCTTTCACAGATGCTTGAAGCTGCTTTTCAAAAGCAGTTCTACCAGAAAAAAATATTTTATTTGTTTCTTCCTTTTATACATGACATATTTCACCTGTGCCCTGGCCCATGCTTTGCCCTTATGCCCCCCCCCGTTGCCAAAGCAAAGTGCTCAGTTCAGTGCGCTGGTGAGCCATAAATCCGGCATTGTGAACACATTTGTTTTTCAGCTTCTTGAGACAATTCATAGCCAACAGTGGATGGATCAGGGAGAGAGGGGATGATTGATGGGATACAACACCACTTGTTTCAGGTGCCCAATATTATTGGGTGTTACTGGCCTTTTCAAGATATCACCGTCTTACAGGTGGAAAGATAAGGGGGGGAAAAATGTACCCAATAAAGAGTTGAAAAGCTCTGCAGAGTGCTTCTTCCATAACAGGTGCCATACAAAGAGTAAATGGTGGTCTTCTGTGGTCTGTCTGCCCGTGGGTATCACGAGTCCTAAGCACTTTATTACGGGGGGTGTGTGTGTGTGTGTGTGTGTGTGTGTGTGATATTACACTACAATATTTTTGGAGCTGGTAGCATCCCTTATTAAGTTGACCTGACTCTTGCAGAAGAGTCTCTCCTGGGTACCTCTGCTATGGCACGAAGCCTTTGATGGTTGGCAAGGACCAAGCTTTGGGACTTGAAACACAATGCCTGCTAGTCCAGTGAAGTCCCATTCAGGTTCAGCAACATCTTCAATCGTTTTCTTTCTCTTCCTTGCGTCCCTTGAGGATAACCGGACAGCTTGCCAGATTCCAAAGAGCTGGCACCGCTCAGTAGCCGCCGTGATGCATGCTTCTCTGACAGGCATAGGAGCCGCTGCAGTAACTTTTAGCCATAGGTAAGGCAAAGCCTCTTCTTTCCTTCAGCCCCAGTCTCATGCCTATGTGGCATGTAGCTCTAGCATGAGGAATGGGGGGGGGGGGGGG
>NW_017729029.1:13478159-13487068 GCF_001723915.1 Gavialis gangeticus | reverse complement strand
GGGGGGGGGGGGGTCAAGGGAACCCCAGAACTGAAGCCCTGGATTGAGCTCCTACCACCTGTCCCCTCAGGCATACCGCTGCCTGTGATAACAGCTGCCGTTGCTGTGCTGTAGTGCGGGTCCTAGCTGGCAGTACTGAAGGGGCTTCTTACAGTTGTGCCTTCTCAAAGAACTAGTTTGCCTTTTTTCCTGCTCCCTCAAAAGGTGTGGGGATGACGCAAGCCACAGGGGTAAAGCATTTCTTGCAATTGCAAAGTCTAGCACCAAAGGTAAAGGATGGCAGGTCTGTGGTGCTCCATGCCTCTTAAATAACCATCCGTTCAATTAGGTCTCTTTAATGATGTGATGGGGGGGTGGGGCATGCAAGAGAAACCTCATGGTGTTCTATGAATATCAGCAAAGCAGATCCCGACCATTTGGCCATGTGCGAGCATATGGATAGGTTATAAGATACTGAATCTACTCAGATATAAAATGAGGGGTTTTTTTTCCCTGCAGTCAGCATAGGGACGGGCAGGAAAGGAAAGGCTCCTTGTTTTATATTTGCATACAGAGAAACCTCATTAAATGCGTTGGCTATCATTAAATGGCTGCCAAAAGCAGCATGCACTCAATAATGGAAACCAACTGTGAAGTTGATTAAATACAGCCAACACTGAGCATGACTATAGAATGAATGGCCCCCATTAGGCAAAATGCTGATGGGAACCTCTTTTTTTGGCACTGGACCTAGAGATACTGCAATACTAGGAGGCCAGGGCCAGCCCCAGCCCTGACAACCTCCCCTTGCTGCCAAAAAATGCTTGATCCTACCACAAGGATAAGTTGATGCAGCCCATCTGAATATGGTAGTGCCCATTGTGTGCAGTCCCCCTCAGCGCTGACTTTTTTTTCCAAGTCATGGTGAGCTACTGCATTGCATATATTTCAACTTTCTCTTCACTCCCACAAGCTGAGCTATGCCTTTCTTTCCCATTTCAAATTACTCCTGTTTCTTTACCAGTCTTAAATGACAAACATCACCAGATGGGGCCCCAAACCATTAATCCAGAGTCCTTCTGTTGCCCCCTCTCACCCTGTTGCATATAATTAATATGGCCTTGCTCTCCACGAGATGGAGCCAGACCAGATTGTCCTGTGCCTCATCTGCTTATACATTTTTGGAGGATCTCGGGACTCATAGCAAGAACACCTGGTTCTAGTCATACATGGGGGCGCTAATTAGCACATCTGGAGTAAACATACATAGTGGGCAGTGCTAAGGTGTGGGGTCACCATGATATTGACTCTGCTGGCACCCAGCCCAATGAACTCTGTGTCAAATCATGAGCCCTTTGGCTAGTATCATGCATAGTTTGTACTATGTATAAGTCAGTATAAAAGTGCTGCTTAAAAGTGTTTTTGGAGCACCTGTGCTAAAACTTACAGCTTTTTCTAGAAGGTTAAATGCATCTGTACTGGATGAACTAAGTTACTACAGGCATGTGTATTTCCACGCCAGTGTTTCCAGATTTGCCCCTCACTTCCATGTGCTCAGGGACAGCAAGGTCTGACAGTAAGGGGAAGTGAGATTTATTTTCCCTGCTAGAGCAGTGGGAGGAGGACAAATTCAAGGCAAGCTTCCAAGAATTTGTTTCAGATTTCCAATTCTCAGCCTGACAAAGGGTTTTTAAACCCGAAAGCTTGCTAAAATTTTTTTTCCAACTATTTAAGTTGGTCTAATAAAAGGTATCAAAGACCCTTGTCTGCCTGTGTCCTTAGACCAACATGGCTACAACCTACACCCCTGTAAGAATTTGTTTCTGCACCTGGAAAACTATAACAAATGTATAAATTTTCCATATATAGAATCTAATTGTGGGGGGGGGTCTTCTTACATTGAGGATCATCTTGTATTTGAGTAAATATGATAGCTATAAGGAAAATCCAGGCATTTCTATCATTGTTGTATCCATAGTAGCTTCGTGTTGTTACAGTTTTCTTGCCTTTTATATTTCCCATTTACTTCCTTAGGCAATTTCCTGCTTAACTAGATTTAAAACAACGTCACTTTAATTCTAAGGAAATTTATTATCCAAAGCCTCAGAAATCATAAATCTAGATAGGATTTGGATAGGAGTAATTAAAGTAGCCATGTATTTAAATTTAATCTATAAAATTTTATTTCAGTAACTTTCAGTTGACTTCACTAATCATATGTTCAAAAAAAATCCTACTTTCTGCGTGCATATCAAGCGGATCTATCAGAGAGTAATTTAACACTTGAACAAGACAAAATCAATCTGCCTCCATGACAGAAGGGAAGTTGCATGATTAAAAATCTGTAAGCCAAGGAGACAACACTAACACTTGTATCTGATTGAAAAGTTGAGGAGGTGTCCACTGAATTAGCTACGCTTGATAGGGAGAAACGAATCGGCTTCACCAAGGACATGAACAGATGGCATTGCCAGCCGCCGCCTCGTTAACTGTGGGGAAGATTGTATGTGGTGCTCGTAGACGTTTGCCGGCCTAGAGGTCCTATAAAAGGAAGTCAAGTAATGGATAGTACCTTTTCCTTCTCCGTGACTCCAGCTTGGGCCCCTGTTAGTCAAAGGACATCTTCACTTGTTGGTCAAAAAGTGAAAATAGATGCCACATGACAAAATCTTGTGTCCAAGGATTTTATTTTCCAGCCCTTTCCTTGCCTTTCCAGAAAGCCATTAAGTAGGCCATCACGGTGATGCCTGGCTAACGTGTTTTCAGTTTAAAATATGGCAGGCAGTGAAGGGGAGATTCTCATTGAGGATAAGTGGTCGCTGCTCTGTTGATGGAAGGTAGCTTCCATTTGAAGCCTGTGGAGCCATAACAACTTAAACCACTTAAAGACCTTTTCACATGATCACAGAGGCTGAAGGTTGGCAGGGACCTCAGGAGGTCACATCCAGTCCAACCCCCTGCTCCAAGCAGGACCAGCCCCAACTGCATCATCCCAGACAAGGTTTTGTCTACCCGGGTCTTCAGCACCTCCAAGGATGGAGACTGCACCACTGCTCTGGGTGGAGAGAGACACTTTTCGCCAGATATCTGCAGCATATAACCACCTGCAGACTGTTTGCATAATCTTCTGAAATCCTCCTGGGTTTGAGCACCTTTTCACTTCTGTTTTTCGGTGCCTTGGTTAGTCATTTGTTCCCCATTTTGCAGGTGTGTGTGTGGTATTTCATTGGTTCTGCAGTACATCCGAGAGAACTGCATGGTGGGGAAGTCTGTCAAGACCGGGACACGTAGTTGCTTTGGCCTTCCACTCTCTCAGCTGAATTTTATCAATAAAAGCAATTTTGAAAGCAGTGCAAGTTCCTCTGTGCAGCGAGACCTAGCACGTATGCTGGTTGTTGCGTGTCGGATGCAATGTAAGAGCCCCTCTTTTGTTGTTCTTTTTATTTCCTATTGATAGATGTCTGTCGATCTGCCCAAACATTAGCAAATAAATGGATTTCCTCCAATTGCAATGTTGTTTGCTGAGGTGTAGTATGTAGTTTAGGGTAAGCCAGGGTCAGAGCTGCACTAATCCTGGCTTGATATGTCCTGCCTGAAGCCACCAGAGTAATTTCATAGATTTCATAGACATTAGGGCTGGAAGGGACCTCGGAAGATCATCGAGTCCAGCCCCCCGCCCAAAGGGCAGGAAGTCAGCTGGGGTCACGGGATCCCAGCAAGATAAGTATCCAATTTACTCCAGTTTAATTTGTATTTACTTCTGCACTGGACCGTGTACTTCCCAGACATGACAAGGAAGTTTATCTCGCTGTGTTTTACTTATTTTGATGGAAAGGGCATAGGAAGAACTTAATCAAGGGGATCACGGACAGACTTTGTGCAGCTTCTTGTATACTGCTACTGTACAGCTTTGCCAATTCACGCACCACTAATCCGTCACACCATAATTATCTCCAAATCACTGGCACTCTCTCCCTGTTTCCCAGCAAATGTTTAGTGGAGGAGCAGACCCTGTGGCGAAATATGTTTTGTTAGTACTCCTCAAGTCTTGTGAGGCAGTCTCCAGATTACCAAACTCTAAATTATACCATAAGAAGCAGTCTGCAGTGAATCTCCTGGACACTCGTGTAGGGAGCGTGGCTCCTGGACTTGCTCTGTACGGGTCTGATCCTAAGCTCAATGAATCTCTTTCTATTGATGTCAGGAAGATTAGGATCTAACTCCTAATAAGCATTTCATGGGAACATGGTTTCTCTAATGGTAAGTTCAAACCACAGATTTCTTGGATTGGAAAACCAACATGAGGTGGGAAGCCAGTGATGGGTTTTTTGGTTGTCTTAAAGCACATTCATTGAACTACAAGGGTGCTGGGGGGTGGGATTCTGGATTGCCTTGTTTGCATGTAGAGTATGTGCTGCCCTTTATATTAATTAAGGCATTGCCAGGGGGGGTTTTTTGTTTTGTTTTGTTTTTGAGTAAACCATTGACCCAGATGTAAGAAAGGGGCTATGGCTGTCTCATTTGCTGCCGTGACATGCAGGGCATGAGCAGTGTTGTCTGGGCAGCAAAGATGCATTCAAAGTCCCTTCCCAGGGAAGACCCGAGGGAGCTGCTGTGGGAGAGCTGCTAGGCCTCATCGTTGAGTTGGCTCAACGCAAGCTTAGTGCAGGGTCAGCAAAAGTGCTCTTCTGGGAGGTAGGGGGTTAGGATGAAGAGTTGGGTTGTCATCGCAACCGGGGGCTAAGGAGACAGGCCTGCTTTCTGCAGCTTGGCTGGAGAGCAGGACAGGGTCAAACTGGCTGTGGAAGGTGACATTTTCGTCACTCTTGTCTTACTTTATTGTAGAGCAGCGACCTTGCTATGCCTGGGCCTGGTTACTCATTTAGCTGCGTGTGTCTAGATGCTTCAGAAGAAAAATGGCATGGGGGAGGAGAGGAAGGGAGGACTTCTGATCAAACCCCCTTGCCAGGCAGAACTCGGTCCAGGGCGTTAATACAGAAATGAAGGCAGAGACCTGTGCAAGGTGTAGTGGTCCTTTGCTGTGCTTTGTGCACGCATTGAGTCCCCATCCATTTTAAGGCCAATTCTCAGCTCCAGGTCTATCTGTGGGTGCCCCGGCAAAGTCACTGAAGTGTTAGGTCGAAGTCAGTGGCAGGGCCGGGGGACAGGCCATCCATGTCTTTAACGTGCGTCCATCCACTCAGAAATTCAAGGACGGGCAGTAGCCAAAGCTTTGGAGCGTGAAGGCTTCGTTAAGCTTGCATTTCTGTCTTTGCTTTTTCCAGTGAAATATTTATTGGGTTGTGCTTCCAGTGTTTTTGTTTTCTTTTTGCTGTTTTAAAGAAGGAGAAAGCATATGTTGAAAGCAAAAGTGGTTTCTCCCGACCTTGGATAGTCTCTCCCAGCGTTTGTGGGCTTTTTATTTTATTTTTTTCCTCTTGCTTTCTGCGGTTCATCTTAGAAGAAAGAGCAGTCGGTCAGAGAAGCAGTGCCAGCACCTGGGCGTTTGGGAATCCCCTGCAGCACGGTAAGATTTTTGAAGAACAAACTTTGCAGGTTTCTCCATGCAGTATTTACAAGCAAGCAAAGCTGAGCTGGGCATGAGCATGCCCTACATACCGTTTCAGACTGATTTAGTAATACCGAGTTGCGAGAGAGAGAGACAGTAGCATCGAAGGGAAAAGCCTCCTTTGCTTGCTTGGGTCCCATTTGTATCCTGCTTTGTTGGCGAGGGAGCCTGTTGGCCGCACAGTTATGAGCTCCAATAGAGCAGCTTTTTGTGTAATAAACTATTTGCTATTTCAGTGGCAGATTCTCATTATGCAAAAGGGGGAAAGAGCCAAGAGAAGTGTTTAAAACTGCTGAAGTGCTGGATCATGTCGTTTGTATAATTAAAGAACACTGCCTGGGTCATTGTTCTGCGGCAAATTTACCACAGCGTCTTTGGCAAGCGATCAAAGATCTTTCATGCCTATTAAATCTGGCCAAGGGACAAAGGGCTCGACACACCGCTCCAGTCCCCCGCTATCCTTCCTTCCATTAACCCAGCACCGTACCATCATCACGAAAATACGGGCTGCTGCTTTATTTGCCCAACACAACACTCCCGTGTATAAACAAGCGTGAATCATGCACTCAGTTGGATTGATTTAAATCAAAGTGGTTTTTAAGTCACCTATTTTTAATCATGATTTCAATGACTGTGCAGGAAACCTTGCTTTGAACAATCGATTTTAATATTTTTGCGTTCATGTTTTTTGGTTGTTTTCCTAAGCGCACGTTTGTTCTCGTCGCTTGATATAATTTGGTAGCTTTTGCTAACCAGGAAAAGGTACTTGTTCATTTTGCTAATATACTAATCTTTTGCCCAGCGGTCGCATCAGCCTGCTTTTATGTGAAAACTCTGCTATAACATTAAAACTGTCCAAAATGGTATCTTAAAAATTATTAGTGAAATAAAATGACCTGTGGGCAAGTTACAGGGGTGGACAGAAAGTGTATCCAAACATGTTTAGCATTTAAAATCAAACAATTGATTTTATTACAAGGAAATGAAGAGGGGGATTTAATAGTAGCCTTCAGTGACTTGAAGAGTGGTTGCAAAGAGGATGGCGCTGCACTCTTCTCAGTGGGGACAGATGACAGGACAAGGAGCAATGGGCTCAGGCTGCAGCAAGGGAAGTTGAGGTTGGATATTAGGAACAACTTTCTCCCTAGGAGGGTGGTGAAGCACTGGAACGGGTGACCCAGAGAGGTGGTGGCATCTCCATCCTTGGAGGTTTTGCAGACCTAGGTAGACAAAGCCTTGGCCGGGATGATGGAGTCGGGGTTGGTCCTGCTCGGAGCAGGGGGTTGGATAGATGTGACCTCCCTTCCACCCTCATTTTCTATGATGCTATGAAGTGCCACGTGCATTTAGTACAGCAGACTGATTGATTGGCTTCTGATCCCACATGCTGAAAGATTTTGGAACGAGCGGCTCTCGTCCTCTCGCACCTCCTTCCTGTTCACAGATTGAAAGAGGGACATGGGCTTCCCTGCTCAGTCCTTTCCTATTTGGTTCATCAACACTGAATGAGCCAGTCATTGAAATGAAACGGAAACCCCTTCTCCAGAGCAGCAGGATCTTAAGTCGGATGAGGAGGCATGAGGCTAACAAGAGGACCGGGGCTGCTGGGATGCAACCGTGCCCCCCGTCTCTGTAGGTTTTTAGGACCAGGCATGGAGGGTATTGATGGTGGCAACCTGCCATTGTTAAAAGGTGTCCACCTGCTGATCTAAGGGCGTTAGCTCCTGCCCCATGGCACAGCTCAAATCTGTGGAGGAACCTGGGCTGACACCGGAGATCTCTGGACTTCCATGGCCGCTTCCTCCTGGGAGGACCAACAGCTGATGGGTGGAGTTGGCTGGCTTTTGGGACACCAGCTGTCCACTTGGGTCCTTAAAAATGCTGGCAACCTCATGCTTATTAGAGGAAATGAGACTCTGGAGCCCTTTGTTCAAGTTGATCACAGCATTTTAACAAACAAAACTTTAACCAAGGAGCCATGTCAGCAGAATTAAGTCTTGCCAAAGCAAGACTCTCAGATTTAAAGCAAACCAAAGCAGCTCTCAGATTTAAGACAAATCAACAGGTTAATTCCAGTCTAGTATTACGGCCAACTCATTAAATTCCCACCAAGAGTAATCAATCCTTATGCAAACTCTGAAAAGGTGCTTGTCTGCTCTGGCGATAAATCCCCGCTACAGACTTTCTACCAGTGTCAGTCTAATGTGTAACTGGGAGCTTTTTTAATTACCTTAATGCTGAAACTGAATCATTAGCTAATGTCTGAAGCACAGCCTCCGAGCTGATTAGGTCCAACTTCCTCCGTGTCATTTTGGTCTCTGTACGTATGTGTCGGCTAACCTTCCCATCCTCTCCCCGCCTCGGAAAGATCGAAAGGACGGACTTACACAAAAGTTGCACAGCAAGGGGATGCAGCGATGATCTTCTCAGAAATCTTAAATGACTGTAATGTAAGAATTGCCATTGCCTGGGTCTGACCTTAGGTCCATCTTGCCCGGGCTCCCGTGTCGCACCATGGCAGAGGGTCGATGCGGAGAGGGAGAGTGAACTGGGTCTGACCAGCGTCCCCCTCCCTGCACTGGTCCTCTTTATCATGTCCCCCCACAAACATCTCCTTTCTAAACTGAACAGGCCAGGCCTCATTAATTAATCTCTCCTCGTATGGAAGCCCCTCCATCGTATTCATCGTCCTTGTTGCCGGTCTCTGAACCTCCTTGGTGCTATATCCTTGGTGAGGTGCGGGGCCCAGAACTCACCTTCCCTTGCTGCAGCTTGAGCCCATTGCTCCTTGTCCTGTATCTGCCCCCACTGAGAACAGCCCAGCTCCGTCCTCTTTCGAACCCCGCTTCAAGTAGTTGAAGGCTGCTATTCAATCCCCTCTCCGTCCTGTCTTATGCAGACTAAATCAGCCCAATTCCCTCAGCCTCTTCTCACAAGTCCTGTGCCCTTGCTGCTTCTCCCCCGTGTCCATATGGAGGGTGGGTGGGTCGTGCTAACGTGGGGGGCACGCACCAAATGCAGGACATGCAGCTGCTTCCCCGTTACGTTACTGCTGGGTTTCATAATTACATAGTTTCTAGGGTCGGAAGGGACCTGAGCAGATCATCTAGTCCGACCCCCTGCCATGGCAGGAAAGAGCACTGGGGTCAAATGACCCCAGCAAGGTGTTCATCTAACCTCCTCTTAAAAACCCCCAGGGTGGGAGCCTGCACCACCTCTCTTGGAAGTTGGTTCCAGACCCTAGCCGCCCTGACCGTGAAGTGGCACCTCCTGATATCTAGCCTAAATCTACCCTCTGCCAGCTTGTGACCGTTATTGCTGGTCACTCCTGGCAGTGCATGGGGGAATAGTGACTCCCCCA
>NW_017729029.1:13467485-13478056 GCF_001723915.1 Gavialis gangeticus | reverse complement strand
ACACTGTCTAAAAACCTACGCGAGCATTCAGACCTGGCTGACTGCTCTTCCCAGCAGATGTCCGGGAAGTTCAGGTCCCCCATGACTACCACATCCTTAGCCTTCACTACCTCTGTGAGCTGACCCAAGAAATCCTGGTCAAGCTCCTCACCCTGGTTGGGAGGTCTGTAGTAGACTCCCACTGTTAAGTCTTTTTCGCCTCGACAGCCTTGTACTCTAACCCAAAGCACCAACGTGAGAGGCCTGCTGTATATTAACCATGAAGACCCAGAGGGAGCCGTCGGCTGCCCCAGATTGCATGGAGGGTGGTGTTAACATTGTGGTCCAGCACAACAGAGCAGGGTTTTTTTGTTTGTTTGCCTATCCCGGCGGCTTATGACTGTTTTGGACACGAAGCATCCCTCACTGAGCCTAAAGAGCCCCTCCGTGCCTCTCGTGAATTGGGTGGTACCCGATTTAAGAAATTAACACACATATGATGGTTCTTACTTCCTCATGGGTAGGGGATACGACAGTGGGAGTGGGGGATAGGCCAAGCCAGTCTAGAGCTGTACTAGCTACCCCTCGAACCCAAGCCATGCAGCCTGGTAGCAATTCTGACCCACGGCAGAGTTGTGGCTGGCTGCCGTGATATTTGTGTGTTAGGATATGTTTAGCTGCTTGCCGAACCTCGAGTTCAGCGTGGGCTCTCCTAGCATGCCCTAATCGAGGGCTTTGCCTGCGTTCATTTGGATCCTCCCTGCTCTTTTATTTTTTCCCCGCAATGAGTTCGGCATCATCTGAAAGCAGGAGCGTTGAAAACCTGAGACTGTTTCCCATGGCAGCTTTAGCGTCCAGCTTGTGCGACTGTATTTGTGACTTCTCAAGTAAGGCAGGAGTTCAGGACGAGGAGGCCTGAGGTTGCCTTTCGTTCTTGCCTGCTTCGCCCGCTTGTTGCTTTGCCAGTTCTTTAGCAGGACGAAAGTTGTGCACGGGGTTGGCCTTCCCCGGAGTTGTTTCATTACGCTGTTGACATGAACAGTAAATCCTGCTTTCCTTTGCTGCATGCTGAAGGTCACTACTGCGGTATGATCATAATGAGCCTCATAAGCCAGTGTCTCATCTCAGCAGGGCTCTCCACGCATTGCCCCCCCAAAAAGAAAACATTAATTCTTTAGCCTCATCAGTCTACAAATGCTAACGGCGTCATGTGAGCTTAAAGCCTTGTAGCCCCTGGATGGGAGAGGAGGCTTTGATCTTGTAGGACTTGGGGGCCACTGCAGCGGGGTGCAACACTTGAAATGCCAGTTCTTGAATGCAAGATGAAGCAGGGACCTTCAAAACTCAGAGCAACCACGCCGAAAGCGGCATGGCTCACGTTTGTATACTGCGTGATAATACCTATGTCCTCTGCAGAGAAAGGCATTTTGCAAGCCTTCCACACCACTTGACGGCTTGCACTGCTCAAGTTGCCTGGGAGTGTATTCGGAAAGGATTCAGAAAAGTACTCCAACCCTGAATAATTAAAGCACTTCCTGGGCATTGTCTGTTGATTCCTATCCATTTTCAGTTGGATTACGAGTTGCTAGAGTCTGGCATCCAACCCTTTAAAGAAATACACCTGCAGCCTCTCCGCCTCATCTTTGCTCGCTGTTTTCAGATGAACACCTGTACGTTTTGAACCTATTAAAATAATAATTTCATGCTGTAATGACTCTCTGCCTCTTACAAGTGTGGTGGCATATCCTGGGAATACCCAAGCAGTATGCTTGTTTGATGCTTGTCACAGTGCAGATTGACACTGAGAAGCAGTGAAACATTCATTACGTGGCAATTTAGAGTGCGTGGTTTTGATTTAATTAAGAATACAAAGGAAGAGAAGAAACGCCCACGAGTTGGCATAAAGCAGCTGATGGAAATTGTCAATCAAACCTTTTTGAGTTGGTTTGATACCAGGTCTGGGGTGTTTGAGCTGAGAGCGGGCACCTGACATGGTTCGGGTGTAGCATGAATAGTTAGAAGCCCCTCTGCTGTGATCGAACCAGATGTGCTGTGCTCCATAATCCTCTGTTAGATAGCACTTCCTTATAAGATGTTTAATGGCTCAGAGGTGCTTTTGGGATGCTATGGGTCAGCCAGGTAGGGCAGGTATATCTGCTGCAGAGGCCCTTGGACTTCCAGGAGTTCTTGGTGTGCACAGGCATAGCAATTATATCAGGACTGGTAGACACTGGGATGAGGTGTAGCCAGACTATTGCACCTTTTCCCCCTGTTTTACTCAGGGTTATTATATTATAATTTAGCTTGCTTTAGCTGGCTTATCTGTATGCTTCAGTAGCTGTACAGGGCGGCTACGTCATAACAGCTGACATGATACCCCAGCAGCAGCCCCCCTCCCCTGTTTAAAGTGGTTGAACTTTGCTTCTGTCTATTTTAGTAACTTCTTAAATCTGAGAGCCTGACAAAGAGCATCCTTGGCCATTGGGCTACCCTGGACCTGGCTGTGCTTTTGACTTTTTTCTAAGCAGAACTGAGTGTCTTTTGGAGCTAGGAAAAGCCTGAAGTAGTGGCAAGATCAGCAGCCCTAGGGTAGAGATGAAGTTTGCACGGTAGATAGTCCAAGAGCACCTCCTTCAGAGAGCAAAGCTGCAGCTCTAGAATAGCATGCTTTACGTTAGTTGAGACTAATGCAATTCCCGAGCTCCTTCTGGAGCCTGCCGAGCTCTTGCCTTGCAACCCCAGCCCTGACGAGCATTTCAGAGAGCCTCAGAGGGTCGAGTGCCTCGCTGTCTTGAGGCTCAATAGCCATCGAGTGCCCGATTCCCCTAGACTGCTTCCACGTTGTTCTCATTTCACGGAGAAGTTGTGTCTCTGGGAACGGCAGTAAGAAAGTACAGGGATGGTTTTTAAACCAGACCCAGGAGTGAGAAGGAAATATTTACATCTTTGGGGAAGGTGGGACATGGCGGGGATTGTAATAAAATCTGTCCGTGAGGATCAGGAATGGTCAGCATAGGTTTGCCACAGGCAAGCCATGCCTGACCAACCTGCTGGCCTTCTGTGATGAGATGACTGGGTGTGTGGATATGGGGAGAGCAGTGGATGTGTTATACCTTGATTTCAGCAAGGCTTTTGATACGGTCTCCTACAAGATTCTTCCAGACAAGCTAAGAAAGCGCGGGTTGGATGAACAGACTGTAATATTGATAGAAAACTGGCTGGATGGTTGGGCTCAGAGGTTAGTAATCGGCGGCTTGATGTATAGTCAGCAGTCAGTGTCAAGTGAAGTGCCCCAGGGGTTGGTCCTAGGGCTATTTTAATTTGGTGTCTTCATCAGCGATCTAGATGGGATGGATGCAACCTCAGCAGGTTTGCAGATGACACCAAGCTGGGGGGGGGTAGTAGATGCACTGGGGGGTCAGGCTAGGATTCAGAGGGACCTCGATGCATTGGAGGATTGGGCCAAAAGTCATCTCCTGAGGTTCAGCAAGGACAAGTGCAAAGTCCTGCACTGAGGAGGGAGCGACCCCCTGCACCGGGGCAGGCTGGGGGTGACGGGCTGGGCAGCAGCTCTGCAGAAAAGGACTTGGGAAGACAGAGGACAAGAGGATGAACAGTGTGCCATTGGTGCCAAGAAGGCGACCGGCATCCTGGGCTGCAGGGGTAGGAGCATTGCCAGCAGATCAAAGGCAGCAATGCTTTCCCTCTATTCAGCACTGGGGAGGCCACATCTGGAGTTGTCCAGCTGTGGGCCCCCCACTGCAGAAAGGATGTGGACACATTGGAGAGAGTCCAGTGGAGGGCAGTGAAAATGGTTGTGGGGTGGGGGACAGGACTGGTGAGGAGAGGCTGAGGGGACTGGGCTGATTTAGTCTGCAAAAGGGACGATTGAGGAGGGATTTGATAGCAGCCTTCACCTCCCGGCCAGGGGGCTGCAAAGAGGATGGAGCTGGGCTGTTCTCAGTGGGGGCAGATGACAGAAGGAGCAATGGGCTCAAGCTGCAGCAAGGGGAGTTGAGGTTGGATATTGGGAAAAACTTTGTCACGAGGAGGGTGGTGAAGCACTGGGACAGGTTACCGAGAGGTGGTGGGGTCTCCATCCTTGGAGGTTTTGAAGACCCGGGTAGACAAAGCCTTGTCTGGGATGATGTAGTTGGGGCTGGTCCTGCTTGGAGCAGGGGGTTGCACTAGATGTGACCCCCTGAGCTCCCTTCAACCCTCATTTTCTGTGATTTGCTGCTGTGCACAGCTGTGGAGGCAGTGACCCTCTCTGGGGTAATATTCATTGTGGTCTTTCCCCCAGAAAGCCACGTGTTGCCGTGGCCATGGACTGCCATTGCAATCCAAGCCGAATGCAGTAGCCTGGGCTGCAGATGTTGTGCACGTCCATTTTGTTATACTGGCCACAATGCTCCTGCAGTTAGACAAGCTGATAGCTCTTCAGAAATCCCAGTCTTCCCATGTTTATTGGAGCCGTGCAGAGGTTGACGGGGAGTTCTTTGAATAGCCCGTCCACACCGGGCAGGCTCTGTCGTGGGCCTGGTAGATCTGAGCAGGACTTCCCGGCAGTTCTTCCTTCTGGCTGCTAGCATCTGAGCTGGCATCGGGCTCTGGACCTAGGAGCATGGAGAATATCTCTGGTGTGTCCCTGTCCCCCTTGCCATCCTTTTGGGCAGCTGGGCAAGCAAAGAAGATAGTAGCTAAGGACTGGGTGCTGTGATGCCCCTGCAAAAGGAGGCCGAGTGAAGGGGATGCAGACATCTCAGGTTCTTGCATTTGCTGATTTGTTATGCCCTGTTTATCTCTGGTCTGTCCTCTGGCTCACTGTGTGCATGCCTCGAGCTGCTCTCTGGGCCCCTTCGTGTGACTCGACTTCATGCCCCATGGATCTCCCTGGGATGTGATGACTGCCAGGGGGTCTTCTCGAGTCAGGCTTCATCCGTTACGTTTGCAAAGCTGTGCTCCGAGCACATCGGTTCCCTGTGGGAGCCTCCAGTGCATACGCTCGCATTATAGCATGGGGGTTTGGCTCCGTGAACAGAGTGAGACCCATGTGGGCTCATCTTGCGGGCCATATTTTTTTGCTCAGCACAGCGCGGAAGTGATTGCAGGAACAACCGCCTGTGATGCAGAGCGGGGACAAGAGCTGCTTCAGCCCTGGTGCACATACGCACACGTGAGTATATGCACATGCATGCACACACGCATATGTTTGTGCATGCATGCACACACATGCATACACGCACATACACCCCTTTTGCAGTCAGGGAAACTTGAATTTTCCCCTTGCCTTGCAGGTCAGCTGTAAATCACCACCTCTGGAAGGGAGCTCTGCGACTGCTATCTCTGAAGCACCAGCTTCTCCAGTCTATCCTAGGTCAGTGCAGTTTATACCCTAGGCTTTGCCATGGGCCCAGTAAAAATCTGGCCCTATAGGAAACTTTACTGTTCTGGGATACGTAACAGGACAGCAGTTGACTGCTCCCCCTTCCTGCTCTTTGCTCCTGTCGGATGTTGTTAGCTGTGTGTAGACCCAGGCAAAGTTGCACCTGTTGGACTAAATCTGCATAAGATATACCTTCAGTCAAAATCCTGCATCCTGTTGCGTGCGCTGTCTCAGGCAGATTCGAGCCCGGCTCGCATTGGCTCAGCTTGATGTGTAAATGCACCCGAAGAGGTGCATGGAGCCCACTTTAAACCACTGGAGGCGTCCACCAGTTCAGCTGTAAAACCGATTTCGGGTCACGTGTGGGCAAATTCTCCAGGTGGTCCTGCCTTGCCAACTAGGCTCTGATTTGGACTTGGCTGCCCCCGACGTGGGTCTCTGCCATTTCACATGCTCCAGGGGCTTGGGGGAGGCCAGCACTGGGCACGCAGTGCTGCCGGGGGGTTTAGCTTGGCTCACGTGAGTTTGGAAGAAGGGGGCAGAGGAAGGCAGCTAAAGGATCAGCGAGGTAAGAGGCTTGGGCAGTCCACGATACAAGACAGAGGCATGCTTTTGATGGAGCAGAAGGAGTGGCAGTAGCAGTTCTGCCTTTCCCTGGTGGCGTCGTAAAACAGTGCTCGTGGACAGTTTTCCAGGCGGCATCGTTGTCTTCCCCTCCGTTTCGTTGAATTTACTGTCGGCTAAGCCGAGGTGCAGCAAAAGGTATTTATCAGCAACGCTGGAACAGCCAGATATTCGTGCAGCTGCCCCTCTGCCTTGCCGTGGCTCTTAACCTTGGAGCGCCCACATGCTTTATGCTTTAGCATTTGGCAGGATGTCTGAATCGATACAGGATGCAATTGAAATGGCTACCCAGAGTGGGAGCAGTCAGCCCCGCAACCGGACTGTAATGAGATGGACCAGCAGCTTCTCTGCACTACCTGTAACTTTGTTTGTCTTCATTTTAGCTCCTGTTTTTAGGGATCCGATCTCTCTTCCACCAAAAAGGGGTTTGCTTTCATGCCCAGAGTCTGTCCAGCCCTCCTCCCATCTCCTGAGTCCCAGTCCAGTGCCCTGACCACAAGACTCGCCTCATTGCTGTATCGACTTCATAGACTCTGCTTGAATAAATTAAGTTGGCAGTTCCTGATGACTAGTAACTAACTGTTCTGGTTACAGGCTAATGGGGGTAGGCAAATCAATAGGCCAGGTCACTTTCTTAATTAGGGCTATGGTAGCATCAGGGTAATTTAGTCATCTCTTTCCAGCCTCAAACTCTGCAAGCATTCATGTGGCACCATGCTTTCTAACGATGGCTACAGTTTTGCTTAAGTAGTTTGCTTCCAGTTTGAAAAGGCAGCATTTGATCTATACCCACACCCTTTCTAGTTGTAGCTGGCATTGGGGTATTTCCCTGCAAAGTGTTATTTATTAGCAGTAGCCCCATAAGCTGAATGCAAGCTGCCAGTCAAGCCAAAAGGTTTCAGCATGATTGGAAATGCCTGAGCTTTAGGGCAAGAAAGATTTGAATCTTCCACATCTCCGGGAATTATGTGGCAGGATAGTTTGGGTGGGGAGGGAAGTATTATTTATTCTTATTTTTGCATTAAAAAATAATGCAAAAATCATTTCCACCCTTGGAGGTTTTTAAGGCCTAGCTCGATTTAAAGTCGTGACTGGGATGATGTAGCTGGGGCTGGGGCTGGTCCTGCTTGGGGCAGAGGGATGGACTAGATGGGACCTCCTGAGCTCCCTTCTTGGCCTCGTTTTCTGGTTCTGTGATGAAGGGAATATTTATTACCACCAGGTGAGTGTGTTCTTTGCCATGAACTTTGCTAATTATCCTTTGTGACATTAATAATCACTCCCCAGATTTTGCATCGCCGAGCTGCAGTCTTGTTTGCTGTTGGTGATGCTTGGGTTACGTGACAGAGTGAGGTCCTTGTTAGAGCACGAGCGACTTTTTTTTCTTTTCTCTTCCTTTTGCATCCAGTTTTTTTTATGGTTTCCATGCCTAGTTCAAAAAGTGTTTGTCATGAATTATAGAAAAGCTCTTAGATCTGGAGCAAGTGTAAGATACCGTTCGTTCTTCTCTGGACATGGGAGGGAGGCCGGGTCCGGTCGAGCAGTGAATGGGCTAACCTAAGACAGCAGGCAGTGTGCAGGATGCATGTGGTTTAATAAAGCATATGGTATTGATTAGCTGCAGCACTAAGCCTTTCTGGGCAAGTCATCCACTTAGTTTAGGGGAGGAAAGCTGGAAATGTGCATTGACAAATGCACTTCTTTTTATTAGGGGACATGTTTAAATGGTAACATCCGTCTCAGACCATGACGCTGGCGTTGTCTGTCCATCCCGGCTCATGACCTTTCCTTGCCTGCCGGACAATTCGGACCTTCTCTCCGCTGAAAGTCTGGTTGGGTTTGGCAACCTTGAATGACTTCCAGTTATCCCTTGGTTGCGAGGCGGTGTCGCTGTGGATGAAATGCAGTCTGAGAAGTATCGATCGTTAGACCCCATGATCTGCTGCCTTGTCCTTTGCCCAGGAAGCTGTCAGTAAGGATGGACCTCCTGATTTCTGAACACTCATCCCGTTTCTAGGTCCTATTATTTGTCCTCTGACGCTAATCATAGTCGCGTGCGTTAGGTAACTCGTTTGCTAATGCAAATAACGTACAGACGACTGTCTCCAAAACCCTCTACTAACCCAGGGCTTCCTTCTCCCAATAGATACCCTTGTGTGGCTGGTATGCAGGATTGGATTTAGTCCAAGTTAAAAAGCATCTTTTGGAGGAAAGCTCACAGTTTTTTATAGTTGTCATATACGTGTTGGAAATCAGACTTTCCAGTCAGCTGCCTAAATTTTAGATCCCCCTGGTAGGGTGTCAGCGTATCGAAACGGCGAAGGTAGCTAGATTGTGGCGGTGACGTTGTGGGTACAACTAGCTTTCTTTCTAGTGCTGTTTTCAAAAGGCATTTAGGCACCTGCCTATTAATCTGGTATCCATTAAATACATTGTAATGCAAGGGAAATGCTCTCTGTGATTAGCACTAATTACCCCTTTCTCTCAAGGGGTGTACTATGTGCTGCGTGGGCTTTTAGGTCCACCGTGCCATTTTCTTTCCTCCCTTTCTCCTTGCAGTCCTGCCTCTCCGGGTTTAAAAAAGGCCTATTGTTATCTTTTGCTACTTATAACTTTTTGCAGGAACTTCTACTTAACAAACAACCCACAACCTTGCATTGAAGTCAAGCTGGGATTGAAAGCAGATGAGGAGAAATTCTCGGTTGGCATCATGGCAGCTGAATGAGGGAGCCTGTATATAAATCATTTTAGCATGCACCTGCTTCTTTCTGAGCAGGAGGTTGGAGATTTCCTGTATCTGCCCCGTTGTGGACGGGAATCCTCTGCATTACCACAGCACCCAATGCATGTGGCTGATTTTTTTTTCTAAGGCTGTCTTGAGACGGGGCAGCTTGCTCTGGAAGCAATGATGGGAGATAGGGCAGGCAATAAGGTGATGGCAGCTGGTAGAGTTTGGATGATGCCTGTCAACCATTTAAGACGGCTCAGGACCAGGGCCAGCTCTTTCACTGCTGTGCGTTGCAAACCCTGCGTTGAGGCCGCTTAGAAATACATGGCCATGCTAGAGCTTCCCGTTGACACCCCTTCCAAAACAAGAACTAAACCAGCCCTTTCCAAACCCCGTTTCAAACCTGAGCCTTGCCAGGAGCGGCTGGGCTATTGAACCCTTGTGTGAGTATTGCATGATCCACATGCCGATAAGCTTTATTTGCTACTTTTCGCTTTATCAAGACTTGCACCCCCATCCGTTCCTTCCCACGAGGGACGTTTCAGGAGGCAGGAGGATGATTGGCAGTGGAAAGTCGTGTCGTGAGCAACGTGCGGATCAGGCTCTTAAAGGCGCGCTGATAACCAGCCGTCAACGCGTTTGTCAAAGCTCTGTACAAATATTGAACTATTTTTTATGACATCTCTGCAATGTAGTTAAATAGCTGTTGGCCCCTTTCCCATCTCAGGGGAGGTGGGAAACGTGGACCCCGAGAAGCTGCACAACTCGCCGGTTAGTGTCGGTGCTGGGAAGAAAACTCTTGACCTCCGGACTCGCGCTCTAAGGATGTCCTCTGCGATTGCAGTCCGTTATCCAGATGGTAGTTCTGCCATTTCCAGATGTTTTTTTTTAATCTCTTCCCTTTTTCGCAAACCAGCAGTGAAATGGCTGTTGCTTAACGTTTCCTGCAAAGACCCGCACCTCCAGCAACCCGATGCCGAGCCGGCTCGGTTTCGGAGGAAGTCATTGCTTGTCTTACCAAGGCCAAAAATAATCCGATGAGCTTCGTGATGCTTCTATTGACCGAGGGGGGTTTGTGTTTTGCTTCTGCCCTCTTAGCTTCACATCGCCGACTCTGTGCACCAATTAACGTGCAATAAGAAGTCTTAAAATTAGCTTGCTGTTCCATTGGCTTATGAAGTGGCAGCTTGCCAGCTCCGAACAGTTTTCAAGTGTTTATTAAATAGAAAGTTGATCATTTGGTGGTTGGAAGAATCTCAGAAGTGTCATTTCAAGGCTATAAAATGTATTGGGAAGTAGCGACGTGGGAGAAGCCTGTTTTTTACGAGTCCGAATAACTCTTCGAGGCAAAATGAAATGAAAGGGTTAGCCTGACACACAGTTAACCGGACCTCAGATTATTGTAGCTTGATCGTGGCCTTGCGATTAAGGCGAGTGCCAAGCGTGGTAACGTCCACGCCCATTTTAGCTGCAAAAAAGACACTGGAGAGATGATTACTGGCAGATTAGTGGCGTGCTTTGCAAAACTGTGCTTGATAGCTATGCAAATGCTGCTAGTTTCTCCCTCTCGCGCCTGTGCAGAAATACATTGTTGTGTTTTATTGGCCTTTGTTGCAATAAATAAGCCCAGGCTGCAAAATATATCTAGAACCTATAAATATGGATTTGTTTGAAGCAAGATGCTTCCTAGACAAACTCAGAAGCATCCTTTCTAGCAATTTATGAGGACCGGCTACATGCACTCCTGTGAGTATTTTCCACTGCTGGCACTGCAAAGGGTGCTAAGCTCAGGGTAGTTGTAATCCAGGTCATTGTTTCATAGTCGGTCGGGTCGGAAGGGACCTGAGCAGATCA
>NW_017729029.1:13439491-13466797 GCF_001723915.1 Gavialis gangeticus | reverse complement strand
CTTTGGGCTTGGAGGATCATCTCCTTAAGGAGCAACCGCTCTCCTTGGACACCCGGCTCCCGTCCCCTCCGGGACCTCAGTGTGTCCCCGACTAGTCTCCTTAGCTCATTGACGTCCGCCGTCCTGAAGTCTAGGGCTGCCGCCTTGCTGCCGGCCTCTGCCACCTTGCGCTGGATGGTGAATCCCAGCAGGCGATGATCGCTGTCGCCCAGGTGGTCGAGCCTCCACACCAGGTCGTCACCCATGGCCAGCACCAGGTCCAACAAGGCGTCTCCCCGGTGGGGCCGTGCACCTCCTGGGTTCGATGGAGGTCCTGCATGTGGGCTAGGGACCTACATGAGTGGTCAGACCTGGCTGACTGCTCTTCCCAGCAGATGTCTGGAAAGTTCAGGTCACCCATGATGACCGCGTCCTTTGACCTAGCTACCTCCGTGAGCTGACTTAAGCATTCCTGGTCGAGCTCTTCCCCGTGGTTGGGTGGTCTGCAGTAGACCCCACCGTTAAGTCTCTTTCCCCACGACTGCCTTGTACCCTAACCCAGAGCACGTCCATGTCCCCTCCTCTGACCCTGTGCTACCTGGTGAGGATGTGTATTCCTCCTTGACGTAGAGCGCCACCCCCCGCCTTTCCTCCCCGTCCTGTCCCTCCTGTACAGCCTAGGTCAGAAGAAGAGATCCTTTTTTATTTCTCAAGGAAGGCATCTCAGGAAAATGGATCCAGAGTGCACCCCTGCTACCCAGGAATGGGACTTACAGATGGCTACTGTTGTGATTCAGTCAACTCTACAACTGACCATGCAAAATCGAGTTAGCCTCAAAACTGCCTTGTCCCAGAGGCTTTCGCTGGGGACTATAAAGGATACTGGGACTGTACAGAAGTTGCAAACTGCTTATTAGTTTATAGACACAACGCGGCCTTTTGATTACCACGGGAGCCACGCAAGAGTCTGCTCCATGGCTCGAGCATTGTTTTTGCTACCACAGGAGACGATACAACTGAGCCGGAGTGAGAGCGGTGCCGTGCTGTGTGGGGATGGACCCTGCCCTCCTCGGCTCTCCTGGTTTGGGGGCTGAGCTTGCTAGAGGGGCTGGTTGGAGGACGTGTGCTGCCCATTTCAGGTGTGCTGCTGGAAGGAGGCAAGGGTCTTTGGGCAGAGGTGATCTCTTTTATTAGACCAACTAAATAGTTGGGGAAAAGTTCTTTGCAAGCTTTTGGGCACAAACACCCTTCTTCAGGCACTGAGTGTTTGTGCCCAAAAGCTCGCAAAGAACTTTTCCCCAACTATTTAGGGGAAAGATAAGAAAAGATATCATGTCTGCCTATGTCCTTAGACCAACACAGCTACAACCTACACCCCTAGGATTGCTTTACAAGCTTTCGGGTACAAACACCCTTCTTGCAAAGAACACTTTTTCCAACTATTTAGTTGGTCTAATAAAAGATATCGCGTCTACCCAAAGAACCTTGTCTGCCTGTGTCTTTAGACCAACACGGCTACAACCAACAACCCTGCTGAGAGGAGGTGAGCTGTGCAAAAGCACGTGGCTCTGTGGGGCAGTCCCTGTTAGGGAACCTCAGAGGCACCTTTGCAAGTGGTCAGGGATATAGCGTGTCTTGCATATAGAGGCATGAAGTGGCTGGATTCAGACTGGGAGCAAGGGAAAGAAGTCACAAGGGTCTATGTGCTGGGACAAGGCCTTCGCATCCTCTGCAGTGGAGAGGGAGGGAGTGAGGGACCGTCTTGCATAGTAGTACAGGGTGTGGCCTCGCTCCCTCCATGTGTCCCACCTGTACATGCTGCCAGCCAAGGGGCATGGGGACAGCCTAGCACAGGTAGCACCTTGTCCAGGGATGCTCCACAGACCAGGGCTGGGGCAGCCCCTGAGAGCAGGATCTGCCTCTCCGAGCGCAAACTCCTTAACACCCAGAAGCATAACTTGCAAGCAGGAGGAAAAAAGAAATCAGAACTCGTTACAGAGGTGATGTCTTTTATTAGACCAACTAGATTTCTGCAAAAAGATTTTTTGCAGAAAAACTTGCAAGCAGGCCTTTTTGCTGAGCCAGCCCGAGCCTGCTTGCAGATGAGCTGATCGGTGCATAGAGCAGGGATGCTCCCGTGGCCCTCAGCAGCATGATGGGGAGTGTGGGTGACCTGTTGCACTCACCAGATACCTTGTGTATTTAAGCAGCACTCGGGCCCCTGGCCCCTTTTGCTATTCAGGGTGCACAAGACAGTGCATTGTATTGCCTGCTGGTTGTAGGAGTTTGCACAACTGCAGTTCACTCCCCTGTGCTGAGCAACGCAACCTGCTTGGGATACGCCGCTGCCATGAACCTTCTGGCCGGCAGCCTTTGCAATAATAGTGGCTGCCGTCTCTCCCCTGAAACACAACCGAAAGGAGAGCAGGCTGCTGTTTCTTTGATCTAAATGGCTAAAATGAGCCTCTTCTCGTATAATTTATTAGCAACACGATGCGTTGTGACTGTGCTCTGTTCCTGCGTAGCAGGCATCTGTCTCGCGAGACTGTAGTTACGCCAAGTGAGACCTCAGCTCACTGAACGTAATCCTCCCTTGAAAGATGAAGCAATGCTGGTGTTACCTCTCCAGGGTGCAAAAGCCGGGGCAGTATGTACGGAGACACCGAGGTGCCTACACACCAGTGTCTCCCTCTCAGCCTTGCTGGTTTGATCCAAAGGAAAGGCAGGTCCCAGTATGTTTGAAACCAGTTTGGGCGCAGGAGCTGCCAGAGCAAAGATCATCCTGAACAGTGTAAACACCCCCAAACGAATAGCAGTGGAGTGATATGCTGTCTCGTTCCTGATCTTGAGGAGTACGAGGCGAGGATCAGCCTAGATAAAATAATAATAATAATAATAATAATAATAATAATTGTACCACTGCAGATGTATTGGCGTTCAAAAATGCTAATGATTAAATAATTATCCTTTTGCTCCTGTAAGTGTTCTACCTGTCAGGGGTGATGCGCTTTGATAGAGCATTAGATTAATACCTTCAATCTTCAGCTCAGTTAAATCTCTCCCATTTGATGAGCACTGTTATTAAAAACGTTTATAAATGGAAAGTTGTGCGTTACTATAAATGAGCCAAGGCCTGTAATTTAGCAGTGATTAGTATGTTTGTGTACTGAACAAAATGTGCTTTGTTTATCAAGGTTTTCATCCCCCAGCAAGCACGCCTCAAACTGAAGTCGGATACAGCTTCCCCCAGCCTAGCCTGTCAGAGACTGGCACATATTTATTAACTTGGTTCATTTGATGAAGGAGCCTTGAAGTTGGTCCATCCAAACAGCAACGCAAACATTATCAGGTGAATTTTTCCACGCAGGGCATGTCTACACACGTAGTGACATGTGCCTAAACTTAATGCGCCTTTGTTTAAGATGGATTAAGGTGATATAGGCACACAGCTCTGCTAATGCGCATTAAGGTGCGTTAAATTTAGGCTGGCAGAGCTAAGTCACCTTAGCGCATGTGTAGCTGCGCTAACGCACGTCAATGCAGTGTGCGTCCATTGATGCACACCGCTTTAATGCGCATTAAGCATCTACACGTCGTCTAATGCAACTTAGTTACGCCAGATTAAATTTGAGGCTTGCTTTAAGAAGGTATCAAATTTAGGTGGGATTAACCTAAAATCACCATTTTTAAGGTGTGTTAAGGATGCGCACATGTGGACACGCACCCTTAAGGCTCCTTAAAAATGGAGATTTTAGGCTAATTCTATTTAAAAGGGTTGCACGTAGACAAGCCCACAATTGACTCGGGTTAAATTAAGGTTGAAAATTCATCTGATTTTGTGAGTGGGATCCTGAACAGAAGGAAAGAAAAAAATATTCTCAATATTTGGGAAGGTTAAAAAATATCCCAAAAAAAATACAGAAGGAAAAAAGGATCCCAATTAAATCTGTGCTGTTGTAGTAGATACCTTGCTAGAGAAGGGGGTAGGATTTGCAACCAGGTGAATAGCCCCTGGGGTTTGCATATGCCCTGGGGGTCTGAGCACAGTCTAATGCTTCTGTCCTTTGATGTCAGGAGGGACCCTGTGCCCATTTCACAGCTGAGGGACTGATGCATGCCCTGCTCTCACCTGGGTGTCTGTGGGGAACTAGGAATTGAACCCACATCTCCCAGGGCCTGGGCTAAAGTCTAACCACTGGGCAGTCTTCCGCTGGCCCCTGACATCTGCAGCTCTTCTGGATCGACTCCACCGACAGCACTCTGTTTTGGCTGCAGGTCTCAAGTTCGGAGAGTGTGTGTTTCCTGGAGTATTTCAGAGAACCCATAATGTATAGTGTTCACCACAACTAGTCTCCAGTTGTGAATTTTTAATTATGCCAGATCATTTTCAGTAAATGGGACTTCAGGCTCAATTAGTGCTGTCAGATTCAATTTTTCACTCACCTGCTATTGAGCTCGTCCTGTGTTGTTTGCAATAATTGCCAAATCCACAGGAAAGATGAGACTCGCAGAAGATGGATGTCTGCGGCATTTCTCATTCTCCTGGCCTGGCTTCGGTGTAGCGAGAGAGGCATCGAATCCAGTCGGAAGTAAGATGCTGAGAGAAACGTTTTAACCGTTGGGGGAGAGAAATGCTCTTGTTAAGGGCAGTTATAATGAAAAATCGGCTCTTTTTTGCACAAAAGTGTAGAGTCTCTTCAGTCCCAGGAACTTGCGTCTCAATCAGAAGTAGTTTCCCCATAAAACACTGACCGGTGACATGAGCGTGGAGGAAGCTGGAAGCATCAGCACGGCTATGGAGCTGGGGCGCTCGGTGCGTGGGCTCGCCTCCCACGTCTGCCCATTAGGTCTGACTGCTGGCTTAGAAAGCCAGAGGGTAGTCTCAGTGCCTTGCCTCTCAACACACCCTCTCCAAGGGCAAGAGACTGAGGTTGGCAGCTGCCTCGAATGGCTTGTCCTGTCCATGTGTCCCTTCAAGCAAGGCAGCCTCTCCCCTCCCAGATGCCCATGACTGATGCGGCTCTTGAGACCCTCTGCACGCTGCCCAGAGGTGCGCGGCTTCCCGTCAGCACGGCACCCTTGTTTAAACTAGCCCGTTTATGAGCAGGCTTGCCACGTGTAGAGACTCCTGAAGTGCGACCCCAGCGACGGCGGTCACTGCTACACATGCAAACCTTATTCCTAATCTGCTGTGCATTATCCACCCGTCGGTTTGGCACTGCTTCGACTATCTCTGCTACTCAGTGTATGGGTCTGCAAACCAAGGGCAACTCGTGTGTAGACAAAGAGGCTGTTTTCCAGTTGGACATTGAAATGCTAAAGCCCCGGAGCCTCCCACAGGTTACAGGAGCATGACGCCGAAGGGTGCCTGGAAGATCATCCCCCCTCAGTCCCTGTTCCAGCCTCAGGAACAAGAAGAGGCACAAAAAAGGGGGTGTTGATGTGTACCGGGGGCTTGACACAGAGCTTGGGTCCTTTGCTAGAGAGAGGTTGGAGAGGACAAGTGTTTTGTACCCAATGACCAAGCAAGCAACAGGCCAGAAGAGGAGTTTGTGCAATGCTTGACCAGTTGGCCCTGCTCCGTGGGAGATGGCCAGTGCACCCGATGCAACCAGCCACCCCCCACTCCTTTCACCCACCTTCCTTCTGCCCTCTCCTCTCAGCTGCCACCTCCCCAGTGCACAAATAACAGAAGGCAGGAAAAACCCAAGCCCTCTCCTGTGATCCTTGCCCAGCTTTCCAGCTCTAATTACACGACGTGGTGTTGTATAACCCTTGGTGCCAGAATTCTTTATGAGGATAAAACAAAACCCGAGTGTGCGTCAGGGGAAGACGACGAGGCTCCGTTTTGATTTTATTCCTTTGCATTTCTAAATCATAGCTCCGAGGTCTGGTCCCAGGTTCGGGCACCTCGCCTGCAGCGTACGGGAACACGACACTGACAGGGTGCCCGGGAGCATCATCCTTTCTCAGGCCCCCGGCCTCAATAACGAGAGGAGATGCGAGGTGGATGTGATTGTGCACCAGGAGGGCTTGAAAGCCTCCCTGTGTCGGTCCTCTACAAATGTTGGGTTTGAACTTGGAAACTGAGTGAGAGAGAGGTTTTTTGGGGGTGGGGGGGGCTGTGTGCCCGCTTGCACAAAGTTTTGTGTGTGCATGTGTGTCTGCACACATGCACAGACTGGTTTGTGTCTGCACACATGCACAAAAAGTTTTATGTGTGTGCACGCATCCTCACACATGCACAGACAGGTTTGTGTGTGTGTCTGCACACATGCAGAGATGGATTTGTGTGCATGTATGCACACTTATTTCTGCACACATGCACAGACAGGTTTGTGTGTGCTCATGTGTCTGCATACATGCAGACAGGTTTTCTGTGTGCACACGCATCTTCATACATGCACTGACAGATTTGTGTGTGCACATGTGTCTGCACAAGCACAGAGATTTGTGTGTGTACATGTCTGTACACATGCACGGGCAGGTTTGTGTGCACGCAAGCATCTGTGCACATGCACAGGTAGGTTTGTGTGAGCACATATGTCTGCACTGACGCGCAGATGGGTTTCTGTGTGTGTGTGTGCATGTGTCTGCACAAGCAGAGAAAGATTTGTGTGTGTACATGTCTGTACGCATGCACGGGCAGATTTGTGTGCACACGTGCATCTGCACACATGCATGGGCAGGTTTGTGTGTGCACACATGTCTGCAGTGATGCACAGATGGGTTTCTGTGTGTGTGTGTGTGTGTGTGCGCGCATGTGTCTGCACAAGCACAGAAAGATTTATTTGTGTACATGCTCAGACAGGTTTGGAGCCCTTCATTTGCTATGGCTAATAAAACCTAGCTGACTTAGGAGCGTGGAGCTGCCCCGGGCACAGACTGCGGTGGCCCGGGGGCAGGTCCCCCGTCGCTCCCCTCTCCTTGGGGACTGCAGAGTTGTGGAGCACGCGAAGCCGCCTGGTCCTCCCTCCAATTGCAGAGCAGTCTGTCCTGTGGAGATACGTGGCTGTTCCCTCCTGGCTCAGTCCAGGAGCTTCCTTCTAGGTCGTTGCAGTCGGCGCAGTGGACTGCCTTGATGTGCATTCAGGTCAGGACGCAGCAAACCAGAGCAGCTGATCTTCAGGGCAGTTTTAGGGCATCGTCATCATTGCTGCGTGGACAGGTGCTCTCTGCTGCTCTGGTGTGCGGTGCTTAATAAAGCAGGCAACGGCTCCAGCTGAACGCAGGCGCTCGGCACTTGCCAGTCTGCCCCAAGACGCTCTCTTCCACACTTTTTGTGCCGTGACTCAGGTGTGTGTGTAGCCAGTTTGCACCCCCACTCCCTTCCTCGCTTCTGGCCAAGTAACGGCAGCCTCTGAATCAGCACCCGGATCTGTCAGAAGAGCATTTGCAAGAAGGTCTTTAACAGATGCTAAGTAGCACGGCGATGACATCTGCATCCCTCGGCTGGAAGTAGCAGGGAGTCCTTCTGTCTTTATGTTATCAGCCTGTTTTGAGAAGGACAAAATAAATCATGTATCCGCTTGCCTGCCCTTGCGTGCCCGGTGGTCAGCACAGTCCTACGTTTCCTGCAAGGATATTTTTAACAAGTTAACCTGGAAACTAGAGGAGTGGAGTAAAACAGTATAAGGAGGCCAAGGGAAAAGCCAGATGAGCAGAAAGCTGGCTGCCTCTGTTGCACGTGCCTGGCTTTCCAGGTCTAAACAAAGGGGGGTCGTTGTATTCAAAAGGCAAAACAGCTTCCCAAGAAACCCTTTCTCTAAATGAAAATGTACAGAAACTCACCCCGCCATGGGCCTGGCATGGTCCCCCGTTTTGTGAGCGCTGGAGACCTGTCCCCGCTGAAAATCAACATCACCTTGTAACGCGAGTCTGTTCAGGTGCTCGGCTTCCTAAACGACGGCCTCGGCACGAATCCCTCTCCCCAAGACTGTGCATTTACTGTAAAGCCTGCTAATGGACCCGGAGCGGATCAATTGTGGAGCGTGTTCACTGAGCCACTTAGGTTGACTCCATTGAATACCATTGAGCCCACTGGAAAGCCGATACCCTGTGCTCCCTCTCCCGCCCCGGGAGTAAAATGGGCTGCATCGGCGGCTGGGCGTTCACCCTGCTAGGAAAGATGCTCCTCAGCACCAGATGTTAAGCCACAGGGACCCGAAAGCAGTAGCATTTCCTGGCTCTTCTCCCAGCATCGTCAGACCAGGCCTCTTCGCTTTGTCCCCTATATAGTCCCTATTTGAATGGGATGATGAACTTCTCTGGGCAAGGACATGGCTTTGTGGGGCGGGGGGATGAATATGCTTCCCGTATTCTCTAATGATTAATGATTTTTGCTACAGAGCAGTGGCGCTTCTCGTGTACCTCTCCCTGTCACCTGCCAGGCTTCATATTAAACATTTATGTGAAATGCATTTGAGGCCACGGCTGAGTGCAAGCTTCAGAGAGTGATTCCAGGGGAAATTCCCCAAGATTGACTGCGGGGTTTTACCGGCCAAGGCTGCTCTGTAGACCAGCCCGTGAAGAGCAATGCTTCTGCGGGCTAAAAGCATTCCCCCCAGATGTCTAGGCTTGAATGCCTGTTGCAATTTAAAATGCTTTCTATTTTTGGGAGGGGGCCCAAATTTAGGAAGCAGCACCGGTGGGGAAAAGAAGCCCAAAAGCTCCCGGCATGCGGGGAATTGGCTTCCTCCAGCGTGTGTGTTCCGGTAAGGGCAAGGGGGGGACCCAGGTGCAATAATAATTTACCTTTGTGCTGCGTTTTCCATCCCAAAGCAATTTGCAAACGCTGTCTCGCGCTCCTCCTTTGGGCATCTGGCTGCGGTACTGTTCTCGGCTGTAATTCTCCCCGTCGTGCCAGCTCCGATTCTTGCAGAAGTGCTGAGATCTTTAATAACCACAGAGCAGGCAGCTCCTCCATTTTTAAAGGCCTCCTCTGAAAGGGCCTGGTAAGCCCCCCAGTAAGTGCCTGCCCTCTTTAGTGGAGCTACCTGGGGATGCTTAAAAGCTCGAGTTGTGAATCCCAGGGCCGGTGCCTGCGAGGAAGGTAAGGCGGTATTAAACCGGTAAGCTTCCCCCTCCAGCTATGTGCAGGGGGAGAGACCCGGAGCCGTATCTTCTATTAAGAAAAGCTTTTACAGACCGTATCGAAGGTAGAGCCATTAAGTGAGGTACCTCATCAAACATTACCAGCAACTTGCCCACGGCGGAAGTGGACCACTGTGATTTTTGCCGGATATACGCTGGATCAACCAGAAAATCAGCTCCCTGGTTCTTTGCGAGCCGTTGCGTGATGCACACAGTGCCTTTCCCATTGCAAAGTGGAGTTTTACACCCTCTGAAGCTGCTCCCAATGCCCCACCCAAACCCAGGCCGGGTAGTAGCCCCGCGGCCCTTGCATCTCGCTTCGGCTGCAGCGACGGCAGGCACTTTTAGTGAGCGTTTAGCAAGACCTGTACTTAACACCCCCCAACTGACAGCTGGGGAGGCATGCAGACGAGCACTCCAGTATTAATTAACTCATCCTGCCAGGAGCAGCTATTGATTTGCTTTTCCAGAATTTGGATGAATCCTGATGGTGAGTCCACGAGGCAGGACGGTTTCCTGCCCTCTGAAGACTCAGGCAGCCATAATTATAAAATAATGGTGCTTGTTTTCTTCTAAAGCAGGGTTTTATTGTTTGATGCATCTCTTGTTTGCCCTGAGCAGAGCGTGTGGCTGCACAGATTGTTTGTTTGCTATCCTACCGTTGATTTATCGTCTTGTCTTAAAAGCAGAGGGGGGGTTTCTCATGTGTGCATTCAGTTAAGATGGGTTGGTTCACATACAGCAAATGTTACCCTTTCCCCACCCTGCTTTTTCTCTCTCTCTCTCTCTCCACAATTTGCTGCTGGTCCATGGACCGATGATGGTTGCTGCTTTGCTGACCCAAAACAGCCCTGAGCCAATTGCATCGTTATTTCCCTCACACGCACATCTTCTTGCCATCTGTGGTTTTTTTTTTCTTTTTTTTTTAAATGAAATGAAGTATTAATTAAATGCAGTGTTTTCAAGCCTTGTACCGTATCGAGCTACTTAGGGTGACGCTTCTCCTTTCCTGCACGCTTTCGGAAAGCAGTCGGGGTGGGTAGCCCGAATCCCATCCCTGGCATGTGTCCGCCCCTCTTTCAGGAGCGTATCCGTTCATCCGCTTGGGGCGTGATGGCTGCAGGACTCTCCTCTTGGCCCGAGCCAGGCACAGAGTTGGCATACAGGGGGAGGAGGACTGGGGCGAGGGGTATGTAGCTCCCACTACACCCGGGTCAGAGAAGCTCTCCGTGGTTTGGGAGAAGCTAAAGAGGTTTTGGACACTTCTGTAGCATTGCTTCCTGTCAATACGTCCAGGCCGCGGTGTGAAGCAGGGGGCATTGCTGCCTGCTGCTGGTGGGCGCCATTTCATTTTCTAGCTGAAGATAGTTACCGGTGTTTGTTCTCCTTCCTCTCCTCTGCCTTCTCCTACCAGCAAGGTGAAACACGAACACTGTGGGCAGCAAAGGACGCTCCAGGGAGCTCACCCTGGTCCCATGGCTTGGTACAGCCACTTCTCGGTCTCCCGGAGCTACATCCATCACTTCTGTGAAAGGGAGGAGCACCGCGTAGGTCTTCTACGTGGGAGCGTTTCCCCACGGCTCGATGTCTTGTGCTGCCCTACAGAGCAAGCGCAGCAGTCGCCGTTTGCGGACATGCCGCGTTCCCACCTGGCGCCCGAGACGGAGGATGCTCGGGATTCCCGCGCTGATGTGTCGGTGGGAGCAGCTAGGCTCCATGCAGCCGTGCCGCTGATCGCCCCTGCAGCTGGGCACATGTCTCCCGCGCCAGCGTGCAGGCCATAAAACACGGTCAGTTTGGCACCAGCTGCAAGTGTCGGGGTTTTTCAGATATAGCAATGCCTGTCTTTGACGCTGCTGCGGCTGTGCGCCGTGGGACGGGTCCCTCGGGACGTCTCCTTTCAGAATCTAGGGCTGCAAAAGGAGGCTCGCTGCTCCGCTCCCTGCCGGGCAGGGCTCTTCTGCCATTTCCTAGCATCCCGTGTGTATTTTTCACTACCGTCATCATCGGTGCAGACCGTTCCCTTTACCTTGAGATCATGAGTTCTGCTTTTCTAGCAGCCCTGAAGAATTACAGGTGTTCCTCTTGCCTGCTCTGATAGCACGTCACGGTACGGAGAGCTTTTCCTTATCGTTCAGCTCCTGGCGCTCCGTGGCTGACCTGCCTTTGGGACATGGGTGATGACTTGAAAGATTTCCTACCCTCTGCAGAGCTGCCTGCCTTTCTTTCTGAATGCCCTGCTTCCTGTAGCTATCCCTGCTGGAGCATCCTCTAAAACAATGGCCTCCCTTTCCCTGCGGCAGTGTTTTAACTTACTGTTTCCGTCCCATTAGCTCGGTGTTTTGCCTTGAATGCTTTGTTAACCAGGGGCTAATTTGTTCTGTTACAGTAGTATCCAAAGAGCCTGGTTGGATTTTGGGCTGTCAGGGTGCTAATAGCTGAAATGCTGGGGTGGGCTGACGACTATGCGGTTGTGTCCGTGTGGCTTTGGGGCTCAAGATGTGCAAGGCTAAAAGGGAAGGGTGATCCATCCCAGTGGGAACGATCGAGAGACTCGGATGCCAGAAGTCCAGATGGTTGATAGCTAAAAACCATAGTTTGAAGAATCAATTTAGTTTTTTCCAAGAGTCATTCCAGGGGGATTAGCAATTTAGGATAGTTTGGCAGCTCATCTTTTCAGCTGTCTGAAGCTGGTTTAGGGTTAGAGAGCTGTAGCAGGGCTGGCTGACATTTTTCAGTGTGAAGACATGAGCGCTTTTGACAGAAAAATAGGGGTTTTGACCAAATGGAAATTTTTGCCCCCAAAAATAAATAAAATCTAGCTTCAGTTTTTCCGTGGGGAGAGAAACAGAAATGCCTGGCAAAAAAGAAACGTCTTTGATCCTTTTAACAGAAATTCCTATGAAATGTTTACAAGCTTTATTTTGATCCTTTCCCTGTGTTTGCTGGGGGAGAACCATTGCACAACCACATGTAATCGAGCTGCTTCTTAGTAATCAAAAAGAATGCGTTATCCAGCCCCTAGCCTCACTCTGATTTATTAATTAGTGTTATTTATGATGCATTAATAATTAATCAGTGATGATGATGTTCAGGAGCCTTGCTGGGTGAATGATTTGTCCATCTTTTCATTCAGAGCTAAGGTAAAACTGCTTGTATTGCAGTTTAGCGAGCAGTCCCAGAAGCAGTGGCACTTTGCTTCCTGCATATAGTGATTAAGTCCAGTGGATAGTGGCCTCAGCTGGTTTAGTTCACAGGACATGAAGAATTGCAATAGCATTCACATGTAATGTTTTATCCTGAAGCTCCCAAGAAGGACAGTGCTGCTAACGCGGACATTAATTTGAAGGCATCAGCTAGGTCTGGTCCGTACTCTGGTACGTTATTGCGAATTTGGTGCTCAGTGTTTTGCGTGGTCTAGAGGGAATTGTTGGTTATATGTATTTCAAGTCATAATGGTTAGTGGTTGTGTCTTTTTTTTTTTTTCTCACCTATTGTCTCTAGAAAGATAAAGGAAAAGTGGATGATGCTTTCTCAAGTTGTGGCATTGGATGCTACAAAAGGACATTTGCTTTTGGAGCGTGTTGTCATTTTGCTCCATCTTTGCAAGCAAGAGCCACTCCCGCAACCCGCTGCTGATCTTCCAAGGGAAGTGGCTCCAGCTGCAGCGAGGGAAGTTGAGGTTGGATATCAGGAAAAACTTTCTCACGAGGAGGGTGGTGAAACACTGGGACAGGTCACCCAGAGAGGTGGTGGAGTCTCCATCCTTGGAGGGTTTTGAGACCCGGGTAGACAAAGCTGTGGCTGGGATGATGTAGTCGGGGCTGGTCCTGCTTGGAGCAGGGGTTGGACGAGATGCAACTCCTGAGCTCCCTTCCACCCTCATTTTCTATGACTCTATGACTGGACTTGCAAGATGTTAACAGCACCATGGGGGCCCATCAGCCCCTGGTTAGAGTAAGTTCCAATAAGTGTTTTGCTTGGCATCCTACTTGGACTGAGTGTGTGTTAGAGGTGAGGATCCCCAGAGGATATGGATCTACCATAGCTGCAGAGCTGTCAGAGGTCGGCGTCCCAGAGCCTAGGAGGGCGGCTGTCCCACTGGGACACGGGGACTTCAAACTCGCGTCATCCGGAAGAGTCGGTGGTGTTACCTGCAGTTGCAGCGATCCCACCTCAGGCTGCTTCCCAGCAAAGGGTCTGATGTGACGGCAAGGGGCGCACGACTTATACACTTGCACATGCTCCAGGTTTGCTGCTAGCTGGTGCCTTTGCACAAGCTGAGCCCATCTGCAAGACAGTTGGGCTCGTGGAGATTTCCACGTCGAGGAACAAGTAAGTTTTGTCACAGTGGAAATTTGTGGATTGACAACGGACAAAAACCTGAGGCAACAACTTAATGGCAGAGCAGGTGAAGTTGAAGATAATGATACGATAGTTTTGGAATAGGATCCAGAAGGCCCTGGTCACTCTCCTCCTCCGTCACATCAGTGAATCCCTGCAGGGTCGTGTTCACCTGACGAGGAGAGACAGGCTACCCTTTGCAATTTTTCCTTAGTAATTGCTTCAAAGATTTGACAAACATCCTGAAGTTAGGGAAGATGAGAAGGTTTTGAATCCAATTATCTCCTAAGCCGTTGCTCTGCAGAAGGATATCGCAATGCACAATCTTCAGATGCCAGTGTCACATGTAGGGAATATTTAATCCACCTGATAATGTTGACCAAAGACTTTCAGAGGTCACCTGGCATCAGCATAACTTGCCTGTCTTGGCAACCACGATCAACCTGTGATCAGAGACTGACTCTCGCATGAAGTACCATGTTGTTTGGTGGAACTAAAATTTCCATTTTGGGTTGTTTTGATTTTTTTTTTTTTTTGTCTTTCCCTTTTTTCCCCTCCCCACAGCCACATATTAAATGTTATCAAAAAGGTCACTGCTTTTGGTCACGACTCTAAACTTATTTTAGCCATCAGAGGAGATGAGCGTGTTTATTTGGGAAAAAAACCGGTTGTTTTTTTGGCTGCTTTGCCTGTTGTTGTTCCTCTCTACCTCTTGCAGGAAGGAGAAATTTAAAAACGGTGGTCTTTCCAAACCTCTTTGCTACAGCATTTGTCAGCCGGTGCGGCACAGTTTGATTGCCCCTGTAGATCGTTCCTGGAGCGGATATCTAACGGAAGCTCGCTGCTGCTGATGAATGGACCCAACTTTAATTAGTGTTTGTAGCTTTATGTGCTACAATTTGTAACAAAAAAAAAAAGAAAAGAAAAAGAAAAAAGAGCTGATTCCCCAGGAGAAGTCAAGAAGTTTTCTGCGCCTACAGAGTTTAAGGCCAGACTCTTAACAGGCATGAATCTGTTTAGGTCTCTCAGTCCCAGGGAAACTGCTGTACCCCATTTCACATCACCTGGAAATCTGGTGAGAACTACAAACTCCAGGGAAGTTTCTGCAAAGAAATTGCAGTTCTTTTGCATTGCAGTGTTCATGCACCCTTCCAGGGCTGCATCTTCTCTTTGTCTTTCCAGACTCAAATTCACAAGGAAGACGGTCAGACCCTGATCGCACGGTGTAAATATTTAGCCAGCAGCTCTCGGTTCGCAGCTTGTGAAGTAATTTAGTCATCTGAAGTATTTCTTCTTTACACTGAATGTGCACAGAGGTTTGGCCCACACACTGCATGAATGTAGTGTTGCAGGAGGACTCGAGAGGCGGAAAATGGCTGGCGCGCTCTTCGTTAAAATGCAGTGTATTGACAGGGCTTTCGAAATCAGATCACAGCTGCATGCTAACCGCCTGGGAGCGATGCCGGTGGATAGGCGCCTCTCTGCAGCACGGCCAGTGGTTGCAAAATCAGGAGTTATTGGGAATAACCCTTCTCCTGTCTTGTTCTCAACACCAAGCTGAAATGTTGGTCTAAGCATTGGGCTATTCCAGAGAAACCACAGTGTAAGCTGCCAGGGGAGGTCTTTCGGACTGAGTGCCATGCCAGGCAGTCTTCCAGGTAGACCCTGGGCTAAAGAGCTGCAGTCTCGAGGGGCAGTGCACACACAAGGTGCAAGCATGTCACCAGGGTTAAGTACAGACAGTCGAAAAGCCCGAGGCTGAATTGATTCAGTGTTTGCAGGTTAGTCTAAGCTGAAAAGATTGAACCAATAGGCAAATGAACAGACATTCACTTGTGATTCAGGAAGTGCAGCCACATGCCTGCAGTAGCTCAGGACAGAAGCTGGGGGGCGCTAGAGCATGGCTCTCTGGCACGTACCCAGCATGGGCTGTGTATTCACTTCCTCTTCCTGCTGCCCCCAAGGTCTCTGAGATTTGCTGTCCAGAATCACAGCAGCAGGACTCCACAGAGTTGCTCATTGCTTCCTCTTCCTGCTTCCAGGTGCCTGTGGGATATGTAGTCCACAGTTGCAGCCATCGCTAAGTGGGCAGGGCAGGGCAGCTCTGTACTTGGGGAAAGGTGAGTTTAACCCCCCTCCCTGGCCACAGACCCCAGCTGGGGTTTGCCTGGAGACCATTGCACCAGCCCTCACTGCTGCAGCTGGGGAGCAGAGGGGTGAGGTCAGCCCTGCTCTCTGGAGCAGACAGCACAGCCCAGCCCAGGGCTGGAAAGCATGCTGGGATGCTGGGGGACTCTGATTTAACTTGAACCAGGAAGGGGTCTGGGACAGAAGTTTCATCAACTGGTTTGACCTAAATCTGTTAAGTTTGGTGCTACATTCAACCAGGTTTATCTTAAACCAGTTTCAGCCATTTTGAAACTGGTTTATGTGCACTGAACGTCTGTTCTGTTGCAGGTTTAAACCAGTTTTCGATCACTTAAACTGGTTTGTGTAACTTCTGTCCCTGGCCTAGATGGGGAAGAAGGGCTCACGGCACGGGACTGGAAGGGCCCTGGGCTGGGGCTTGGGGCACGAGCACAGCACTCAGCTCTGTGACTCTGGCTTTGCTCCTGTTCTGAAATAGGGGGCTAATTACACTTCCTTTTCCCCTCCTTTGATCTGTTGTCTTCATAGATAGGGCAGGATGTCTGTCAGGGGCACCCATCTCTATTGTGGCATCTAGAAACCCCTGTGCTGTGCACAAGGAGGCCAGGCGGGGAGGGAGGTGGACCATTAGACCCTGCAGAAGGGAGCTGAGGAAGAGGCTGGATCCGGGATATTTAGCCAGGAAAAGGTCACTGATTATTTTAGGGAGAGAAATGTCAGTGAAGTGGAGGTGGGAAAAGCCAGATGTCAAGGTGTCAAGGCGAGAGTTAACACGGACCCCTGCAGAGACCGCTTTTCTTTTGAAATGCAGAAGGCATAACCCCTCGAAAGCAAGCCTGGGAGATCCCCTTGCATGTGTAAGAGGGCATGGAGGTGTGGGAGTCTTGTCTGTACATGCAAGCACTCGTGGGTGCAAAGCCGCGCCCTTCGCACTCCCTCTAACAGCATAAACCAGGAGCCACTCACTCGGGTGGGTAAAACTGTGCCCGGGTAAAAGAGGGAAGGCAGGGGCAGCGAGCCCCCAGGACTTGGTTCAGCCATTTGTGCATCTCAAACACACGTGCCAGGAGCCGGACGTCTGATCTTCTGCAAGCAAGCGCTGTGTGCACCGGGACCACGTGGGGCCATGGGTGCTCTAAAGAAGCACCTGTGCTTTCTGTTTGTACCTTTTTTCCTTAAGAAACCAAAAATGAATCCTAAAAATGAATGAAACATCATTGGTACAGCTTCAGGGACCAGACTTGTGTTGCACACAGACGCACGCACGCACGCATGCACACCCATCCCTTTTTTCAGCAGCGGTTAGGTGAAGCCATGTGATAGCCTGTTCCGACCTAATAGACTGTTTTGTGATTCCAGTCGCGCCGCTGAAGCCTTCGTTCTTTCACATATGCAAAATCCGAGGTCTGGCCAAGCCATCCATGAAAATTCACCCTCGATGCATAATTCAGGAAACTCAAGTCTATGATTCTCTAGTTACGATTCTGTCAATAATTCCAAATTCAGGTCGGTACATTTATAAATGTGAAGCACGGCGTGTTTACGCGCTAAAGGCTGCAGGATTTGGCTGGGGGGTGCATGTGTTCATGCCAAGAGAAATGGCACAGAGTGGTGGCGTGCATCTCAGGTGAATGAAACCAGAACCGCGGGGTTCCTGCATCGCTGAATCCAGTCTCCTTCTGTTGTCAGCCACCGAGTTTGTTGGTTTTGATGAAAAGTCTAAAATCTCAACCGCAACGCACCGTGAGCGTGGCCTTTGTCAGCGAGCAATACTGCCACAAGCTCATCTTCACATGCAGCGTGTTTTTGGCGTGTTACTCGTGTTTGGCTCTTTTTTAATATATAAATGCTGCATTAGTGAATTATCAGCAGGGCTGAATTTGCCTCCTTTAGTTTCTCATAGATAACAGCATCGACTGTTCCTTTTGGTCTTGATTCAATAGGCCATGACAAAGGAATCCAATTTGTTCAGATTTAGATGACATGCCTCCAATTATGTAATTCCATTAGGAGGTGCCCGCAGCCATGCCCGTGCTCACGGTCTTTGCAGCCATAACTGTAATGGGACACGTTGCAATATTACCGTGTGGTAAGCACGACTTTGATAGAGAGCATGACCTGTCTCTCCGAGTCGTGTTTGTGGGAACCGGGAAGATGAAAAATGGCTTCGCTGCACTAAGGGCTCTAATCTGGCAATAAGTTATGTCACTACAAGAACAAAGCTTTGCAGTGAAAGGTGAATTTGTACTGGCGATATATTTTACGTATTCAAAATCACACGGTAAATGCTGCACTTTGAATATGATCTTATATTCAATTCCATAAATGAAAGATATAGCGGTTGCAGTTTTTCTCCCAAATGCCATTTCAGAATCCCATATAATGTGGAATGCTGGATATTTATGGGAATATAAAGCAACGATGAAAGCATAAGACTAAATCTTGCCATGGTTACAGCTTGTTTTAAATTATTAATCTTGGAGAAGCAGGGTAAAAAAATTCTACTATGCGAGTTATGGAAAAAATGGATTTGTGTGCACGTTGCCAAACAGCTCTCTAAATAATTCCTTTAAAGTCATTTTTGAACATTGAGTTGCAAATGTAAAATTTCTGCCTACAGTAAATGTCAGTTCTCATGGGAAAGCTTTTTTACCCCGGGTTGTCAATGGAGTGCGAGCCAGTGGCTAACACTGTTTATATGGATTTAGCATGAGGTATGACCGGAAGACTTCCACGATGCCTGACAGAGAAACTGAGACAAATGGGGCCTGAGCTGTGATGCAGTTTGTGGAAAAAATGGAAATATGATATGCCAATTGATCGTATATCAGAGAAAAGTACTGGCTTTTCTCCAGAACCAAGTGCAATGCCTGGGATCCAAAACCAGTGTCAGACTCGGACTGCAAGGCAGGTGTGTGTAACAAAATCACTTCTTAGAGAGAGAGAATTACGGTGTATATTTAAATATAAATAAGGGAATTGAATAAGGCAGCAGCCAATCCAGGCGAATCATTTCCAGCCAGAATAGCTCTTCGCACAAAGAGGATCTGTTTGCTTCCTTGGTTGGTCTTTGACACCAGGCTGCTCTTCTGCGTCTAGCGGGAGCACCGCTTTGTTTCAGACCCTGGCAGAGACTAGGGGGTCTCAGTGTGTTGAAATGCAAGTTGTGCTTGTGCTGCTGCTTCAATGACGGGCTGCCTGGCTGGCCGGCGCTGCTAACATCACATTTTGCTTTAATAGCACCACTCCCCAGCCTGCTGGCTCACTGCAGCCTATCTCATAAGCTAGGGCAGATTATGTAGAGAGGTAGAGGACTCTCCATCCTTGGAGGTGTTGATGACCCAAGTAGACGAAGCCTTGTCTGGGATGATGTAGTTGGGGCTGGTCCTGCTTGGTGCAGGGGTTGGACTAGATGTGACCTCTCGAGGTGCCTTCCCATGCTCATTTGCGATGATGTGATCACCACAGCCATTAGTTGCATCAAGTATTCACTAGGGGATGAAATTAGCTCATCGCCCCCGCTTGTGTGCTAACCAGACCAGACGTCTTGGGTGCACAACAGCACACGTCTGCGTACCGCACAGATCAGAAACCCAGCATTCATCTGTGTTAATGACTTGTTCAGATAAGTCTCACGCGTTTCCTTGCTCTGCTGCTTGGGAACAGGCCCTGCTGCCTGGTGGATATTGGACTGAGCAGTTTGGGGAGAAATGCGATCGTCTTAGATTAACCCCTCTGCGGGTGAGAGCCTAAGAAGAGAATATTGCAGCCAAATGGTAAAGCAATTGGTGTTCAGCTTTATTGGAGCAATACATAGCCTGTGCAAGCGAGAGCAGACTGGGACCCCTGGTTTTGATGGTCGTTTGCTCTTGAGAGCACTTGCACGTTGGGTAGAAGGAAGGAAAATGAATCTGCTGCAAACTGGAGCACGCCCCGCGGCACTGCTCGGCATCGCCGATGGAGGGGCTCTCTGCAAGACTTGTAGCCGTGTGAAATACTCCCGCGGTGCCCAGTGAAAGCCCAGGGGCTAAGAGGGGGCGCTGCCGTGGAGCTCTGCAGTTCCCTGCCCCTTGCCTCTCCCATCTCATGGTGCGTCCATGGGGCTGGGCTTTCTGACACGGAGTAGGAGCTTCTGCAGCTGTAGCAGCCTTTCTTCCGCGTGACCGCGGGAAGCTGCCTCCGTGCTAGGGCCTCTCTGCATGCGTGCGCTAAGCGGGAGTTATGGTTTTGGCCTTCGTATTAAAATCCCATCCATAAAACAGGCCAGTGCAGGGGAGAGAGGAGGACAGTGTGGCTTTGCAATCATCTCGGTGATTCATTTACTTATAAATAGATGCTCGCTGTGCCAGTTTACAGAAAAAAGGATTAATAACACCGGCTGCAGCAAGCTGGCTGCCTAGCACTGACTCTTTGGGGTGAAGGCGCGGTGCAAACTGGCAGTGCAAAGATCTCCGTCTTCTGTAAGACCGCAATGGGGACGGCTCATGGTTCACAGAGCGAACCCTGAAGGTGAAATGGGTGTAGGTCTAGGGATTGCCGACCAGATCACGTCTGGTGCCAGGGTGCTAACTGGAGAATAGGAAAGGCAGCTGTCTTGAAAGAGATGGAGGCAGCATATTTTAGCAGTTGTGTGTGTGCCTGATTCTCTTCCCCTGGAGATGCTGAGATGGGAATCCTCCTTCCTTGCTGGGGAGGAGCATGCCCAAAATCAGCTGGCAAAGGATCGGTGCAGGAACTGATGCAAGGGCGAGAGAGGCTGTGCTTTCCAGAAGGGTCCAGAAACCTGGTAGAAGTTTTCCGTGGGAGATGAGCGGTGGGTAGGTGGGTGTCTGAGCCAGGGAAATGGTCCCTCCGCGTCTTTCCTGCCTGCTTACATCGTCTACGGACTTTCCTGAGCGAAACGAATGGGAGTCATGATTGGCTTTTTCGGACTTCAAGTGATTCCCACAGGGCTGCTTGGACCTACGCGTTGTCCCCAGTCACCGTCTAATCCTGCTCCCCCACCAGAAGCCCCCTCGGTCCTCGGCAGCTGTTTGCAAGAAGGTCCGAGGTGAGAGGAGAGCGGTCATTGCTAACAGCGGCAGCAGGAGTTGCATGTGTCTTTGGCACCTCGCGCCCGAAGGCTTGGGTATGCTTTGATAGGCCTCCTTCGAGGCAGTTAACTTGGCTCTGCCCACTGCTGTATTGATACAGAAAGAAAATAATTAAAGGAAATTATTCATGCTCTTCTCCAAGACCATGATGAGCCTTCAGCACAGGTTGCAACCTCCCCGAGGCATGCTAGCACGACGGTTAGGCCAGCACACCAAGTCGGTGTCTGATTGCTGCCCTAAGCCACGGTTATCCAGAGGGAGCTGAGGCCGTGGGACATCTTAAATGGCCTGAAAGAAGCATTAGCTTTCAGAAAACGGGGCTGGCTGGCGGCTTGGTGCTGATTTTGAGAGAAGGGGTTATTACTGTATGGTAAGAGAGGGCGAGAGGAAATGCTCAGAGGATGCCGTGCTGGGACCCATTCCCAGAAAATGTTCCCTTGGAGTAATTACAGAAATGATCCCCGAAGCCAGGGCTGTGGTTGCGTGTGCCCCTGCGCTTGCCGTCGTGAAGATGGATGAAGCGGCGTCGCGCAAAAGCTCCCACCAATTTAGGTTTTCGCTCAGCCTGTTAGACAGTGGGCCCTTTCGACTTGGCCAGCGGTCGTTTCTGAGCATGAAAGGGGAAGAAGCTCGTTAAGTGAGCAGGGGACATCGCCCTGCTCATTTCCTAAGCCCTTCTGAGCATCCGAGCTGGCTTTCATGTCGTTGTGAGCTCTGTGGCAGTGCTGGCCTTCTCCTGTGCTGAGTCTGTCTGTGTGAGGCTAGAAGCTCATTAAGGTTTTCCTAGTGCTGTAAAACACCCAGCGCCTTCTCACCCCCCACCCTGCTCAGTCCTAAGCAGTAATTAGGCTCCGGCTTCAGACATAGCTTTTCATTGCAGAGCCCCCTGTATTTCTGGACTCTCTGACTATCACAGAGGAAACCTAACGATGCAGAGACTGGGGACCTGGTCTCCCAGTATAACCATTGCTAGCCGTCGTGACGGGGGCACTCTGCCGTATCCGGTGAGCAGGCGGAGCACCAGGCTCCCGGGGTTTCTGTCTGCCTCCAGACTGGGCCGCGTGCGCGATACCTGCAATTGCATCCTGTCCTGTGTGCTCTGCTCCGTCCTGTCCCCGCTGCCAAGGGGGAAGCAGGATGTGAGCGAGCCCGGCTGCCTGCCGCTGGCACTGTTTTTGGCAAAGCGGCAGAAAAGCAAGTCTCCGGGGGGGAATTGGTGAGTGCCTGGCGCCACTCGGCCGCCACCTCCCCGGGAGCTCGGGAGCAGCGCTGATGAGTCCCGGAGGGAGACGTTACCCACCGGCTCCAGCTGGAAGGATGTTGGCCCCTGAGCGGGGATTTAGGGGTTATGCAGGAGGGGGGAAGGAAGGAGCCCTCAGGGGTGCCACCAGCTCACGTGGGACCCTCAAGGAAAACGTTGCGACAAACAAACCCACTAATGAAGACTTGCACCGGGACAGGAGTGCCAAGGTCTCCTCCTCGTAGCCACGCAAGTGCTGAAAAGTTTCATCGACTTTTCCCTCTCAGCCCCTTTTCTGGGAAACCCGTCTTCTCCCACACTTGGTCCCTTTGCGCCTGCTCAGCACCACTGAGTTTGTTCCCTGGCACGTCCCCAATGCCGTGTCTTGTAGGGAGTGCAGTTATACTCCGGATGATTTTTATTTTCGCCTGCGAAAGCGGCTTTCCCTGTACCGTTGGATGCTGCGATGGAAAGGGGGTTGGGGCTGCTCGCTGATGAACCCACTGTAAATTTTCCTCTGGAAAACACTGGCTGCACTGTAAAATTCAGGACGCCATGCGTTTCCTGGCTGGCTCGTGGTAACGTTTGTACTTGATAATTAGAAGTCATGCATGTTTTTATCCAGAATAAGCCAGGAAGGAGGAGTGCCGCGCCTGTCTTTGGTAGGGCCTTTTAAGCGTGCCTTTCACATTGGTCACAGATGAGGACATTGTTACTGGGAAGCATTTCCCACTGCTCGATATAAGCAGAGTGCGCATTTGTTCTTTCATATTAAAAACAAGGACAAGGCTGAATTATTTTGGAGGAAGCTACAAATGCTATGGAATTGGCCTGTGCTTCTGCTTGCTGGGGCTAGCATGGAGCTGGGCTTTGCTTTGCATGTAGCAAACTGTCTCGGAGAAGGGTCTATGTCTGCCCTGTTGGGCTTCCATTAGCATCAGCCGGGCTGGTCCATGGAGAGAAAGAAGAGAAGAGACCCCTAAACATTGATCCCAGGAATCCATGTGCACTCCAGGGGGAGCCAGGCAGGGTTATTTTGCCCCAAGTGGCACAACTTGCTCCACAACAAAATGCATGTCCAAGCACATGCGCTGAGGCACATAGCCCCAGCTCAAATTTGCACTGCTTCTATTTGAGCTGCTGCAAGCACACGTGCTTGCACGTCTGGACACACCCAGTGCGTCCTAGCTGGTGTCTCTGAATGCACATCCTGTGTATGAACATGCTTGATTAGATACCATCAACTGTAGGGTCTCTATGCACATCCTGGAGTTCTCCATCTTCTTGAATGGAATAAAAGACCCAGATTTTTTTTTCCCTCCCTTGCATTAAAGTGTGTAATTTTCCCATAAATTTTGTGTTTTGCCTGCACATGAAAGCATCCATCAGCTCCCTTTCCAGCAGCAGGCTGGAGCCTTGCAAATGGAGCAAACTCAGCCAGATGCCAAATATGCTGTGGCAGAAACAGCACAGAGGGAATTGGGGCAGTGGTTTCTGTCTCGGCTGAAAAGGCCGAAGTGAAACCTCATGCGGATTAGCCCTTACGCAGCAAATATGCAGGCAGAGTTTTATTTAGAAACACGGTTTCCTATTCTGCACAGCTTTAAACCCAGTTATGCTAATGGCCATGTGGGATTTGACCAACTGGGAGATGGGCACATCTCACGGTTGACGGTACGTTCCAGTGTGATATCAGTCCTGGGTCCAAACTAAAGCCTGTGGATCCAAAGAGAGAGCTGCCGGCCCTGCAGAAGTGCTTGGCTGCGGGGACGTGCAGCGCTAAGGCTCAGCTTTTGTCTTGCAACGAGATGCTCCCACGGCGGCAGAGCCCTGCGTCCGCGTGGCTCTCCTCCAAAGTCAGCATCTCTGCGTCTCCCTGCGTCGCTGCTGTCCGCAGCAATGTCTGACAAAGTACCCGGGGGCCAGCGGGCACTATAGTCTCATCGCCTGCTATGAAATTACAGCTTGGCTCCCTGGGGGAGAAAAGTAAGTTTAAATCATTAACACCACAAGCCTTGGTGATGATTACAGAAATGTTTGCAAGTGACTTAATCAGGAGAGTTTGTCTGAGTGCCCCATTTTAATATTATTACACTGATTAAGTTTCCTTAGCTAATATGTGTTTCATTTCCAATTCAATTAAATGAGAATCCCCTTCCATTACTTGATATTACTAAAGAGCCCTAGTGGGTAAGGACTACGCTTGGTACTCACTACAATTGATACAGACTTCTTCATTATATAATCTCGCCATGCTAAATTAAATCAATGAAAGCTTAAATTAAAATTGTAGCAGGCTGCAGCTGTAAATATTTTGTCCGCAGCTGCAAATATATTAGCTTTAATGCATTAATTACTATTGCCAAGACAGTTTTAATAATTGCTTGACAGTTTGAGAAATCTGGTAAACAGGTTGTTATAGATTCCCAAGTGTTCGATAGCTAAGATACGGTAAAACTTATTTTAAGTGCCATCTATTTGTGGGTCTTTTGTGCACAACCCGGACTTGCGGCAGCTTCTTAAAAACACTCTTTAAATCAATTTGATCAATTTGGGTCTGTTTTTGAAAATGGAAAGGAAGAGTGCTTACCTGCTACCCTCAGCTGCTTGGTGTGGGAAGATGGAGTGATCTATGGAGACAATTTGAGGAGAAATTAATATCAATGATATATTTTATAACTCAAACCAAGCCGTCATCTTTTGTGTATTCTTAAAGAGAATTGATATCGTTCTGGTATAGAAACAAATGAATTGAAATGATCTACCTTGATCAAATTCCCAGCAGAGCAGCGTATGGCAGATGTATGATCCGTTACTTGAAAGATACAGAATTGCTAGAAAACGTTGGCTTTTTTAATAGCACAGATATTTATATCCATCCGGTTTTATTTGCAGTACAGATTTATTTAACGCACATGAGATTGGTTCCAAACACGAGGGAAATGGGCTAACGCACAATTTATGAGTGCATGTTCATATAATCGCATGAAGAAGCGGACGGACTTGGATGTCGTACCAAGATCGGAGAGCCCTGCTTTCTTCTGGCTTCTAGTCTGGACTGATAATAAAATTTACCCTGCACTAGGCAGCTAGAAAAAAACCCGGGTAACTTTATATTATCCATTGCAACTGAATGGTGCGCGACTGTAATAGTCTTTTGCTTTGGATGAGCCTAGGTAACTGGTACAGCCAAGCGTTCGGCAGTACAGGAGCCGAGATGGAAACAAAAGAAACCAGACAATAAAGGCACCGCGGTCCCAATCCCGTCTTGCTTTCTTCATGCTAGTGACACCAAACATGCTATTATATTCAGCCATGCATAGTCTAGTTGAAAGCTGAGAAGCAAGGCAGAGACTTTGTTCATTTGTGGGTTGTATTAAATTGTTCGTGTATTTTCCTCTGGTCAGAAGATGAAGGGCTTGGTGTGACACATCTGGGACACAGCTGAACGACGTACGTCGACAATGAGGATTTTTTTTTTAACGCTAAATACATGCTTTTTACAAAAAGAATCTGGAGTTCTTCGAGGATAATAAATATTTTAGCATAGTTATTCTGGCTCCAGAAGTGCAATGAAAATGTTAGCCTTGGCATATCAATCGTGTTTTACAGATGACTGTAATTTCCTGAATGTCAAAACTCCAAATTTTTCTACTAAGCAAACTTTTCAGTGGCAAAATAGATTGCCTCCATAATATATCACTGTGCACAGGAAAAATGAAATCTTTATGTACTGTATTATGAATCAATGAGGCATTAAGATTCCTGGAAGGGTGAGTGGACTCTGGAAAATGAAAAACTGTCACTATTCCTTCTCTGTAAACCGCTGCTTCTGGAGCATGGGCCGGGGAAACCTGCATCTCGGATGCCACCGAAATGTCTGTTACCACCGGAAAGCAATTCTTGCAACTGCATTTAGAGAAGGTTGTAAACATCTGACTTTATAGCAGCATCCCATGGCTATTCCCTGGCTTGCTTGCAGTAGCTGAACAGGGTTTCCCTTGCCTTTTAGGATGCTTTTCAGTGTATCGGGAAAAGTTCTGTTCATAGGTGTGTGCCGCGCAACTGTGATTCTGCGCTCGGCTGCTTCTCTGGGGAGATACTGGATGCAAAGCATCTCCAGGTGGGGTCAGGAGGACTGTAGGGTAATCTAAAACTATCAGCTCTTTGGGGCCGGGACACGGTACTGGGGCACTGCTGTAATATAAGTAATAACTGGTGCTTTGCTGGGGTTCCCAAAGCCAGGGGTTCCCACCGACATCTGGTTGTTTGGGAGTAGCAAAAAGCAGCACTTGGCCCTGGGCTCTTGGAAGGCTGCTAACAACCTGCAAAAAACATTTTTAAGGCCAGAAAACCAAGGCTTTGTACATCCCTGAGTGCAGGGTCACCCCCTCCTCCCGTGCTGGCAATACTGTGGTTCTTGATGCCTTGATAGAAAAGCCTCTTCTGCGCATACTTCTCTCTTCTTGCTTGGGGTTAAATTCTCCGGCCCGGCTGCCTGTGTGACACACGGACCTAAATGTTTAGTGAGACCGGGCTGTTTTGCACAGGGGAGCTGCGCCTTTCCTCCATCAGGAGTGTGAACCTGCCATCGGGGTAAGGCCGGACTTTGAGGAGTTGCGACTAGTCTGCATGAGGGTGTTCGGACCGGCTGAGCTCTGGTTGCAGGGTCTCGACTGGAAGTTTGCTTTGTGATCACCTGCAAAACAAGGGAATGCTACAGCCATCGCCAAGTCGGTTCATATACACGGATACCCCACGGAGATCTTAATAATGCAGGCAATTATGAAATTAATACCACTCCGCTAAAACTGCGGGGCAGCTCTTATCTACACGAGCAGCATCCTGGGGACCTGGGGACAGTTCTGTGTTGTGAACAAAGTTACAGCTTGCATGATTTGCATATCTTTAGCATGTTTAATTAGGCCTGAGTGTCTGCATGCAGGCACATGGACACCGTGAGAGCATCCTAACACCTGGACCGGAGCCTTCTGCAGGGGCCAAGCTCTCTGGTCCAGCACCTCTCCCCCCCATGGGGATTTCGTTGGCCGCGATGGGCTTGTGTCCTTGCCGCTTTTGCAAAAAAAAAAAAAAAAGACCAAAAAGCCATGCTCCTTTCTCCAGTGTTTTTATGGCGGTTGCCAACGTGTTTTTCTCCCACGGAAGATGGGGCAGGTAGCCGACCGTTCCCCGTTGAAGTCCACCGTGCAACTGTGATTCATCAGACGCTGGTAAAAGCAAAACCGGACCGTTCCTTAGAGGAAGTTTTAAATGGGTGATGGCTGGCGTCTTTGCTTTGCGGCCCTGAAACGCATCTCCACGCGTAACGGGACCCCGTCCTGAACGGCAGCATTGTCGCCGTTCTGCCTGGAGCAGAAAGAAAGAAAGGCCGTGCATGCGCAGAAAGCT
>NW_017729029.1:13424879-13434491 GCF_001723915.1 Gavialis gangeticus | reverse complement strand
GTGATGGCTGGCGGTTTTGCTTTGCGGCCCTGAAACGCATCTCCACGCGTAACGGGACCCCGTCCTGAACGGCAGCATTGTCGCCGTTCTGCCTGGAGCAGAAAGAAAGAAAGGCCGTGCATGTGCAGAAAGCTGCAGAAAATAGCAGTATTTCTTCCTCCTCCTCCTCCTTTTCTTTCCTAGGGTCCTTATCCTTGACCTTGCAAATAGGAGCAAATGCGAGCAATCTTGCTCTGGCACTGAGGATTTCCGCTGGGTATCGCAACGAAGCGCGGTGTGAGACCGGCCCAGGCTAATTATGAGCTGCAGAAACAGAAGAGAAATGGGCTTTGACTACATTAAGACCTGTTCCTTCACTAACCTTCCCGTCGTACGCCCAGCTCCATGTGCTTTTGATTTCAGGAATGAAATGGAGCCCACAGTTGAAATTAATTTAGCTGCTAAAAATTACAGCACCATGTAATTTGTAGATAACCAGATTCTGCCTTGCGTTTTTGGAGGTGTTATGCCACATTACCTGATGCTTTTCTGTAGTGAAAAATATGCCTGACACCAGAAGCTGTTTTTGAAGGGGGTTTTTTCTCCCTTCCGTTTTCAGCGTTTCCAAAAGGGCCCGCTGGGGGGGACGACCGCACCGACGGGTGGATGACATGACAGTAAAGGGCATGCATAATTTTGCCAGGGGAAAGAAGTGGGGGTGTTGTTTTCAGTGGGATTTTTGGCAGATTCTGGTCTGTCGGCTGACTTCAAAGGATCTGCCCCTGTGTCCGGGGACTGGGAAGAGATAGGAAGCTGCCGGCCTTACTCCCCGTCCATTCAAGCTTGGAGACCCGGTGCCCCTAACTGTTGCATGGTGCATCCCGTTGCTGACAAGCTGCGTAGGGAGCACTTGAAGGACTAGGCTGAGCAAACCAAGGCAGTCTGCTGCATTGCATCCCTGCTAGAAAATACTTAACCCAGCCGCTGGAGCAAGATCCAGGGCAGAGTCTGAAACCTGCCAGCCCAGGAGCTGTGATCTCTCAGGGCCCCAGTCGTTTCCAGCGTTAACGCAGCAGACTCTCAGTCGGTCGCTGTTAGTGGGAATTAACCTCGCCGGCTGGGACAGAAGCGCTGTCGGCAGCTGATGCAAGATAATTGAGTTTGACTTCTCATTGGCATGTGGCAGGGGCGGTTGATTGATGGGGGGACGGGGGCACCGTCGTGGGCCCAGTTGCTTGTCAGCATCGGGGTGAAGTCCTTAGGGGCTTGTTGCGTCTTGGTGGCTAATCTGGGAGGAGAGCAGGATTCGATGCTACTCGCCGGCATCAGTGGTTTGCAATCATGTTTGATCCTACATGCAACAGCTTGGTCCTTCTCCTAAATGCTCTTAGCAGTGTTGGCCTCTGAGCCCTAAGAGTGTGCATCTTAACCTGCATCAAGCTGCTTGCAAGCAAGAGCCCAAATTTCACTCGTTCAGTGAATACCTGGCCATGCGCGGCTGTCTGCGTCTGAACTGGGGCAGCTGCAGTCCCCCTCCAACCTGTCGGCCCAGCCGGCCCTTTATTAGCAGCAGTGTTATGAATGAGCCATCAGGACGGTCGCCGAGTTGCACGACCCTGCTCGAGGTGGTGGGGTTGCGGATGGAAAACATGAGACGGAGACGACCCTCGGGGTTCAGCCCTGCCTCGAGTAGTGGCAATGGGGACCCCTTCTCCAGGAAGCCGCGGCTTGCTGCATGCGTGAGCCGTGAGAGGCCGCGGTGCCACCCCACGCATCGCTCAGGGTTTGCCTGGCTGGGACGGCGAGTGGACGTTGATGTTCCCCCAGCTCTGTGGCTCGTCGCTCCCTCCGGTGTGGCTCCAGTCTCCAAGAGGACAGGACTGGTGTCCCGTGCTGGAAGGCAGCTGACAACACGCGGGCTCGTCTGCCTTCGCCTGGCAGTGCTCCCAAGCAGTTCGCCAGCCCTCTCCTCTGGCGGGGATCAATCCTCCTTGCTGTTGTTACCCACCCTGATGTGATGGGGCTGAAGTCCAGCCTTGGGGTAACCCCGCGGGCTTCACAGGAGTTGCGCCTACCTGCACCCCAGAGCTGACTTCATCCAGCAGCTTTCCCAAGGGACCGGCTTGCACCTTCCCTGCAAAACACCCCTCACGTGAGCCGGTGGGTTGCATCTGGCCTTGCTTTTGCAGGGCGGGGGCTAAGCCAGTCCCTGGAGGGAGTGCAACGGGGAAAAAAACGCATCCGACCGGCGTCCTATCCAGCTATAGCAACCCGATTGCACATCCCGGGAGGGTGACCGTGGCGAGCAGTGCTGTCATATCACCATCTTCTGAGCCCCGTTGGGAAAAGTGCGGAGCGATGTGCCTAAATCCCTCCGTATTCAACAAGGTATTTAGGCCCCTGATGAAGTGAACAGGACTTTAACCCCTGCTTTGCTGGAGAGGAACTGGAATGGGGCTTGGACCAGCAAACAGCAGCCCCTGAGCAGTGTTTTGAGTCCATCCGCGTGGCACGAGACCTTGATAACGTTAGCACCGGGCAAGGGGATCATCACCCGGGGCTTCGCCCTTCTTCAGAGCAAATCGAAACGTCCGTCCCTGGCAAACGGCGCGGGTTGCGATGGGGCGCTGCCTGCGCCATGCGTGGATTTGATGGTGAGGGGCTCTCATGGCTGCAGCAGGTCTCTCTCTCTCTTCTTGCAGGACTCCAGCAAAGCCTTTTTTTTTGTTTGTTTGTTTGTTTGTTTTAAGCCTTCATTGCTTTGCTGGCCTGATGCTCCCGCGCCATTATTGAAGGCTAGTGTAAATGTACATGCTGGGATCAATATTCCCATTACCTCCTTTCAGGCGGAGAACAGATGCCTGCGGTCTGACTGGGCCTTATCAGCCTCTTTCAGGGCTCTTTGACTAGTTACGCTGATAATCCTGCGCGGAGGGAGAGAGGCTGAGCCGCACGCTGTCACTCGGTAGCGAGTCATAACGAGAGGTGACGGGTGAGCTGACGGGGAGAAAATGAGGTAGCTTCAGACCTTGGCTAGAAACCTCGAGGGAGGCTCCTGGGAATTGAATCAAACGCATTGCTCATCTCAGAGCGCTCCCCAGGTGCCGTCGGTCAGGGGAAGAGCATCCACAATACCGCGGGAGGCAGTTTGCACCCTTTTTGCAGCCAGCTTTGGAGCTCCTTGGGGTTACTTTCCATTGTGGCAGCAAGCAAGTAGCAGAGCAGCTCTGCGGGAAAACACTTCTCCCCTGCCCAGAGCTGGCATGGCACAAAGACCCAGTTTATCTGGTGCTTTCCCACCCAGGAAACTGGACCAGCCCCTTGGAGGGTTGTTTGAAAGGAGGCTCCAAACTTTCTGCAGGTCCGCGGCAAGGAAGAGATGTCGGCGTTACAAGTGAAGGGTCTGGCTTAACCTTGAAATAGTGCAAAGAGCAGCCGACACTGAACTGGCTCTCGCTGTAATGTTATCGCTGGCTGTGCTAAAAGGAAGGATTGTGCGCAAGACAATATCAGGAATAAGCGATTCTCAGGCCTGTCGCTAATGGGTTTTGATAGCTTCAGGGTCAGTCTAATTCCACCGCTGCCTTAAAATCTCCTTTTCCTCTTCATGTTGCAGGCATCCAAGCTAAGCCTTATAGCACCTATTGGGAGGAGCTTGGCTCTCTTTTCCAAGTCCCAGAGATGCCTCTGAGCGAGTGAAATTTGGGCTCTTGCTTGCAAGCAGCTTGATGCAGGTTAAGATGCATGCTGTTAGGGTTCAGAGGCCAACACTGCTAAGAGCATTTAGGAGAAGGACCAAGCTGTTGCATGTAGGATCAAACATTATTGCAAACCACTGATGCCTCCTACCTGTTAGAGCAGAAGAGCTCTCCAAGCAATCAAGGCCAAATCCATCTCTGGCATAATTCCATTACTTGAAAATGAACGTAAAAGCTTTTGGAGACTCGATTGAGAGAGACTCTCCGCAGCGTTGGGTATTCATTCAGACTTCTGGAGTCAGCAAAACCTTGAACTCAGACGATGGAAACCTGCACCTACCCCAGGAGCTGGTATTTTCCACAGGTGTTGCCTTTCTCAGTGGCATGTTCACATGCAAACTGCGGTCTGAAAGTTCATGTGAATATGCAGAATACTTGATAGCGTCCGCGAGCGGTTAAATGGCAATCCGGTTTCCAATGCAAGACACGTCTGGGAGACCCAGGCTCAGGGGGGGAAAGCCCATAGAGGACAACATGATGGAGGAGAAAGGTGGCAGGAATATGCTGGAGGCTGGGAAGCAAGTAGGTGGATCAGGTTAGACTTGAAATCCCCATTTGTCTCCGCGTGCTGTTGGAGTTCCCTTCTGCGGGGAGAGGACTTCAAGTCTCCTGGCTCTGCAGATGTTCGAGAAACCTGAGCCGCGAGCACCTCAGGCTTCCGCATCTTAATAATTGTTTCTGGACATATTTTCTGGATAATTAACTCGCATTTGTTTCCATTTAGCCTTTTTGACTTATGGCTTTCTTATTAGTTAATGTTAAATCCATCTGCTGTTGCTCTACCAAGGCAGTTTCACGGGAGGCAGGAAGACGATGCTAGCGCTGCAGATGTTGTTAGCTAGATGAAGCAATCTTAACCTGCGAGTTGATGCCCCATTGCAAAACAATTATGTTTCTGTTCATCTTTGAGAGATGTTTTATTCACTGTTTTTTTTTCTTTCTCTCTCTTTTTTTTTTTTTTAAACAGCAGCCAAATGTTGTTCTTTATCACTGGCTGTAACCTAAGAATGCAAAGTGAAAAGGTTGAAGAATTTGAGCTATGATAAAATGTACGTTGTATTGATTTTGGCTAAGGATTTGTTTCCCTTCCTACATTAACTTCTTATTGATTGCTGCGATGACCTTAGAGTTTACAGTGCTGCTGGCCTTCTTCCTGCAGCGGAGCTTTGTTATTCCCCCCTTGGCTCTTCAGGAGGCAGTCTAGCTCTGGTATTTAATGAGCCGCGGACCAAGCCGGCAAGCAAGCGGGGCTGTTGAGAGTGTCTGCTGAATTGTTTCAAGGTTTGTTTGGGTGGCACAATTCAAGGATAGCATAGACTCATTAGCAGGGGGAGATGGCTGATCAGGCTGTACCGCTGTTGCAGTGCTCCACCAACCCTAGGTGCTAGGGCAAACTTCAGGCGCCCCTTGTTAGACTCAAAATCCACCTTGGAAAATAATCAGAGAATGAGGGCTGGAAGGGAGCTCAGGAGGTCACATCTGCTCCCAGCAGGACCAGCCCCAACTCCATCATCCCAGCTAAGGCTTTGTCTACCTGGGTCTTCAAAACCCCCAAGGGTGGAGAGTCCTCCACCTCCCTAGGTAACCTGCTCCAGTGCTTCACCACCCTCTTAGTGAGAGAGTTTTTCCTAATATCCAGCCTTAACTTCCCTTGCTGCAGCTTGAGCCCATTGCTCCTTGTGCTGCCATCTGCCCCCACTGAGAAGAATCTCGCTCCAACAATGCCAGCTCATAGTTGGAAAAAAAAAAAGCAAAAAAGCAAGTGAAAGCTAAGGAAAAATAACAGAGCAATTCTTCTGTTGCAAAGAGCTTGGGGAGGGCACAACAGTTGTGACACGCTGGGTTCCTATTTGCAATCTCAGGGCTTATCTTGTGAATCGTGTGAAAGTGCATGCCTCAGTGCAAATAGTGCGCAGCCCCCCGTGGCACCCTTGCAGATCTCACGGCTCCCCGATTGAGGATCACTGACCTAGGGCCTGGAGACCGTGATGGCTGGTCCAGTAGGAAGCTCAGCATCCATCGCGTGCACAGGGGTCCCCTTGGCTCTTTCAGCAGCCTGGCTGTCACAGAGCAGGAGGAGCCCCTGTACAGGGTCCTGGATGAACGTCCATCAGTCTCAGATGGGGTGAGACAGAGGAAGCCTCTTCAATGACTAATATAATCCCCTGTTTACCAGCCACCAAAGGAATGTGAGACCAACCACCCTTTCCACCGCAGCCATCAGCATCGACTGCCAAGCAACCCCTGCCTAACTCCTCACAAGTTGAGCAAAGTCTTTTCCTACAGGAAAGGCAGGAGCACGTCTCGATTCTCCAAGTCAGACCGGCTCAGCGTGGTGGTGGGTACTAGAAGCGGGCGCTGCTACAGTTAAGCCCCTGGCAATGGTAAATAATGTCACCTTATACTTTTCAGCAGTCCCTAAGCATCTCCTGAACTAATATCGTGAGTGTCTGTAGGTTGCCAAAGGCAAGTCATTTGGTTACCTACAGAAAATCAGCAAGCAGAGCTGGCCAAGTGGAATGAAAAGCTGTCCATCAGAAACACGGTGGGGTTTTGCTTTTCCCCTAAAGGCAAAAAAAAATAGTGAAAAGGTGGGGGTCTAATCTTCATTTGTGTATTTGTTTTTCATATTGCACACACTTGTATCCATGCTTTCTATCGGAAGTGTTCAGAAAACATTTTAAAAAATGCTTTGGGTGAAAAATAATTCATAGTAATTGTGGAGAAGGACAAACAGATTCATTTCATATCTCGTTATGGGAACGCCTGCCGGAGCAGCAGCAGCTTGGTGTTTTAGACATGTAAGTCTCACCTGCAAGAGTCCTCTGGGCTGTTTGCGAGGGGGCTGATAATGCCAGTGTCTCGGAGCTGGGACCATAGCCTCTCACAGTGGACGTGTCTACATGTGCGTTTATGCCGGCTTAAATTTACTTAAATTACTGCGCAGTAAGTGGGGAATAGGCTGGTGTCTACACATGCAGGCATTAAAACGTGTTAATGCTGTGTGTGGACTGACTTCAGACTAAAGTTAGTCCCAAGTCAGTCCACGCAGTGTCACTGCAGTAAGGCATCTACACATGTGTTACTGCACAGTAACTAATCAGGCGTAAATTTGACACCTGCCTGACACAGGTATCAAATTTACACTCAAGTCGGCATAAGTCATCGTATTTGCTGTGCAGTACAGGCATGCACGTGTAGACGCACACCTGTACAGTGCAGTCATTTTGGTTACTGCGCTGTAAATGCACACGTATAAACGCACCCGCTGTGGTTTGACTCGGGTGAAAGTGGGCTGAAATAAAACAATACGATGCCACCACCTTCTTCCCTTACCTCTCCAAACCTCAGATGCAGCTCTGCTCTCTCCCTTCACTGATCGTTTTCTCCCATACTTATTTTGCAGCCCGCTTTTCGAGCCAGCCTCTGCTCTCTCAGAGCTCTTGCTTTCTTTCCCCTTTGTGCCGCTGTGCAGTAAAACTCTTCTTGACTCCATCCGTGGACAATTTCCTGTTGAACAATGACACCTAGTGGTCTTTCTTCTGAAGGAAGCTGGCAAATCCGGGCTCTGCTGCTATTCATCGGTTGTAACGTCACCCTAAAGAGCAAATGAATATCCTGTGTGCTGTTCGTGGGTAGCAGCGAAGGCGTGAGTGGGGAAGGTGATGGTGGTACAGAGCACCTATGCTCCTGTTCACGCAACTCGTGCAGGAGCAGAGTTTTATAGCAGTGAAGCTTGTTCACCGAGATGGTTTCACTCCTTTATTCACCTACACGGACCTGTCTTAGCTGCAGGGTTGTTGTTGTCCACTGCATACCCCCAACTAGTGAATGAGTGTGCAAGGAATACTGTGGCTGGGCATTGTTTGCGGGCACAAGCTGCAGAAATTGGAAAGCCCGGCAGCGAGGAGCTCAGTTTAACATGTGCCCCGTCGTGTTTTCTGAACGCTGCCCGCTGCTCGGCTTTTGTAGGCTTGTGAAGAAAGGTGAAACGCGAAGTGAAAGCCTCAGCTCCTTGTACTGTAGAATATTACAGAGGTATTTTACAGATCTAAAATGATGCTTTTCAGTAAATCCCATGTTTTCTAGCAGGGATAAAGATTGGAGCTGTATTGGTCTAGGAATGCAAGCAGTATTCAGAATACAAGTGGTAGAGGCGGTATCTTTTATTAGACCAAACTAGACAGTTGCAAAAAAATTGGTGTGATGAAGTCTGCAAAAAAATTTTTTGCAAGTGTCTAGTTGGTCTAATGAAAGATATTGCCTCTAGCATAGTGACTGCATGTTTTCTAGCACGTGTGTGCGCATGTGTTGTGCAGGTGTGCATGCACACACATAGTGTGTGTGTACGTGTGTAAAACTGCATGTGCAAAGTAAATGATGAACAGGATAGCATCAGTCTCCTTCTAGGGTTCCTCGGTTTGGCAGTGAACTTTCTGTGCTGCTTTCCCTGCAGTTTCTATCAAGGCGGATGGTGTTAGTGCTGCCGGGCACTAGGCACAGGGGCACCGCACCACCTGTGCTGCTGCTCCTCCTCCTGCCTCCTTTGTCAACCCCGGCTGTTTCTCCTCTGTCATCTTACCGCTGACATCTTCATGCCGATGTTTCCGGTTGTCCCTGAAGCTGAACAGTTTCATTGCAGTATCTACCAGGGCAATGACACATCCATCGCACACTAGAAAAATCCCTCTTCCCACTGTGTTTTAAAGCACGTGGTAGATCAGTCCAGCTCTGAGCCCTTCTGTTGAGGCAACCGCCCAACTCACGGGACGGCGCTCTTCTGCCTTTCTGTTTTAGGGCTTACCAACCGCAGGTTTAAGCAGCAGCTCCTGTGTCTTGTGCAGAATTGACTTCCTCTGCAGGTTGCACGGTGCATTGCTCCAGACGGCAGCCAGGGCCCGGGCGGGCATTATTTTATTAAAAAAGCACTCTTAAGGCTTTGTTTAATTTCCTGCGTTATTTACTTAGCTGGCTGTTTGTCTTCAGAGCACCACAGTCAGACAGAGGTGGGGAGCAAAGCTGGAATTTGCAACGGCTCTTCTCAGGCCCTGTTTTCTTGCTGTTTCCATTACAGTTGGGTAAGGGCAATGAGAAATTGGGTAAGGGCAGGTGAGAAAACCCGCATTTGTCCTGGTCGAAAAAGGGAATCGTGTTGTTCTTCCAAGGTTTAATTTTTAATAGAAGAGTCACATATTGGGATTGCTGGGGAGCAGAGTTTAGCACCACCGTGTGCGACACCAGCTGTCCCCCTGGCTCTGTTGGCTGAGAAGCCAGGCGCGTGGACCCAGAAAGGCAAGCTGGGACCAACCCTCCCCGCCACCGCCTGCGCGCGGACCGACCCTGTGCACGAGCCTGGAGTCCGACACAGGCCAGCGCCGGTGTGTTGTCACTGAAACAAACCCCAATGACAGCAAACAAGCTGTCCCCAATCAGTAATGTGCACTGTGTGTGGGTGGGTGGGTGTCTATACAAGTATATGCATGTGGGTCTTTATATGTGTATGCGTGTATATATATGTCTATATAAGCATGTGTCTTTATATGTGTATGTGTGTCTATATAAGTATATGTGCATGTCTTTATATGTGTATGTATGTGTCTGTGTATATATGTGTCTTTATATGCATGTCTGTATAAATGTCTTTATGTGTATGTGCGTCTCTGTGTGTCTAAGTTGCGTGTGTATATATGTGTTTTTATGCGTGTAAAGTATGTGTGTCTTTATATTTGTGTGCATCTATATAAGTAAATGTGTGCGTCTTTATATGTGTATGTTTGTGTAAATTTGTGTGTCTATATAAGCATCTGTGTGTGTGTGTGTGTGCACATGTTTGTGTGCATCTGTGTGAGCCTGTGTGTGTGTGTGTGTGTGTGTG
>NW_017729029.1:13396105-13419879 GCF_001723915.1 Gavialis gangeticus | reverse complement strand
TGTGTGTGTGTGTGTGTGTGTGCGCGTGTGTGTGTGTGTGTGTTTATTATTTGCAGGACTGGAAATGCAGCAGTCCTTGAATTGTCGAGCACTCTGCTCATAAGGTCGCCGTGCCCCAAACTGAAACGTGGTGATTTTAATCCAGTACAGGTGGGGGTGGAGACGGGGGTGGTGAGAATTTGAAGCCACGGCTAGTTGTTTTCTGCTGCTTGATCTCCTGACAGCGTGCAGCCGGTTGCATGGCAATAGTTCGGGGTCCTGCTGTACGTGGTGTAGCGTTCTCCCTCTGCGCATCGGGTGGGGGCTGGGGGAGCGCCCGGCGGTCTAACAAGAACGAGCACACCTGAAGGAGGACGGAGCGTGCGAGCAGGCCTTGGAGCTGCGTGTTTGCAGTGATCCCAGACCTGCTTTATCTGTCCCAAGCTCTGCAGGGAAGGAGTTGAACCCGCATCCTGGCGGTGAGGCTCCTTCTGTCGCATCAGTTAAGTCGTGGAGCAAGCTGAACTGATGCAGCAGAGCCTCTTCTACACTAGGGCTGCCCTCCGCGGTGATAGCCATACGGGGGAATTTTTTGGTAGTATTCCCTAATGTGACTAGGCCCACGAAGTGGGTCCCTCCAGACAGAGGCCCATTGGTAAGCATTCAGTGGCGAGACATAGTTCGTCGTGGTAGTCTGAAGTCAGGCAGGGTAGGTCTGCACCTTTATAGACGCCTTTCAGAGGTGCATGGCATAAGCATTCATAAGCAGCGGGTTTACTTCGTCGCACAAAGGGTTTAAACGCTCTTTGGCAAAGACGTAGACTTAGACAAGGCTTTGCTAGCATTTCTCGTGCCTCTGGATGTTGTGTGCGAGCACCTGTTGACTGTGAACGCGAAGTCATTCCCTGCCAGGTTTAAACGCTCTGCTTTTCTCTTCTCCTTTCCCAGGAACTTTTACTACATCACCATCCTGCGGGACCCCGTGTCCCGATACTTGAGCGAATGGAGACACGTCCAGAGAGGAGCCACATGGAAGGCGTCCCTGCACGTATGTGATGGAAGATCCCCGACCACCGAAGAGTTACCCAGTTGCTACACCGGGGACGACTGGTCCGGTTGCTCCCTTAAGGAATTTATGGATTGCCCGTACAATCTAGCCAACAATCGCCAGGTCCGCATGCTGTCTGACCTCAGCCTGGTTGGGTGTTACAATTTGTCCGTCATGCCGGAGGAGCAGAGAAACAAGGTCCTGCTAGACAGTGCAAAGGAGAACCTGAAACGAATGGCTTTCTTCGGCCTCACGGAGTTTCAGAGGAAGACTCAGTATCTGTTTGAGAAAACTTTTAACATGAATTTCATCTCGCCGTTCACACAGTACAATAGCACAAGGGCCTCCAGCGTGGAGATAGATGAGCAGACTCAGAAACGCATCGAGGCCCTCAATTTTTTAGACATGGAGTTGTACGATTATGCAAAAGACCTTTTCTTGCAACGGTATCAGTACATGAGACAGAAAGAGCACCAGGAAGCCAGGCGGAAGCGCCAGGAGCAGCGCAAGATCCTCAAGGCGAAGCACGCGCACAACAAAGACCAGAGCGATAATACTTCCACTACTGATTACATAGGAAACATAGAGCATTGGCGGTAATGGGGCCAAACCCTTTTTAGCAGACTAGGGGGATGCCGTAAAGAAACCCCGCAGCAATCCTAGGAGACAAAGTAGTCCAAACAAATTATGCTTCTGAAATATTTGAAGCAAAAGAGGTTAAAATGTTGCCTTTGCAGTTGCCTTTGCATTCAATGTTGTACTGTATGTGGAAAACTTAATCTTAATGTGTCATTAAATTGTCCTTTTTAGGTTTGTTGGATTATTTATGAAGTACAAAAGCCAAGCAGGCTCGCCAGAAATGGTTGCTTGGACACTTGTACGGAAAACAAAAAACACCCTTAAATTAGTTATGAGTGTGGCAACGGGATGTTGGGAAATGTGGATGGTGCGCTGTTAACGTCTGTCTTGGAAGCAAGCTGATTTCCTACTATAAAGAGCATTTAACGCATACTTAAAATAAACTAGATGCGCCAAACCTTCGCTCTTCTGGGTTTTGTTTTTTGTTCGGGTGGTTGGGGTTTTTTGTTTGGTTTGGTTGGTTTTTACTTTTCATGTCTTTTCAAAGGCTGCCAACTGCTTTGTGATTGCTTGCCAACGTACAAGCCGACAAAGGGGACAATAAAGGTCTAGAAGTTAGTTTTGTGTATCATATTGGCTTTTAAAAAAGATAGAAGGGATTTGTCTAGCTATATAAATATTTAACATTTTAAACTTTTTCTACCTACTGCTGTTTAAGAGTTTTAAGCTTCGTTTATCTCCTGGTTAAAGAGCCACACTTTTCTTGGTTGAATGCCAGTTGCTAAAGACGCTATTTCCAGATTTTTTTCAGGGCAATATAAGTTAAAACATTCTGGAAAAGTTCTGGCACACGGTCACGGTCCACAAAGTCTTCTCCAAATTGTGCTCCTGTAACAGTATCCGGTTTTAACAAACTTCCTTGCACATTGATTGGGGTGTGTATAGCTGAATTTACCAGCTCTAAGTGATCGGGGACAGAAAGCTGAAAATCTTTCAAAGAAAATCACCCTGTGAATGTTTGTATAGTATCTATAGGAAAATGCATTTCCAAAACACTCTCATCCCAGCACTGTTTTAAAAAAATGACTGCATTGATTATTAGCTGATTGATTGACGGCAGACTAGATTTACACTTGAACTATGATTTGCTTCTGGGAAATCTTTACTGTGTATTCTCAAAATCTGGCTTTGTTTCTAATGCTTTAGAGCCCTTTTTTAGTGCTGACAGATTGTAGACAATTAAAAATGGAGACAAATATGTTTAATATAGCCATAGTTATACAATAGAAGAAGGTTGTACAGTAAAATGGGAAGAAGGAGCTAACTTGAGGAAGGGAGTATCGTTATAGCTCGGGATTTGGAGAGCAAAGTTATCATTGTGATAGCAGTCTGTCATCTAGTCTCATCAGGAGCAGGCTACAGGATGCCATTTGCTGGCTCATAGCACTGAGATTTTATATGAAAGTGGCAGGGAGATGATGTGAAGGGAGGAAAAGCATGAAAGAAATGCAATTTGGATGGAACAAGTCTCTCTATGCAAAAAAACACTGTAAAGCTTTGGGGAGAAATTCGGCTAGTGGAAAAGTTGGTTTTGTTGTTGCTGTCGCACACTCTGCCCTCAAGCATGGCACGGAAAGGGCAGCTTGGGATTTGCTCCGGGCTCTGTTTCGGGCAGGCTGGTCTCAGCTCAGCTCATTCACTTGCAGGGATTGGAAGTGGCTGAAAACTGGCATCCCTTCATCCCAGGCAGTAGGATGCTTACAACATTCATTTGCACTGTTTCCTTTTATCTGTAGGGTTAAGTACACAAATAGGGCAGGAGACACGAAATGAGAAGGAAGGTTTTAAAGCTCGCCGCCCTGGCCGCAGATGCCCAAAGGTTGAGTTGCACCGGGCCCCTGGGGGTATTGCCAGCTGGGAAAACGGTGGGGCGGGGAATTGCATTAGCGAGTGGGGGAAGACAGTAGTTTCATGTACAGCAATTTTTATTTTTAATTGAGAAGTCCCTTCCCCAATACGGTGTCTTGATTGTATTTTGGTTTTCATGGGGGGGAGTGGGAGGGGGAAATGATCCGCTCTTAAAACTACTAGGCATTGCTGTAAACAGGACTTAACCCCAATCCATCCTGTTTCGGAGGATGCATTTTGTTTTTATGCTGTGGTGTGCATGGTTTACAGAGACTAGTTGCATTTTCTTTGTGTATACTATTTATTGTATATAGGGGATGTATGAATATAAAGATACTGTTTTGTCATAACCATATCAATTCTACTGATTTCCACTGTAGCCCGCTGTCTTATTGTGTAGATTTACAAACGATCCACTGACTTTGATTGTGTAATTTAACAATAGAGCTGACCAATAAAATTTAATTACAGACTTTGATTTCATTTGATTATTTCTTTATCTAAAAAGCCGGGGGACGGACCGAACACCTTGTTGGGTATCCTGCAGTTAAATAGTCATGATAATCTTGACCAGGATGAAATGGTGAGGGCTAGTCAACCATATGTTACAAATGTTTTAATGTCCATAAAATATACGTGAAGCTGCGACCTTCCAGTGGAACCAGACCCCCAGGACTTCCCATATTTAAAGGATTTGGGATGTTTAGCCTCTCTAAAAATCTTTTTTTAATGACATCCACTCTTCCCTTCTAGAGTTGATTGTGGATGATACTAAACCAATGGTTGACTTCCATTAAGCCCTGTCCAGGGCACAAAAGGGATTTTTTTTAAGAATAATGTTGGCACCATAAGAAGGAAATTGGAATAAGGTTCAAGATTGGCCAGATGAACTCACTTCTGTTTCATTGGAAGATCAAATCATCTCATGGGACTTCTGTAGAAATCAGTACACCTGCCAATGCAAGCCTAACCACTCTCCCCACCATCCCTCACCAAACCCAGGACCCCCAGCTCCTCTCCAGATACGTGTATGCTCCAAGTAAATGCAAGCACAAAGACTATCTTCCATGCTTTGGGGGTGTTGGTTGCAGCCGTGTTGATCTAAGGACATAGGCAGACAAGGGTCTTTGGGTAGAAGTGGTATCTTGTATTAGACCAAGTAAATAGTTGGGGAAAAAAATTCTTTGCAAGCTTTTGGGCACAGATGCCCTTCTTCAGGCCTAGGGAGAGTCTGCTGGTGTTTGGGGTAGAATAGAAACTTAAGCCAATATGCAACATGCAGGTCTGTGAAAAATGCAAGTGTGTGGCAGGGAAAATCAGGGGATAAGAGACGGTAGGTGTGAGACAGGTAGGTGGGAAGGGAAGAGGGGGGGAGAGACTGGTGATAGACTGTAGCTGGTAAAGTGTAGAGGTTACCTGGCATTATTGGATGGCAGACAGATTATAATATGCTGTAATTCCAATATCTAGATTTAGTCCATGATTTTGTGTCCGGTAGATTTATGCCATGTGTTCATGGGCTCGTCTACAAAAGGTGTTTTGAGGATCAGAACTGAAAGTCTGGAGAAAGAGTAATTGTCTTCTGAGAAATGTCATTGGGTATTTTTGTCTTGGATGGATATTCAGCGTGTGTTCATTCTGGTACACAGTTGTGGTTTGGTTTCCCCTACGTAGCTCCTATCTGAGCATCTTCCTGTGACATCTGAAATATCATAACCGGAAGGAAACATAATTCAACATCCTGCTTGACACCAGACCGCATTAAGGTAAATAGACAGTTCAAACTTTTATCTGAGCCTAACTTGCACACTATGAACTATTGCAACCAGGAGACCTTACAACACCTTCTGCTCCCCTGTGAAATATGAGTTTTCATTTCCACCTAGGAGAAATTTTACAATCTTTGCATTCTCCTGTGCGTGAGGAAGGGTGAGTGAGCCTGAAAGCTTGCAAATAAAGAATTTTTTTGCAAATATCTAGTTGGTCTAATGCATATCACCTTTGCCAGGAGATCTGATTCCTGTAATGAGATATATCAAGTTTTTAGAGGTGCAGGTGTAAGATCCAGGAATGGTGATGGTTCTGTTTTGGGGTGCAGTTATTTTGGGGGGGGGTGGAGATGTGTTGGCAAGTTTTGCATTTCTTGTCCTGGCACTGTCTCGATCCATGTGGTGTGTTTTGGGCCATAGGAAGTTTGCTTCTGGAGATGAGGTTGGCAAGGTTCGGTGCCTATTGAACAGCTAAAATGGGTGACTCTGGGAAAATCTTTTTGAGAATGGGCTTTCATCATCAAGACTGCTGGGGAAGCTGTAATCCACATCGCTGGCTGCCTCAGCATTAGTCAGGCCCATTAGCTGCTGAAAATCCCCCGCAGACCTGTTAATGGGGTATGCGTTGTGAAAAGGCGCTTCCCTGCAATAATAAAAATAGGGGGGGGGGAAGCAACCCAACAATATAGTCTGACAAAGAAGCCAGCCACTTGGAAAAGCAGCTGGGAGAAATACTTTGACAGATGAAGACATGCATCTCAGAGGAGGAAGTATGAGAGCTGGGGGGAGAGGAACCTCAGCCTGGAAACAAAAGGGCTACCGTTTGGAAAGCCGATGTCTTGGGAAAGAACGGACACATGTAAAGAAGCAGAGGGCTAAGACACTACCCAGCGACGAGTCCGTGCAGCTCTCTGAGCCTGCCGCAGCTGAGATGGGTCCCGCTACAGTTTAGCGGCTAAACATCACTAGCAGCTAAACAGAGCTAGTGATGGCAGCAACAAGCTACTAACACGCGAGTCCAAGACAGTGTCAGGGAAGGCTGGGCACTTGCACATGCCCAGCAATTGCAATCAGAGGATACAGTAGGAGCCGAGCCTCCTTGAAAACTGACCCCCAGACTTCGTGCAATCTTTCAAAGGTTCGGGTGGATCAGCGCCGCAACCTGCGCATGTTCAAAAATAAATCGGAATATACCCGCAGACGAGAAGCTGGGCGCACATGATAACTAGCTGCATCTGTCGATACTTGTCTGAAGGAATGGTTGCCAGGAAAGCTTCAAATCCTTTTTGGCACCTGCTTTTAAAACGCAACCGTGTTTGAAACCTACCAAACCGGCCTGTAACCGAAGTAAGAGTTTGCTCACAGTGTTTTCAGGCTCTTTGCTTTAACTAGAAAAGTTTGCAAGCTTCCAAAGGATATAACCCAATGCCACCTTTTCTGGAGTGTCATTTTTTCGGTGCGTATTTTATGTTTACTAAAACATGTGTTCAAACATGGACATCTAAAGGCATGTAAAGATTAACTGCTCAATTGATTTTCGTTAATGAACTTCACAGCCCATTTATTTCATGGATGCTTTTCAATGGAATATAATACGGATCTGGTTCTTATGTGCCATTATTAACCAATAATGAGCTAATCAGGGTTCTTTTTCCATGCAATTACTTTACCATGGGAAAATCCTATATAAAATGATGGATCCAGACGTGCTTAAGCACAGATAAATGCCTGTGCTATTGATGCTTCAGCTCATTAGCTTAGGGAAGAAGTGAGTGAACTGAGAGCCCCCCTCCTCTTTAAACTTTGGTTAAAAACATACTATAGAGGAAAGCCATCTATTGAGTGTGGGCTCTGGGATAGTCAGCTGAGTGAGGGGAAGAGAGTCCCCAAATAAAGGAAATTTTTAGGGAGCATTGAGAGTTTTGTTTTTTTTTTTTCTCAGTGATTACAGGTAAGTCTGTACTAAAAATGGCCCCCCACCAGGAAGCTTGGCTGGAGCTGGGGATGTAGAGATGAGCCCTATGCTTTGGGCCCGGTTGGGTTATACACATCCCTTTACACACTGGTGTAGCTCAGCCGATGCTCATACAGGTCCTGCTGGGAAGGAGGAGGGTGACAATGGGTCAGCCTGTCTCTGCTTCCCCTCGCCTCCTGCCAGGCCCGGCTGCCATACCTCTAGCTCTGGGTTTCCATGCCTGAAGCTGCTCCTCATCCCCTCTCGCCTGCTGCTCAGCCAGGAGTTGTGCATGGACCATGCATCATGCGTGGGCTTTAGCCTACTCCTACTGTACAACACCTACGGCAAGCCGGGTTCTGCTTTTCAGAGGCTGCCGTTCCCAGAGGGACCTCTTTCTATCAGAGCCCCGAGCCAGGGCAGAGAAGCCTGCGCAGAGGAGGTTTGTTGACTGCATCGACTAAAACCATCCCAGTCCTACCCTGGAACAAACCCAACTCGGTATAAGACGTGGGACAGATTCCCTGTAGAAATAGCCGCCTTTAAGTCGTTCCAAGGCCCCAGGCAGGAATGCATTGGCAGTACAGCCAGCATTTTTTATGTGCTCAGTGCAACTCTTCTTCTTGAGCCCTCGATGTCTCGACAGGGGTTGCTTCGTGCTGTGTCTTACTGCCCCTTAGCAGCACCCGTGCAGAGTTCCCTGCTTTCTGGGAATGCTTGCAAAGCAGCAAGTGCCCACAGCGTGCTCAGAAATGGGTGCCTTCTCCATTTGGAAAGGAATAACTGCCCCATCCTATTTGAAATGCTATGATGGAGGGACGCATTGCGGGGGTCTTTCTTCCAGTCTCGCGCCAAGGACCCAATCCTGAGAGTTACCGTGTTGGGGGGGCGGTTTACTTGAGAAGCGTCTGTGGGCTCTGGTGGAGGTTCATGATCCTTGCCACCGGTAGCTAGTTTGGGAAGTAAACCCAGATGATTGCACACCCTGGCATGGAGGTGATGCACTTTTATGAGCAGAGCTCTTGGGGAATCTCCTTTACAATGCAGTCATCTTACAGGGACGTCTCATTGCTGCCACCCACGTCTACTCCAACTGGCAGGTGTGAAGAGAGGCTTGTTACTGCTCCCATCCTGAGAAGACATTGATGTTGGCCAGGTAACGCACCTTAAATGCACTGCAAAAGTCTTCCAGTGCTACTGGATATGGCATTAGACGGTAGCACAATTGTATCACCCTCAGAACATGGAAACGCAATGTTTCCAAATCTGCTGATTTTTAGCAAATGAAATATGAACTTTCATTTCTACCCAGGAGAACTTTTGCAATCTTTTCTCCAATGTCTGATGAAGGGGGTTTGTGCCTGCAAGGTTGCAATTAAAGAATTTTTTGCAAAAATCTTGTTGATCTAATAAAAGATATCTTCTCTACTACAGGTCCTGATTGCCTTTTTCCTCTAGACCAATACGGCTACAACCTGGATAGCAAACTATTCGTGGCTTTCCAGACAGCTCCAATTCCTGGAGCCCCAGGGAGTGTTGTCTCAGCTTCCCTTTTAAAAGAAATTCGTCTCTCTTGGTTACAGAAAATAGCCTGAAAACGTGACTAGGGCATAACATGAACCAGAAGGCAAAGGGTCCCTCAGAAATGTATTTCAAATATGTTTGATTTTTAGGCCAGCAAATGATTTTGGGGCTGTGCCTCGTAGTTTTGGAACATTTTGGGCTGGCAACATGGGTTAAACCAGGAGCACATTTCATCCGCCAGGCTGAGCCAGCACATGGTAGTAGTAGTCATTTAAAAACAAGTCCTAATCATTGAAGAGCAAAACATCTGAAGTATGAAATGAAATCAGGATGTCTTGTCCTAAGGCAGGCTTCCTGTTCCTCCAGCCTCATCATGGAAGAGCCTAATTTCATTTATTTAATTTCGGAGCCATGTTGCTGTGATTTGAATATTGTCCTGTGTTGTGATCTCCAGAGGACGAGTGACCCAGGGTATCTGTACCTGAAAGCTTGCCAAGAAGAATTTTTCCAACTATTTGAGTTGGTCTAAGAAAAGATATTGGATTAACCCGAAGACCCTTGTCTGCCCGTTTAACCCTGAAACTTAAATTTGGTTGGCAGCTTCAAGGGCTTTTTTCAACCAGTGTTTACAAGCCTTCAGACTAAACACCATTTCCTAGCAGAAAATAGTGCTTAGCTTATGCTAAGTAAGGAATTCATTTATTATTTCGGGCTTTGAGCTGCAGTGTTGTGGGGGGAGGGGAAAACACCAAAACAAAATGTAAAAGGAGGAAATTGCTCCTAACCAGAAACGAGCATTGACTTGTGGAAGAAATGAGTCCAGTTCACTCGCGTGAATATTCACCTTTATTTTCTTTGAGAAATGTTTAGTGGGGATCATTTTCTTTTTATTTGCAAGAACACGGACAGACTACGTTATGCTAATGACAATATGCAAATATGCCGCATATGCAAATCTGAATATGATGTGTATTTGCACTGGACATGATGCAAGTGAACGTGCATACGTTTTCGAGCCCCATCCTGGTTAGAAAAGTTTCATTCAACCCGTGTAGGAGCAGATGCCCCACCATGTGATTTAGGTGACCAATGGCGCAGAATATGGACGGAGTAGGGCATAATATTTTCTCCAAATAATAAATATGCCAAAAAAACAAAAAAAAAAAGATTTTCGGAGACACCAAAGTTATTTGTGAGAGTCTATAGGTAAAAGGAGGGTCGAGCGAGTTAAAATATCAACACCTTCTATTTAAATGTTTTCAAAACAAAACCTTTCCACTTTTCTTATTGAAATGCTCTTCTATTTAAAAACTGACCTCAATTAAGAGAGAGGAAAATCATTTTAGAAGGACTAAGTCATTTGAAAATCACACTAATCATTTCATTTTTAACACAGTAAAACATTTTGGTTTGATCCAAAACACATTTTTTCAATTTTTGGGCAGAGTGGGGTTCGTTAAAAAAATATTTATTTCAATTAGACCCAAACTGAAAGTGGGTTTGCTTTTTTTTCCTTTTTTCAATTCAGCTCCTGAGCTGAAAATCCCTTGTTCATCCAGCTCTTGTTACGAATAATGCCGTTGCTGAAATCAAGGAGCCATGCTAAGTAGTTCCTGAACAGTCCTGGATCTGAAATACGTTTGCATGAAGTATCCGATCAATAATTCTCAATACCACATTGAGCAAATCTGTACAAATTGTTGGCAAGGACAAGAGGCCACGTGCGTGTCATTATTGGCTGTACGCCGCCTGCCCTGCGGTGCTGGTCAGGAGCTGGATCGCGTGCACGGGTTGTCCTGGGGCTTAGTTGCATTTCCATTTGAGCAGTGAGACCACGTTTGCTCACATACAACACACCTTTCCCCCCAAAAATCACCCCCCAAAAACTGGGGTGCGTGCATTGAGTGGGGGAGCTGGCTTTCTGCCTGGGATAGAAGCACCCTGCTTTGACTCCTGCTCCATGGACGGCTGTGGTATCACTGCTCGAGCAGGGGAAGGAATCGACTGATTTAATGGCTAACTGATCTTTACGCTACAGGTGTTAACGATGATCACTCCTTTTTAATGGTCTGATGCTCTGTTAATCATGGCAACCTTTCTTAAGGCAGTTGTGCTGTCTGGCAAAAATCTTTGTTCTTCATTTATCCAGGTTGTAGCCATATTGGTCTACAGGCAAAAGGAATCAGAACTCGTGGCAGAGGCGATGTCTTTTATTAGACCAACTAGATATTTGCAACCAAAAAAAATATTTGCAAGCTTTTGGGCGCACATGCCCTTCCTCAGGCATAGGTGAATGCAAAGGTTGTAAAACGTCTCCTATGTTGGCATTCTCCTTTGCTTGAGGAAGGGCAAGTATGCCCAAAAGCTGGCAAATAAAGACTTTTTTTTCCCCCAAATATCTAGTTGGTCTAATAAAAAATATCATGAGTTCTGGATCCTTTGTTCTTCATTTTGCCTTTCAAAAAGAAGGTGTGCATTATATTTGGGGGGGGTGGTAGGTGAAAAGATATGGTACCAGTTACTCTTGCTATGGACAGCCCGCACAGACTTGGAGAAACCCAGTAGCACAACTTCACCGGGGACAGGGTGCTGCCGGCCTGCCTTTGCGGAGCCGCTAGATGGAGCTGCGGCCCTGGAAGTGCCTGGGATGATTTGCAAGCTGGGAAACTTTGGTAAATGGAGTGGATGGCTTTGCTGATAGTCTTTCAGTGCAGCCCTTCCTGCATGACCGCAGCTGCTGCCTGCGCTGCCAATGCGGGCTCCAAGCCCTGCGAGGACATCTTTCGTGTTGGCTTCAGTCCTAGCAGGAATTTCCTTGCCTATAAGCCCCTATAGCTGGTGGCGTGTCCTTAGCGTGCTCTCTCTGTGTCCTTTTGCCTATCCGTTGCCAGTGCCATGTGGATTGCAATAGCTTCCTTGCTGTGTTTAAGCGAGTGTGCTGCCTGGCGCGCCATCACGGCCGGCGCGGACAGCCAAAGCGTGGCCCCATGCATATGTGCCACGGAGAGAGGTGGCCAGGGACTCTGAGCGTGGTTTGGAAATCCTTGGGGTGCTCTGGACAGGCCGGCAGCAGCTGTTGGTGTTGCAGGGGGCGGTTCGCTGACCTGCAGGCGTGTAGCATTAAATAGGGGTTTTCTCCCTCATTCGGAGGGAGTGGGGCTCACTGAAGAAGCTCACGTGGTGATGTATCGCTCACTGAAAGCCCAGCCCACGTGGCCAGCACATGGCAGGCAGCGAAGTTTCGGTAACTTCAGGAAGATTTGTGAAGGTGTTTCAGGGATGTATTTGGTAGCCGTGTTGGTCTGAGATGACAAGAAATGCAAAACTCTTGGTTCAGAGACGATCTCTTTTATTAAACCAACTAAGAAATGAGACCCGCTAAGAAATGAAAGGTGTTGCAGGCACCCACACCCGGCCCTTCTTACCCTTTGCTCCTCTCTCAAGCAGAGCCGGCTATTGCCACTGTTCACTGTTCATCTTGTATTGCAAGATGAATGCAATTAAAGCAGCCTCACGTTACAAATGCGCTCTGCAAAAGAAAAGCCGTTACCCCAAATTGCAGTGCACACCCTATGGCTCTGGTCCCCTCCTCTATGAAGAAAAAGGGACTAGCAGGGGGCAGGGACTGCACTTGCTCCCTTATGGAGATGTGCGTTTGCTCACTAGGTGCTCTGCGCGGGTGCTTGTCCCCTTCTCTCATACCCTGCGTCGTCACCGGGGGATGCCGCGGGGGCTCCCATCCCGCCACCCTGCTTGAGCGCTACAAATGCCTGTGAAGACCACTGTAGGACTCAAAGGAATAGGTCCATGCTGCTAATTATCCAGGAGGCAGGAGCTTGGACCCTGTATCTGTCTTACAGGAGCAACAGCAGGACACAGCTGGACGTGAGCCACAGGCTACAGCCGCATCCTTCACTGAAGGACGCCCAGTGTGGTCCTGCTAAGTCCATGTGAGCACCATGCTCTTTGAATGCTATACACACCTGAGTGCTTGCATTTGTGCACCGAGCAATGCTTTGTTGCTTTGCTGCGGGGGCCTGGGGTGTGGGCTGCCTCGTGCTCGTGCTCATAGAAGGGAGCTCCCAGAAACGCCAGTGACCAAACCACATGGCCCGGCGGTCAGGTGCATCTTCCCACATGCTGTTCGTGTTCAGGTTGCCCTTCAAGCCATGCGTGAACGCCCTCCTGCCTGCAACAGCCACGCTGGCAGTGATGCAGCGGCTGGTGTTGCTGAAGCCCCCTCCCATGCTGGCGGCTGGGGGTGTCTCCAGTTGGTGTCCTGTATGCATCTCTCCCCGCTTACGTTGCAAGCTCTCCATTCTGCGCTCGTACCCAGGAAAAACACAAGAGCTGCCATTGACTGGGTCAGACCCTGGCCCATCTTGCCCAGTCTCCTGCATCACACAGTAGCAGACAGCAGATGCTGAAAGGGAGAGTGAACTGGATTTTTGCAAAAATTGAGTTGGTTTAATCAAAGATAGTGCGTCTACCGCAAGGTCTGATTCCTGGGTACGACCAGGGTTTTTTCACCAGTTCCTCTTCTGTTTGCAGCCTCCAGCATTTCAAGTCCAGGTAATTCTGATGCAGAGGCCGTGCCCCTCGCTCCCGTGCTTCATGCCTACGGATGCCCCTTTCCTCCAAGGATGAGTCCCATCCCTTGGTGAATCTGGCTATGCTTTCAGCTTCCCCCACATCTGGTGGCAAAAAGACTGGGTGGAAAAGACCTTTCTGTTAGTTTTAAACTTGCAGCCTACTCTTTGCATTGAGAGAGAAGCAGGCTCCTGCTCCCAGATAGGGCTCCTTGGCATTGCAATACCATGCGTGAGGGTGGTGAAGCACTGGCCCGGGTTACCAGAGAGGTGCTGGACTCTCCATCCTTGGCGGTTTTGAAGACCTGGGTAGACAAAGCCTCGGCTGGGATGATGTAGTCCTGCTTGGACTAGATGTCACCTCCTGAGGTCCCTTTAACCATCATTTTCTACGATGCTACGAATGCTAATCGTAACAGCTCTTTTTTTCCAGGCACAATTATAAACACATCTCAACTTCTCCGGCGAAGCGTTTTACAACGAGAAAGCATCAGGTCCCAGCTGCGGGAACGACGCGCCCGGTATTCTGCTGATGTGCTCCAAGGGATCCTTTATGCAGTACTTCATATTTTTATGGCCTATCTCTGGATTACGTGAATGCCACCAGCGGACCGGTAAGTGGTAATTATGCGTGCACGATGCTGTGGAGTCTGCTCTGTGGGTTTCCTTGACGGTCATAGCAGAGCTGTTGCCAGCAGCTGGCTACCGCCGCTAGATGTCAGTCCCAGCCAGCGCAACGCGGGGCTGTCTTGCAAACCCTGCGTGACCTGCTGAGTCTTTTCCTGCAAGAGCGGTAAAGGGACGCAGCTGCTGACTGGATCCAGTCCCCAACCTCCTTTCCCGTGCCTGGGGTCCAGACCGTTTCCTGGGAATTTGCTGCCGTTCCCTGGAAATGAGTCCCAGGCTTAGCCGTGCGTGCAAGACGGGACGGGCAGGTTTGGCTGTCATTGCCCTTGTGATGGGGACATCTCCTTCTCATGGTGCTTTCCATCCCGCTGGAAGAGTTGGGGTATCCGTCTTGGTGGGATTTGGAGCAGGCGACATGTGCGCTGGAAGGGGTGACGTGCCAGTTTCTAGACTGGGCCCCTCTGCGATGCACCCTGAACGGGGGCTGCTGGCAGACGCGTCCCTTCTCCCCCTGCGCGCACCCCCAAGCCGTGGTCCCCGGCTCATTCGTGTTGACAAGTCAATGGGGCAGTGAAGCGGAAAGCCCAGGTTGTGTGCATGGCTCTCAGCTCTTCGTTTTTGTGCGCAAGCTGCTGCAGCGGCTCTGGTGACCTCTGGGCAAGTTTATCAGCATCTCTCCAGGCTTGCCCCAGGGTCGTGGGGGCTCGGGCGCCGGCCAGGAAATTCCCCGGATTCCAAGGGCCTGGCTCGTCGGTGGACGGGCCGCGGCATCTCTCTGGGATGGGGCAGGAACGGCGAATCCTGCATCTGGCCAAGAGGTCGCACGGGACCCTGAGGGCCATGTGGTCCAGCCCTGTCATTCGGTGGGCAGCTTGCATTGCGTTTCCACCAGTATCTCTGCTTTTATCCTGCTCCTTGCTGCGGCCCCTGCAGCAAAGTGCACGCCGAGACTCAGACCCCTGTGCAGCGGGGTGTCCCTTCGCTGCACAAACTACCCCAGCTCGCGTCTGAGCTCTTGCCCTGCGCCTGCCAGCTGGTATTCACACATTCGCAGAAGTTTAGGGTATTTAGGCACCGCCTTGCACGCTCGTGTGCTGCATTGGATCCCCATCTGTGCCTCAGACCCTCCAAGAGCCACCTCTGGCCTGTCTGGCCCCTCCAATTAACAGTGCTGCTAATTCCTTGGGCTGAGCAAAGGCCCTACATACATAACTGGAAAGGCGTACGAGGAGAGACTAAAGAGGCCAGGCCTGCTGTGTTCAGAAAGGAGCTGCTTGCGGGCAGGGGGCACGAGCAGGGTTCACAACTTAATAAATGGCGAAGAGCAAGTCAGTGCGTTGTTATTATTGACTGTCCATCGTAGAAATAAACGGTGGGTAGTAAGTTTAAAACTAACACGAGGAAGTCCTTTTTCCCCCAGGGTGTCATGAAAGCGTGGAGCTCGTGGCCATCAGATGTGGTGGGAGTCAAGAGCCGAGTCAGATTCACCGAAGGATGGGATGCGTGCTTGGAGGAAAGGGGCGTCGGGGGTATGCAGCACGGGAGAGGGGCACGGCCTCCGCGCCAGAGCCGCCCAGATCTGAAATGCTGGAGGCTGCAAGCGAGAGAGGAACGGGGAAACCCTGGCCGTACCCATTTCCCTCTCCCAGCCTCCTCGGTGAGACACAGGAGACTGGGCAAGATGGACCTCAGGTCTGACCCAGTCAACGGCAGCTCGTACATAGCGGCACTTTCTGCAAAACCTTGTCGCCTCAAAAACCCAACGTTTGATCGGCCGTCTTGCAAATGCTGCCTCTTCTTTCCTATTGAAAGGCACCGATTCTGCATGGGGTATTATTCTGCGTGTGCTTGGACTGCAACAGGTTTTATTCATCTTCCTTTTATTTTAGGAGCAAGGTCGGGCAGGCGGGTTCATTCGTATTCAGTCGCCGTATTTCACTGTGCTTCAAGAGTGCTGTCACGGAAGTGTCCTGGCTTTGATCTACACGCTCACCTTTAAGTAAGGGTGAAAATAATTTAACATGTGGGGATTCGCTGTGCCTGGCTTGGCTGTTGGAAAGCGCTCAGCTGCCGACCGCGATTGCAGACCGAGAACCAACCCTGCACCCGGAGGGAGCCCACGGACTTCAGTTTTGCTAAGCAAATGTTGATGCAACCAGTATTGTGGATGCTATTATGAAGGGTGATGAAGCACTGGAAGAGGTCACCCAGAGAGGTGGTGCCGTCTCCATCCTTGGAGGCATTGAGGCCTGGCTCAACAAAGCCGTGGCGGGGATGATGTAGCTGGGGCTGGTCCTGCTTGGAGCAGGGGGTTGGATAGATGTGACCTCCGGAGGTCCCGTCCAACCCTCATTGTCCATGTTTCTATTTCCAAGGCTGGTCTCTTCTGCTATTAGTGACTAGTGCTTAAAATAGGGACGGCTCAGTGCTTTTCTCTAATATCAGAATTATTATGCGATTGAGACGAATGGTTCGGGCAAACAGAGCCCTCCTCTGCACGCGGTTTTGTAAATCGCCCATAGACTTGGGCAGTGGACTGTCTTCAGAGTTGAGTGCTGCTGCCTTCCCATCGAGGCCTCGCCCTGGGAGTCGGTGACCGCTTGCAGCAAGGGGGTTGACAGAGGCCATGCACACCACAGGAAGGGACGTGTGAAGCCTGCGATGGGGGAACAAGTCGGCCACCCGGCTGGTCTAGCGAGTGGACGAATTGCCGGGAGCGGCTCTGGAACAAAAAAACAATCTGGTGCTCAAATGACGTCTGAACAGAGGTCCTGGGGACATAATGGCAGTGGTGAGGTTCACAAAGGGCTATTTCTGGATGTGTCCCTCTGCGCACACTTTAATTATATTGAGGAGGAAGCTCTGGCTGCAAACACACCAAGGCAGTATTTATTTGCCTTGAAAAAGAAGACGTTTTCCATTAGCCATATTTTGAAAGCATGCCCTGGATGCTCTTCTGCTGCTCAGAAGTGAAGTGTGTTTGACACAGCCTGGATCTAGAGCTGAATTTGACTTCACAAGGTCCTGTTTCAGGTCTTGGCCAGGGTGGCAGGCATTGGGTCGTTCAATTTTTGATTTTTGCACCGTCCTCTGGCTAAATCCAATGCTGGGTTTCTACATGCATCATACCAAACCAAGACGTGTGGGCAGTCTTTCCCCCTGCACAGAAAACCCAGCAAGGGAAGAATGACGGTGACCTCCTCGCCTCCCCAAAACTCCCCATTCGCCAGTAGCAAGGCAAGGCCCCCAGTCGTGCTTCTTCCCCAAGGCGCTGAAGCCCATTGCAGAAGGGAAGCCTGGTTCATGGGCCCAGATGAGGTCTCCCAGTTCACATCCCAGGCCTGGACCCCCCTCACCACGAGTCGCAGCTGCTGCAGGAGTCGGGCTCTTTACAAAGCTCGCTCATCCGGGCGACGTCGGTTGTGCGGGGCCATGTTCTGCCCCGGTCCTGTCCAGATAACCCCACAGCAGCTTCTGGCACTGATGGAGGCTGCTGCAGTGGAGACTGGCAGGAAGCCCCTGAAACCAGCCAGTGCCTGGAAAGAAGCTGCTCCTTCCTGGACTTTTGCACTGCTCCACTGAGGCAGTGCTGGGGTGGATGAAGAGAAAGAAGTGCTTCTGCAATGCAAAAACGTGTCGCCGCTGCCACCCTGTTGTTTTAAGAGGGTTGCATCAAGCTGGAGCACACCAGACCCCGAGTACCATGTCTTCAGGGTGTGAGGATTCGGACCCCGCCACCCCTGGAGAGCCTCACAGCTGCACAGCCCCGCAAATGCCACCAGCACACGCTTGCTGCCATGCTCTAGCACGCAGACCCCCTGGCCCCGGCAAGAAGCAGTGGCCAGGCCTAGCATGGCCCTGACCACATTGCTTGCCCGCAGGATATCAAGAAAAGGGAGGAGCAGGCTGCTGAGGGACCCTTCCCCTCCTCTCCTGACCACTGGACCTTGCCTCCCGTTATCATCCCTTTGCACCTGGGAGGAGAGTTTCCTGGTCCTTGTTTTTGCTGTAATGAGTAATGGGGAGGTCACTTCCCGGGGCCTGTCCCCTCACGCAGGGTGCCTTTATCAGCCAGGAAATGCCTGGCCTCATGCGAGCGGTTCCTACGGATGCAACGCTGTTAGCATGGGGAAGGAGGAGAAGGGGGTGGCGGGCTGATGTGCGCAGGGGGTTGCAGCCAGGCGTGTGCCCGCAGGCTCATCCCAGCCAGGCTCTTTCCCCCTCCACAAAGATGCAGCTCAAAGCCAACCTGCGTGCCCCATGCTTGTGATAAAGTATATCAACTTGGATCCCCCCGGGGGGATTTGACCACAGAAGGGGCAGGCCGGGCTCCAGGGGCTGGAGGGGCAAGTGTCCCCAGGAGCCTCGGTGTAGAGCAGGATCCGGCAGCTTACGCGGTATGGGAAATACTTCTGGAAAAATGCCCCCTGGCTGCTTGGAGCGAATGGCCTGGGCATCCTGGATCCAGCACAGGCGCATCCCCCCCGGTGTCTTTCCTCCAGCCCTTATGCTTTCGTGCTATTATGTACTCTGGGCAGGCACGGAGCAGGGCTCAGGAAGTCGAACTCCAGAGACTCGGGGGGTAAAAAAATATAGTAAAGAGCTGAAAAGAGCCCAAACAGTGTTATGTTTAAATCACTTCTTCAGGCCCGTCGCTGGAATTTGGGGGGGCTGACTCATGATCTCTGAATGCTCGCCGTTGGCGGGACTGGAGCACCTGCTAACAATCGGAGCTGTTTTCCCAACACGGCCTGCTGTTTTTTAACCCGAATGTTTGTTCCCTCCCATTTGCTGTCTGCCAGGCCCACGCACAGGGCTCGGGACCTTCATATCGCCGGCTCTGGGCAGGAGAGCAGGAGCGTCGATGCGTAAATCCAGTGCAGCACACGAAGCAGGCCAGTTTAAAAAAGAAGAAAATATTTCCCCCCTCTTCCCAGGCCGTTACTGAAGCTTTCGTCTCGACGTGCAACAACAGAAAGGAACCCAAAGTTGCAGAGAGGTCTGCAGTTTTTAACCTACCTGCTGATAAACAGACTTAATGAGAGCATCTGTAAAAGCATCGCCTAGTAACTACTATCCCGCTGCCAGCTCCCTGGGCGGGGGGGAGAGCAGGTTATCTACAGGGTCAGATTTTCCAAATGCTTTAAAAATCCATTCCCAGGTAATGTTGTTTTTTTTTTACAGAGTCTAAACCTTGAGTCAGCAGCTGGGCTGCCAAGGGCCTGGGAACGGGAGATTGCTAAAGAGATTAACGGAGCCGGGAGCGGGGACTATTTGCAGGCTCACATTTTACGAGGAGGAAGGATTTCTCTGCTTGATGCATTGCCCCTGGAGCGGTACAGGCTGCTGAGCTGTGGGGCTTGTCTTTATGCCCTCGCATAGGCCGTTCGGCAGGGTTGGAAAGGCTCCTTTCTGGATGTCCAAATGCCTCTAATCCTCTGTGCGTGCACCCTGGAGATATCCAGCGTGAGAAGCCTGCACCTGCATTCAAGCTCCATAGCAGACCCGCCTGGTCTGTGCAATGGGTGCCCCCCACCTGCTTTGCCCGGCTGCAATATCTGTTGTCCGTATGTTATGGGCATCAGTGAGCGGCGTGCCCCTGCCCCAGCCCCTTGTGCCTGCACCGCAGTCCCCTCTCTGGGTGACTTAAGGGTTACACAACCTCCCTGCAAAGGCAAGGCGTGCTTCGAAAGCTAACTGCAGCTCCCCAGGGCAGTAGAAACTACCCCGTACCCGGTGCCTAAATGCACAGTTCCTCTGCCTGCAGGACAAGCAGGAGGAGAGGGGCAAAGGGCCAGGCTCACGGAGGGCCAGTGAAAGTATTGAGCTACAGCGCGTGCTGGCTCTGGGACAACTTCAGGTGACTCAGCTGGTGCTTCTAGGGCATTTCTTAGGCATTTGGAGGTCGTAGCAAATTCTGCACCATTTTATTTGGCATCAAAAGCTGTGAAAAAGGACTGGGAGCTCACTGCCTGGCTGCAGAGAGGCAGGTACAGAGAGAGGTTTAACCCCCACCCTTATGGCCTGCTTGCACCCTGATAGGGGTCCTTGCAGCACCCGGATGGGGGACCTGGAGCAGGGCGCCTGCCCAGCTTTGCTGAACTGAGCTGGCCCGGAGGGGCGTTTCTACCAAGGATTTGGCAATCCCAGTTCAGCAGGGCCCTTGCGCTAGTGCCTCCGTTCAAGTACATGAGCAGTCGGGGAGCCAAAGGGTTTCGGCAGCACTGGAGCAGACGGGGTGTGCTGATAGCTTCAGCGCTGTCTGTCTGTGCATTGCACCTTTTAAATCCCCTAGAACTGAGCTAGCAGCAGAGCCAGCCCGGCAAGGCACAGCCTTCTCCCAGGGGACGGGACCTTGTTTCGGCTGTCTGCGTAAGAAATTAAAACAAAATACGCCGCCACGGGTGTAAACAGCGGCGCCGTTAAAGCAGCGCAAAAGGGCAATTAAGCCACTTTAAAGGCCAATTTTGTCACGTGCACAAGCACCCATAGTTGTCCCTTCGTAGAAAATTAAAGCAGGGCCTGGCTGCAAGCACCGCGCCTGTATCCTGCCTCGGGGACGAGACCCGGCAGGCGCTTCCAGCAGCCCACCCTGAGCCTTTGCTGCCGGGGGGGCTTGGCAGGGCTCCCAGACTGCTGCAACGACGGATGCTCCTCAGCCTCCTCCTTGTCAAAGGAAGCACTGAGGAGTCCTTGCAGCAGTGCTGAGGTCCAGGCTGGTAGGGCATAAGCATCCTCCGCTCCCTTGGACCGCAGTAGGGGTTAGAGAGGTCGCAGGCCCTTAGCATGACCCCTCACCTTCTGCTTTGTCCCCTGGACCCAGGTGGGAGCGAGTGCTTTGGGCCTGTGTGGGAGATGTCCAGAAGTGCACTAACCCCTTTGCCAGGGCAGGGGTGGAGGAAGGGCGAGCTGCAGATATCTCTAGGACAGGCACCGCTCTCGATACCAAGGAGCAAGCATGGAGGAGATGCAGCATTGTTCCCATTGTTGCTCCATTTTCTGGCAGCTGCGGTTTGCACCTTGGCGTCCTGGTGGAAGGGCCGGCACCTGCGGTGGCCTCACGGCCGGAGCGCCACTTTTCGCGCAGCTTCCTGCCACGCTGCATCCCCTATTTTCTGTGGGCCTGGGCAGAGGTTTGCAGGGTGAGTCCCTGCGTTTGCAATGCTGGAGCTTCCCGCGAGCTGGACGCAGCCTTTCCTTGGGGCAGGCAGAGTAAGTGAGCTGTGCCGTCCGTCTTGCAGGTTAGGTCCGGCAGAGGGTCCCTTTGTGGAGCGGCACACATTCAGCAGGGCGCAGCGGGCATGGGAGGAAGGAGGTGTAGGAGGGGATGTGTGGGGCTCATCCTCTGTGCCTGAGCCCTGAAGAAAGGGGTTGGCCCCCCTGGCTCTAGCTCTCTGCCCCTCACCTGTGGTCAGTCTCACCACCTTTCTGCCTCCCTTTTCCCAGTCTCTACACCACGGAGAACACCACTTAGGCACAGTGCCTCGTTAAGCATCTATGCTCAGCTCAGAGTGCAGCTAATTATCTGAATTGGGCCGTGTCACTCCAGACTTCCCCCGGTGTGAATGGCAATGAAACCTCCCCAGGGCATGCCGAGCACTCGAGCCATTGATTCCCATTATACAGCAAAGGTCAGGTGTTTTACTCATGCTTGATGTACCCAGGACCCTGGCAGATCTGATATTTCCAATAGGCCTTTGATTAAATGCAAAGACTAAAAACCACAGGGAAAAAGTCATTATTGAAAATCTCTGTATTTTGGGGTGGGGAGGAGTTGTGTCTGGTGCTCTGAGCCAGAAGAGAGTGGGAACCTTTATGTTTTCACAGAATCATAGAAAATGAGGGTTAAAAGGGACCTCAGGAGGTCACATCCAGTCCAACCGCCTGCTCCAAGCAGGACCAGGCCCAACTACATCATCCCGGCCAAGGCTTTGTCTACCTGGGTCTTCAAAGCCTCCAAAGATGGAGATTGCACCACCTCTCTGGGTAACTTGTCCCAGTGCTTCACCACCCTCCTAGGGAGAAAGTTGTTCCTAATATCCAACCCCAACCTCCCCTGGGGCAACTTGATGCACAAAGCTTTCACCAGTTCAGTGTTAAAGCTGGCAACTCCAACTTTCTTTCAGTGTTAATACCTTGGATCCATAATTTTGCTCCATAGATACTTGACAATGTGGTCTCTTGTGTGGTGTGACTGCTTCTATCATTAACAGCGCTATTCATTTAATGCCTCCATTGGCTTGCGACCTATTGTTAGACTGCAGATGGAGACGGTCCGCCATGCATGTATGTGTATAATAGACATGCATAATTAATAACTGTTATTTGCTGGCCATGTCTTCCCTGAGTGTCTCAGCTCTCCTTGACCGAGAAATTTTCTCTCTGAGATCTAATGAAAGGTTTAGACTTTTTAATTTATTTTCTTAGATTAGACTTGGAAAATAGCCTTATTCTTCTAATAGGTAGACGAATCCCCACAGACAATATGAATAAATGAAAAAGTGAGAGGGAGGAAGAAAATAGGCCAGAGCTGCTATTATGTGATATAGTTTCTGACCTTTTAATTCTGAGTTGGAAAACATTGGAATTCAGACAACATCCTCTGTGTCTGTGCAAAAGCTCGGGGTCAGTCAATCATACTGGCCCAGTGGCTGTTTTTCTGTGGGAAACACAATTTCTAAGAGAGCAAACACGTTCCCTGGAAAACCTCGTGTAAGTGCCTGATTGATATATTCAAGCACCGTGGGTCACATGGATCCCAAGATATTCGAGGCATTTATTTGTTAAATCATACGTTTTGGCTGTGTACAGTAGAGGGAGCTACATAAAAATCTTTCAAAGAGAATATCTCAAAGATGTTTTCCCACAATCTCTCCTCCAGCTCCCCAAATCACGAGGTACTAATATAAAAATCCTAAAAGAGTCAACATTTTTTTTAGATGCTTTAAAAAAAACATAAACCCCATTTTTCTTAATAAGACATTTCTTAGCAAAACATTTCTCAGGGAAAAAGTGCTGATTTTGATATAATTTTTAGATGGGACCAAGTCAAAATGTTTCTTTCCAATGACATCAGAACATTTAATGGTGGTGTTACCATTTTGATTTCTTTCCTTTGGAGGGTTACTGAATAGAAAATAGATACTATAACATTGTTTACCAAATACGTCTATTTTAAGGTACTCTAAAGAAAATGAGTCATCAGTTTTAAATGAAACTCTATGGCATCAGAACAAAATGTGCCAGTGATTTATTCTTAGCTTTCTTTTTTTTTAATTTGGCAAGAAGTTTTGCCATTTCAGCTTTTTAGTCTATTTTGTTCAAAATATTTCAAAAGCAAAATATAGAATTGCCCAGAAAACAAGAGCTCCAGCTTACGGCTAGCTCTAAGCACCAATGTTTTCATATGTATTTGCGCCTTGGTTTTTTCTCTATTTATTGGCAATGTCTGGTATCTGATGCATGCTGATAGACATGCCGTCTGTCTCCTCCTGTGTGAGCTCCTAGCAAGGAATACTAATATGATGCTCAAACATGCATGTGTCATGCCTTGAGCCATTGAGAAGGAGAAATGCAAGCTGGTGTGTCGTATATGAAATCATGTGGCCAGATCCTGCCCACATGGGACTCGCTCTGCCCTGCGATTGCAATGGGACCGTTCTGGAGCGAGCTACAGCTCTGCGCTCGGCTGTGAGACTCCAGTATCTAATTTGTGTTAACGGTTGCTAGACTATTGCAAACATAAGGCCTGTATAGCAACGTTAGCAGCTTGTTTGCTTAGCTGTGCAATAGTACAA
>NW_017729029.1:13390728-13391105 GCF_001723915.1 Gavialis gangeticus | reverse complement strand
TGCTCAAACATGCATGTGTCATGCCTTGAGCCATTGAGAAGGAGAAATGCAAGCTGGTGTGTCGTATATGAAATCATGTGGCCAGATCCTGCCCACATGGGACTCGCTCTGCCCTGTGATTGCAATGGGACCGTTCTGGAGCGAGCTACAGCTCTGCGCTCGGCTGTGAGACTCCAGTATCTAATTTGTGTTAACGGTTGCTAGACTATTGCAAACATAAGGCCTGTATAGCAACGTTAGCAGCTTGTTTGCTTAGCTGTGCAATAGTACAATGGCACCTTTGTCGGGCCCGCAAGGAGCTGTGGACATTGCAGCTTGTTGAAAGGCTATTTGTTGTGTTTGAGGCAACATTGTATTTATGACTCAGAAAATATTTC
>NW_017729029.1:13380264-13390279 GCF_001723915.1 Gavialis gangeticus | reverse complement strand
CCTGCAGGGAGGTGACGGCTGCTATTCAATCCCCCCTTGGTCTTTTCTTCTCCAGACTAAATCAGCCTGTTTCCCTCAGCCTCTCCTCGCCAGTCCTGTCCCCAGCCCCCCATTTTCACTGCCCTCCACTGGACTCTCTCCAGTGTGTCCACACCTTTTCCGTAGTGGGAGCCCACAGCTGGACACGGGATCCAGATGTGGCCTCCCCAGTGCTGAATAGAGGGGAAGCATCACTGCCCTCAATCTGCCGGCAATGCTCCTACCCGATGCAGCCCAGGATGCCCTTAGCTTGGCACCATGGGCTCACTGCTGGCTCCTGCTCAGCTTATTGCCCCCTGTCCCCCCAGGTCCTTTTCTCCTCGGTACTGCATTTTTCTCCTTTCCCATCTGTGTCCCCGTCTGCATGCGTTTCACAGGTTCACCGCAACCCCCAGAAGAGGCACCGCTAGGGATGAAGAAACCTGGCAACCAGCTGAGAAAACCAAGCAGTCACTCAGCCTCCTATTAGCTAGCAAGCCCAGAAGGGTTTCCACTGGTTCTCCTGAATGGCGGCACAGAAGTGGAAGCAAAGCTCAGCTGGAAAAGGGGAGAAAAAATGTCTGGTTGAGTGTGCAAGGCTAAAAAACTTGAGCTGTGGCACTTTTAGCAACGGTCCCATCTGGAGCACTTGCTAGGCAGAGCTCCTTCCTACCCTGCCCTGCTCGGTGAGCATGGAAAAAGGTGCCTAAGTCCCTTGTGACTAACAGGTTCATAATGCATCTCTCAGCTTTGTGGCAGGGGAGAGCGTACAGGCTGGTGCACGATATGGCAGTGACCTTCCAAACACACTGTTTTCTTGGGCTGTGCCTTTTGTATGGTGACAGAGGAGGAGAGAGGGCCCTATGAGACATGGATACACTGGAAAGAGTGCAGCTGAGTCTGGGAAATGTAGGAAACCCGACCGCTGAGGATGGGCTGGAAGAACGGGGATGATTTAGTCTGGAGGACTGAGGGTAATAACCCTCCAATACAAAAGGGGTTGTGTTAACCCCTGTAACAAGGAGCTGCAATCTTATTTTTCAGTGATCCCTGGATTATTTCGTGTCAGCTAGAGGTCTTGAGGGGGGGGTGGCCTTCTAGCAGCAGAAGGTACTGTGGAGAGCATCGGTGATGGGCCAGCAAAGCTGGTGCTTTAAAAACCGAGAAGTTTCCCAGTGGGGTCTGTAGTTTGTTCCTAGACTTGAGGAAACAGCGGCATGTTGGGGTATTACTCGCAAAGTGTTGCAGTGTACACCTTCAGAAGCCAGGGTTGCACACGTGTGTGAATAATCACAGGCCTGGTACTCATGCAGTCACCATAGCCGAGTGTGCAAACACCCATTTGCCCTGTCTCCCAGTGCACAGGATGCACGCATGAGTGCAGCGAAGAGGTGTGTGGGGAGCCCGGCATTGGAAGGGCGGCTAGTGAGTCTTCTGGCGGTGCACAGGCTGGGGACGAATCCAGGCTGGGCTCTGTCATTTGGCCTCTTCTCTCAGCAGTGCAAGCACCGTGGAAGTGCAGGGATTTCCATGCTGTGAGCTCAGCATCCACCATCACTGCTGTGTGCTTTCCCTTCTTCCAGCCAGCCCATTCATTCTTCTCTCTCCTCCCCACCATCCCTCTATTCCCAACCCCCCAAATCCTTTTGGCGACTCCTTCCCCCAGCCCTGCATCTTCTCTCTAGCTCCCCCAGGGTTGGTGCAGGTAGGCAGGAGAGGCTGGCTGGACATGCGGAAGAGGGTTGATGCTGGCGCCAGGGGAGGCAAATGCAGACTGCTGAAGGTCAGGCTGGCTCTTTGCATTGACCTCAAGGCAGGTCTGGATGCATGGCTGGGTGCTGGCTGGCGATGGGCAGCCATGGTGTGAGACATATTGGAGAAGGAGGAAGACCAAAGCTCCTCTCAGGGTCAGACCGATGCCACATTTGGAGTCAGGGAGGAATTTTCCCCCCGGGGAGATTGGTACAGGATTGGGGGGGGGGTTGCCTTCCTCTACCTGGCGTCTTTTAAGTTTAACTTTTATATAAGCAGGATGTTGGCCACCCTGCTTTACCCATGGAGGGGTCGGATGGGATGCCTTGTGCTATGTCAGAGTTGGCAGCAGGTTTATGAAGAATTTAGCTAATGGGTGTGTATAGGGTGGTTTGGACGGGGCTGATCCTGCCTCAGGCAGGGGGTGGGCAAGACGTGACCTCCAGAGGTCCCTTCCAGCCCCACGTCTCTAGGATTTCTATGACCGTAAGAACTGCTGTATCCTGGGGCCTGGAGGTGATGGCAGCATCGCCGGAGACCCGCTTCACCCGCTGCTAGGAGGGTTTGCTGCTCAGGGCACCAGCAAGCATCACTTAGCCAATGCAAGTGAACAGAGCAACAGCCAGAGCAGCAAAGGGACCGATTCCCCGAGCAAGTGCCCAGCAGCTGCCCTGAGGCTGGAGCTCCCTGTTGGTATGCACATGCACACACACAAGCACATGCACGCACACTCTCTCCCTTTGTCACTGCCTCCTACTCAAGCCTGTCTGAAGACATGGGGAATTTTCTTCTGGACTCAAGTTGGGGTGATAAAGTGCCAAGCCGGGGGCTGAGACTCTCGCTAGATCCGTGTGCATCGCTGCTCCAGCTTCGTGCATCCGAGACGAGACCGTGACTGTTCTTTACAAAGGAGGCAGCCAAGATGCCAGGGGGAATCCAAGCTCCTTCCCGGTTGCCGGGTCGGGGGCAACCACCCACTCATTGCAATACCTTGGACTGGAACAGTTCAAGCCGTCTGCGAGTCTGCTCCAAGGGGCTCAGAGGGCTGGGAAGCGGAGCTGCGCCTTGCACTGCGTTCCCAATGACCAGTATTAATTTGGTTGCTGGCGAGGCCTTGCAATCGGATGCAACAAGCAGCCGTGCCAGCTCTGATTTTATGACTCTCCCACCCACATTTCCGGGGCAGCCTGGGAGGAGCAGCTGTGCTCCTGCTTGACAAAACACAAGCAGACATGTTGTTTTCTCATTTGTCTTTTTTATTACAGCAGAATTATTGGCCGGGGAGCGATCAGGGCAAGCAGGTGATGATGCACCTGGCTGACTCACTTCCATGGAAGTATGCATGTTTCTGCAATAGGCACAGCCCAAAGCCTGGCATATGTTTGCAAAGAAGGTCTTCAGTTGTTAAAGTGAGGCCTTGCAAGCCTGCACCCAGGTAGAAACAGCCCCTGACTGCGTGTGCGTGGCGTAACAAAGGGCCTCTGCGCTGCTTTTTTCTCCAGTGCCCTCTGCGATGTGGAAAGTGGCTCACGAGCCCATGTGCACGTGTGGTGCAGGAGCAGTGGCGTGCGCACAATGGCTGGCCTTGCGTTGCTAGTGATTTTAAACGGAGAGAGCACCAGCCAGAGAGGAATCCAGCCGGCGCTCTCCTAGCACAGCCGGCTCTGCTGGGCAGTGGGAACTAAAGCAGGAAAAGCTGATGCTTGGTTCACTCAGGTTGTCAGGCTTGGCTCCGAATTCAGGCAGGGGGGAGACGTGCAGAGGCAGAAGGCTTTATTCCCTGAGAAACAGCCCCTTTCTTCCAGGCTCAGGTGCTTTGCTGCAGGTTTCTGAACCAGCAGCCATCTCCTGGTGTCTCACCGGCCAGCCTTTTTGTCCCTATCACATCGGCCAGCAATCTCTCTCACCTGTCCTGTCCATCTGTCTGAAACACCCAGGAGCCAGCACATCTCGGGAACAACTTTTGCTCATTTCCAAGTTTCCTCCGACTCGTTTCCTTTTTTGCCGGCATCCCGTGGCCATGTGCAGTATGGGCATGCCATCTAACAGTGCATCCAAGTAAAGGGGTTTCCATCAAGGCTTTGAGATGGTGACCCTAATGCCGGTGAAGTCAAGGGCGAGCTGGAGGCAGACGCTACGTGAACTTTCCGTTCATTCACGACATAACCCTGGTGATTACACCTCCCTCCAGCCTTGCAGCATTGCCCATATTCCCATCAGAGCCTCCTCTGAGCAGAGATGGCAATTAAACGTGGTGCTTTTCAGACGTAAACAAAAGCCCCCCAGAGACCGGGGTCCGATGCCAGAGTCGCTCCGCCGAGGACCTGTGTGTGACCTGACCCCTGCCCTCCGACCACATATGGATGCAGGGAGTCGCCTCGCTCCTGGCTTGCTCGGCTGGGGTGCGGTGCTTGAGAAAAGCTCATAAACCAGACCGTATCCCGAGAGCGCCGAATACTCGCAACCAGAGGGCTTGGTTCTGCTGCTCCGTGCCGCGCACTCTGGGAGACGTGAAGCTGGGTGAAGGAGATGATTTCCTAGTTTTATTGTTAGTTCATTCGTAGTGACGTCCAAGCCAACCCAAACCCAAGTCTCTTGAATAGCAACCCGAAGGGCTAACACGTGGCTGTTCTGTAGGATGGTTCGAGGCACAGCAAAGAGTCCAGCTTTCCCTAAAACGTCCTGCTCTGCATTGGCTCCCGTCGGCTTGAAACTGGAATTGCGTCCGGTTGGACATCGCGTGTGGACGCTGCACTTTGGGGCCAGGTAAGGAATACCTTTTTTCCCAATAGCAGAAGCATTTCTGGTGGAAAAGGGCAAGGGGGGTCTGTCTCCTCCCCAGCTTTGCGCCTTATTGCTTCTCCCTCCTGCCTCCTGGTTGATTTGTCAAGGTCTGTGCAACTGCACGGGCCATTTCAGGGAAATATCCCAAGGGGCTCAATGTACCTGCCTGTGATTTGTGGTGGCCGGACACCGCTCCCTGCTCAGAGCTGGGGGCTGGGACAGGACGTGGCTCCCGAGGTGGTGGTGCAAGTCTGCAGGCTGGGGCCTGGTTGGGGTGGGGGGAGATGGACTTGGGGTGGGCAGCTCCAAAAGAGAGGTGCGAGGCCTCCTCCAGGTAGTCACCGAAGCATTTGTTGCGCACGACTGAGTCAAAAGAAGGATGCAATGAAGTGTCTCCACCCTGCCTGGCTTCTTGCTGGGTCAGAGGGACTGTTTCCCCTTCCAGCTCCATCCATGTAGCAGTTCATCTCCTGCAGGGTGATCCAGCCTGCTGAGCTGGAGAGGGCTGGGCTGGGGATGGATGAATCCAGCTGGCTGAGCGCCGTGGGGAGCAAGTCTCTTGGCCTGCCTCCCCCCTTGCCCCATGCTGCTGGAGCTGCCCCTGTTACAAAACCCACCAGCACCAGAGGTTGTCCACCAGCTCGCTGCGGGTGCAGGAGTCCGGGCTGCTTGGCCAGGCAGGGGACTGGCTTCATCACCTCGAGGTGTTGTGGGGAAACCTCTGCCAGGGCAGAGCCCGAGCCTGTTTTTAGCCTCTGGGCCAGGGGGTTTCCACCCCTCCCCTGTCACCAGCACTAAAACAGGTGCTTACTGCATTCATTTGAGACTCCAGGGGGAAGCTCAGGTGCGAACACAGAGCACGTTTCCTACCCTCAGCTCTTGGCCGGGGCAACACAGCTCATTTGAAATATGAAGTAGCAGAGATTTGGGTGCAAGCATTTTTATGTCTGGTTGCACTTGCCGGTATCATAGGAAATGAGGGTGGGAAGGGAGCTCAGGAGGTCACATCTAGTCCAACCCCCTGCTCAAAGCAGGACCATCCCCAGCTCCATCATCCCAGCCAGGTAAGACTATGTGAAGCCAGCCTCTGGAGCCCCAGCCTATTGCCTGCCTTGTCTTTGTGTAACCAGGGCCTCCAGTGCTTTTCCCTTAAGCCAGTGGTTCTCAACCTTTTCTAAACTCAAGACCCCCTCATTCAACTCAAGATGTCCCTCGGAAAATGCCAGCTCTTAGCTTTCGCTTGTTTTTTGACAACGGAAAAATCTTGGAGCAATTTTTCTGCTGCAAAGAACTCAGAACAGGGCTGAATGTTTTTGATGCTATTTGAAATCTCTGGGTTGATCTCATGAATCATGTCTGCACATCTAACGATGCTAACGTTGCACGGCACCCTGCAACCCCCTCGAAAGGATCTCAAGGCTCCTAGGGTGCCGCGGCATCCTGGTTGAGAATCACTGCCCGAAATGCTGCATCCTTTTTGCCAGGCCTTCGCCCATGCTGAGACATGCCTCCTTGCCTAGCGGCTGTCTGCACTGCAGACTTATTAATAAAAAATCACAACGTCACGTACAAGCCACACTACCGAATCTGTCATTGTCACCAAAATGCAGCATGGGGTGTGTGTGTGTGTGGGTGTGTGTGCGCGCACGTTTCCCCCTCCCACCCTTTTTAGTAACTGCAGTAATTGTTTAAGGAGGAAAAAACCAGAGAAATCAGCCCCAAGGCTTCCAGAAAGAGCATGCAGTGAGTAAGATTTGGGAGAGACGCATTCGACAGTGTTAACTTGTGACCATGAGAAATGGGTTTTGCTGAAATACAGTCATAAAAATAGGCCACCTTTATACTTCCGGGGTATTCATCTCATTGCAGGGTTGACAATTACCATGACTTGGAAACAAGGGATTTAAAATATGTGGTTGTCTAGGGGATTAGATTAAATGCCCCTGCCTTTGGTTAAAACATGCGTGACTCTCCTCCAGCAGTGACCATTCAAAAAAGCTGCAGACATTTTCAGTGGTGCAGGATTTAGTTTGGCTGAGTTACCCGAGTCTGAGTTTCTTCTGTCGTGAGCTCTGGTGCACAGCATCTGAGCTTGTACTGGGGGGACTCTGGCTTGGAGATGACTCCAGTACAGCAGAGAGAGTTTAATGGAGAGCCACAATTTTCTGCATGAGGTCTAGCAAGCAAAAGGAGGAAGCAGGCCTGGCCAGGGGATGGCAGAACAGACAGTGAGGCTAGAGCACGATGGGCTTGGTGGGTTTTGGAGCAAGGGGTGACACTGGAGTTTGCAGCAGGTCCCCTCTTTCCATTTGGAATTGCCTCCAGTGCTCCCAGCCTCGCTCACCCCAGTTCCTGATGGGAATTTCAGGCCACAAGGGCTGCTCCAATGATGCACTGGTCAATTTGTTATAGGGGGGTGTACCTGGACCTGGAAAGCTGCAGAGAGGATGAGATTCCCCTCCCAGGACATGCTTTGTTTGTGAACAAACTTCCTGAAAAAGTGCCCAGGTCTCGTGCCCTCTGGACTGAGTTCTGCAGGCAGCTACGGTCACTGTATTTCCTTTATATTATGTGTGTGTATGTAATATATATTTATATACATGCGATAGATAGATAGATAGATACACGGCAGACTATTTAGCTTGCTCCTTGGGGGAATTAGCCACATAACCAGCCAGAACAGAAGCTAGCACCTGACATTGCTAGGGTAAGAGGTTGGTGCTTTCAGATCCCCTAGATCTTACTCCTTCGTGGTGGAGGGGAAACCGTAGGTGAGCGTTTAGTCTGTGTTTTGATGTGTGGCATCCTGATCAAAGGCACTGGGCCCAGTGTGAGGATGCAGTCAGGCCATGGTACCCATTGAGGATGATTTAGTGCATGTCCAAATGGCCTGTGACCCTCAGAGCATCAGCTCTTCCACAGTTTGCCTGACTGGGAAAAGGTTTCTGGCCTGGAAAGTCCCAAGCAACTTGATGTTTGAGGGCTGGTTTTGCCCGGGCTGGTGCCTTTGTTGTGGTTGCAGCCCTCGGGGGTCCAAGCCCCAGATTGTGTAGCCCCTAGCCAACGCCTCCTATGCAGCTGCTGGTACATATCTACTGAGATAAGCTGCAGGCTAGGAAGCAGCGTTTCCTGACAAGCAGCCCTGCTGTCAGGCTGCCACAGGCAGACGCTAGGAACTGGGCCTGTGCTTTGAAAAATGCAGACGCACCAAGCTGGGAAGTGGCTCTAAAACTAACCAGGAGAGCAGCCTCCCTCTCCCCTGCCAGGATGCGGGTGTAATCAAACTGCAGGGCACCTGAGAAATAGGAGCCCGTGCACGAAGGAAAACCATCATTTGCATCTGCAGAAGTGTCTTTTATCTGTGGATCATGCTGGGCTCCACCAGCATGACAGAGCCTGGGCTCACAGCACCCCTCTCCCATCAGGAGTGAGGAGTTTGGTGCTGTCAGGATTTAACCATGCCAGCCTGGTGAGGTTCGGGTGGACCTACACCTATCAGGTCCACCTGAGGCTACACTGGGAGCTGGATGGGTGCTGGCCTTCCCACCGGCTGAGCACTGCAAAAAATGATCCTGTCTGGCACGGAAATGCAAGCCTTTTCTAAGAGTTTTATGCACTCACCAGGGAGAGACAGAGAGAGAAAACACCTGTCTCTCTGGTCCAATGTACAGCTAGTTCTGCCTCCAATGTGGAACAGCTCCCACAGGAAATCCTGAGACACACCTGCTCCAGAAGAGCCTGGGGGCCGTACTCTGACTGCACGATGCCAGGGTTTGAATCAGGGTCTTTCACAGACCAGGAGAGGACTTCCATCACTGGGCTATTCTGGGGGTGCTGTGTCACGCTCTCGTATTTTCATCAGCTGCCTGGAACCTGGGAAATGGTTTTATTTTTCCTGGAGCTTCTCCTGGCCCGTGCAAAGCTTGAGTTTGATGAATCAGTGCTGTCAGATTGGAAACGTGCTTAGACCGAAACCCGCCCCCCACATCCACAGCTCATCTTCATTGTGGTGAGACCAGCAGCAAGTGCATAAAGCATGCTACTTGGTGCTAGAAATGATCCAAATTTAGAATTTCCTTTGGGTCAAGTCCAACCTCAGTCGAGCGGGAAGTATTGAGCTGAATCCCAGAGTCCCAGGGCCATGACCTGTGATTTATAGGTGGCCCAAGTAGCGGATGCCTTTTTGCCCTTATGCTCCATAAGGCTGTGAAATTTGAAGAGATCTCTACTGGTTGTATTTTATATTCACTCGTCCTGGGTGGTTGTGACAACATGGTGCAGGGAAGTTGGGGCTGGTCCTGCTTGGAGCAGGGGGTTGGACTAGATGTGACCTCCTGAGCTCCTTTCCAGCCCTAATCTTCTGTGATTGTAGGAAGCTGTGGAAATCCATCTTGCAGTGTTGGGTTGGCCCCAAGAGACTTCCAGCTCTTCCACACAATAATGTTGACTTTGCTGGCAGTGTTGGGTGCCCTAGGAAGAGCAGATCGGATCCTCTGCTCTTCCTCCCACCTTATGCTGAGAGATTACCATTTGCTTACAGTCACGCAGGTTGTTAGAAGCGGGACTGAAGCTCAAGCATCTCGATTCCCGGTCCCTTGCTTCAGCCCCTGCATGGCGTGGGATTAATTTCCTTGGGTATAAATAACCCTGTTTGTCACTTTGGTTTCATGATTCAGCATTTCTGGTGTCAACAGTTGATGTTAATCAAAGCCGGCTAGCATCAGATTTCCGTGAGGCGACTGCAAATGGAGGTTTCAGAGAAGGGATGGTCCTTGCAAAGGGCAGGGAGATTAATGGGAAGAGGAACAAGAGGTGCTTCTGGCCTCAGGGCTCAGCTGGCGTCCAACGGAGAGCTGGGCTTCTCCTCTTCCCTCCTCACGCAGGTACAGCCAAGGCAACCTGCTCATGTCAGATCCCAGCGGGAGCGTCTTGCCTGGCTGCTGTGCTTCATGCACTATTTCCTCTCGTGGTACCCAGATATTGTGAATGGTACCACAGCCTTTTCCTTGCAGAGCATCCTCCTTCATCCTCTGCTGGACAGGCTCACCTCTAAGCATCAGGCATCCATTTTTGCCACCAGTCACTTTATATTCTACTCACACGTGTCCATGTGATATTACTATTTGTGCTGCGCTGATGCTACCCCTCACCTTCCTGCTCGGTCGGGCAAGAGAGTTACCTGCAGGCCTGGTAGGCGCACACCTGGATTTATTCTGCCCGTGTCTTTGCAGGCTTTGCTTGCATTTGTTAGTTAACTGATGCACGTAACTGCCTGGTGAAGCAGGTGAATGTTATTTTCTCGATTGGGCAGACAGCGAACACTGACATGCCACGTGACTAAGGCTGATGTTTCCACCTGTGGCCAGTGGCTTTGGCTGACTTGAGTCCGAATCATTAGCCCAGACACTCTCAAGCTGGTTCCCCCCACCCCCACCCCCAAAAAAAAAAAAAAAAAAAAAAA
>NW_017729029.1:13378461-13380158 GCF_001723915.1 Gavialis gangeticus | reverse complement strand
AAAAAAAAAAAAAAAAAAAAAATCACTGGCCTAAGGGACTTGCCCAAGGTCACACGGTGACTCAGTGGCAGAGCCGCAATTAGGAGGCAAATCTGCTGAGGGGCAGTCCAGTCTTGACCGGCCTGACCCTCTTTCCTCTCCTTAGTGCTATGCCCTTGTCCTTGAAATCGATGGGAAATTTCCACAAATGTTATTTTTTTGCATGTTTTTCCACACTCAGTGTTTAGTGCTGGGACTGCTACAGCCTGGCTGGCAGTAGATAACGCTGCTGCCGCCATTTCCATCTGCAAATAACTTTGCAAACAGTGGCACATTGATGCAGACCGTGCCTCTGTGTGGGAGAGAAGCAAAGTGACTTGTTCTCGGGTCCCAGGCTAGCAGCCATTTTTAACAATCTTTGGTGGGAGTTCAAACCTGATGATTTATAAAGCAAAGGCCAGGCAGAGTTGAACATGCAGCCCAAGCAGGCCATGGGATATTTTTGTGGGCTGCACTGGAAAGCCTGCTTTGAAACCAGCTAGCTAGGCGGGCTAGGAAATCAGCTTCTCCTTCCGCATGCAGAACAGGTTGTGTGGATTTAGGACTGCTCCATGCTGTGTATAGGTTCCCCGTCTCGCGTCATCATGGGTGCAGTTTGTTGAGCAAAACCAGAATGGCAGTGAACCGTGGCAGCATGACTACCTCCCATAGCTGAAACAACACAGCGATGCCGGCAAGGTGGAGGGGAAACATGCCAGAAAGCTTTCCCCGCTTCTGTGCTAACAGGCCTCCGGGTACGGGATCCGCATCGCATTTCGAGGAGACACGGGGGATTTGAGGCTGAAACTGAACTTTTAAAAAAATATGCATTCTTTGTGCATTCGTATTCAGAGCTGCTGTGAGATGGGCTGGGGGGTTAAGACACTAGAGCTCAATCTGGTTAGACTCAAGGCTGCCCTCGGAGCATGCCAGTTCTTCACTGTCACTCTTTTTTTATGACAAAAATATCCTAGAGCCATTCCCCTGTTGCAAAGGGCTCAGCTGGACCACAGCAGGGCAGGGTGTTTTGGACACTGCAGATTCCTATTGGAAGTATTTAGGTTTATCTTCTGTATCATACCAGTGCATCTACCTGATTCCTGCTAAACTGTTCACTACCCTCTCTTCTTTTGAAGGCTCTTGATGAAAAGGCCAGCTAGCCTTTCTTGTGTCCTTCTGCTTTGCATTGGCTGCTGCTGGTCATACAGCTCCTGTTTTGCAGCCCGATGAAGTCCTGTTTGATCTGGCTTCTGTCTTAGGCTGAATCACTCTGCCCCTGGCTGATGAGTAACGCTTCTAGTTTCTTTTTACCTGGAGAAACATAGGTGCTGTGCTCTGCGGGGTGATGCCCTCAGCATGTGCACCCCCCTTGGCAAAAGCCTGGCTCTGCCCATGGTGGCATGCCTGCCCAGCTCTTCAGGGGCACGACTGAACCATAGAATCGCAGACAAGGAGGGTTGAAGGGAGCTCAGGAGTCGCATCTATCCAGCCCCCTGCTCCAAGCCGAACCAGCCCCGACTACATCATCCCCGCCAGGGCTTTAAAACCTCCAAGGATGGAGACTGCACCACCTCTCTGGGTAACCTCTTCCAGTGCTTCGCCACCCTCCTCGTGAGGAAGTTTTTGCTAATATCCAACCTCAACTTCCCTTGCTGCAGCTTGAGCCCATTGCTCCTTGT
>NW_017729029.1:13376461-13378056 GCF_001723915.1 Gavialis gangeticus | reverse complement strand
GGAGGTGAGTGCGCCCGGCCTGGCAACAAAGGCGGCCCCCGCCCGATGCTGAGGGGGGGTGTGGGGGGGTCCCGGCGCTGCCCCCAAGGCTCGGGGAAAGGCTTCCAGCCTTTGTTAGGCCCCTCGCGGTGTTGGGGCGCTGGGCCGGGGGTCGCACGAGCGATGCCAGTTTCCGCGCCCCGGGGTGGCGTCTCCCCCCGTCTGTACACTGCTTTTTGGGGCGCGGATGCATCTTCCCGTGGAGAGCACGCCGCTGGGTGGGGAAGCGAAGATCCAAACCCCGCGTCTCCACAGGGGCGACACTCCCGTGGGAAGATGCTGCCCCCTTCACGGGTTCGTCCGTCTCCAGAGATTTACGCCGGATGGTTGTCACCCAGTGCGGGTGACTCTTCCTTTCGTCCGATTAGCGAGGCAGGGTGCTTAGCGGGGCCACTTCCCGCGTCCTGGAGCTGAAGGCCGCCTGCCCGCGGGGCAGAACCCTCGCCCTGTCCGTGCCGCGGGCTGGGATTGTTCTGCAAGACCCCAGGTCAAACCTGGTTTGTGAGCGTTTTGCACAGCCGTTACAGGTGCACGGTGGCTGTTTTGCAGCCGGGATTTCTTCCCCATGTGCGCACACGTGACATTAAGCCGCGTCAGACTTGTGGCGTTGGGGAAGTTTCAGAGCTGCTTCAACCACTGGGTATTTCTGGGCTGCGATTGCTTGTAGGAGCCAGGTGATGGAAGAGCAGAAGGACCCTTGCAGGCGTTGGGGTTGTTACCTGGTGCTAGTAATGGTAGGGCATCCATCACATCTTTACGCAGGCTGTTTTTCTGATGGGCTGGGGGGATGGTGCTGGGTATTCATGCAGCCTGCCCTCTGCATGGCGGCTTTCCCTCGAACCCCTATGGGGACTTTCAAGCTGCCTTGCACATAGGGGCTGGGAGGAAGGGTGCTGCAGCAGTGCATCCCTCTCCCATGGGTTTCTCCGCTGTGCTGTTAAAGCTCGGCTTGTCCGCGAGGCCTGGGTTGTGTGACTTGGACATGCGAGGTGCTGGGGAGCAGCGTGCTTTATTCGTGCGAGGAGCACCAAGCAGCGCTTGGGTTTGCATGGGTCAGACCACCCCGAGGTTTGGGGGTGACCAGCACCCGCGGTGCACCCTCCAGCACCAACCTCGGACTGAGCACGATGACCAGCCAAGGAGGGAGAGGTTGGGAGAGGCACCTTATTTACCAGAAAACACATCATCCTTAAAACCATGTAAAAAGCCCCCGAGTTCAAATCCCCCTTGATTTGTGTGCCTGCTTTCCAGAAGTCAAACTTCAGCAGGGACGTTCAATCATGCTCCGGTGAAGCGACTTGGGGGATGACTCTCTCTCTCGGCAGGGAAACTGTCTTGTGCGTAATGTGTTGGCTTGTTTGCTACAGGTTCCACATTTCCTGCTAGATTTTTTTTTATTTAGTTTTTTAAAAAATTAACGTGCCTTAGCTCTCGAAGCAAAGGTATGCGTCTTCCTCTGCATAGCTGGAATATGAAGGCCAAAGTCCGCTTGCTCTAGTAGGACCTGAACATCTTTGGCAAAGAGCGCTTTTGTCGGTGTAAAGCATTTTGCTAAT
>NW_017729029.1:13369818-13371461 GCF_001723915.1 Gavialis gangeticus | reverse complement strand
AACCAGAATGGCAGTGAACCGTGGCAGCATGACTACCTCCCATAGCTGAAACAACACAGCGATGCCGGCAAGGTGGAGGGGAAACATGCCAGAAAGCTTTCCCCGCTTCTGTGCTAACAGGCCTCCGGGTACGGGATCCGCATCGCATTTCGAGGAGACACGGGGGATTTGAGGCTGAAACTGAACTTTTAAAAAAATATGCATTCTTTGTGCATTCGTATTCAGAGCTGCTGTGAGATGGGCTGGGGGGTTAAGACACTAGAGCTCAATCTGGTTAGACTCAAGGCTGCCCTCGGAGCATGCCAGTTCTTCACTGTCACTCTTTTTTTATGACAAAAATATCCTAGAGCCATTCCCCTGTTGCAAAGGGCTCAGCTGGACCACAGCAGGGCAGGGTGTTTTGGACACTGCAGATTCCTATTGGAAGTATTTAGGTTTATCTTCTGTATCATACCAGTGCATCTACCTGATTCCTGCTAAACTGTTCACTACCCTCTCTTCTTTTGAAGGCTCTTGATGAAAAGGCCAGCTAGCCTTTCTTGTGTCCTTCTGCTTTGCATTGGCTGCTGCTGGTCATACAGCTCCTGTTTTGCAGCCCGATGAAGTCCTGTTTGATCTGGCTTCTGTCTTAGGCTGAATCACTCTGCCCCTGGCTGATGAGTAACGCTTCTAGTTTCTTTTTACCTGGAGAAACATAGGTGCTGTGCTCTGCGGGGTGATGCCCTCAGCATGTGCACCCCCCTTGGCAAAAGCCTGGCTCTGCCCATGGTGGCATGCCTGCCCAGCTCTTCAGGGGCACGACTGAACCATAGAATCGCAGACAAGGAGGGTTGAAGGGAGCTCAGGAGTCGCATCTATCCAGCCCCCTGCTCCAAGCCGAACCAGCCCCGACTACATCATCCCCGCCAGGGCTTTAAAACCTCCAAGGATGGAGACTGCACCACCTCTCTGGGTAACCTCTTCCAGTGCTTCGCCACCCTCCTCGTGAGGAAGTTTTTGCTAATATCCAACCTCAACTTCCCTTGCTGCAGCTTGAGCCCATTGCTCCTTGTTCTGTCATCTGCCCCCACTGAGACCAGCCCAGCTCCATCCTCTTTGCAGCCCCCCGGCAGGGAGGTGAAGGCTGCTATCAAATCCCCCCTCAGTCGTCCCTTCTGCAACCCCATCCCTGAGGGGTCGGTGAGGGCTCTCAACACCTCAGGGGATTTCAAGGGCCCAGGCCTGTCACGGAAACTATAAGCTCCTTTGGGCCTTGGGGGCCACTAGTGATGTGTTCCAGATTTGTTTGGACAAATAATAATGAAAACAGGACCGGGACTGGAGGTCACGGTTCAGATCAAGAGTGCCAAGGGGGGACAGCGGGCAGCACCTCAGAGGAGTGCGAGGGGGCAGCGGACAAGGCCCAGCGACACTGCTCGGACGTGGGGACGAAGCAGGCCCACGGCCCCTGGGGCCCTGCCGGCCTGGTCACATACACGGGCAGGGCCAGGGGAAGGTTGCCCAGGCGGGGCCGCGGATGTGAGTGAGGCGGTGAGGGGAGCAGGGCAGCCGGGGCCTGGGCAGGGGCTGTGGAGGAGGAGGGGCGGGGGCCCAGTGAGGGGTGCCCCGGGCTCTCTCCGCACGCGGCTGTGAGGAAGGGGTGC
>NW_017729029.1:13345187-13364818 GCF_001723915.1 Gavialis gangeticus | reverse complement strand
TGCCGCGGGCTGGGATTGTTCTGCAAGACCCCAGGTCAAACCTGGTTTGTGAGCGTTTTGCACAGCCGTTACAGGTGCACGGTGGCTGTTTTGCAGCCGGGATTTCTTCCCCATGTGCGCACACGTGACATTAAGCCGCGTCAGACTTGTGGCGTTGGGGAAGTTTCAGAGCTGCTTCAACCACTGGGTATTTCTGGGCTGCGATTGCTTGTAGGAGCCAGGTGATGGAAGAGCAGAAGGACCCTTGCAGGCGTTGGGGTTGTTACCTGGTGCTAGTAATGGTAGGGCATCCATCACATCTTTACGCAGGCTGTTTTTCTGATGGGCTGGGGGGATGGTGCTGGGTATTCATGCAGCCTGCCCTCTGCATGGCGGCTTTCCCTCGAACCCCTATGGGGACTTTCAAGCTGCCTTGCACATAGGGGCTGGGAGGAAGGGTGCTGCAGCAGTGCATCCCTCTCCCATGGGTTTCTCCGCTGTGCTGTTAAAGCTCGGCTTGTCCGCGAGGCCTGGGTTGTGTGACTTGGACATGCGAGGTGCTGGGGAGCAGCGTGCTTTATTCGTGCGAGGAGCACCAAGCAGCGCTTGGGTTTGCATGGGTCAGACCACCCCGAGGTTTGGGGGTGACCAGCACCCGCGGTGCACCCTCCAGCACCAACCTCGGACTGAGCACGATGACCAGCCAAGGAGGGAGAGGTTGGGAGAGGCACCTTATTTACCAGAAAACACATCATCCTTAAAACCATGTAAAAAGCCCCCGAGTTCAAATCCCCCTTGATTTGTGTGCCTGCTTTCCAGAAGTCAAACTTCAGCAGGGACGTTCAATCATGCTCCGGTGAAGCGACTTGGGGGATGACTCTCTCTCTCGGCAGGGAAACTGTCTTGTGCGTAATGTGTTGGCTTGTTTGCTACAGGTTCCACATTTCCTGCTAGATTTTTTTTTATTTAGTTTTTTAAAAAATTAACGTGCCTTAGCTCTCGAAGCAAAGGTATGCGTCTTCCTCTGCATAGCTGGAATATGAAGGCCAAAGTCCGCTTGCTCTAGTAGGACCTGAACATCTTTGGCAAAGAGCGCTTTTGTCGGTGTAAAGCATTTTGCTAATTCCTTTTACGCTCTGATTGTAAAGTCGGCCTATGGGGAGAGGCCTCTTTGTGTGTCAGCGACTTGGGGGACTGCCCTTCCCGGTGCACCTGGTGAATAAATAGATGAGAGGTCTGTGCTTTGAGTCCGCTCGCTCCGGGGTTAACGTGCGATGGCCAGAATTGGGGGCTGGGTGATTCCCCAGTTTGAACTTGGGTCTGCAAATATTTTTCTTGCTGCTCAAGACCCACGACAGGCCTGATATCCCTGCCTTGTGGATAGTCCTTTGGATTGATTTCCACCCCCCAAGCCCCCTTTAATTGGGATTTCTGCAGGAGCAAAGGTCTCCTTAGCCCGAGTCCAGGTGGCAGAACGGGCTTCTTTCCGAGCAAGGACATGCAGGGGTACTGAGCTGAAAAAAAACCCCCAGTCTTTGGAGGCCGGCGTTTTATGTCGAAAGGCTTCTGGATGCAGAAAATCGTGGAGAATGTGTCTGTGTAATCCGATCTGCTCTTGAAAGCCTGGCAGAGGGCTGCGTGCCGCAGACATAAGCTGTGTCAATAAGAACTCTGTTCAGGCTCTGGGAACGGCCTCGTGATCAGGGCTTGATTGGCAGCCAGCCGAAGGGAGGGCCTTTTTGGAGAAAGAGGCGAGATTTTGGCGGCACTTCTGACCGACTCGGCTGCCTTTCCTGACACCCGTTTATTGTTCTTTCTAAACTCGGATTTGCTCCGGAGGCTTCCTGGGCGCAGCGAGGATTTCGGGTGGCGATAACATGAGTGCAAAGAGGGTTTCCTGCCTTGCTGCGCAGCCCCTCGGCCCAAGCAGCTCTTGGGAATGAGAAGCTGACAGATTTAAAAGAATATGAGGTAGGAGCTCAACACTGCCGTGTGTGGGAGAGCGTCTTCGTGCGCGCGCTCGGGGGCAGGATCGCAAATGTACTGTACAAAATGTCCTCAGAAAAGCCGTAGCCTGTGCTGTACCCAATAGATCTATCTATCTATCTATCTATCTATATTTATATATCTATAGATATCTTTAGATATATAGAAGGATATAGATAGATCTATATAGATAGATCTATCTATATTTCTAGATATCTATCTATATGTCTAGATATAGCTAGACACCTATATAGATCTATCTATCTATAGATGTAGAGAGATAGGTAGCTGTACAGATATATGCCTACTCAGTCGTGCTCGTTCTTTCTAGCTTTTCCCCCAGAAAAGCTGCATGCATTTTGGGGTGAGATTCTGCCCGCCGTGATGCCAGTCACAACCTGGTGGATCTTGCTTAGGATGCCGGACCAGAACCTGGCCTATTCCTGCTGGGAGCAAAAAAAACTTCAAAAACTCAGGTTCTCTGTTGTTAAATATTTTACTACCTGATGCTTGATCTTTTAAGGTCTTGTAGCGATAGCTGCTTGAGGTAATAAAAATAATAGTTGCAAACCTTCACAAAAGCTGGGTTTTAATTTGGGGGTTGGATGGAAAGGCTTCGTTTAGCGTGTGCTCATTGTAAAGTGCCGTTTTTGTTGCATTGTCTGGCTGGTGTGTCACGTTTTGTTCTGCTAAGCTTTTAACGCCAGCATGTTTGGCATTCACAGTCAGGGTCTTTTGCAAAGAGGGCCCTTTCGGTGTGGCTGGCTCTAACGATGGGTACTGCAGACTTTGGGAAATAGTGGATTGCGTTGTCTTCAAGCCCCAGCTCCGGGAGTCAGGTGATTGCACAACATTCCTAGCTTTCATTTAGAACAAAAAAAAATCAGGTTTCTAGTCCTTTTAACAGCAGAATAAAACTTGAAAGCTTTGTCTTGGATATGAAACAACAAAGAAAAAAAGAATCCAGAGCTCATCATTTTGGTTTAAGAGCCCATGATTTATTTTTTTAACCATTTAAGGACTGACTTTTGTCATTTTTCAATCTTGGCCCAGTTTCCCAGTGCCCGGGTCTGGTCCCAGATGCACCTATGTAGAGTCAGTGGGCAAGATCCTTGCACGGGTGGCATTGCTCCATTGGTTTACTCCAGCCAAGAATCCATCCTCCCGAGAGCTGCACCATTTGGCAGGCAGAGCAGAGCGTAGCTTTTCGGGGATGTTCTCCTTCCTTCTCCTTGCTCCCTTGGGCTCGTAAAAGGATTCCTGGTTTCTCGGGGGCTTGCACATCCAGTTCCTCCTGCCCGTGGTGGGACCGGGCTCGGGCCTGAGGGGAGAGCGCCTGGGGCAGTCGTGAATTGGGAGAGGCAGCAGCAGAAAACCCTGGGTCTCTGCTCCTGCTCATACGTTGAGGAGGCCACAGCTGGGTAATTTGCTTTTACTTCCTGTTCCCAATCTGTTTGGGTCAGAAGCAGCCGCATTTTTCCATATTAAGATGTTTGGCTTCCTTCTGCAAGGCAGCAATAAATCTGACACCGAGAACAGCGTGTTTCTTGCATTTTGGAGGCTCTGTATTGCAGTTCCTGACTTAAGTTTTGGATGGCGATGCTATTGTTTGTGCCTTGCTCTTTGCTTTGACCTGCTTTTTGGAGGGGCAGGGCTAAAGGAGTTGTTTTGGGACTGCAGAAAACTCACTTTTTAGCAGAGGCCCTTTGAAATTGCACTGGGAGGGAAAGCTAGTCCGGAGCTCCAGCACTGGAAAGGAATTGGGATGGGGGAGAAAGGGGGAAATCTGGCTTTTGGACTTGGCAAGATGGTAGACAAGTCCCTTTATTAGTCTGTGCTGGTTGGGGACAGTGCCTCCTTCCTTTGCAGGGGTGCTGGATCTATATTCACTAATATTTGTGGGTTGTTTTGTGGTCCCTAGAGATGGAAGGTGCTATAGAAGTACAGGAGATTATGTCTGCTATTGGGCCACATTCTTCAGTCCTTAACAAAGCAGCAGTATCGGCCTGTTGCCAGGGCTCCCAGTTGCTTGATGGATTGGTCGTTAAAGCAATTAATGGAGATGTGAATGCTGCAAAACAAAAATGGCAAGATTGGTGGACAGGGTGACCTCACCCGGCAGAGAGAGAGAACAAGGAGCCGTACATTTCTCTGCTTAGGACCCAACAGAATAGGAGTTGCCCAGAGGACTGATCCATCAGGGGTGATTGGCCCCGGGTTTTAATCCCACTCAAATACCTTCTCCCTCATTAGGTTGCTCATGAAACCACCTGATTTCAAAATAAAGCATTGTGCCCTTATTCAAATTCACATTTATGAATGAGGTGACATCCTTGAGAGCACTGGGTTTCTCTTCATAATAGAGCTTGTCAAAATCTTGACATTTTAACAAAAAAAAATTATTACTTTTTGGCTAAAATGGATTAATTTTTCTTTAAAAATTGTGTGTGTGGGGGGGAGGGGGTCCCAGCAAAACTTGTCTCCCTTTTTAAACCAAGTGCACTCCTCAGTTCTGGGCTGTCTTCGTATGCAGCAACAAACCGAACGGAGAGGACCAAGACCTTCTTTTAGGTAACGTGTTGCTTTTCAAGCATCTCCTTGCTTGTATTTAATTAACAGACCTGTCTTGATTAGCTATGGCTGTATGAATTTGAGCAATGAGTAGTCCACGTGACATAGCTCTTCACCTGATAACCTGAAGATCATAGGTTCATAGGTATTGGAGCTAGAAGGGAGAGAGATGATCAGGTCCAACCCTTGCCCAAGGGGCAGGACGTCAGTTGGAGTCAGCATCTAGATAAGCAAGATCAGATCTGTTTTAGTTAAGTTTTTTTAATGTGTTATGGGGGTGGGGGTAGGGGAAGAAGTTGCAGCTCAGCTAACTGGAAAGAGGAAGACCAAAAAACAAGGAACACAAAGATCACATCAGCGGGCCCACATGTCCCTTCCCTCGCCCCCAATGCACAAAACCCAGGCCGCGTTAGGCGTGTGTTAGCTGTCTGGCTGGTTGAGGTTGATATTCAGTCATGCAATGATCCCTGCCCTACTCCACATCTTTGTTAAAGGGTGGTGTAGCTTTGGTGGCAGTCATGGAGGTGCCTCTGCCTGTTGATCCAGTCCAGGAAAGCCGGCGTTCCCAAGTTGTCTCTGGCTTTGGGTCATTTCCGTGACATCGGCTTTGGCACCGCTGGTCCGGTCCGGTTTGGCCCCGATGAGCACTACTGTCTGGTCCTGGAGCTGCTCTTTGCAGGGGTCAGTTGCTCCAGGTGGGGAGTCTTGAGCAAAGCGGGATGCTTGGAGTGAGCCCCTTTTTCCTGGTCTGTAGGAAGGAGGCCTCTGCACTGTCTTCCTTGTACCTGTCCTCCATTCCCTACCTCAGAGCATCCTGTAGCACTGTCCCTGCACCCTTTCAGAACCCAGGCTCTGTTGCAATCTGTTACGGTGAGAACACAGACAAGCCCTGGATTAAAGGGGGTGGGGGAAACCCTCCAGGAAGTGCTTTGATTTATGCAAATGTGTTTAATTTACCCTGTAGAGTGTGCAGCATTATGTCCCCCTGAGTTTTCTCACTCCAAGGCTTTCACTTGGCCAGAAGAGCTGGCAGGAAGTAGTCGCCACTCATGTTGGTCCTGCAGCCCTCGTGCCTGGCTGGTGGTCTCCTCCCAAGGCAATGCCCTTTCTCTGGAGGGTTAAGCCAACAAAGTGGTGTGAGGAGCGGTGCCTAGTACCGATTTCTTCTCTGTGGCTGCAAATTAAAATTGTTCTATGTCTTAGTGGAAAGAGATGCCTGGAAAAGGAGCTCGAGCCTGCTTAGGAGGTCTTCGGTGCTGGGGCTTGCTTAGGTGGTCTTCTGTATGTCCAACTTCTGAGCTGTTGGCTGTCAGGTGCCGGAGAGTCAGCTTTAGATTTAAAACCAGCTGGTGTTTGCTCCCAGGGGCTTTATCATCAGCTGTGTCCAATTTTCTTCCCTCGGGTGATGTGACAACCCCGGTTCACTGTGAAATCTTGCACCCCTGAAAGAAGGGGCATGTGAGAGGGCACGGCCAGTCCAAGGAACTCCTGTGATGTGCCCTCAACTGTTCACTACGTGAGAGCGCTCAGGACCGCAGCTGGATGCTCAGTGCCAGGCAGTATGGAGCAGTTATTGACATGTCTTGGCAAGCTGCTGGCTTTTGCTATTTGTGTCTTTATTTGTCCCCACCTTTTCCCTCCATGCAACAGTGTAACTCAGAGAGTAACCTATTGATTTAATAAGAGTAATGCTTAATGTATCCGGAAGATGAAGCTGAAGCCAAGGGCAGATACATTTTAATCAGCAATAGCTATAGATTTGGAAGGGACAGAACAGCCAACCCCATTGCTGTAGGACTGATTGTGCATTACTGACACGGGTGAAATCAGGACATCCACAGCATGGGCTGCAGAGTCCAGTGCTTTGGGCGGAGAAGCGCGTTTCCTTACCACTCAACGCAAGATGGTCCCGGCTGCCCCGTCCCTCTGGCAGGGGCTCTGTTCACGTCCACGATCGGGGTCCTTGCTTGGAAGGCAAAGATTTGCTAGTTCAAGTTCATGGGCAGTGTAGTTATTCAGCTGCCCCCTGCCAGGTTCTTGTAGGAAAATATGGATGGAAACACGTCTGGGAAGCTCTTTGCTTGGATCTTCCTGATTTTCATCTGTAAACCCATGGGGCTGATTCTCTGGTTTAAGACACTGGGGTTGTCATTCTGCAGTGAAAAGTTGGGGAGTTTATATCACTGATCCTTTCCATGATGAAATGGGGAAACTGTGTTTTCTTTTGAAAAGAAAATCTTCAAGTGGCTTGGCTGCTGTTGCTGTGCTCCAGGTCCAGTTTGACATTCACCGATGTCAGCTGTAAAATAATCCCTGATGGGTGGAGTGGGGCAGTTAGATGACTGGGATCTTGCCTTTTACAGCTCCTGGGCTGGACTGGACGATCTGGTTTCATTTACAAGTGAAGTGAGTTTGTTGCTCTCTGTCTAACCCCTAGTTTGGGCCACAATAGGACTGTACTTCCTGGGCGCTCTGGACCGTCTCTCCTAATCCAGGGTTGAAAGGCAAGGACATTTGGTCCCCCTTGCAATGAGGGAAACGATGCTGGTGACTTTGTTTGCTTTCCAGTTGACGGGTATCTTCATCGCTGCCATTGTGAAAACAAAGATACCAAGTCATGCAGGGAGTTCTGAGAAAAGAAAAAAAGAGGATGTGCTTTAAAACCACCAGTGAGAAGGCTTGTAAATAAATAAAAAACAAAAACAAAAACAAAACAAAACAAAGCACCAGGAACAAAAATGCTCCCTTCCTCCCCCTGCCCCACGAGTTTGTCATACGCAGCCACAAGGATGCACCCATTTGTACGAGACTCAGAAAATTGAAACCAGCTACAAACAAAAATGGAAGTAGAATGAATTGTAGCAGCTAATTGTGCATCATAACAGTGTGTGTTTTGTGTGTGTTTCACGTTAGCAGCTGAGTGCTGTTGGCCATTGCATGCTATTGAGAAGGGCATGGATTTTAAGCTGTTTCACTTGAGTTTCCCTTTTAAAAAATGGGACTGTCAGGAAGAATAGCTGGTGATTCTCCTTCCCCAGACCTCTGTATAATAACACTAGATGAGTATATTTATTAATACTTAATATATGACATATATCTATATAGTAGCACCCCTAGTTTACTTAGGGAGGTGCTGAGCCTGCAGGGTGCTCTCTGAAGCACTGGAATGGGCCTCAATTTGACATCAGGATGTGTTGGCATTTTAAGAGCATTGAGAAATGTGGCTTTCCTTGCGTTTCTCTCAACTGAACCACAGCTGAGCGGTTTCTGAAAGCAAGTCCCTTGACTTCAGCAAGTGAGATCTGGTGCAGGGATTGCAGGTGCCCTGTGCGTTAGCAGAAGCACCTGTTGGGAACACCTGACTCCAGCAGCCCAAGTGGTTTTTGGGAAGGTGTTGGCAACCCGCTGAGATGGGGTTGGAGTGGTGTCCCTGTGATGGTCCAGGGAATATGGGAGAAGGAAGGGTTTTTTTTTGGCAACACTGAGTAGTTTGGAGAGATGTTATATTGAGGGCCATTCTTCAGGGCCTCCAGAGAGACTGAACTGGGGATTCTTGGGGCAGGGATACGGATCATTAACGTGTGTGCTGGGGGCGAGGGGACTTGGTGCCGATGCCTGCCTTCAGCTGGGACGCCGTCACTGTGTCTCATCCTGCAGCAAAGCACCCTGCAGCACTTGGCAGCACCTGTTTGCTGGGTTTTAGTTTAAATGCCTGCAAGAAGGCAATGTTGCTGGTCCAGAAGATGCAGGCACCCAGAGAGTGAGGGGGCATGAGTATGAGAATCCCCTGATTCAGGCAGGGTCAAGCAGGGGGTGGGATCTGGGAATTTGCATGGGACATCTTCTTGCAAGAAAATGAGTCCTTCCCTTTCTAGCCTGCAATGTTGTACCCTAGCTAGGGACCTGGCTGTCAACAGTGCCTTGGCTCAATTTTAGCCCTGCTGCATGCAACACGGTTGCACGCGTGGGCTATAAGGCACGCCAGGCTAGCTCACAGTTGTGGGAACCCCTAGTGCAGAAACACGTGGCGGCCTGCCTCGGTCATTCATGAAAGCACCTGAGCCCAGGCTTAAATCCAATTGAAGGCCAGGGAATTAGTCACATGCTTACATGCTTTTCTGAATCGGGGTCTTAACTGGAATGGTATTTTCCTGGATTTAGATTAGGCCTTTAATTTAATTTTAGGTAAGATTCAGTTCCTTTTTGTTCTTTTTTAACACAAGGAATTAACTTGAAAAGTGGTTCTTAGACTAATACAGTAGGTTTTCATTGGATCCATTTAATTTAGTTTTTACTGTGTCAGTGTTTCCATATAAATTGTATCTTAATAGGATCCCTTGTTAATGCCATGCCAGTGGTAATCTGGCATCTTCAGCTATATGCCCTGATTAATTCCTCATTATAACATCGCGATCGGAGCTTTGCATATGATTGATTTAGCAGGTTGGTGGCTGAACTGAGAAATTGGGGGCGGGGAAAAACCCTGAACTTTCAGTTCGGAGCAACCCCCAAATGAAATTGGTTTGATTTCTTTTTTCCCCTACCAAAACAAACACCTGCCAAATATTTGTTTTATAGTTTTAAGGTTTATTTTTCCCTTTGTCTTTTAGGCATAGCTAAGTTTGGTGCTTGAGGCATTGTTTCAAAACAAGAGGTTCAACTGCCCCTTTTTCAAACATGCTGAAACAAAACATTTTGTCTTTCCTGAATTGCTTGGTTTTCACAGTGGAAACCTCTCACAATTTGAATTCAGTTTGTCCCACCCAAATTGCAGTTTTTTGGAGATGAATAAATTGCTTTCCAAAATGTTGCCCGCCTATAATTGTAGCAGGCCTTGCATGTTATAAGCTCCTGTTATTTTCCAGATAACGTGTTCTGCACGCTACTTCTTTAGCTCATTTGGGTCAGATGCCTGGTTCTGTGAGCTGCAGGAGCCCTGTGGACTTTCCTGGTACTCGGTTGCTAAACACCAGCTGAGGAGCTGACATTTACCTTCTCTCTGACTTCCCATCTCTATCCCTCCAACACCAGTTTACTGCCTGTGGACATTTAGCCTCTCATCCAAAGCTCAGGGAAGGTGCAGAGGACCCCCCTTGGGTGCCATGGCTTGGAATCAGGGGACCGAGGTTTTAAGGCCATGCATATTTTAAGCAGAGGATGAGCTGGGAAATGTAACTTTGCAAGTGTTACCAGGGAAGTTCATCATGCTCTTCAGCACTGCGGTTATTAGAAAGCACCCCAGGCCTTGTGGGGTGCATCGTGCTGCTCTGGCTTCCAGCCCAGGGGACACCAGAAGCACATGTCCTTTGATGTGTTGGAATAGTGTTGTTTTCCTCCTTTTGCTCCTTTCCTAGCAGCACAAGAAAGCAAATAGCAGTTCTCTAGAGATGGCTTCCCCATTTCTGGCTCCAAGGCGGGGCAGGGGTGCACAAGGTGAGCCACAGTCCAGCCCTGCCTTATTAAGTCCTCCCATTGCAAGCAGAGCTCTCCTTGTTCAGGAGCCATATCCAGGGATTGGCATAGGTGGGCACACGCGGGTCCTTTTGTATGTAGATCAGGTACGGTGCTGATAACCTGGCTCCTCCATTCAGGGAAGCTGGATAGGAAGAGCCGGGGTATGATTTCAGCACAGTGCTGGCACAGTAGCTGGGGAACTGCTGCATCTGTTCACATTTTTGTGCCCTGCTGCTTGTGCTTGGAGTTTGGATTTACCTCCCTGAGTCCTAAGTGAAAGTCTTGGTTGGCTTTTCTCCCAGATGCAATAGAGTGTGTGTATGTGTGTGTGTATTTACACACACACATTTACAAAACACCTTTCATAGACAAGCCTACAAACTTCACTTCATAAATCTACTGGATACAAAAAATCGTGGATTAAATCTAGACATTGGATTTATGGCACATTATAACCTGCCTAACATCCAGTAACACCAGGTAACTTCTCTACATTCTATCAGCTACATTCTTTCGCCAGGTCAACATTCCCCCCCACCTACCTGTCTCGCACCTGTTGTCTCTGATCCTCGCTGCCAGCATTTGCATTTTCACAGACCTGCATTTTGCATATTGGCTTAAGCTTCTGTTCCACCCAGGAGAGCGCACACACCCCAGCAGGCTCTCCCTAGGCCTGAAGAAGGGTGTGCCTGAAAGCTTGCAAAGAACAATTTTTCCAGGTATTTAGTTGGTCTAATAAAAGATATCACATTTACCCAAGTACCTTGTCTACCTATATATACACACATACATATACACGCAAGTGGAATATTGCATTCTGTTGCACTGAAGTGTGTGTGTGTGTGTGTGTGTGTGTGTGTGTGTGTGTGTGTGTGTGTGTGTGTGTGTGTGTGTGTGTGCGTGCGTGCACATACATATGCATGCACACGCATGCATGCATGCACGCACACACACGGAAGTGTGTGTATATAGTATAATATATTTTTAAAGAGCTCTGGGTTCTGGAGAGCCCTTAGTCAATAAACAGTGGTGTTTGCACAGCGTGATCAAAAGAGCATCTCAGAGCTGTGGCAGCTTCGGGAGTGAGGGCGTATAGACGAGCCTGCGCTGGAGACCCAGCGTGTTCTCCATGCCCTTAAGGTAAAGAATTAAGCTTGCAAGCAAAGGAACAGGATCGGGGCCAGACCAAGAGGGAGGCTGTGGACTCCTGCCTACAGTGTCAGTCAGATTTTTCTGTAACAGCCTCCTGGACGTGGCAGTTGCGTTGATTTAGCTCAAAGCAGGTTGACGTCTGTAGGTCAGGTCTGATTAAAAGGGAATGAGGGTGAAGAAGAGCTCCACGGAGCAAAGAGGATTTAGAGATGATGGCTGGCAGGGGGCTGCACTTGGTCTTTCCCTTTGGAGTTGGGCTCTGGCCCTCGCTGCCTCCCTCCCTTGCTGTGCCCTGCATCCTTCGCTGCCTCTGAAGCATTTGCAGTCTCTGCTGACTTCTCTACATTTCGAGTTCCTTGGGTGCAGCTGCTCGGCCTTCTCCTCCCACCCCCTGGCCTGTGGCTTCAGTCTAATGTCTCTGGCTGAAGACTTGGCCTTCAACTTCCTCCAGGCAGCTCTGGCTTCTGCAGATCCTTAGTCCTCTGGCCTGCTGAAGGGTTAGACGTGAAGGCTTCTTGCTTAGTGCTGGCTTAAGCCCCGAATCACTAAGAGCAACTTGTAAGAGAACCTCTTTGCAAAACCTTTTTCTGCTCCTGTGGACCTCTCCAAGCCCACTTGTTACCTTACCCCCATCTTGTGTCCTCCTGGCTGCTTCTAACGCCTGCATTTCACTGATACGGGAAGAGTGAGGGAATGAAAGTGGCACTTGAGGGTGGGGGGAAGTTCCTTTTCCTCTTGCAGTTTAAGCTTCAGGATAGAAAGCAAAACTATGAAAAGTCAGGATCATTGCCCTTGCAGCCTCCCTCTGGCCTGCAGACCTCCAAGACCTTTGCTGTGGAAGGAGATGCCATTATTCCCATTTCTCAGGTTGGGCAGACTGAGCTAGAAGGAGAGAAGATGCCAAGATGTGGTGTCTGAAAGGAGGGCTGGACTCAGCATGGTCCCCACCTCAGTAAATTCTTACCCATTTTTTGAGAGGGGTAAAGGGGGGTGTGATGGGAGTGCTGATTGCTGCAGGTTTTATTTTGAGCCTTTTAGGGCAGCGGAACAGATGGAAAATGTTCTACTGAAATATCTGAGGGCAGAAAACAGCTTCTTTGACAACAGGAATTTTTTTGGGGGGGTGTAGAAAATGTAACTATTTTTTTTGTTTTATTCAGAATTTGGGAGTCAAAAAGCCAACTCCCCCTGACACACCAACACCTACCCCCCCCCCAGCCCAACCACTCCCTCTGTGAAACCTGAGGATTTTTGGTTTTTCAATGGAAAAAATTTCTGTGAAAACAAAAAAAAAAACCTCTTCAGAGTACAGGATGGTTTGGATAGGGACAGTCCTGCCTCAGACAAGGGGTTGGACATCTGGAATTCCCTTCCAGCCCCACTTCTCTCTGACTCTATGGGTTTATGCTGGAGGTAGAATAGCCTTTGCTCGGCCAAATTCATACTTGGCTGTTTCTCCAGGATCATAATTAGTGTTCAGCAGGGCAGAAATGGGCCTATCGTATCTCTTGAGTATGAAAATCTCATTTTAAATCCTGTCACTGGCTGCTTCCATTTATGTAAGGGTGTATAATCTGTGCAACCCTGTGTCATCAAGTACACACCACTAAGTCCTCGCCGGAGAATGGGTCTGATTAAAGGCATTGACGCGATGAGATCTCTTTGATTGAGAAGGCCGTGCCAGAAGGTTCTCCGAGTTCAAGCATTCACTCCGGTTAAATAGCACTGATATTTGTGATGACTGTTCACATCAGGCCATTAATAATTTTGATACGAGGGGAAATAACAACAGCATAAATACTCAACCCGCCGCCTGGGGTTCTGGGCCTCTCCATCTAGGAGGCAGGCAATCGGGGGATGATTGAGCAGAATGATTGCGGCTCTCTCCTTTGAGTCCCTGAACTCATTTTCGGTTGTGATTTCCACCTGGGCCCCCAAATGTAAGATACAGCTGTATCTTATATAATCTATATATCTCTTATATACAGATAATATATATCTTGTGTATATGTGTGTGTGTATGTGTGCATGTATGCACACATGCGCACACGTTACATGATAGAGACCCCGCTATATCGTGTAGCCATTTTCATTGGCACAAAGGCAGCGTGCTCAGTCTGGCAGGCTGCACCCAAAAATGATGCTGGCCCTTTCCTGTGTAGTTCAGTGTGCTTGCCCAGCATCCAGCTCCATTGGTGGCTGGATCCTTTATCAGCAACATGTCTTAATAACCCTGGAAGTTTCTCTGCCGTGCTGGGAGGAAAAGGAAAGTGAGAATAATTTGTTTGCTGCTTTGATGAGGATGCATAATCCAGTTGTACTGATGGGCTCCCTCCTGCTGGCCCTGTATAGAGTCCTTGCCTCTAAGAGAAGGCAGGGAGAATTATCCCCGGTGTGGAGTGGAGAATGGAGGTGCAGAAACTGAAGTGATTTCCCCACAGGCACCCTGCGGTGGGGCAGGGCACTGGTATCTGGGCTCATTGCTGTACCCAAAAGACCAGTCCTCTCTGTTTGAGGTTGATGTGGGTGAGCAGAGATGCAGTGCTGTGCTCCGAGTGCCATGGAGAGAGCTCACCATGTTGAACATAAAGGGAAGTCCCCCAGCAACCAGGAAGAATTAACCTCGTGTTCTGCCTGTGGTTAAACTACATCTCAACGACATTATTCCCCTCTGTTTGACACCAATACCATGCTTCCGTCCCCTCCCAGCCCACCACCGAGGAGACAGGCAGTGAGTTTATTGAGCACAGCAGGGCATGTTCCCAGGGTTCAGCTCCCGGACCTGCCACTGACTCTCATGTGTGACCCCAGGTAAGACACTTTTCCTGCCTGTCCCTCAGCTTCTCCGCATGCAAAGAGATAGACGTCACACTGCTGCATGAAGCATGCTGATTTACTTAGTGGTCGCAAAATGCCTTGGGGAAGGGCATCGTGGTACACAAAGTATTTATGTCCTGGCCTTGATTAAAGGTCTGAATGTGACTGCTGCCCCCGCAGTCTCTCTGTCCCCAAGTTCAGCCTTGTGCCCTGACCCTGGCCTGCGTCGAGAAATGTGCAGCTGTGTTTGAAATACGGCGCATGTGGCTTTCAGTCCTTGGGCCCCCCTCCCTCCCGTCCCCTTGGCATCTGTGCAGCTTTGCAAGTGCACGCACTCTGCCCATTCAGGTGGCATAACCCCGCCCCTGCCCGGGTGGTGGCTGCCAGGGGGTGCATACAGCCGCATGCACAACGTATCGGCCACGTACACAGGCGTTTTATCTACTACTCCCAGTGCAAGCGTGAGCGCAAACTTACATGGGTGTGGGCCGAGGTTCTCTGCCCCGAAGGTCCTCTGACTGCAGCTGGTTTGATAGGGTGCTCGGGAAGTTTATGCTAACCATCCTGGCAGGAAAAGGGAGGCTGGGGTTTTGGGCTCTGGGTCAGATGCTATTGGCAGTCTGGGGAGAGAAGCGTCATCTGGCAATGGGCATGATGCACGGGCTTTGGTGGCAGGGGAAAATGAAGCGGGGAGAACGCATGGGAAAAAAGCCACATGCGCCAGTGAAAACCTGCGCAACCGTCCTTTCTGCAGCAGAGGCAGCAAGGACTGCCTGACCTTGGCAGTCATACAGGGCAGACCTCGCATAAGAATGACTCGTGCTTAACATACCGGAGAAATGTGCTCTGGAGAAGATGGGCTCCTTGCCTCCAGCCGTGGGGAGGCCACCTCTCTGCGCTGCCTTTCCGGTGTGCCAGGAGAGTCCCCGTGGGGGGTTCGTGTTGTGCATCAGGGCAATGAGGTGCATGTCATCTTCTGTGAATCTCCTGCACGTGCTGGTGTACGTCCGGTCGGCCCCAGGCTGTTGGAGGTGCTATCAAGGCTGGCTAGTAGGGAAATGAAGGGAGCCCAAACTCTGCCCCGTCCCCACGCTCCTGGTCATCTCCCCCATGCCCATCTGCTTGCAAGCGTGAGATGGCAGCTTCTTTCCACGAGCAGGCACCAGCCATATGTCTCTGGGCTGTGCAGGGACCTGTGTGCGCTGGAGCTGGTGAAGGCCAAGTGCCGATGCTTTACCATCCTGGTGCCACTGTGCAGACCCAAAACTTTTTGTTTAGGGACAAACTGTGCTTGTAGGTCTGGCCTGAGTAAGGGCTACAGGGCTTGGCTTTGCTGCTGCCCGGAGACGGGCTTGTTGCAAGCACTGCTAATGAGCCCAAAGCGTTGAGCGTTATTAAAGTGGGGAATTGGAAAGCAGCAGATGAGCTTGGTTCTGGAGTGGGCAGGCTCCTGAACAATAATCAGCTTTCCTTGAATGGCCCGTGTGTGGAGACACCAGGTAGGGAGGAGGCATTGGGCGGGAGGAGAATACGAGGCAGGTGAAGTTGGAAAAGCACAGACGCTCCCCCTGGTTTGCACAAATGAACCCATAACCACAAGAATCCTGTGTTAGGAGTGAGAAACAGGAAGGGCCAAGCCAGCTGCCCGTCCTGGGGCACCTCTGCATATTGTGCACCTTGACCACCGCATCCTCCAGGAGTCAAAGGAAGGAAGCACCTGCTAGCCTGCCCGTGTCATGCCAATGCACCCTTTGGCTTGCTCTGGGCACCAGTGATACATCCGCAGGAGCCCTGGAGGGTTTGGAGTTGAGTTGCTTAGGCTCATGCAGCCACTGTGGTCACCTCTGATAGCGAGATGCATCTAGCATGATCGTTTTGCTGTGGGATGCTTTAGCGTGTGACAGGATGGCACTTGGGGGCTCCTGGCTCTAGGACTCACTCCAGGGTATCTGTGTAGCAAAGATGCCTACAGTATCCCAGCTCCCCCATCTCTTTGGGCCAGGAGGGAGCCAGGCTTAAAAATCTACCCTACTTTCCTGAACTGAAGATGGCATGCTTGCCGAGAGGGTTAAAAGTGGGCCTGTAAAAACAAAGACCCATGATCCATGCGCTTGTGGGTGGAGCAGCGGCTATGGAGCCAGGTGAATGCGACACTTCAAACTCCAGCCAGTATCATGAATCCTATTCTAAGCCCCTGAGCACTTGGAGGCTTTTGCTTTGTGCTTCTCCTTGCTTGCTGGATGTTCTTCCTTGCCACTTCCTGCCACTTCTGCCCAGCTGGTCATGTACGTTGCCAGAAGAATGCAGAACTGGTCTGCACTTTACTTCCATGCATAGGATGGTGTGTGAAAAAACAGCACCCATCATGTTCCCAGAAAAACTCCCAAAGGGGTCAGGGCTCCACCCGGACATAGTGAGAAGCCATGCTGAATAGGAGCCTAATGTGACTGGGGGCACGGGAGACCTTGTCTGTGAGAGCTCCCTGGATAAGGGCCCAGCTGGACATCCAGTGATGTTGAGTTTTGTGGGTCTTGGCCCAAATTGGTGCAATGCAGAGCTGTCCAAAGGCATGGGACGCTGAGTAGGGAATGTCCTGGTGGCGGTATTGTTTCACTAGGGCAGGCTGAGTGGTATGGGATGAGCTTCAGGGAAGATGGAGGGCTGAAAAAAGGTAGAAGCACAAAAAGGCCCTCCCTTTCTGTGCTTCTGGTGCATGTTTAAGGTGCATCACGTTTGCTCAATCGCCTCGTGGGATTTGACTTAGAACGTGGGGTAAGCATCAGCTTTGCTCTGGGCGCTGCCCCTTTGAAGGGCAAGGAGCCAAAAGATAAACCCCTGCTGCATCAGATAACAAGGCTGCCCATTAGCTGAGGTGCTAGGTATTCATTTCTTACACATGGCCCAGGCCTGCAATGTGCTGGGCTGTGATGTCAGTGCAACTGCCTGGCTGCTTTGAACCCTGGAAAAAAATAAGTTAAAAAAGATCTCTGTTCATTTTGTAATGGCAGCGGGGCATTTCCAGATGATTAAAAGCTGGTTAGGTTAATGGTCCTTACTGTAACTCCTCCCAGTCGGTCGTTAATCCCTATGAAACACCCTGTGCGGTTTTGAATCATTACTGCTTAATTGTAAATCATGTTTCTGTGAGCCTGTAATCCATACTGCCCCTGGAAACAGGAGCCGGTTGGGTCGGGAGTTTCTGCAGCGTAAGCAGGGCAGTATTCTCTTGCCACCGCCAAATGAAGTCTCTAAAGTTTCCACCGCAGTGTCACTGGGCAGGGGTAATCTGATCTTTGTGAAAGTGCCTTTGTGCCCGGAGCCCGCAGAAGAGCCTCCTCCGTCACCAGTGTGTTGGATTTGCAGCTCTTGCATGCAAAGTCGCCATTCATTTTCTAGCCATGGGACTTCCTCCCAGGCCTGAGACTGAAACAGGAAATTTGCTGATTTTTGGATGAACAGAAAGGATTGGAAATGGGCTGAGGTCCATTGTCCAAGATTGGCCTTTACTGACCAGGGTAGACCACACACTCATCTCTCTCAAGACAAAGTTACTCAACTTGCTAAAAACTTTTCTTTATTGCATCTCTGCCCAGATATTGGACATCTGCCTGGACAAACATTTGGCTGGGATGGTTTAGTGAGAAATGATCCTGCCTTGAACAGACAGTTGGGCTCGATGGGATCTCCTAAGGTCCCTTCCAGCCTGACTTTTCCATGATGCTACATGCAAAAGCACCCCAAAAGGACAGTCCCTTGGCAGATAGCACTCGAGCCCATGCTCTGTCTGTACCATTTTCTAAGAGCGTCTCAGGGTGGTGTTGGGCTCTGGGAGCATCCTTGGAGCCGGCCTGGGATCACCCCTTTTATTTATCCTTTAAACCTGTTGACAATCCTTTCAAGGGACTTTTGACTCAGTTCACAACCTGTATCCTGGCCTGCTCCTCTTCTCTGGGGCTCGTTCCTTGCTCAAGCAGCCAGGGTCCTTTCCACAGCAGGTCTGTGCTCTGTGGGGGACTGTGGACAGCAGACTTAAGTAAATGAGCCTGATTCCAAAGGGACCCTTTTCTGCTGCTTGTGCATGTGTCACTGCAGTGGAGACGTCCTTCTTCCCCCCAATGTGCAGAGCCGCAGCCCGATGAACTGATCCAGAGACCTTCTCAGGGTGTACACTTAGATGCAAGAAATACAGATCCTGAAGGGTCCAGAAGTCTGGTGGGGGATTGGTGGCAGCATTGATTGCCATGACTGGGAACCGTGGCAATTAATGCTCTCACCACTCTCCTGCTGCCAAATTTTTGGGCCCTTAGGGAGCCTCCTGGCCAGGTGATGCAGCCCCATGCTTTGGACTGGTCTTTGGCTGAGGCTGAGGTTGGAGCCAGTGCACAACCCTGGACCAGTGATCCCAGATCTCATACTCCAAGGTTGGGGTTTGTTTGTTTTTTTTTTTAATCCTTTCTTGGGGCCTTCCAAAAATAAGACGTGTGTTATATTCCAGGGTTTGCTGTATGCAAGAAAATACAGTATTTTAGACTGGGAATGACAGTGTGCCCTAGCTAGGTAAAAACAGACCCAGTCCCAGTCCTGTTCCTCCCCAAATGCAGCACACGAGACAGTGAACACCCAGTGGTGTGTTTGCCCTTAAAACATCTCCAGCCTTGGGCCCTTATGTTCTTCATCCAGTTCAGTGGGATGGGGTGAGCGCTCCCCTCCTTGATTTCTACTTGAGCTGAAACCTCTTCCATCTCTCTGCAGTTCCTTCTGCCTCTTTTCCTTTCCTTTCCTTTCCTTTCCTTTCCTTTCCTGGCAGTTGTTTCCTTCTCTCCCTGTGATTACATCTTGCTGCATTTGCCATAGGGTCTTGGTTATGGTGGGCTACATCCCACCTGCGTTGTCCTGCCGCGCCTGGACATCATGCCCCAGTCCCAGGGAGTCACAGCTGAGTCCCTTATCCCAGATGTAGCGTTTGCTCTTGGCAGGGCCTCTGCTGCAAGAAGCCCTTCCCCATGAGAAGCCCAGCTCAGCATTGCCCATGGTGGGTACTGGTGCCATGTGCCCTCTTCGCCCTGCAAGCCCTGTGTTGCCTGGCATAAAGAAATGGGAGGTCACTGTTCCTGTGATGCTCACATCACTCCTCAGGGATTACTTCTAGCCATGAAGCACACTTGATGCTTGTATGTGCCACGTTTTAACCCACAGTGCAGTAGTGTAAGAGTCCTTATTTTGTGTGTCAACAGAAGGTGCTTGCATTTTGGTGGCATATGTCTTCCTCCCATTTCTTGAGCTCTCGTAGCCAGTAGCCATCCCTGCTTTATATACAATCCCTTGTTACATCAGCTGTAGAGTCCAGGTACCACATCCCTCCTCCCTGCCTGGGACCTTTGGGCTGACTTCACCCAGAAGGGCACAGCTGCTGCAAATTGACTTGCAGGACCCAATGTTATCATACAGGAGCAGTGCGCACGTTGTTGTACAGGTGCAGTTTTGCTCCTGCAGAACTTCCCCAGTATTCTCATGCTAAAAATAAAATGCAGCAAAGTTTTCCCTTGTTGCTGTTGGAGTTTCCCCCTGCCACGTTTCCATGGAACACCTCTGTTAGCCGTGCAATCAAAACAAGGTTGTTGGACTTCCTCTGGAACAAACACGTCCATGTTACTGGTTGCTGCAAGAGGCCA
>NW_017729029.1:13336429-13340187 GCF_001723915.1 Gavialis gangeticus | reverse complement strand
TGGAACACCTCTGTTAGCCGTGCAATCAAAACAAGGTTGTTGGACTTCCTCTGGAACAAACACGTCCATGTTACTGGTTGCTGCAATAGGCCAGCTTTTCCCTACTGAGTCCGTACCGAGGCTGCTTTGCATATACCTCTTTGCCTTTAATGCTCAGAAGAATTGCAGTTTACTTTCTATCAGAATTGATTCCCCTCCCTCCCCCACATATGCACACACTGTGTAGCAGCAAATATTTTGTCACTGATTCTCACCCCTTGATAGAAGCAAAAATCTTTTGCAATACTAGACAAGAGCAAAATGCCGGTTACTGTGGGTCATCTGAACAGGGATGGTTTTCAGAGTTGTCTGTGCATGCATGTATTTGTATACCCCTTGTACATGGCTCTCACATGGCAGTGTTGAGTTTGCACGCTACTCAGTGAGTTTTATGTTCACCATGCATCGCACTGGATTGCTGCCCCTGGCCTGAGGTGCAGACTGGGTGGCGTTTAAGGTCTGGTATCATTTGACCTCCCAACCTGTAGGCATGGGGGAGGAGAAGAGGGGCCCGGGGAGGTGCTCTGAAGCACTGCACTTCTGGCCAGCACCTGAAAGCATGTGTCCAGACTCCTTTAGTTTGGCCTGTGGACACCTACAGCCTCTCCATCCCTGGTGAGGACTGTTTTCCCTGCTGACGCTCTTACCATCTCTCGTGCTTGCTCCCAGGTGCGAATTCAGCAGACTTAGTTGAGTCCCTGTGGGATCGCAGCAAGTCAAGTGTGGATTTGCCCTACCCTCATCTCCAAAGCGGCATTTGGGGGTCGGCTGTGGGGAGGGGCCCTGCTGACTCGCATTTGGACTCCAGCCAGCCAAACGTCTCCGCCTTCACCTTGGACTGAATTCACCGTTCCTGCCTGGCAAGTCAGACATTTTCTGCTGTAGCAAGAAAACATGCTGCAGGCACAAATGGGAAATTGGAAGGGATTCAAGTCACTATGGCTTCCATGGAGAGGAAGCTGGGAGCCATCGCATTACAGCGGCAGGAAACTAAGAAGAAAATTGAAGATCTGGAGACTTTAATTGATGTCTGTGACTCAGTCCTTGCCGTGAAAGCCAAAGGACTTTTCAACCTCTGCGAGCACCATGTACCTACCTGGCAGGCAGAGGGAGAAGGATAAATAATGGGTTGCTGGGTGTGCTGTGAAGCTGAGACAGATGGCTTCGGGCCCCCTTTCTGAAACAAAGCTGCACCCTGTGGCCAGAGGGATGTCTGTCAGAGCAACCCCAGTCGTTCTGGCATCGGGGTCTCGAACCTGAGCAGTGTGCCTTGTCTCTGTGACCATGGGAAGGAGACTGCAGAGGGTGGGCCTGTCTTTCCTCTTGTTGGACTGCTGAAATCATGGTTCATTGTGCTGTTCTCTCTCGCCCGTAGAACTACAGTGACTTTGGGGCATGTCTCCGGGTGTATTGTGCCCATTTTACAGATGGGGAGGGCCACAACTGAGGCAGGGACTGAGCTTGGGCCCCCAGAGTTTCTATCCTAGTGTCTGTCCAGTAAACCATCCTTTGTGCCCTGAGATCCCATGTGACAGCTCCTATGACTTATGTTATGCAGCACTTGGGTACTTCTTGGGCCCAAGGAAATTGGAGAATTCAAGGATGGCAGTACTGGCAAACTTGGTCATGCTCCCATCTACCAAATGATTTTGGCAAGAGGTGCACCCAGCAGGATGAGGCACTTTGAAATCTGGCTCTGGTGTCTTGGCATGGACGTTTTTTTTTGCAGCTTGGCAGTTGTGAGGTGCGATCCTTCCTAACCTCCGGAGTAGGGGGGAGCTGGCTGGCATGCTTTGCTGCTCTGGGTCCCTGATCGATCCCCTGGCTGTCCCACCGGCCATGAGCTGTCTGAGGTTACTAACCACCTTCCCCTCCCCTCAATAGCTGGAGTTTTTCATTGTCTGGCCTGTGTTTTCCCTCTTGCCAGACCTGCACAGAATTTCCTTTGCAGCTGCAGGCTCGGCAGCCGGTTTGGGGTGAGGGGCACCGGCAAGCTAGCAGCTTCCTTTCCCCAGGTCCTGAATTCTCCCACCCGCTGGTGGAGCATTTCAAGCAGATGCCTCCAGCTCTTCTTCAGGACTCTTCCCTTTGTCAACCTTCCCGTATTTCAGATGGACTCAAATGAGGCAGAAGCCACGTGCCCCTCGCCAAAGGGAAAATTATGGTCTGGCCCAGAGAAATGGCTTTGCGATGAATGCGTTCTAGTCTGGTGTGGTTTGTTTGTACCAACGGGTTTGCTGCCAAGTTGCGTCTTGCTTACCCAAACGCTCTGAAGAAAGAATGCTAAAAAGACGAACTATTTTTATTTTGCCGTGAATCTATCCAGCCAAGGAATAATCCAAAACAAAGCCCAAGTCACCATCTCCTTTCTCTGCAGGCATGTTTACCAGCCCAAATTATTAACTGGCTTGCCTGGTGAGCGAACTCCAATGTGCGTGAATGAGCACGCAGGCCAAAGGTGCCTGGGAAAGCGGTGCACGAAATATTCATGCAACTGGGTCAATGCAAAAGCACCGTAGGCAGTGAATTGCAGTGTGGATCTGTCTGCCTCGACTGTTGTTACGGACTTGAACCCCATCATGTCTGTGCTGGAGAAAGCCAGTAGTATCAGGGTGCACCCAGCCTTACATCGACGTTGGTTGTCTGGGGTTTCCATCACAGGAGGATTCCCCTGGCCCCTGCTTTCTTTCTGGGGCAGAGGGGTAATGCTGCAGCACGTGTGGCTCCCTGATGTTTGCTCTGGTCTCCCATTTGTACCCAGGGCACAGCAGAACTGGGCTGCAGGAGCTCCTGGCTGGGCACAGGGAAATACCAGGTCAAAGCCCAGGTGGCTTTAGGGGCCAGGAGAGTTTCTCTGAGCTTTCCAGTCCCCTTCCTCCCTGCAGCTGCAGGCCGAAGGCGTTCTCCAAGCCCTTGTCAGCCCAGTGCCCTGTGCTGGCAGACCCCAGTCTGCTGAGGTTGACTCTTCTCTCTTCTAGCTTTGTGTCTCACCAGGAGATCGTGGTCAAGGAGGTGCAGTTCAAGGAACCTCCCTTGCTAACTGGCGAGGACCTGGGGGGAGTTTCTTGCTATCCTCTAGCACTGAGTAGGGATAATCAGATGGATTATGTAGGATACAGCCTCTTGATCCTATTTCCTGTGATTACCAAGCAGGTGTTGGGTGGGCCCTGGTCTTTCTCCTCTTCTGTGCACACTTGTGTGCAAGTGATGTCTGAGCTGTGCGTGGCGAGTGCTGTGTGCAGGATGGGATGGCACGTGGCTGGTCCGCACGGGCCCAATCCTGTCTCAGGCAGCACGGAGGGGGTGCGGTGACAGCTGCTGAGGACCGCCAGGCTCACTTCGGATATGGGTGACAGGAGAGGCCCAGCTGCAGCCGGAGAGACGTGGCTTTAAAGGGGACAGTGAAAAGCTGCTCTCCTTTGCCCCAGAGGGGAGGGCCCGAAGAAACGGGCTCAGTTTGCAGCAACAAAAAAAAAGATTGAGGGTGGATGTGAGGAAAGTCTTTGTCATCCCTTTCCGGCATCGCCATGTCAGGGAGGTGCTCAGCTCCCCGCAGGATCAAGCCCTCCGAGTCTGTAAAATAAATTTGTGGCAGGAAATCCTAAACCGGAAGGAGCACGAACTCTGCTCTTTTGTGTGTGGTTTTTTTTTTTTTCTTGTAAGAAACCCAATTTAGCAAAAGACGTGGAAATTGGGTTGAACCAGACATGCTTGGACCC